>NC_092765.1:20869897-21511772 GCF_047496795.1 Chiloscyllium punctatum | reverse complement strand
TCAATATCCAGTCAAATCTTTGAAGTTTTATAAATGTTGCATAGTCTCAAGGACAGTGAACCAAAATCTCAAAGATATTCTGTTGCCAGAGTGTTACAACCCATCCCTCCAGATGTCTCCCTTCTACATCTCCCAATCTCACAATCCAATCGTGTTGCTTTTAAGCTCAGCTAAAAGACCATTCCATCAGAGCCTTCATGACCTTGATGCTGATTTTATATCACATATTACTTGTTCAATACTCCAGCACCTTGAAAAGGATGACAGCAAATTCTCAACACAATATGAACAATGTTTTCAATTATCAGTGAATTGAATTTTCATGAACAAAAATGATATTTAAACTCTTGCTAATAATGCCATTTGTTTTCATGAGGTGTGAATTCACAAGTAAAAAGTGCAGTGCAGTAACGTATCTATCAAATCCACATGGGTCTATTGGCGGCGTAGTGGGTCCCGGCCTTGATCTTGGCAGTTCATGGCATGTCCGAGTCTGGTCTCTCAGTGTCTCTTGACTGTCCCGCCTGGTCTCTCGGAGTCTCTTGACGTGTCCCGGCTTGGTCTCTCGGAATCTCTTGACGTGTCCCCGGCCTGGTCTCTCGGTGTCTCTCGGTGTGCTGTGGCCTGGTCTCTCAGAGGCTTTTGGCAGGTCCAGGCCTGGTCTCTCAGCAGCTCATCGTGGCTCTCAACATGGTCTGTCAGTGGTTCTTGGTGGGTCCTGGCCTGGTCTCACAGCGATATGCCAGCTGGTCTCTCAGTGGCTCTTGGTTGGTCCTGGTCTGGTCTCGGTGGCGTGGCATGTCCTGGCCTGGTTTCTCGGCGGTGTGTCAGCTGGTCTCTCAGCGTCTCATGTCTTGGCTTGGCATGTGAGTAGATCCTGCCCTGGCATGTTTCCAAGCCACCGGGGGAGATTGGCGAGGTGGCGGTTTCAGCGACAGTATCTGCAGCAGTAATGCCAAGAACAGACAGCAGAGTGTGGTAAGCAGAGCACTCAAAGACTGTTGAACTTTTAACTTATTTGTTTGTTTTCCTAGTTTAATTACAAAAGATCTTAATGTAATCTATTTCTTTCTTTTTCTTTTTTTAAATGAAGTAATGGTTAACCTTTTAACTCTCGTTTCTCTTACTACCTTGTATCTAAGCTTTCTTTGTACTTAGCTACCTTAGTACCTAAGATGGCACCATATTTCTTGACTTGAGTACATGTGACAATAAAGTCTAAAATCTAAACATCTAAATCTAAACCTTTATATTAAAAAATTACATTTAAATTTATTGAAACTTTTTATTGAAAGTTAAAATCTATTGAAACTATTGAAATCATTCTTTCTAGATAATGTCATAATTACATTAAGTTAACCACCTGATGAAGGAGTGGCGCTCCGAAAGCTAGTGCCTCCAATTAAACCTGTTGGACTACAACCTGGTGTTGTGTGATTTTTAACTTTGTACACCCCAGTCCAATACTGGCATCTCCAAATCATTAACTTATTGTAAGACTGACTACAAATTAGAAATACTTGTCTGTAAGATACTGTGGAATATCCCGTGAAAGGCATTTTATAAATGCAAACCTTTCTTTCATTAAGGATTAGATCATTCCATGACAATTTGATGCAGACAACTGGTAGAGAGAACTGTTCTAACATGGATGATAATTATGAAAAGATTAAAGTATTGCAGTGCATTACAATTGCCTTCTGCTTACCCCATTTTTGTTATTGCGTTGTTGATGAAAACTCAGTGCAACATCTGTAAAGCTATGGATAAGATGAGGCTTGTCGACATAAACGTACTAAGTAGGTTGACCTTCATTGCTTGAAATATTGTTTTGCCTTGACTAATCAGAGTTGATTTGTCAGGTTTGTATATAAACAAAAGCTTGGCAAAGAATCCTTGCTGAATTTTCCATGGCAACACCCCTACTAATCAGCGATATAAATAATTATTTCCTTAGAGTTTATGATGCGTGCAAGATGAAAAGCTTTAATGGGATGCCCCTTTATATAGCAATGTTCAAATTTTGTTTTTCAGTGGATCGTGTTAGTATCAATAACATTTTTCTAGACATTTTGTTAAATGTGCTCATTTAATTACCAACATAGAGACAGTTGATTCTTCAAAAGGCTTCATATTCCAAACTAGAATCATAGCAAAATACCATGTGGGGCCTGTACTGCACATATTTAGATTGTGCAGATAGTGTTTGATCCTTCCTATTAGAATGTAATTGGGAAGAAAAGCCAGTTTAGAAACTGCATTGATGGAAAGACCATGGATATGATCTGAATGTATGCTCTCTCAATGTGAACACTTCAAAAGGTGCCAGTATTTTGGTCAGCCCAAAGCTTTTGTTCTCTTTAAAACTTTTAATTAATAGTGATGTACGAAGACAAACACAGAGGAAATATACTAAATAAAGTAGATTGACTGAATATTACACACTGCATACTTATGTAAAACCAACCTCTGAGCTTCATCACAGTGAGATGTCACATGGCCAATTCACTACACAAAAAAAGCTGCACAATTCAGACCAAAATAAGCTCAAAATATTTCAGATGCTGGGAAATGAAATAAAAATAATAAAAGCTGAACTTGATTATTAACAGCATTTCCCATTTCCCTTACACAATGCATATCATTGTTTCTTGAGTTCTGGACCTATCTCAATGGCCATGGAAGTAAATGAACCTCAAGAAGATGTGTTGTACCCTCCACAGTTGTCTTTGTCCTCCATTTGGAGCACTGAGATCTCCTGGAGGGCCTGTCATCGACACTCATCAAGTTTGTCACAAACACCAAAGTTGGCTACCCATGTATAATGAGCTGTCAAAACCTTGCTGCTGTTTAGTGATTATTCTACTGGCTACTTTGCACAAAGCATAACCTTCAATTTCCCCCCATCCCCGCACCATTGAACATGGTTGAGGGAGGGACGGTCATTTCATTATGGAACCGACTTAATGGCCCACATGGCCTACTTCTACATCATATGGTCTTGTAGCAAATAGTCCCTTTTTGTAGTTTCATTAGGTTTGCGTGTTATTTTCACGAAGCTTGGTGCTGCTCCTGACATGCCTGTCTGCACCCTTCATTGAACAAGAAGTGATTCCTTTGCTTGATGGGAGTGATAGGGTGGGAGAATATGCTGAGCCATGAGGTCGTAGATTGTGTTGAAGTGCAACACTGTTGCTGTTGATGGCCCACAGGACCTCCTGGATGCCCAGTCTTACGTTGTTAGATCTGCTTGAAGTCCATTCCATTTAGCACAGTGACAGTCACAACACAATGGAGGGTTCTTGCAATGTGAAAATGGAATTTTTTCTCCTCAAGAGTGGTGTAGCAGTTGTTCTTACAGAAACTATCATGGGCACATGCATCTGCACATTTATATTGGTTAAGATAAGGCCAAGTATGTCTTTCTCCCTTATTGTTCCCTCACTACCTGCTGCAGTCTACCAGCCACATCCCTCAGGACTCAATTAATTCAGTCAGTAGTGGTGCTGCTGAACAAGTCTTGGTGAAGGTAAAAACAATGACTGCAGATGCTGGAAACCAGATTCTGGATTAGTGGTGCTGGAAGAGCACAGCAGTTCAGGCAGTATCCGAGGAGCAGTAAAATCGACATTTCGGGCAAAAGCCCTTCTTTATTCCTGATGAAGGGTTTTTGCCCGAAACATCGATTTTACTGCTCCTCGGATGTTGCCTGAACTGCTGTGCTCTTCCAGCACCACTAATCCAGAATGATGGATATTGAAGTCAGCCACCAAGATTACATTCTGCACACTGGTCAGCTTCAGTGCTTCTCCGGGTATCCATTCTGAGTTTCATGTCACTGTTCAGTTTCTCTTTGGTGTGAGAGAATAAGAAAGTGCATAACAATAAGAAAAGAGGAGGTACTAATGACATGCTAATGATGTAAATAGGCCTCTTGCCATTCTCTAGTGTGATTCTTAACTTGCCATTCAAAATGTAGCTGCAGTATCAGATTAGATTCCCTACAGTGTGGAAACAGACCCTTCAGCCCAACAAGTCCACAACGATCCTCCAAAGAGCAACCCACCCAGTCCCATTTCCCTCTGACGAATGCACCTAACACAATGGGCAATTTAGCACGGCCAATTCACCTAACCTGCACATCTTTGAATTGTGGGAGGAAACCGGAACACACCCACGCAGACACAGGGAGAATGTGCAAACTCAACACAGACAGTCACCTGACACTGGAATCAAACCTGGGACCCTGCTGCTGTGCGGCAGCAGTGCTATCCATGAGCTACCGTGCCATCTCATAGTTTTCTCTTGTATTGAGAATCTCATTTCTGCTGCTCTCACTATACTTTCCCAATGTCTCAGCACTCTCCAGGTTGTTCAGTGGCTGGGTAGATTCCATCCAGTATTTGGTGTTCTCATCTGTGATCATAACATAAAGTTGGTGATCTGGCCTAGGTTGCATAACACCACATAGTCACTGTAGTCCACTTTCTCATTAGAGAGAGAGGTGACTGGTTGTGGTTTAAACTGAAGCTCATCATGCCTCAGGCAAAGAGAGAGTTTGAGAAGTTCATGGTAACCTCACCTGGTGCAGGTATTGAACCCATGGTGTTGGCATTATCCTGTATCATAAACCAGCTGTCCAGCCAACTGAGTAATCAATTCCCTAAGCAGATGGAAATGTGACGCCTGTTCTTCAATTAGTTTCCTCCTTCTCGCACTTGTTGTCCCTTAGTTTTCCACGATCTTCTCAAATTTCTAGTTCCCTTTCACAGTCCTCTTTCTATCAAGAAGTGTAATTTATCAAAAGTTAGCGATCTCCTATTATGTCTCAAAGTTTATTTGCCATTGTCAGTGCAAGTATTTCCTCTTATTCCCCCATTTGTGCTCACAGCTGCATCTGGTGACCCATACACAAATTATTCTCTTAATCCTAAATTATTTCTGCAAATTCAGTAAACCTAGACAAAATACATAATCTCAGGTATCTCTGTTATGTTGTGGGTCAATCCCTTCAGTTCTTCCCTTTGCCACCAGCTGAAGAATCTTCCACATGTAGATCATAAGAGTTTACAAATCACTGCTGAAAATGTGCCCTGCCCCATGTGCGTAGTCAGACCTATAGTTAGATTCACTTGAAATGGCAGAATGCAAGATTTCATTCTCTCTGACATCCCTTGGAGTTGTTAGTTTGTGTCCCTGGCTCATCAGTAAGTTCCGATTTCAGGATTAGCTGCTGGATTTTAGTGGGTTGTGCTCAGTACATTTATTTTAGTAATGCCATCTCCCTGGTGGTGGAGGCAACACTGTATAAGCAGATCGAATTTAACTGAATGATTAGTACATAGGGATCTATTTTGGACCTGAGCTGAACATCCACCTTCACACTCCAGTCCTAGATTGCCCACCACATGTGAAAGGGAACTAGAAATTTGAGAAGGTCATGGAAAACTAAGGGACAACAATTGCGAGAAGGAGGAGATTAATTGAGGAACAGGCATCGAGTCCATCATTCATGTCTTCTCTTCATTGTCTGACCTTCTGTTGGATCCGATCCTTATTGACTGGGTCTCTGTCCTCAACTTCGATAGATGCTCCGGTAGCTGAGGGATTCACCTTCTCATGAGTAGCAGGTCATCTCAGGAAGTCATTCTTCATGTTATCAGTTGGAATACTTAGCTCCAAACAAGGAAGCCAGACATGGATTATTGCTGAATGTCCAATTGTTAGGGCCTGAGAATAGAAGCAGAAACTTGGAGCTGATCACTGGGCAATGGATACGGTAGAACTGGTACTGAGGCTCATTGTTAGTCATGCAATGTTTCCCCTTTTCTTGATACACTGCCTGCATTGGTTCATGGTGGGTGCTGGCATCTCAAAATTGAGATTTAGAGTGGTTTAAATTGGCACATGGCAGACAACATTGACCCCTCTCTCTCTGCATCCACCCAGCAAGATCCCTATAAAGAACAAAGCTCTCTGCTTTGTGACTTTGAGTAGTACGTAAGCCCAGACATGATTGTAGTTGGGGTTTAGATCAGAGTGGTGCTGCAAAAGCACAGCAGATCAGGCAACATCTGAGGAGCAGAAAAATCGACGTTTCAGGCACAAGCCCTTCATCAGGAATAGAAAGATTAGAACAGAATAGGAATAGAAATGATTGTAGTTGCACTATCCTATGGGCAGGATACACAGCAGACACCTGTCATCACTGGTTAATCTTAATTATTCTTTAAACTACCATACATCTTGACCTGTGTCCAGTGTCTTCACCTCTCATTCCCTTTTATGTCCATGAATGTATAAGTGAACTTTTCAAGGTCCTTGCCAGTGAAGAGCTCAGCCTGGCTTTACCAGTGTGACCCTAGCCATCTCTTGATTTCCTTTTTCTGGTTTCTCCTTTACTTCCACCTCATTCATCCCCATATCCTTGGTAAACTGCTGGACCCTAACCTCCTGCCTCAAGTTACGTGGCTGCTAACACAGACCTTTGACAAATTGCTTGACACTTTGCTGAGCTGGCTCTACATCCTCACTGTCTGCATAAGTACCTTCAGGCAGCCTTATAGCTCATCCAGTCATTAACTTCAATGGGGCCAGTCCATTTATTTGGTTAGGATTCACTTATAGGCTGTTCCAGATAATGTGGAGCAGGTCGGCCTGGTCCTTGTCAATGCTGGGAATGAAAGTGATGCCTTGAAAGTTCTATTCATTTTTGTAATGTTCTTGAGCTCTGTGCTGTGGTATGGTACATGAAACTTAGCTCCCATTAATGTAATACCTGTTTGAATATTTACATGTAATGTGTGTCCCCTCATCTAAATCTTTCTGCAGTGATATTCCCCATTGGGATGTGATTTCTTCAGATTTTCATTACATCATAAGCAACATCCATGATGCGAATATGTTTACCAATTGGGTGAACTGATCCATTTTGGCTAAGCACTATATACTGCCACAATTGAGAGAAGGGGCCCAGTAAAGTCTGTCTGAAGTTGTTTCCCAATGGCCCTTGAATCCTGGCTAGTGGGCCATTTTGATTTTTACAGCTTTACCTGTGTTAAAGTGGGTGCGGCTGATGCATTTTTTGACAATGTTATGATCTTGGTCACCGACAGCATTATTCCAGGCACTCAGGCATGGTGTTCTTCCCAGGATGAATCTTGAGAAAGTTCTGCTGAATACAATCAGGCACGTCCATTCTCTCAGGAGTCCATGTTGATCTTTACTCACCTCTTCTTCTTTCCCAATTTCCTCTTTTGTCCGAGGTATCATTGTATTTGTTGAAAGAAAATTGAAGATTTTTTATAAATTGAACAAAAGTAACTGTTTAAGCCCCTTGAGGTTGTTTCACCATTGAGCTAAATCGTGACTGTTCCTACACACGTCTTGCACCATTGCTATTTCATGTATATATTGCTTTGAAATGATACATTACAAATTTAAACAGAACAAAGTCCTGAAGACATTGTGTTTCCTAAGTTTTAGTTGTTCATTTGGAGTTCATAACACACTGTTGTACCCCTCACCTTGATGAAGTTAACAGCTTGTCTCGAATGAGCTTTGGGTGGTGTAAGGATAAAAACAACTTTTAAAAAAAAATTATAAGTTGTTCTTCTGTGCTGCTGATGTTGAGAAAAGGCAGCACTTTTACCTTCAACAGTAGGCAAAATATAAAGGTTTGAAAGGGAGAGACAGATTGACACAAATTCTCTTGAATCTGGTGCACCATCCTATTCAGACTAATCATATTGACTAGTTAAGGAACCAAAAACACAGAAAAGAGATAGAAGTATGTTGAGTTTGAGCAAGTACCCTCAGAAGTGTCTTTAACCTCTTCTGGAGTACTGCGTGCAGTTCTGGTTGCCCTGCTGTAGGAAGGATGTTATTAAACTGGGAAATGGAGAGAAAAGATATATTTCAATGTTGCCAGGAATGGAGGGTTTGACTTATAAAAATAGACTGGGACTTTTTTTACGGCAGTCTAGGATGTTGAGGGGTGACCTTATAGAGGTTTACAGATTCGTGAGGGGCATAGATCAGGTGATTGACAAGAATCCTTTCCCCAGGGTGGGGGAATTCAAAACCAGGCAGCATATTTTCAAGGTGAGGAGAAAGTTTTGAAAAGGACATGAGGGGCAACTTCTGTTTTACACTGAGGGTGGTTTGTGTGTGAAATGAACTGCCAAAGAAAGTGGTGGTTGCAGGTTATGTTACAAAATTTAAAATAAATTTGGGCAGGTACATGAATAGGAAATGTTTGAATTGATACAGGCCAAATGCAGGCGAGTGGGACTAGTGTAGTTGGGAACATGGTTGACATGGACTAGTTGGACCAAAGGGTCGGTTTCCATGCTGAATGATTCTGACTCAGTTTGATAAAATCTTGTCATGTACTCTCTACCCACTTACCTCCTCTGGTAACAATGGCAAACTTCCAATGGCTCTGGGGACCCTAATTCTGCAGATCATTTTGTTGTCTCAACAATCCACTAACTTTGGATGTTATCCTGAACCTTCTTATATCCTTTACTCTAATTATTGTAGCCTTGAAAGGTGAATGTGCGGATTCCGCCAATCTCCTCCCTGCCTCCTGTATATCCATTGAAGATTACCTACTCCTCTTTACTTCAGACAGTCTTGTAATCATAACTGATCCTAGAAGTTATCCACTGTGCATGTATACATTCACAGTACAGCCCTTAGCTAGACACAGGGTTACAGCAAGGGCTGCTAGTTTAGCTGAGAGGTGTGCTTGAGGCTTCACCAAGTGTGGTGTCCCTGCTGTCTACGCTGACCCAACCTGTTCTAGGAGTTCAGTTCACATACTTGTGTGACCCATCCACAAACAAAGTAAGATTTGCATTTTTTTGAGAGACTCCTCAATAATTCTGCCAGGCTTCTCCAATGAGGTAATTTCTGTGTATCACGTACCTTCCTCTCTATCCACAATGCCTTGCATGGAGTTGGAATCGATAGTCTCTGGGAGCTGTGTGCATGCACAGTAACACTGCACCAAAAAAACCCTCCATGCAACTCCACTATCCTCCACATACTTTGTGATTCCCAGCATTTCTGACACGTTGGGACTCAATTTTCCACAATATTGGAGCTCTAAACTTCTAATCAAAACTGGACTTTAAATATGAACTTGGGCCCAGGACAGGGAAGCAATAAGAATATGGCTGGGCGAGGAAGAAGAAGCCAGACCTCAGAGGGACTAGGAACAGGGAGAATCTGCAGTGACTAGGAAGATCAGGAAGCAGGTGAGTCAGGGAGCAGGGGGATGAGTAAACAGGATTACTGGCGAGAAGGACTTGATGCAAGGAGCAATTTACATTTTTCTTTCATGTTTTTAAACTTACCAAGATAATCAGCCTTTGAAAGGTTGTCCAAAAGAAATGCAGAAGCATCTTTCAATTCCAGAAAAAAGAAATTCTGTGTACAATTAAAAAAAAAATCCTTTAACAGATAGAAAACCTGTCATTGTAGAACAATAGAAATTCACATTTTTAATAGTTAATAATTACATAGTGAGGAAAAACAATTGTTACATCGCTTGCCTATATGGATGCTTTTGTTTAAATACACCACTCAAAATACTCAAAAGACTGCACAGCCCCCAGAAAAAGTAGAGGGAACATTGCCTTGAACTGGAATCTCTGACTACATATGTTGTCAGTGTGTCCTCATCTCAGTAGCGCACTACAATATGTCACTATAATTCATCCCTATCAGAAATCCCAATTATATGACCTTCTGATGCATAGAACTGAATCCCTGCTTCAACAGTTTTAGGTAGGTTGGATCGTCCTTATTCAGATTACATAACATAGAGAAATTGCAACAGGCTGCATACTTTTTGTTTGCACAGATATAGTTTTTGTTCAGGATTATCCTTACTACAGAAAACCAGTGAGAGAAAGAACCTTCCAGTCCCTTTGTACACCTTCCTTGAATATGTCCTTGAGCCCTTGAACTGCATTCATCCCATTGGTTTGTTGGCCATTTTGTCCAAAAGGATTTGGGGAACCTTTGCCCTGGATTTGCCCTGGATGTCATGGGATTTTACAAATGTTTATAATTTCCTAAAGTTTATTCCAGAAATCCATATTTGCATGATTCTGTTCTAATGTGGGAAATGATCCTATTATAATTTTTCTCTTGGCCGATGCGAAGGCCTAGTGATTGATCATTTTCAGGGAGGAGAAAGCTGTGATCTTACGGTCTATGAATCCCAATGATTCACCCTGTCGGCCTCCCTCAGTGGTTTCCATCTCCAGTCCTCCACGGGCAAGTGGATGCAAGTTGTGGTCTCATTGTACTCATTTTATTTTGTCTCTTCTCAATTGAATATTTTATGCATTTATTGAGTTTTAAGTAGCTACTCATAGCTATAATCTTTCCTTTCTATTTGTCCTAAATTGCCAAACATTCTTTCTGCTCAGCTAGAGGAGGGAGTGGATTGTTTTTTGTATATCAGCCTTCCTTTCTCATTTTCTCTATTTATTTCTAATAAATAAATATAAGAAAAATGGCTATCAACACTCCTAGTCACCACTCATTGTCATTGGACATGGTTATAAGGTAACACGCCTTTGGTTTGCACTCCTGTGGATCTGAGCTGCCCATCTTTCAGTGTGGCTATATCTGGTTACATTGCCTGTGGATTAGATTACAGGCCCAACTAACACTCCAGAGAGTAACCCACCCAGTCCCATTCCCCTACATTTACCTCTGACTCATGCACCTATGGGCAATTCATCTGACTTGCACATCTTTGGATTGTGGAAGGAAACCCAGACAGGCATAGGGAGAATGTGCAGACTCTAGGCAGATAGTTGCCCAAGGTAGGAATTGAACCCAGGATCCCTGGCACTGTGAGGCAGCAGTGCTAACCATTGGGCCACCATGCCAGATGGCTCTAACTTGTTTACTGGTGACTTATGGCTGACTGCGCAGCTTCCGTTCTTCAATTTCAGCTAGCTCTCGGATTCAGGCTTTCATAAACTGTACCACATGATCGTCAGACTTGCACTGTAACTACAGGCAGTGATATAAACATTGGCTTATGGTGACATAAGCAAAAAAATCTGCAACATTCAAAATGGCAAATCCGGCAGCAGAACAATGACACAAGATCTGCTTAATCTGTATGCTTCAAGAGCATGCATGGTACACTGACGTTAGTTATTAACAATTCATTTTAGTAACTTAGAAGAGTAAAGTGGATGTACTATCGCCGAGTTTGCAAATGACACAATAACAGATGGGAAGGGGAGTAGTGAGGATGACATTAAGACTCTGCCAAGGGATATAGGCAGATTAAATGAGTGGGCATAAACTCAGCAGATGAAATATAATTTTGGAAAAATTCAGGTCATATGCATTTTGGTAGGAGAAATAGAGGATTAGGGTATTATTTAAATGGAGAAAGACTGCAAAACACTACAGCACGGAGGAATTTGGGAATTCTAATGAAAACATCACAAAAAGCTGGAATCCATGTTCAGTGGATAACACAGAAGGCAAATGGAATATTGGCCTTTATTTCAAAGGAAATGCAATATAAAACTAGGGAAGTTTTGTTAAAACTATGCAATGCATTAGTGATACCACACCTGGAATACTGTGAATAGTGTTGGCCCATTTACCTAAAGACAGATATACTGGCATTGGATGCAGTGCAGAGAAACTACATCAGATTCATAAAAGGCATAATCTCAGAGTAAGCAGTTTAAAACAGACAAGAATTTCTTCACTCAGACCATAATTCCTTACTGCAGAGGGTTGTAGAGGCTGAATCATTAATTACATTGAAGGCTGAGGTAGACATATTTTTAATCAGTAAGGGAATCAACTCTTAAGGGGATAAGGCAGGAAAGTGGATTTGAGGATTATCAGATCAGGATGAACTCATTAAATAGCAGAGGAGACACAATGGACTGAATGGCCTATTTCTGTTCCTATGTCTTATGGTTTCATCGTCAGTGTCTGTGCAAGTATTACATGTGTGCAGGCTGTATAGCAGATAATCAGGACTCCGTGTTCCTATAACAGTGCTATTTGCACCTTTTGTATTTCTCCTAAAGATAAAATGTGATCCTGTTCTGTGGGAGAGCTGAAATAAAGAGCAATTGCTTTTGTTACATTTCCATTTGCAATTACATTTGGAAAATAGTGAAATAATATAATCCCATTTTTACAAAATATTCGTAAAGATTATGTTCAAGGCACAACAGCTCAAAAGCGTTTCCCATGTAAATAAAGTTGCCATATTCCCACTCTTTCATTAGAGAGAGGTAACTGAAAGTGGTGTAACCTAAGGGTTGAAGTTGAGAGGTGCTATCTGCATTGTAACCTCAGCCAGCGTGGACAGTGAACCCAGTTCTGAAGAGGGTCACTAGACTCCACAACATTAACTCTGTTTCCTCTCCACAGATGCTGCCAGATCTGCTGAGCTTTGCCCTGTTTTGGGAGTTGAACCTGTGTTGTTGGCATTACTTTCTGTTGCAACCAATCATCCAACCAACCAAACTAACCAACCCCGATTTCCCATATATTCCCCATTAAGCTATGCAATTTTATTTTATATCTGGATGTAGGTTTGCTTGTTGAGCTGAAAGGTTCATTTTCAGACGTTTCATCACAATACAAGGTAACATCTTCAGTGAGCCTCTGGACCTGAGCTACAAATCTTCTCAAAACTCACTTTATTTCATATCTATTGGGTCTACCTATTACTCCTGACAGCAACACATCTCGAGGAGGGTTTGAGGAATATCCAGTTTAAAATTAAAGACTGTGGGTTGGAATTTTCTTTCTTTGAGACTGTGTGGAAGTGGAAGGAATGTCATGAGGAGTTGGAGAGGTTTTCTTTCATGATTATTGTCTCCAAACCTTATTATATTTTCATGCATGGAAATGACATCAAATTTTATGGGCAGGACATTTTAAAGCCTGTTGGGACCTTCCAGGCTCCTACCTCAGGGTGCCGTATTTAAATGGAACCCGGATAGCATTTCATTCCCTGCAATCCAGGAGCCTGTCTATCATCTACAGGGCACAAGTGTAATAAAGTGGAGATTGACCCCGCTCCCCCCCCCCGCCAACCTCTGATAACTCAAACCAAAACACCCAAAGAGGAGCACCTTGCTGTATGATCTGTTAAAAGTATGTGATAAATGGTGTGACCTGCTTTGGTTTTAAAGTGCTTTGGGGCAATTTAAGGTGATGAATGTACCACAACTGCTTAATTATAAAATATGTTTTGTTAGGAAGACTATTCTGACTTTAGCATGGACAGAGAATCCAACAAAATGGCTCCAACAGGTCTCATGGTAGACAAGCAGGAGGCTGGAAGAACACAGACAGTCAGGCTGCATCAGGAGGTACAGAATTCAACGTTTCAGTACAACCAGTCCTGAAGAAATGTTACACCCAAAATGTTGACTTCTCTGCCTCTTTTAACAGATCATACAGCAAGGTGCTCCTCTTTGGGTGTTTTGGTTTGAATTATCAGAGAAGGGTGGGTGGTCAACCTCCAGGTAGAAGGCTGGAGGAACATAGCAAGCCAGGCGGCATTAGGAGGTGGAGAAGTCAACATTTTGGGTGTAACATTTCTTCAGGACTGGTTGCACTGAAACATTGAATTCTGTACCTCCTGATACAGCCTGGCTTGCTATGTTCTTCCAGCCTTCTACGTTGGAATCCAGCATCTGCAGGCTTTTTTTGTCTCTAACCAAAAGGTCTCTTGATTACCTTTGTGAATTGAACTGGTATTGAGGCTATGATGCGCTTATCTCACGAAGGAAATCAGAGGAAATCTTTTTGAAATTTAAAGAACGCTTATCAGGCCGACAGTAACTCCCTGTCAATGATTCCCCTCAAGGTGTGAATAGATCTTCTTGGTCCACCACAACTAGACAATGAGAATCATCCAAACTAATGGCTGACACAGTAAAATGTTCATTGACTGTTGAAAGACAATTGATGAATCTGTCACCTGGTATGCAAACATAGAGTCATAGATAGAATCATAGAGATGTACAGCACGGAAACAGACTCTTCGGTCCAACCCGTCCACGCCGAGTAGATATCCCTACCCAATCTAGTCCCACCTGCCAGCACCCGGCCTATACCCTCCAAATCCTTCCTTTTCATATACCCATCCAGATGCCTTTTAAATGCTGCAATTGTACTATCCTCCACCACTTCCTCTGGCAGCTTATTTCATACACGTACCACCCTCTGTGTGAAAAAGTTGCCCCCAGGTCTCTTTTAAATCTTTCCCCCTCACTCTAAACCTATAACCTTGAGTTCTGGACTCCCCCACCCCGGGGAAGACACTTTGCCTATTTATCCTATCCATGCCGCTCATGATTTTATAAACATCTATAAGGTCACCCCTCAGTCTCCCATGCTCCAGGGAAATCAGCCCCAGCCTATTCAACCTCTCCCTATAGTTCAAATCCTCCAACCCTGGCAACATTCTTGTAAATCTTTTCTGAAACCTTTCAAGTTTCACAACATTTTTCTGATAGGAAGGAGACCAGAAATGCATGCAATATTCTAAAAGTGGCCTAACCAATGTCCTGTACAGCCACAACATGACCTCCAAACTCCTGTACTCAATACTCTTACCAGTAAAGGAAAGCATATGAAATGCTGCCTTCACTATCATATCTACCTGTGACTTTACTTTCAACGAGCTATGAACCTGCACTCCAAGGTCTCTTTGTTCAGCAACACTCTCCAGGACCTTACCATTAAGTGTATAAGTCCTGCTAAGATATGCTTTCCCAAAATGTAGCACCTTGCATTTATCTAAATTAAACTCCATCTGCCACTTGTCAGCCCATTGACCCATCTGATCAAGATCCCATTGTAATCTGAGGTAACCTTCTTCGCTGTCTACTACACCTCCAATTTTGGTGTCATCTGCAAACTAACTAACTATATCTCTTATGCTCACATCCAAATCATTTCTATAAATGATGAAAAGTAGCGGACCCAGCACTAATCCTTGTGGCACTCCACTGGTAACAGGCCTCCAGTCTGACCACCACCCTCTGTCTTCTACCTTTGAGTCAGTTCTATATTCAAATAGCTAGTTCTCCCTGTATTCCATGAGATCTAACCTTGCTTACCAGTCTTCCATGGGGAACCTTGTTGAACATCTTACTGAAGTCCATATAGATCATGTCCACCACTTTGCCCTCATCAATATTCTTTGTTACTTCTTCAAAAAAACTCAATCAAGTTTGTGAGATATGCTTTCCCATGCACAAAGCCATGTTGACCATCTCTAATCAGTCCTTGCCTTTCCAAATACATGTACATCCTGTCCCTCAGGATTCCCTGCAACAACAGTTTTGGTATAGCTGCCATTTTACATCTTTGTTCAGCTAAGACAGGCTGGGAGCTACAATTTTAAATAGAATTCCAAGAGAAACTCAAAGAGACACCCTCTGAGAGAGAAAGGGGGATCTCAACAGGGAGAAGGAAGAAAACACAGCAGCTAAAGAACTGCTGCATGGAACCAGGGTGAGAGGCAGCAAATTACAGTCTTGCGAAAATAAAATAAAGGAGCTATCATTCCCTCCAAGGATCTGTTCTGCTAAATCTATGGGGGAAACCTTCAGGTGACTAACTACAGAAGGTATTGCAGCTGTTGAATTCTGACTTCAAATTATTCAGATTTGTTTCCTCAGAAAACAAAATCTCCAAGATGGTCAGTCTGCAACAAGACTGTTTTCGTACAAACATACAGACAAATTACATGCAGGATTATGCTACTTTCTCCCTTGAGTCTGTTCTGCCATTCAATGAGATCATGGCTGATCTAATTACTCCACATGCCCCACCTTGTCCTGCAAATCTTCCATCTTCTTCATGTCAAGGATCTTTGATGTGCATCTATTTTTAAACCTTATATATGCATTTTAGTTAATAACCATTTGACTTTTTATTTATCATGCAGGGGTGCCAGTGTTGAACTGGGATGGACAAAGTTAAAAATCGCACAATACCAGGTTATAGTCCAACAGGTTTATTTGGAAGTCCAAGCTTTTGGAGCACTGCTCCTTCATCAGGGCTGTCTGAAGAAGAAGCAGCACTCCATAAGCTTGTGCTTTCAAATAAACCTGTTGGACTGTAACCTGGTGTCATGTGATTTTTAACTTTTTATTTAGTAACTTTCTGTAATAGTTTTATAGCAGTATAGCTTTAAATAATTTTATTCCGTTTCAGACCAAAGCTTTGTAGCTCTTTATTTTTAAATTGAAACACTTGGAAAACTGAAAGTGAACTAAATTCACAGTTCACTGATCACTTGTGGGATCCTGGTGTGTTCAAGACAAAAACTGCACAATTGAGAGTTTGTTCTTCCTCTGTCTAATTGCAAGGTATTGTTGAAGGGAAAGTTAATGAAATCCCAGTTTAAAGGGATTGCAACATTGAATAATGAACAGTGTAATGTCATCAATGACTTACTGCATTATTTCAGTATCTTGCCTGAGAGATTATTTGATCTACATTCAGTTGTTTGTTCCCTTATTCATAGCTGGCAGTTTCTGAGAGAACCAATTAATCTGAAGAGAAATATTCATTTTATTTACATTAATCGGGCCTGAAGTAGGTAGTGTCCAAGGTCCTTCTATCTTGTGGCTTGAAGCACTGTAAGAAAATCTTTTTTTGCAATTCAGTATAATTAGTATAATACTATTTCCCAAATATCAAAATCCACTTCTAAAATACCTTAGGGGAAGTTTTATTGCAATGCCATTTTGAACAGAGGCTACTAGGCATGTTTGCAACTTATGATATTCTATTATGTGACCAGACTATTGAGCAAAATGGCAATCTGTACACCAAAGAAACTCTTCGCAGCAAGTCTCTCACAGCTGGATGTTTGAGGGGTAGCTTCATCCATTGTGACCTGTGGAGATCAATGTCTAAACAGACAGGATGGAAGATGTGTCTATGTCAAGGGTCCTGCTGAACGCAGTACCACAGGATGGGGAGGTGATGGCTTAATGGTATTATTGCTAGGCTATTAATCCAGAGATCCAGCTAATGTTCTAGGGACCTGGGTTTGTATTCTGCCAGACAGATGCTAGAATTTGAATTCAATAAATATGTTTAGAAAAGGGTAACAATTAAAGTTTTTGGCATCCTTAAATGTGGATAAAACTGAGTCCGGTTGATATACCCGAAACTGCTAATGGAAGAAATAGTGGGGCTATTTCAACCAATCATAGGCTACCAACATGGTAGGGGAGTCTAAAACTAGAAGGCATAGGTTTAAGGTGAGAGGGGAAAAATATAAAAGGGACCTAAGTGGCAACTTTTTCATGCAGAGGATGGTGCGTGTATGGAATGAGTTGCCAGAGGAAATGGTGGAGGCTGGTATAATTACAATATTTAAAAGACATCTGGATGGGTATATGAACAGGAAAAGTTTAGAGGAATATGGGCCAACTGCTGGCAAATGGATCTAGATTAATTTAGAATAGCTGGTCGGCATGGATGAGTTGGACCAAAGGGTCTGTTTCCATACCGTACAACTCTATTAGAACTCTAATGATGACCACGGCTGTCGATTGTCAGGAAAAACCCAGCTGGTTCACTAATGTCCTTGAGGAAAGTAAGCTGCCATGTTTACCCATTCTGGCCTACATGTGACTCCATACCTGCAGCATTGCCCCGTTATTAGACTTGTTCTTGGACATTTAATTCTAACATGTTTTGCCTGCAACATTACTGGAACTGTGCACGGATAACCAGTGCATAAAAAGCAACAAGACAACCAAGATCTAGATTACAGATGGGAAAACAGTCTGGAAGAAAGATTTCCCTGACTTACATCGATTTCCCCTGGGTAAGCAATGTTTAAGGAACCACCCTCATGTTCTGAATAGGTTTCTTCACTGACATCATCTGACAAATTTTTGTCCATGCATCTACTCAACCATTGAGATTAAAGGGACAAACTGAAGAAAACTGAAATGGAGGATGAATTAGAATAGTTAAATTCAATGTCAAAGCAGATGTAAAAAATGGAGAACAAAAAACATTGTACTGATCAAGATTAAAAAATCAGAAAGAAAATAATAACAAAAAAATTGAAACATTTTAAAAACCAAAAGAACTGCACATGTTGTACATCAGAAGCAAAAACTGAAGTTGCTGGAAAAGTTCAGCTGGTCTGGCAGCATCTGTGCAGAGAAATCAGAGTTAACGTTTCAGATTCAGTGACCCTTCCTCAGAATATTTTAAAATCTCCAGTAACAGTTCTTCACTGTCTGTGGAAGCTTGGCAATCAACAAAAAATTACTGAAAAGGTACTTAATCTGTTAATTACTGGAGTGGGGTTGGCAACCATTTTTCATTATGTGAAGAGTCTTTGTAAAATATTACCTAAAATGAAATCTGCTCGGAGCTGCAAGATGAAAATTCAGCATTTTTAAATTAGAAAAACTTGGCAATTTTCCATGTGTTGATGATAAAATGTATAAGTTGTACTAAAATAAAGCTAATGCCACAATAGTCTTACCAGACTATAGGGTTGTTCTCCCATTAGAGAGAGAGAGAGAGAGAGAGATGACAGGTGGTAGATTTACCTGAGGACTACTCAGATGAGGGGAGAGATCAAGAAAGAGAATTCTTCATGGTAACCTCAGCCAGTGCAGATATTAAATGCATGCTTCTTATTGTCACTCTGTGTCATAAACGCCATTCAAGCTGACCAAATCCCATAATTTATGTATACGGTAGCTAAAATGCATTTGTTGAATTTGTATATTAATAGATAAAAGCAAAATTAAAATAAACCCAACTCTG
Organism: Chiloscyllium punctatum; assembly: GCF_047496795.1. Lineage (NCBI taxonomy): Eukaryota > Metazoa > Chordata > Chondrichthyes > Orectolobiformes > Hemiscylliidae > Chiloscyllium > Chiloscyllium punctatum. The sequence continues at coordinate 21,492,932 of NC_092765.1, read as the reverse complement.
AAATATCACAAATTTTTCATTGTATCATCAATGTACATATGTTCAAGTGCTTAGATTAGGTTTTATCACCATCATAAAATGCAGCTTTTACTTTCCTGGATTTAATGTTTTTTTTTAATAGACTTTTTTCTTGTTAATATAATCCAACTGGAAAACAATTAAGTGCATGAGTGAGATGTTAAAGCGTTTGGTGTCATTCTGGGGCTGCAAGTTTCAGATTTTTGCACCAGACTGAACTTTCTGTGGTGAGTGCATGATATTCGTAGAGAATCTGAGAGAAAAGTGCTATTTATGTGAAGTTAACAACGAAGCAGAGCAAATCATCTACCAACTTGTCAAAACCTGTAATTCAGAGGATGTTTCTTCCTCACCACAAGTTGCTGGCTGATTTGTATATTAATAAAACTTTGCACTGCTGAGTGCCTGTTATTTTCCTCCACAAATCTCAGGCTCAGTAACTCATTATCTCAGGCTCACAATCACTGGATATGCTGAAAAATGCCAAGATGTGCTTCAGTTGCTTTTTAGTAGCACCAGCCTCTACACTTAGGACAAGCTGCAGATCTAAAAATAAGATATATGAAAAATTTACATTCAATTAGGGTGCAGTCAGCTTTCTTAGATGAGGTGAATAAATATTTAATCATCTTTTTACTGTTATATTGTTAGCTTGAGTTCCTAAAATCTTGAAAGCTACTATTCACTCTCATGTTAGGCATCCTGCTGAAAACTCGAACTAAATCCATGTTGTCAGCCAGACCTTTAGCAATGCTATTCTACTGTTGAGCATGTTGTCCAAGTCATATACCCCCGGTGCACTTTTCTCAAAACACTCTGTTGAATTGCTTGTCATTTTCACTGCCTTGCTTCCTTTCACAATACTGTCATTGGAATCTTTAATGTCCAACTCAGAGTTAACACAGCAAACAAACATATTGTGAAAATTCAGATCAGAAGTCGTCTACACAGACCCTTGAGCCTGCTCTTACGTTTAATAAGATCATGGTTGATCTGATTACCCGACATTCGCACTTAGCCCAATGACCTTTCACCCTCTAGCTTATCAAGAGTTTATCTACCTCTGCCTCAAAAATATTCAAAGAAAATGAAAAGGCTTCCTTGTCCTTTGTGGAAAAGAGTTCCAAAGTTTCATGATCCTTTGTGAGAAATTCTTAATCCTGTCTTAAATAGGTGACCTTTTTTTTAAAGCAGTGACCCTTCATGTTAGATTCTCCCAAAGGAGGAAACATCTTTTCACATCCATTCTGTTAAGATGTCAGGACTTTGGATGTTTTAATCAAGTCACCTTTCATTATTATAATCTCCAATGGATACTTGCCTAGCCTGTCCAACATTCCCTCATAAACAACCTTCCCAATCCAGGTATTAATTCAGTAAAGCTTTTTTGAACTGCTTCCAATACATTTATATCCTTCCTTAACTAAGGAGCACAATGCAATATAAAAGTACTCCAAACGTGGTCTCACCATAACTGAAATATAATTTCCTTATGCTTGTAGATTTTCTTTAAGATCAATTTGTTCAGAACTGGTATGACACGCCTCGGGAGCACTTCAGACTTCAAATCAGACCTTCTGACTCTGAGGTAGGGCACTACCATGACACCACAAAAGCCTTCCTACTGTCATATTTAATTAATAATAAATAATAAATAATATAAATAAATTCTATTAATTTTCCTAGTTCATTGAAATACCTGGATATGTATCTATTGTGATTCATGCAATGGAACACGCAGATCTCTCTGTATATCAGAGCTCTGCAATCTCACACCATTTAGAAGTGTACTGCTTTAAATTCTGCCTAACAGAATGGACAACCTTTCCACATTAAACTCTATTTATCAGATTTTGCCCACTCACTTAGGTCATCTATATTCCTTTCTGACCTCCTTCTGTTCTTTTCACACTTCCTCTCCTTGTTATCTTGTGTCAAAAGCAAATTTGGTTACCGTACCTTCTTTCCCTTCATCCAAGTAATTTCTATAATTTGTAGAAAGTTGAAGTCCCAGCACTGATCCCTGTGGTATTTTACTCATTACATCTTGCCAACCAAACCAACAATCTATTCATGATTACTCTTTGCTTCGTGTTAGATAGCCAAGCATCTATCCATGTCAATGTCTTAGTCCCTGCACCACTTTTATTTTGCACAATAAATCTTGGTGTGGAACGGATCAAATACCTTCAGGAAATCCAAATACAGTTAATTCACCAGTTCCCATTTGTCCACAGCACATGTTACTTCCTCAAACAATTCCGATTAATTGATTAAACAAGATTTTCATGCCACAAAATCAGGTTGACTCTGATTACCTCTATCTTTTCTAAATATTCCTGCCAGAATGTTTTTAATAATAGCTTTGAGCGTTTTCTCTAGAACAGATGTCAAGTAAACTGGCCTGAAGTTTCATGCTTTTGAATAAAGGAGCTACATTTTCTAATTTACAATCTAATGAAACCTTCCAAAAATGTAACAAATTTTGGAAAATATCCCAGCCACTTCTTTTAAGAACCTACAATGAAGTCCATCAGAACCAGGAGCCCACAGCTCCATACATTGCTGAGTACCACTTCACTAGTGATTGTGATTTTCTTATGTATTTCCTTCACTTCCATTTCTTGATTTACAGCTGATTCGAGAACATAGTTTATGTTCTCTATAGTGAAGGCCGATACAAAAACCCATTCAATTCATCTGCCATTTCCTTATCTTTCACCATTGATTCCCTAGATTCACTTTCTAACTATAGAATAGTTATAGAAACTTTTACTATCAGTTTTTATATTTCTAGTCAGTTGTGCACTAATTTGCCTTCCTTTTTAATTATGTGGAGGTGTCGGTTTGGACTGGGGTGGACAAAGTTTAAAATCATACAACACCAGGTTATAGTCCAACAGGTTCATTTGGAAGCACTAGCTTTCGGAGCACTGCTCCTTCATCAGGTAGCTTCCACTGAAAGCTTGTACTTCCAAATAAACCAGTAGGACTATAACATGGTGTTGTGTGATTCCTTTTTCCTTTTTAGTATAATGTTTTCATCATACATTGCTACATTTTACTATGTGTCCAATCTTCTGATCCACTGCCTGTCTTTGCATAGTAATAACCTTTTCTCTTTAAGTATTATATTATCTTTGACTTTGTTTAACTACAGATGTTGGGGTTTGTGTTGAGATGTTTTGCTCTCATTGGAATGTGTATTCTGAAATATCCCTTTAAATATTTTCCACTGCATTGGCCAACCCCTTAAACTAATATGTCAGTTCACTTTAGCCAGCTCTGCTTTCTGCTATCATAATTGCCTTATTTATTCAGTCTGAATGTAGAATTTACTATAAGGTTGTTAATTAATCCTATCTCAGTGCACAGTAACAACTCTATTATTGGTTGCTCTCTGGTTAGCTATTAGTAAGCTATTATAAGTGCAGTTCTAAGAAATTAACTTGCAAACATTCTATGAACTGTCATCTAGGCTACCTTTGTTTATCTGAATTTTCCAGTTAGTGTGTAGATTAAAATTGCCCATTATCATTATACTATCTTTCTGACAAGCTCTGATAATTTCGTCCTATGTAGTCCATCCTGCTTAGTAACAGTATTGTGTACTATCTGTAAGATACACTGCAGAAGTTCTCCAAACCTTCTTAGACAGCATCTTCCAAACCCAAAGGCCACAACCATCTAGAAGGACAAGGGCAGGTGATATGTGGCAACACCACCACCTGCAAGTGACCCTCCAAACCACTCACTATCCAGACGTGGGAATATACTGTCATTCCTTCAGTGTCGCTTGGTCAAAATCCTGGAAGTGCCTCCCTCATGGCATTATGTGAGTACCCACAGGAAATGAACTACAGCAGTTCAAGAAGGTAGCTCACCAGCACCTCCTCAAGGGCAACTAGGGGATGTACAGTAAATCCTGGCCCAGCCTGTGATGCTCACATCCTATGAGGGAATTTTAAAAATATCCTATCATCAGGGACCTGTAATTTGATGCCTAGCAGATCTTCATTCCTCATTGTGCTATGTCACTGGTGCCAACATGAACCACAACCACGTGATCCTCAGCCTCCCACTGCTCCTTTCCAGCCCTGAGCAGACGTCTTTAACCCTGGCACCATCAGGCAGCACAGCCTTTTGGACTCTTGATCTTTGCTGCAGAGAACAGTAGCAATCACCTCAATATAACAGTCCTCTATTACCACTAAATTTCTTTATTATGTTCATCCCCTTTGAATGGTTTGCTCCATCGTGGTGCCCTTGTTAGTTAGCTCATCTAGCCTGCTGCCTTCGCTCTCATCCAAAGAAGTTGAGACAACCTTAAACATGTTGGACAAATGCAAAGGCTCAGGCTCCTCTAGGCCCCTTATCTGGTACATCTGTAATCACACCATGCTTTCCTCAACTATTGACCAAATCAGAAGTCCCTATCCAAGTGATGTGGACATCTCGTGGAATAAACTGACCAGGTAACTTTCTTCCACCATGATGTGTCGCAGTGTCTGTTCTTCAGCCTCCAGCTTATAGGCTGTAAACCAAATCTGTTTGACCAGCATTTACTGACTGCAAACATAATTTCCCTCGATCAGCTGGCCTCCCGGAGTTCCCACATTCTGCGATCACAACATCTCTTCTGTCACATTTATTGTATTCTAATTTGGTAAGTAATCGATTGTATGAATCATTCATTATTAACTAAATTAAGTCAACACTTGTAGCCAATGCCACTCCTGGGTGATGGAACATGCACTTAATCACTACCTCGGAATATTGTTTTGGGTTTGGTATACAACTAACCACAATGTCTTTTGTCAGGAAGGGGAATCTAATCAACAAGAATAATTGGTCATTCCTAACCAGCTGAGGAGATCTATTCAGTCTCAGTTGCAGTGGCTTTTAAGAAGAACAAGTTATTATGCCAGTGCTTCAGGCAGGCTATGAGGTCCAACACAACCAACTGACCTCACTTCCATCTTCAATAGCTTCTCTGTGGATGGGCTCCGCTTCCAAGATCAGGATCTAGTTGCTGAGTATGTTTATTCAGGTCCATGAAGAGGGGACATTCAACTTACACATCTTGCTCTTCGCTGAACATCTCATGTGAAAGATGGCACAAACATAACATGCCCTCAATACTGCAGGTGAAGTGTTCGAGTCTCAGGAATGGGGCTTGAACCTACCAGTTTTGATTTGGTGGCTCAAGTGGAACCATTGAGCTATGTATGATGTCTTTTGGATGTAATTACAAATCACACAACACCAGTTTATAGTTCAAAAAAACCTGCTGGACTATAATCTGGTGTTGTGTGATTTTTAACTTTGTCCCACCCCAGTCCAACAACAGCACCTCCACAACTTGGACATGAGTCATCAGGACTTTTTTAAAAACAGTAATCAATTGATGCAATGTTGCTAACATTAGTAACCCTTACCCACCCTTAATTGCCCTTAAGAAAGTATTGGTGGGAACCTTCTTGAACCATTGCACTCTGCGTGGTAAAGTTACTCACAACCCCTATCTGTGACAGTACATAATGGCCAATACATAAACAGATCAGGACAATATGTGTGATTGGGAGGAGAATTTGGAAATGGTCACGATTCACTATACCTGCAAACTATGTTCTTTTAATTGGTAATGGCAGATTTATGAGGTGCTAAAGGACTGGGTTTGAATGTATTCTCTTGTGCTGAATAGCCTGCCAACAAACAAAAGAGCGCGCTTTTTGGGCAAGGCAGGTCATCACTGGATCATTACTTGTGTATGAGTCCATTCCCTCGGGAGGACATGGCAGGAGAGGAAAACACTGAGAAACAAATTATACCGCAAAGTACATTCTGTGAAAATACGTTTAGTTCGTCTGTTTACCACTCCCTCTCTGCAGGGCCAAGCACAATGAAATGGAAACCAGATTATAGTTCTTTTCCCCGTCAAGTTACATTTTAAATATTGTACAAAACTAAATTACATTGTTTTAGTGTCCTTATTAAATAGGCCTTTGGCAAAAATGCAGAAATAAACAAACCTTTCTGCAAGATTTCAGGGTGAATGCAATATGTAATAAAGTTGGAAAGCTCCAGAGAACTGCCATCAGATTTGATGTTACAGCAAAAGAATCTATTCACCACAGTATTAAACTGCAATGGAAATAATACACTGAATAATTGATGCTGGAAGGTGAATTCCAATTCAGCTATTTTATCACAAGTTTCAGACAAAGGTTTACATCTGTAGATTATTAAGTTTAAGCAGTTATAATATTGGTGTTGATGTTGGGACATATATGGGGCTACATAGCACCTGCCTTTCAACCTCTGTAGACCCCATAATGCCAGGCAAGATGCGGGCACACATTCCTGTCAGAAATATGCTCTGATTCCCATGTTGGCCATGAACAGACAAGGCAAAAGTGAGGACTGCAGACGCTGGAAATCAGAGTCTAGATTAGAGTGATGCTGGAAAAGCGAGCAGGTCAGGCAGCATCCGAGGAGCATAGAGCCTTCCTGGATGCTCCCTGCCTTCAGTCCTGATGACGGGCTTTTGCCTGAAATGTCGATTTTCCTGCTCCTCGAATGCTGCCTGACTTGCTGTGCTTTTCCAGCACCACTCTAATCATGAACAGACAAGGGACATCCTTTCTCTAAGTCTGTGTACATTCAAAGAATAAAACCTCTGTCTCTCTCATAGTTGTTTGAAGTGAGGAAGAAACTTGCTATCGAGCCCAAGGAACAGATAGTGCCTGGAGATTTTCAATATGGGAGGCCCTTGCATTATGACTACCACATGGCTCTGGCTGACCAGGAAACGCCCACTCTTACCACCTCCCATATTGGAAGCCTTTACAGATTTGTGATCAACATGCTTGGCCACATCACAAATGTATATTCCATGGACATCGAGACCTGGGATTGGAATTGAATGTGAAATTTCTGCTGAGAGGCAAGGGTGCAACACATAGTATCACAATACCTTCAAATGAAGGGGCTATCTGCTTGATGTCCAACTTTGGGCACTTACTCTGTTTTATGAGGGCATGAGGCACCAAAAGCAACATTCCCTCTAATTTTCTATCCGGCCTTGTTGCAGTGACCTCTGTCATAGAAGTCAATGATGTGATTGGTGTGCCAACCAATTAGAGTGTGCAGAACCCTGATGGGTACAGCTTAAAGGAAATATCACGTGAAAGGGTTAAATGGCAAACCTCCTAACTACCAACCACTGTGCTAACCTCATACAGACTTAGTGAAAGAACAGTGTACGATCTCAAGGCAGTAAGACCTACCATCTAGATCCTCCTCGTATTCCCTGTAACAATGTTTATCATATTAGTGTAAAATGCACTCAGTTGCTGATGTGCAATAAAGTCCATCCTATTTAAGATTTTAGAGCATCTTTTCTTGTTAGACTAGCAAATGATTTTCCTTTATTACACCAGACCAAATGGGCCCTATAGATCCTTACTAATATGTGTATCCCATAATGCAGAATGCCTCATAAAACATGTGGCCTATAGTAAACATTGCTCACATTGCTGTTGCTCCCAAACCATCAATCTCAAGTCCCATCCACAATACGCCACTCAGGTCTCTGGAACCTGACCTGAGTGAATCCACAACCTTTTGCCTCAGAGGCAAATCTAAACAGGACATTTTTTATCTACTGATCACGAAAGAAAATTTTTCAAATCTATTCATTCTCATTGGCATTGGACTTTAATTGTAATGCTCGTTACGTTGTGGGTGGTATTTGCTGGGAAGAGGATCTCAAGCAAGAATGAGATTTCCCAGCATTGTACCTTGGTTGGTAAATGGTCCACAGCATGTTGTCTATAAGGAAGTGGAGGCAAATCAAGTTTGTGAGTTGGGTTTGTGTTGTCATGATAACATGCAGGGTTTTGTTTTGCACATTTGAGGGATGGCTATTCTTGTCAGGTTTGTGCCCTTAATGGTTTCCCCTTACCTTTGAATAACTGCTTTCTTACATGAATCAGTTTCTGTGAATTATTTTTATTTACCCAATTTTACATAATATTGTTCTCTGTCTGTACCTCTCACATTAGTACAGATTATTCCACCCTTTCTTCTCAGTCTCTTGTACATAACTGCTGATGTACTTACATCATCACATGCTTCTTGTTATTATATCTAGTTTCATTACATAACATGAGTGAAAGCCACATGCACTCTCTTGCAAGCTGTAACACTTAATCGCATTGTGTACTCCAACCTCTTGCTTCCCGAGACCTTATTGTGCTTCCGATTGGTATACTAATGGAAGTACGTCATATATCCTGGCCATTTTGAAGTTGAGGTCCCTGAAATATATGGAATGGAATATTAACTGCTGAATGGGAGTATATTCATTTGAAATCTATGTCACCCCTATTCCTACGAACGAGAGACACATTTATGTCATACACCTTCTCTGAAATAGATGACAGAGGCATTTCAGATGTGCAGCTTCCATTTGCTGATTTCTCATCTGGGATTGTTAATCCTCCAAGATTGTCCCGGAGTGTTCAAAAATTAAAGATTGACAACCCAAATACTGATCTGAGTAATACCAAGGAGAAAACGCATTGTAACATTCAAAGAAATGTTTCATTTTACATTTTCATTGACACTTCCAAAAACAGAAGTGGAAAAAGGGATTATGGCTTCAATTATAAACCCCAATCATGCACCAGGATCTGTTTGCTTCCCATTGGGCATGAGAATGGGATGCACAGCAATGATGGATGTGTCAAGTGGCCAATCAGAGTTAACAATCCTAATCTCAAGGTTTAGTATGAGCATCTACATCAAAAAAAGTTATCATTTTTAGTTGCCGTACTATCACAGGAAGTCTTTTCCATTAAGTGGGCTAATGTGGGGGAAAACCATTTCATTTTGTTGCTTTGGACTGTTTGGAGTGGGTTGCTTAGCAACAAGAACATGTTTCCAACCTCAAGCCTACATATTCCTTTGTGTTGAGAATTTGGAATAATATTGACTGGGCATTTCTACACTGTAACAATGACTACATTTTCAACTTACTTAATTTACTGTGAGAGATTTTGAAAGCAAATCTTTCTTTGTGCTTCTGTTTGAAAATTTGAGGGTTTCTTTCCTGCTGTCTGATGCTTATTGTCAAGTGAATCTCTGCACACGTGGTCGGCAACACTGTTTGTTCTCGGTGTGTCATCACATGACCTCTGGCCTCCAACCACATCACCCCCATGTACTATGCCTACTCTGTTCCACATTGCCATACAAACTGGACATTGAATAAACACTTTTATCACCTGATTGGATGATTCATGACTGTCAGTCAAACAGTCCTCTTTCATCTTTAATATAGTTAAAAATCACACAACATCAGGTTATAGTCCAACGTGGTGTTGCGGGACTTTTTAACTTTGTCTATCCCAGTCCAACACTGGCACCTCCATATCATCTTTAATATCGTTAACAAAGGAACAGTCAACATATTTCTGAAGGAGAATAACATATCAGGGCTATGAGGAAACAGCAGATAAGTGAGATTAATTCAAGAACAGTTTCTTACCCGCTGTTATTAGACTTCTCAAATTTCAAATCTAATGTTGATCTTGCTTTTTGCGCACCTCTCTGCAGCCATAACTTTGTATTCCTCGCTCTGTTCCGTCACCCTGTGATCTTTGTATGTCATGATCTACCTGTGCTGCATGCAAAACAAAACTTTTCATTCTACTTAGATACATGTGAAAATAATAAATCAAATCAGTTGCTCTTTCAAAGAGCCAGTGCAGGCATGATAGAGTGATTATTCCCATGCCTCTGCAGTCATGTGAGTAAATTTGGCAAAACACTCTTCAGGTACCTCCCAAACACATTCCTGAGCCTGTGCTCATTTCCTGGAGGTGAACAAAGGCTGTTAATGAGCTACTGGAAGGCAATATTTTAAGCCAGAAGAGAGTTGGCCAAGGATGCATTACTCGCACCAATTCCCATCTCTGTGATATCAGGGGCCGAGAAGTGGATGGGAAATAGTTTCTCAGGGACCGCTGAGCTGCAAATCATTTTGAGGGTTCAAGTCTGTTTGTTACAGAAGGATCTATCACCAAGCATGCTCTTGCAGCCACTCGCAGACACTGATGTTTCCACTGATGCTTTTGCCCTGCTTAAATAGCTGCTGCATCCCTTCCACCAACGTACCTCCAAGCCACTGGTATTGCACCTGCTGACAATTAGTCATCAGCCACACTGTGAGGATGGCCAGTAGTCCTATCTACAGACTGTGCTGAGTGAGATCCCTGCGCTAGGAACTGGCCATTGTTTATAATTGGTCTGGCCTTCCAGAAGCAGCTTCTTAACTGGCTGCCTACAGGAAGATTACTTCCCATGTCCAATCATGGCACTTCCATGTTTGTGATCTGGAATTCATTCTAACATTGGGATTGGAATGCTTGTGACAAAACACAGCCTGATAGATTGAATGACCTTCCTTTGTCCTCTATGACTCTATTGTCCTGTATCCTTCTATGGTTTAGTATTTAATTCTAGAACGTTAGAACATCTTTTAGTTTAAAAACTCAATTTTAAAGTGATTTTTCTCCTGTGTGATTCACAATCCAAGATTTCAGTGTTTAATTTCTGGAGATTCTGGGGCCATGCAAGAGCACCGGAAACTCTATCCATGCAAGGTACAGTATTTCCAGAAATAATAGTCTTATATGTTCAAATATTGGATAATGGAATTGGAAGCACAGCACAGATTGGGCTGGTAGCTCTTAAAGATTCCTAAAACTGCAGTTTAAATACCACACAAGAGAATTAACATTGAAATTTTTGAAATGGAAGCATTGGCCTGGGCATAATTCAATATCTAGCAGGGGTATAAAGCTTAAATTAGAGCTCAGCCACTTAAGACAGCACCTCTTTATACAAAGGGTAGTGAAAATATATAACTCTCTCCCCTAACAGCAGAGATTGACTGAGATTAATAGATCTTTGTTGGGCCAAGGTATTAAGATTTATGGAATCAAAGCCACAAAATGGAGTTAAGATACAGATCAGTCATGACCTGATTTCGTGATGAAACAGACTCCAGGGGTTGCATGCTTATTCCTGTTCTTATGTCTCCTAAGAATGCATTAAAAATGAAACATGAACTCAACTTCAAAATGTGGCTTCATTAAAAGGTTATGTTCTATTTCAAACTTTGTGCTCAATGAGGTGAATGAAGTTAGCGCTAGGGAATTAAACACTTTCATTTCAGATCATTAATCAAGCTTCTGCATTTATGAGACAGAATTTGTAACTCCAGAATCTACTCCCACAGAAATGTTCACAACTATAGCCATGTCTGATCTCCTCAAACTGATGACTGAAAACGTTTGTAGAAAAAACACAGACAGTTGCTGTTGTTGCACCTTCTCTCATTTTGATCCATAACTCACATATGTTAATAACCTTTATCTGGAATAACCTTTATAAAATCTAAAACTTAAATTTAGATCCTTTCAGCAATAATTACTCTGCTGCTATTGTTGAATGACAACGGATCTCTCAGATCTAAATCTCTACCCCCTCACAAATTTGATTCCCTCTTTAGGGGGAAGCTGTTCCTGTTTATAAAAGGAACATGAATGAGTGGGTACAGATTTAAAGTGATGTACAAAGAAACCAGAGTGATGTTAGAGAAAACTTTTTCAGTCAATAAGTAGTTGGGGTATGGATCGCACTGCCTGGATGTATCATAGAGGCAAGTTCAGTTGAAGCATTCCTGAGGGCATTGGATGATCATTGGTAAGAAATAGTGTGTAAGGAATGGGCATAAGTGAGGCTGTGTAATGATGCTCATTTGAAAGGTCAGTGCAGGTACAATAGACTGAGTGGCCTCCTGCTGTTATTCTGTTATCTGGAAAACCATTTCTTCCCAGAACCGAATGTGCATTCCCTCCTAGAACTGGACTCAGGCTGAATTTTCAATGTAAGATTGAGAACTGACACCCAGATGAATTCCCGATTCCGATCCCTGTCAAAGCTATGTTGAAAACACGGTGCTATTTTCAAAGTCAAATAGCCTTTGATCACAAATGAATGGTGTCAAATGTTTTCAGGACATGGGAACTGCCTTCCTGGCACCATCTTGCCAATGAAAGGGCATCTTCTTGCTCCAGACTCTGGAGTAATCCTATGACAATGTCCTGGAGCTGCACATCTCTGTGTATAAATAGCACAGTGTGGGTGAAGTTAGCTGTCTCTGTCTGGAAGACTCATGTGTACACATGAACATGAATACATGAAGAAGAAAGATTATCTACTGTAGTAAGATAAATAAGAGTACATCTATGAGTACCATGTGTAATGGTGTTTAGTATTAGTGTACAATATAAAGCGTAGTGTAGAGTTACTTTGAGGTCCAAGCCTGAACATCATTCTTGAAATTGCTTCTCCTTGACCAGCTTGCCTTGAACTCAAATTCATGGTGTAATATGAAACCACATGATAAAAGACTCCTTACAGGGCCAGCAGCATTCACAGTGATGAGAAAGTTAGATGATAGTTCGGCACTGGAACTGAGCAGGGAGGTCCAAGAAGCCCAGTTTTCAATAAATGGATAGAAAGTTTCTGATACCCCATGATGAACTTGACAGCAATACATTAATATGCACAGGACTGTATCGGCTTATTCGATTAAAGACTCAAAATCCCAATGACAAACACACAGACCATTTATGAGCTGCTTAAAGAACTGTTAATTAGTGACCAGTAGGTTTTATATCCCCTCCCCTCTAATGTTCCTTTAAAAATACAAATCTGTCCTGGAGACATTTGGATCCAGATAATCTAAAATGTTTAAATCTTGTCTGCGCCAGTTTCTGACCCTGTGGTCCTTTGAAAACATGACACCATATTTCTCCCAGATAAAAAGTTCTACCACTTTGTTGTGAGAGTTACCACAATCATTCACATACAAGATCTCCAGCTATTTATTTCACTCAATCCTGAAAAGGAGTTTTCAGTTTGTACGGTCTGTGACATGAAGACAAACACTAACATTGAAGAAAGAATCCTACTCAAATACCAGGAGTATATTCACACTAAGCTCCTAAAATAATACATTTCAGTGCTGTTTTGATTAAGAATCTTGTTCTCTTTGATTTTTTTTGTGAATATTTTCTCAAATTTTCTGCAAATTAATTGTATTTTCATTTATTGCATCATTCTACTTTCTCAATATTTTAGCTAACACTGAAATTTTGTCTTGTTGTTGACTGCTCATTTTAGTAATGGAATAAATGGTTTACCCTGGTTGAGACACAGTTTTCAAAACTTGTTTTTCTAATTGAGCGAGTGTTTAAACTGCAGATTGTGCAACAGAACAAGATTCAAACCATAGGGTAAAAAAAATATCATCATCATATGGAGGAGAGAGTTCATGGTGTGATGTTGTTGAATACAATGTTGAGTCCAGAAAGATGTAAAGCCCTATTCGTCTTTTCCCTGGGGTCGGAGAATCCAGAACTAGAGGGCATAGGTTTAGGGTGAGAGGGGAAAGATATAAAAGAGACTTAAGGGGCAACTTTTTCACGCAAAGGGTGATACATGTATGGAATGAGCTGCGAGAGGATGTGGTGGAGGCTGGTACAATTGCAACATTTAAGAGGCATTTGGATTGGTATATGAATAGGAAGGGTTTGGAGGGATATGGGCCAGGTGCTGGCAGGTGGGACTAGATTGGCTTGGGATATCTGGTCGGCATGGGCGGGTTGGACCAAAGGGTCTGTTTCCATGCTGTACATCTCTATGACTCTATGACTCTATAAGGTCCTGTTCCATCAGCACTGCAGTAGCTGAAGATAGAATTGTGAACATGAGAGAAACATGTTGAGTCAAAAAGACAAGAAAGTGGAATCCCAGGTTCATGGGGGGTTAGCATGGAAACACAAATGATTAGATGACTCAGGGATTTGAGCAGAGGACTTTATGCATTGTTTGTTTATTTATTATTAATAAACAGTATAGCAAGAAAATGGGCCAGTTAATCTGTCAAATCTAGTCTTAAATTGTCATAGCTCAGCTGTTTCTAATTTAACCCATTCTGCTAATTTATGCTAAATTATACGTAGTCTTGATCAGGCCACAGCAAGAGTGCCGCATACCACCAATTGTCAGATTATAACATAACGTAGAGACACTGGTGCACAGAGGCACACAGTGATGTAAAAAAGATATACAAAGGTGATATTAGAAAAGTGGCAGTTTTAAACTTGTAGTAGAGGATGGCCCTTTTTTCTCTTGATCTGCAAGAAGGTGCCCGATGTAGAGGACACCACACCAGGTGCAACGAGTAGATGACATTGATAATGTCCGTTGCACCCAGTGTGGTCTCTACATCGGGGAGACAGGACGCCTTCTTGCGGATCATTTCATAGAACATCTTTTGGATACCCGTGCCCACCAACCCCACACCCTGTGGCTGAACACCACAACTCCCCCTCCCGCGCCATCAAGGACATGCAGGTCCTGGGCCTCTTCCACCACCAAACCATAACCACCCGACGCCTGGAGTAGGAACGCCTCATATTCTGCTTTGGGACCCTGCAACCACATGGGATAAATGTGGATTTCAATAGCTTCCTCATTTCCCCTCCCCCCACATTATCCCAGTCCCAAGCCTCCAACTTGGCACTGTCCTCCACACCTGTCCATCACTGCCCCCTCTGACCTTCTCCCTCACCTTCATCCACCCATCACTTTCCCAGTTACCTCCCTCCAAACCTACCCCCTCCCATTTATCTGTCAGCCCTGACCCACAAGCCTCATTCCTGATGAAGGGCTTATGCCAGACACGTCAATTCTACAGCTCCTCAGATGCTGCCTGACATGCTGTGCTTTTCCAGCATCTGGAGTCCTCACTTTCTCCTAAAGTCCTCTTTGTCGCCACCTGCCACCCCACTAGTCTCCGCGTCTACCGCATCATCCTTAACCACTTGCACCAACTCCAACTAGCCCCCCCCACCAAAAACATCTTCCCATTCCCTGCCTGTCACAAGGACTGTTCCCTTCGTTTGCGCCACTCTTCCCAACAACCCCCTGAACCCCCAGATACCTCCCCCTGCACTTGGAAAAGATGCAAAACCTGCTGGCACACCACCCCCTTACCTCCATCCGGGGCCCCAAACAGACCTTCCAAGTGAGACAGCGGTATCGTTGAAACCATTTGTTCCTCATCTTAAACCTAGGCCCTCAGGTCTTAGAGATGTATGCCAAGGGAAAAGATTTTCATGATCTACCCTGTCTCTGCCTCTCATAATTTCATATACCTCAATCATATCCCCCCATCAGCATCCTCTACTCCAAGGAAAACATATCCAGTCTCTCCAATCTCTCCTCATAATGGAGAATTTTCATCCCTGCCAACAATCTGATGAATTCCTCTACATCCTCTCCAATGCAATCATGTCCTACCAATAGTGTGACCAGTATTCCATCTGTTGCCTTACCAATATTTTATAAAATTGTAATAAGACTTTCTTGCTCCTATATTTATGTCCCTGGCTAATTAAGGCAATCATCCCATATGAATTTTTTCCCACTCTGTCTATCTGTGCTGACACCTTCAGGGATCTATGGGCCTGCACACCAAGGTTCCTTTGTTCCTCAGTTTTCTCTAGGGACCAACCATTCACTGTGTACTGTAAATCCTTCCCTTATTATATCTCCCAAAATGCGCCACCTCGCACTTATGAGGATTAACTTGCATCTGCCATTGCTCTGCCTGATTTACCACCTGGTCAATATCAGACTGTAGGTAAAAACAATGACTGCAGATGCTGGAAACCAGATTCTGGATTAGTGGTGCTGGAAGAGCACAGCAGTTCAGGCAGCATCCAAGTAGCTTCGAAATCGACGTTTCGGGCAAAAGCCCTTCATAGGAATAAAGGCAGTGAGCCTGAAGCGTGGAGAGATAAGCTAGAGGAGGGTGCGGGTGGGGAGAAAGTAGCATAGAGTACAATGGGTGAGTGGGGGAGGGGATGAAGGTGATAGGTCAAGGAGGAAAGGGTGGAGTGGATAGGTGGAAAAGAAGATAGGCAGGTAGGACAAGTCTGGACAAGTCATGGGGACAGTTACTGAGCTGGAAGTTTAGAACGAGGGTGAGGTGGGGGAAGGGGAAATGAAGAAACTGTTGAAGTCCACATTGATGCCCTGGGGTTGAAGTGTTCCGAGGCGGAAGATGAGGCGTTCTTCCTCCAGGCATCTGGTGGTGAGGGAGTGGCGGTGAAGGAGGCCCAGGACCTCCATGTCCTCGGCAGAGTGGGAGGGGGAGTTGAAATGTTGGGCCACGGGGCGGTGTGGTTGATTGGTGTGGGTGACTGTAGCCTGAGACCATCCTCCTCATTATCAACAGCATCGCCAGTTTATGTGTCATCCAAAAACTTACTAATTATACCTTCTACATTGACATCTACATTGGTAATGTACATTACAAACAGCAAGGGTCCCAGCATTGATTCTTGTGGTACACCACTGGTCACAGGCTTCCAGTTACAAAAAAAACCCCTCCACTGTCATCTTTGCCTCTTACTTGCAAATCAATTTTGTATCCATTTTGCCAACTTGGCTCTTACCTTTTGGACCATGCGGAACCTTGCCAAAGTCCTCACTGAAGTCCTTGTAAATCCTTTAAGTCCTTTAACTGCAGTACCCTCAAATATATTTAGTCACCTTTTCAAAAAGCTCCACTAAATTACTCAGACAGGATCTCCCTCTAACAAATCCATGTTGACTATCCCTGCCTTTTAAAATATTCATTAATCCTGTCCCTCAGAATTTTTTTTCCACTAATTTCTCTACCCCTGATGTCACACTAACTAGTTTGCAGTTATCTGGCCTATACCTACTTCCTTTCTTGAACAAAGGCACTACGTTAGCTATCCTTTAATCATCTGAAACTTCACGTTTGGCCAGCAAGGTATCATTGTGAAATATGGCAGAATTGTGCAAGATGTTCAGTAAACTCTATCTCAACATTGGGAACAACTTGCAGCATCTTCTAACTAAGGTACAGGTATCGAGACAAGATTCTCATTGGTCAGCACTAAGTTGCCTGTTAAGGAGGATCATTGCTTGTTAATGAACTTATTGATTACAGATCTCACCTCATTAATAGTCAGTTCTCTATTATACCATCTGTTGAGAGTGAACTAGATGCTGAGAGTGCTTGCCGTGGAACTCAGAGTGGATGCCTGGAGACTTCGACTCTCTGCTGGTTGTGAAGGGCCTCCATGTTGAACATCAGCCACCAATGTGTAAGGGTATCCTACTCAGGTACCAGACACATGCACCCCATGTCCATAGACATTGATATCGTCTATGTTCTAGCTTCTAACAATCTTCATGACAGATCTCCGATCCACTTAGACTTCAGTGCTGTACCTTGGGGTGCAATGGCAACTATCATTGTAATGCAGCAAGGACCATGTGCACTCAAGGACACATACCCAGATCATGGACTGAACCAGGTATCTCATGGTTGTTTACTTTCTCTGTTAGCATGTATTCACTCTGAGCCTACCTAGAGGGTCACAGCATCCCCACCTTGCCTTTCCTTGCCATGACTTTTTACACCTTGCCTATCAGTGGTGCTACAATACCAGTATCTTGCTTTACTGTTCAACACAGACACAAAGCCTGGAAGCTTGGCATAGTTGTGAACAGTTTTTGGTCAAGTCAAGGGAGATAGCCATTGTTCAGGGTGTCCCAGGACAGTAAGTCAAGGACAGCTTCCAATATCTTAGGCATGGTCAGTCAGCCTCTTGGGATAGTCAGAGTCAGGATCTTCTCCTCATGAAAGGAGAAGAGCCTTTGTTGGGCAGTTGTCTTGACTCTTTCTGCCCTATAATGGGCACTTTCCTCTTGGAATGAGAGAGAGACAGATACTAACGGAGATGAAAGTGAGTGGGACAGCTATTACTGTTGATGGAGATATGGATTTTTCATGAGTGAATGAATAGGCAGCACAGAGTGCATGCATTGTTAGTGGTCTTGGAGGTTCAGATCGGTGAGAGTGAGTGAGGGAAGATATTGATGGTAATACAGAGTCAGAAGTCACACAACACCAGGTTATAGTCCAACAGGTTTAAGCTTGTGATTTCTAATAAACCTGTTGGACTATGACCCAATATTGTGTGACCTCTTACTCTGTCCACCCCAGTCCAACACTGGCACATCCACATAACAGTGAGAATTGTAGAGTAATAGCCGAAAAGGGAGGGGGTACATGATCAGAGATTGAGTGAGTGCAAGGCATTAAAGAGAAGCTGATGGCACTTACACTTGAGGAGTGGAAAAGGTCAAGGATCATCTTACTACATTGCTTGGCATTCCTCCGGATGACTGAGACCGTACTGACCTGGGTGGCAGCCTTGGACAGGGAGCGGCAAGTGAACAAATGGAGCTTATACAATGAATAGAATGTTCAAGAAAGTTCACTGGTAACTCCTGTCTCTAATCAGGAGCCACCAGAGTTGCTGTTATGTATTCTGAATATAACAACATGGCTCATAGCCACAGTAGTACATTACAGAATTCTCACATTTTACAACAAATTGAAAAATAAATTTGACTTAATTAATTAAGAACTAATTGTAATCGTACTCGTTATTGTAAGCATTATTGAATGTCATCTTTCCCTTTGCAGTTTTTATCTCAAAGGATTCTGAAAAATTGAAGAAGACCCTTTATTTGAACCCATATGAATTACAACTTTATTTTAAATCCATTTCACTTACAGCTCGGGTTTTCAACATGTTTTATACCTGGCTCCTGTAGCTACTCTCTCCCTTACTCTCTCAATGTCAACACACATTTTTCATTTATTTAGCTCAAAGATTTGAGGTGATATAGCGTGCACTTTATTCTCACCACTTCATAGCAGCCAAATGTACCCATATCTAGATATGGAACAGACATGATGAGTTACTATAACAATTCAGATTTGCCCAAACAAATTCTTCAGTAAACAGTCATCAGGTATCCAAGACAAAGAAGCAAAACAATTTAATCAACTTTTGGCTTAATGTAATGCCACTTGAAGCCAGGTTCTAATTTATCCCTCTCTAGAGAGAATAGAGCAAATGAAACAGGATTGAAGGAGAGCATTTATGAATTTCTGTGTTTTCGGGAAATTTCTTCATGCATAAATAAATCCAAATGTGCTATGCACTGTTTATGTCAGATATTTGCAATGTATTCAATAATTGAATTCTTTTTTCCTTCTGTCCTTCAAATGTCTTCCAAATCCCTTGATAAATCCTATCAAGATGATAATTCTTATAAACAGACCATTTTTGCACAGATGTTCATGAACCACTAGTCCTCCTCTCAAGTGACCATTGCTTTCCAGTGAACCTTGATGTTTGTTGTTGTCAGCTGTCTCTGCACTCAGGAGGTGAATGCTTATTTCATTCAACTCGAAGAATGAATTCTTCCAGAACGGGTAGTTGTAAAGTCCAGACTACTTTGATTTGATTTATTTATTGTCATGTGTTCTTGTTACATTTATTTGTTACAAATGCAATAACAAGTGCTGGATCATGTCACCACTCTCTGGCACCATTTTAAAACACAGAAAATAAACAAAGAAAGGTAGAAAATAAGGAAATAAAGTTGAGTTCAACTTTACAGACCCTCCTTGTTAAGTGCTTAGCCGTTGGCCTAGGGATCTGGACTCTTCCACCCCCGATGCTGTAACCAACATCAACATGAAGCAGTCTGCCAGTCTCGAGTCCCTTTTCCATGCTGCTGCTGTTGGAACAAAGTCACCATTCTTCAGTGCCATTTTACCTCCATTGCCATCGCCACAAGTCCACGCTTGGCCAATCTTGGCAATGCAGCCGCCACTGATGCTGCCGAGTCCCAAACTGGGCTCATACGTGGTGCTGGGCCCACCACGCTGAAGCAAATGCTGCTGAGTCCCAAACTGGGCCCAAACTGCCTCCCTCTGTTGTTGACACCATACACTTATTTTTCATACGTAGCACTTTTATACATAAGGCCATATATATATATATATATGAAAGAAATGCTGCATTATAATTAAGTTTGAAGGGTAGAGTCAGATTAACAAGAGATGCTAGGAGCTCTCAGTAGAAATGTTTTCTTGAAACGTCATGAGTTGACGATAGGCAGCCTGCTTTTGTTCAAGGTGGGAAAGAACAGTTTTATAATTCTCTGAGGATTTTGTTGTTAAGGCAAACACTAAAGAACAAGTTAAAATCTGTGTTAAACTGGCACACAGTGATTACTAATGCAAACGTTCATATCACTCCACCCCAGTCATATGAACATACGTATCAGTTCGGAGCATGAGGAGGCTCATCAGATTATAGTTGCTTTGATTACAACCTCAACTCCACATTCCCACCTGCTCCTGATAACCTTTCAATCCCATTGTTTCCCAAGCATCTGTATACCTCTGCCTTACAGAAATTCTAAAAAAAAATTGTTTCGACCATCTTTTGAGGAAAGGTTCCAAAAACTCACAAACTTCTCAGAGAAAAGATTTTTTCTTATCTCTGTCTTAAATAGGAGAGCCCTTATTTTTAAAGGGTGACACTTATTTCTAGATTCTCTCACACGAGGAAACATCCTTTCAACATTCATCCTGTCAAGATTCCTCAGGAGAAAGTGAGGACTGCAGATACTGGAGTGTCAGAGTCAGTGCTCTGGAAAAGCACAACAGGTCAGGCAAGATCCAAGGAGCAGGAGAGTCGACCTTTCAGGCATAAGCCCTTCATCAGGACCTTATATGTTTCAATCAAGTTGTCTCTTAATCTTCTAAACTCCAGTGTGTACAAGGCTAGCCTCTCCAACTTTCACTCATAAGATAACTCACCCTTTCTAGATATTAGTCTAAGAAAACTTCCCTGAACCACCTGCATCCCGTTTAAATCATTCCTTTAGTAAGGAGACCAGGACTGTATACAATATTTACGTCATCTCATCAGTGTCAAGATAACTAAAGATGTCCTCGCAACTCTTCTGTTAAATTCTCCTCACAATAAACAAGAACATTCTATCTGCATTTGTAATTACTTGCTGTCTCTGCATACTAGCCTTTTCAACTTCATCAACTAGGACACCAGATCCCACTGCTTCTTAGAGCCCTACAATCTCTCACCATTTAGATAATATGCTTCTCTATTCTTCCTGCCAAAATGGACACTCACAATTTTCCCACATTATGCTCAAGTTATCATATTTATGTCAAATCATTTAACCCATTTATATTGCTTTATAGCCATTCATGTCCTCTGCACAACTTAATTTTCTATTTATCCCTGTGCAAATTTAACAAGCATAACTTTGATGACAATGGTGAGGCCTCTTAGAGTTATAGAGTCATAGAGATGTACAGCATAGAAACAGAGTCTTCGGTCCAACCTGTCTACACTGACCAGATATCCCAATCCAATCTAGTCCCACCTGCCAGCAACCGGCCCATATCCCTCCAAACCCTTCCTAGTCATATACCCAGAGTCTAGAGTAGAGAGGTGCTGGAAAAGCACAGCAGTTCAGGCAGCATCCAAGGAACAGTAAAATCGATGTTTCAGGCAAAAGCCCATCATCAGGAATACAGGCCTGTATTCCTGATGAAGGGCTTTTGCCCGAAACGTTGATTTTACTGCTCCTTGGATGCTGCCTGAACTGCTGTGCTTTTCCAGCACCTCTCTACTCTAGACTCTGGTTTCCAGCATCTGCAGTCATTGTTTTTACCTATTCATATACCCATCCAAATGCCTCTTAAATGTTGCAATTGTACCAGCCTCCACCACTTTGTCTGGCAGCTCATTCCATACACAGACCACCCTCTGCGTGGAAAAGTTGCCTCTTTTATATCTTTCCCCTTTCACCCTAAACCTATGCCCTCCAGTTCTGGATTCCCCAACCCCAGGGAAAAGACTTTGTCTATTTATCCTATCCATGCCCCTCATAATTTTGTAAACCTCTATAAGGTCACCCCTCAGCCTTCGACACTCCAGAGAAAACAGCCCCAGGCTGTTCAGCCTCTCCCTAGAGCTCAAATCCTCCAACCCCGGCAACATCCTTGTAAAGTTTTTCTGAACCCTTTCAAGTTTCACAACATCTTTCTGATAGAAGGAGACCAGAATTGCATGCAATATTCCAACAGTGGCCTAACCAATGTCCTGTACAGCCACAACATGACCTCCCAACTCCTGAATTCAATACTCTGACCAATAAAGGAAAGCATACCAAACGCCTTCTTCACTATTCTATCTACCTGCGACTCCACTTTCAAGGAGGTATGAACCTGCACTCCAAGGTCTCTTTGTTCAGCACCACTCCCTAGGACCTTACCATTAAGTGTATAAGTCCTGCTAAGATTTGCTTTTCCAAAATACAGCACCTCACTTTTATCTGAATTAAACTCCGTATGTCACTTCTCAGCCCATTGGCCCATCTAGTCCAGATCCTGTTGTAATCTGAGGTAACCTTCTTCGCTGTCCACTACACCTCCAATTTTGGTGTCATCTGCAAACTTACTAACTGTACCTCTTATGCTCACATCCAAATCATTTATGTAAATGACAAAAAGTAGAGGACCCAGCACTGATCCTTGTGGCACTCCACTGGTCACAGGCCTCCAGTCTGAAAAACAAACCTCCACCACCACCCTCTGTCTTCTACCTTTGAGCCAGTTCTGTATCCAATGGCTAGTTCTCCCTTTACTCCATGAGATCTAACCTTGCTAATCAGTCTCCCATTGGGAACCTTGTCAAACGCCTTACTGAAGTCCATATAGATCACATCTACTGCTCTGCCCTCATCAATCTTCTTTGTTACTTCTTCAAAAAACTCAACCAAATTTGTGAGACATGATTTCCCATGCACAAAGCCATGTTGACTATCCCGAATTAGTCCTTGCCTTTCCAAATACATGTACATCCTGTCCCTCAGGATTCCCTCCAACAACTTGCCCACCACCAAGGTCAGGCTCACTGGGCTGTAGTTCCCTGGCTTGTCTTTACTGCCCGTCTTAAACAGTGGAAACCTCCAGTCTTCTGGCACCTCACCTGTGACTATCGATGATACAAATACCTCAGCCAGAGGCCCAGCAATCACTTCTCTAGCTTCCCACAGAGTTCTCGGGTACACCTGATTAGGTCCTGGGGATTTATCCACCTTTAACCGTTTCAAGACATCCAGCACTTTCTCTTCTGTAATCTGGACATATTGCAAGATGTCACCATCTATTTCCCTACAGTCTATATCTTCCACATCCTTTTCCACAATAAATACTGATGCAAAATTTTCATTTAGTATCTCCCCCATTTTCTGTGACTCCACACAAAGGAGTATCTTCTGGAGTATCGTTTGCAGTTCTGGTCACCCTGTTATAGGAAGGATATTATTAAACTGGAGAGGGTTCAGAAAAGATCTACCAGGATGTTGATGAGAATGGAAGATTTGAGTTACAAAACTAGGCTAGATAGGCTGGGACTTTTTTCGCTGGAGAATTGGAGGTAGAGTGGTGACTTTATTTGAGGTTTATAAAATCATGAGGGGTATAGATAAGGTGAATAGCAAAGATCTTTTCCTTATGGTGGGGGAGTTCAAACTTAAGGGGCATATTTTTAAGCTGAGAGGAGAAGGATTTGAAAAGGACATGAGGGACGATATTTTTACACAGAGAATAGTTCATGTGTGGAGTCAACTGCTAGGAAAAGTGGTGGATTCAGATACAGTTACAATGTTTAAAAGACATTTGGATAAATACATGAATGGAAAAGGTTTGGAAGAATATGAGGCAAATGCAGTCGGGTGGGACTATTTTAATTGGGATTATGTTCAGCAGGACTAGTTGGACCAAAATGTCTGTTTCCATGCTGTATAACTATGACTACATGACTTGATGATTTACGTAAGTTGTAAAAGTTGAAGTCTTAGCAGTGATCCTTGTGGCACACCAGTTGTTATATCTCATAAACCTGAAAATGATCCATTAATGCTGCTCTCTGCTTCCTGTTAGCCAACCAGGCTTCTATCATGGCAATGAGTTACCTTCTACACCATGAACTATCATTTTGTGCAGAAGTCTTCTATGTAGCACCTTATCAGATGCCTTCTATCAACTTAATTCTTCAAAAAAATTTCAAAGGACTCTTCAACATGATTTCACATAATCAAAGACAGTGCATGGTTTCCTTGATTTTCTCAATGTCTTGCTATAACATCTTTAATAAGGACTTCCATAATTTTCCCAATGATAGATGCTAAGCTAACTAACCTGTAGTTTTCTTCATTCTGTCTCCCTCCCTTTACAAATCAAATAATTACATTCATTGCATTGCAGTTTAATGGAACCTCCCCTGACCTTAAGGGTTTTGGAAAGTTAGAATAGATGCATCAATGGTCACTCTAGCCACTTCTTTTAAGACCTCAAAATGAAGTCCACCAGAACCCAAGAATGTAGTAGCCCACAGCTCGTGTAATTTGCTCTATACAATTTTCTTAGTAAATATAAATTTCTTGAGTTTCTCCCTTCCATTTCTTTCCTGATTTACAATTATTTTGGGATGTTACTGGTATGCTCTATTACAAAGACCAATGCAAAAAAAAAGCTTTTCAATATGTCTGCCATCTCCTTATTTTCCATTATTAATTATGTATTACTATTAATTTTCCATTATTAAT
The DNA here is from genome assembly GCF_047496795.1 of Chiloscyllium punctatum. Classification (NCBI taxonomy): domain Eukaryota; kingdom Metazoa; phylum Chordata; class Chondrichthyes; order Orectolobiformes; family Hemiscylliidae; genus Chiloscyllium; species Chiloscyllium punctatum. The sequence goes on along the minus strand of NC_092765.1, from coordinate 21,468,221 downwards.
TCTCCAATTTCATTTTTTTTCAGACAAACACTCGCTCTGTTAACTCTTTTTGAAATGTCTATAGTAATACTTACTATATGCTCCTATATTTCTAGCTAGCTGTCTCTCATATTTTCTGTCCAAGCTTCAGAAATGTCTTTGCTTCTTTCTTCTTTATTTGATGCAATCCTTCAGTTTTTTAGTGAACAACACATGATGGATTCTCCCTTTGGATTTTTTCTTTCTCATTGGAATGTATCTATTCTGTATTTTTAAAAATATCTTCTTAAATGTCTGCCACTGCATGACATTGAGCTAAACGAACTCATTTTCTAGGCGACTCCAGCACATCTGATTTTTACAGGCTGCATGTAACTTAAAAATCCTATGGTTATCACCATATGTTTCTGCTATGCTCCCATTATTTCTTTGTTGATACTCCATCCAACCATGTGGTTATTGTAAGGGGGCATGTACTGTGCTCTCACAAGAGATTTCCTGTGTTAATAATTTCTCATCTTCTCATGTTGTCAGGATTGAAGGGTTTTAACTACAGGGAGAGGCTGAATATGCTTGGGCTGTTTTCCCTGGAGCGTCGGACACTCAGGGTGACCTTATAGAGATTTATAAAATCTTGAGGGGCATGGATAGGGTTAATAATTGAGATCTTTCTCTAGGGTAGGAGAGTCCAAAACTAGAGGGCATTGGTTTAAGGTGAGAGGGGAAAGATTAGTAAGAGACTTAAGGAGGAACTTTCTCACACAGTGGATGGTGTGCATATGGAATGAGTTGCCAGAGGAAATGATGGAGGCTGGTACAATTACAATATTTAAAAGGCATATGGACAGGTATATGAATAGGAAGGATTTATAGGGATATAAGCCAAATGTTGGCAAATCGCCTAGATCAGATGAGGATATATGGTTAGCATGGATGAGTTGGGTTGAAGGGTCTATTTCCGTGCTGTACAGCTGTATGATTTTATGACTCTATTCTGTTCTTCCTAAATGTCCCGAACTCTTTAATATTCAGGTACCAATTTGTGTCATCATATAGCATGTCTCTGTAATGGTTGTTATATCATACCAATTTACTTCTATTTGTGATGTCATTTTATCCAGTTTTGTTCCGAATGATTCATATGGTCATAAATACAGCACTTAATTTCGTCTTTTTGTTATTTTCACAACCTTTAGCCTTAACTATAGCTTGCCTTTTGGATTCGTACTGGCCACTTAAAAACCAAAAACCAAAAGCAGCACAGCACAGGCTTTTTGGCTCACCAACACTGCACTGACACACGATGCCTTTCGAAACAAAAATCTTTGTCCATATTCCTCTATTCCCTGCATATTCACATATCTCTCCTTCCTGTCACCAGTTGTTTATCATTTCCCACATTAATACATTAATCTCTTGCATTGACTCTACTTTTTCAATTATCATATCTTCCCAAATCTTGGTGACCCTGATTTGAATCCTGCCATGGCATATGGTGGAATTTGAATTCAACTTTTACAAAATGATGACCATGAATCCATTGTCAATTGTTGGAAAACTCCATCCAGTTCACTAATGTACTTTAGGGAATGAAGCTGCCATTCTTACCAGGTCTGGCTTACATGCGACTCCAGGCTCAGAGCAAATGTGGTTGACCTTAACTGGCCTCTGGGCAATTATGGATAGGCAATGAAATACTGCCTAGCCAACCATATCCTCATCCCGTGAATGAATAAAAGGATATGGAATTCAAAGACAGTATTATTAATGGTGACCTTAATGCTGATTGATTGGTATTAAAATATAACTAGTTCACTTAGGAAGAAACTCTATTATCTTTACCCATTTGAATTATATGTGGTTCCAGACCCACAGCAATATGGTTGACTCTGAAATATTTTCTAACATGGCCTGGCAAAACATGTTGTTGTACTGAGGAAGGTAGCTTCCCACCACCTTCTGAAGGGCAATTAGGATGCACAGTAAATGCTATCCTCCTCAGTGATGAATGAAAACAGTGGCTGTTTGATGCTTTGTTTCTTCAATGTTGCTTGTAAAGATTAATAGCTACTTCCTGTAGATTCCAGGATAATCATTGAGATTTGGCAACTCCAAAAGAACAATGTCTGACAGGAGTCTATATTGTGACTTTGGGTCTGATTCTAGGTTTCACTCTCTGATGTTTTACTCTTTCCACAGAACATATGAAGATCTGTTCTGGGAGTGCCAGATCAAAACCTAGCCACTATCTGAATGAAGGAAATCTGTCAAGTTAGTAGTGGCACAAACATCTCAACAATTCCCATAATCTTTTCAATTCCAGTTGCCATCCAAATAAGTGGAAAGTACCTCATTGCCTTCCATGTGCTTTGGGACAGTGTGAAACAGGTTTGTCTTTATGGGAAGAATAGATTAGAGTTTCAGATTAATGAGTTTTTTGTGACAGCTGTTGAAAAGTGAAATTGAACAAACTTATGGTCAAACACAAAAATTGAGACAGATAGCTCTGGGATTAAAGTAGCAGATATAAATTCCACTGCACCAAAGTGTGGGCATTCCTGGAGTAGAAATGTTTAGTTCAAGCTTGGGTTATGACTGGAGTAGAATAGAGAGTAGCACAATAGTGGAATTGGCCAAGAAATGGATAACACTTACACTTGAAGCAAAAAGGATACATTATCTCGATCTTTAGTTATCATCCATCACATTAATGAGCATAAAATGCACTTTCATTCACAATGACACAAATCAATTATCTGCATTAGAAGCAGGAGTTGAACAGAGGGGTATTCTAAACAAAGTTTAGCGATTTACCACATACAGTATATGGAAAAGTGACATTAATCATGGAGAATGCTTTTTAAATGCGGAGGAAAGTTGGAGAAGGTCAGAGAAGGAAACTTGCACTTGGGGGCTCAGAGGCTGAAGGCACCAACTCATCGTAGAATTTTGGGCAAATAGATAGTTGGAGTTAGCAATGTATGTTCTGAATGTACAAACAAGGAACAAGAGGATGTTACCCTGTCCTTCAGGACTTCTCTGCAATTCAATGAGATTGAATTGATCTGATTTTCAACTCAAATCTACATTCATTTCATTTCATCCCCTTGGTCATCAAGAATCTATCTAAATCTACCTAAAAAAATTTAAAGATTCTGCATCTACTGCCTTTTGAGAAAGGGAATTCCAAAGACTCACAACACTGTGAGAGAATTTTAATCTCCTCATCTCTGACTTCAATGGGGTAACCCATTTTTATAACAATAACACCTGGTGCTAAATTCTCTCATAAGAGGAAACATTTGTACCAGAATGCACTGGTAACAAGGACACTTTTCATGTTTCCCGAACAGTTAATGGAGACAATTAACTGGTATCAACTGTTGAGAGTTTATTAACCTAGTAATAAGGAGAAACAATAAAACTAGTAAAGGTTGACTTCCAAGCAAGATTCTGCAAGTGTTAGTACACTCAGGAATAGTGATGATAGGGCAGGCAAAAATATGTCAGCTGACTTCAAGAAAGAGCATGAAGTGCCATAGGCCCACATTAAGAGATTAACTAGCAGAGATAGGGGCTGGAATGGGAAGAAGAAAACAAGAACTATCTTGGTATTTGAAGAGGAGTGGGTCTATGTGGTAACTCGATGACTTTAAATTCTGATTCTGAGTGTTAATATAAACTGGAGGAGGACTTACAATAAATGCTGGCCCAGCCAATAATGCTCAGGACCCATAAATGAAAGTAACAAAAAAATGTAGCAGATTGAATACATGGGTGAACATCACATGCAACATGAATTTAGGCCATTCAACCCATCTGGTTCATATCAATGCCGATGCTCCACAAACACCTCACTTTCCTCACTTTTTTACTGTCCCTTCTATCCCTTTCTTCACCATGCACTTAACTAGCCCTCACTAAAATGTATCTGTGTTATGTGTCTCAGTCTTTGCTTGTGGTATTGAGTTCTGATTTTCCCTGGATTTTCCTGTTGGACTTATTGGTGAATTATAGCAGGCAGTTCCTCAAGGTGGAACAGAGCAGAAGTTGCCAAAGAGAGAGCTCGGAGCAGTGCTTCTTGACAGCACTGACTAGACCCAGGGAATGGATCGAATAACTAACTTGACAGGATCCTATGATGAAACTGTCAGTTGTTTGAGCTTTCTGTTAAAAAGTTATGGTGTGAAACTGACATGCCCCTCAGTGACTGCTGAATGAGCATGAGGAGTTGCTTATTGGCAACAACTGTGTTTCGCAATCCTTCCCCACCCCAGCTGGTCCTATCACAATTCAAAACTATCCTGGAGGTGTCAGAAACCTCAGATGACCTGCAAAACAGTGATTTGTTTTGTCCTGACAGCCTCTTGAAAATCTGGTTCCTGCTATCATCCTGGTAATGTTTTTCATATCTCCTTGAGTGGGCTCTATATTGTAATTGGAGCAGTACTTTTGTGTTACATGTTAAAAGATGGATTATCATCCAAGTGTTTCTTCAAACTGCATATTAATGGGCCTTCGTGTTCATGCTTCAATGGAGCTACTTTGTGTTTGGATCATAATAAATGCTAATTGGCTTTCTATCAGTTATATTTGCATTTATCACTGCAAGTTTACAAGAGTGAACTGAATATTTTTCTTACATCCAACCTGATGATTTATCAGATTTGAAGGCTTGTGCTCTGAGCACAGGGCTTTGGAAGCACACCTTAAAGGAGCTGTCAGCTTTGAAACACTTTTCTGAGTGCTTGTCGAACAGTTGGAGTTAATTGTTACTGAATAGGGTAAATGTTCAAAGGAGAAACATACAGGGTATGGGGAATGAACAAGGGCAGCAGAATTAATTTTATATGTCTTTCAAAATGATGTCACAGTTCCAAAGAGCTGAATGTCCACTCCTGAGCTCTATAATTCTATAATGGTTCTATATTCATCAATGATGTCACTGAAGTAAGTGAATATCATGGTTTTGTGTACATTCTGAAATAACTCCGCATATCCCGTCTCCAAATCACCCTTTGTTTTGTATGTGGAGAGTCCTTGACACTGATCCAGCTCCCTCAGACCAGGTCTCAGAGTGAACAGGATATCTGACACTCCTGTTTATATCTGTCAGCCAGAGCTCCTTGATTGGACCAGATTGACAGCCCTAATCAGGGAACTCATATTCCATGAGGCCAACCTGGCTGGACTCGTTGCAATTGCTAAATATTCCAAACTAAAGCAATAACTTTTTGCCTCAAACTAATGACTTCCATTTTCTCAGTCTTGCAGCTTCTCATAGAATTATAGATCCCTACAATGTGGAAACAGGCCCTTCAGCCCAACAAGTCCATACTGACCCTGCAGTGAGGAACCCATTCCAAGCCCATTCCCCTCCCCTATTATCTTATATTTACCCCTTATTATTGCACTTAACCTACACATCCTTGAACACAATGGGCAATTTAGCATGGCCAATTCACCTAACCTGTACCTCTTTGGAATGTGGGAGGCAACCAGAGCACCCGGAGGAAACTCATGGAGACACGGGGAGAATGTGCAAACTTCATACAGACAGTTGCCCATGGTGGCAGGATATGTGGAGTTATTTCAGAATGTACACAAAACAATGATATTCACTTACTTCAGTGAAATCATGAATGAATATACAACCATTATAGAATTATAGGGCTCAGGAATCGGACCTGGGTCCTTGACGCTGTGAGGCAGCAGTGCTAACCACTGAGCTACTTGCCGCCCTGCCACTCCTCATGGCTTGTCCACATTATCTTTGGGATTTCTCACCTGATTTTGTAAAGAGCAGGATCCCCAACAGAAGATACCTTCCTTCATTCTCTTGCACAACTGCAGGCCAGTGTGCTTCATCAGACTCAGTTTGGGATGTGGTGCCAGCAATCCCAGTTTTACCATAACAGAGAAAGCATTTGCATTTATGTACCACCATTCAAGATGGCCAATGTGCCTTACAATGAGTAAAATACCATGTTGAAGCCTCTGCTGTAATAAATATTGTGAAGAAATGCAGCAACATATTTATGCATAACAATATCCCACAAACAATATTGTAATAATATCTATGTGAGGGGTTTATGATGGCCAAAGGGTAAAAGGTGGTGTTGCAGTGTGCTGCATTATTACAAGTTGTATGTTTAATAGATCTGATTTGACACAAAATTTTGTTTTTAATTGCGGATAGTCATTTTTTGTACTTGGATGAGCTAATACACCAGAAGACTGCAGGTTTAGCCCTATAGCGTATTGGATCTAATTTTCATGAAGCAGCATTTCTGGGCTCTGAGCAATGTGTTCAACTGAAGTCATGAAGAGTACGTGCTGACACACAGCAATGGCTGCAGGGACTGAGGCAAAGAGCCTACAGCTATTGGACAGATGCTCAATGATCAAGTAAAGGAGGTCCAGAGGGGGTGGGAATATCCTATATCTACAGACAAGATGATATTGGAGCAGAGTTAGACCTTTCAGCCATCGAATCTGCTCCACTATTTGATCATGGCTGATACGTTTCTCAAACTCATTCTCCTCCCTTGTAACCTTACTAATCAAGAATAAACCTATCTCTGTCTTAAATATACTCAATGAAATTTGTGTTGCAGACGTTTCGTCCCCTGTCTAGGTGACATCCTCAGTGCTTGGGAGTCTCCTGTGAAGCGCTTCTGTGATGTTTCCTCCGGCACAACAATGATCACCTGAGCTACAAATCTTCTCCCAAACTTTGAATACTCAATGACTTGGCCTCCACAGCACTCTGCAGCAATGAGTTCCTCAGATTCACCATCCACTGGCTGAGGAAATTCCTCCTCATCTCAATTTGAAAGGGTTATCTTTTCACTCTGAGGCTGTGCCCTCAGGTTTGAGTCTCTCCAACCAGTAGAAAGATCATTTCTGTATCCACTGCATCCAGGCCTTTCACAAACCTGTAAGTTTCAATATGATTCCCCTCATCCTTCTAAACTCCACCGAGTGTAGACCTAAGTGCTCAAGTGTTCCTCACATGACAAGCCCTTCATCCCCAGGATCATTTTTGTCAACCTCCTTTGGGCGTCTCAAATGGCACCAGATTCTTTTTTAGATATAGGCACACGATGGCTCATTGCTAGCTCACAGCGCCAGGGATCCTGGTTTGATTCCAGCCTTGGGTGACTGCCTGCATGGAGTTTGTTCGTTCTCCCTATGCTTGCATGGATTTTAACGTGGAGTTACAGACAGAGGTGAGTCTGGGTGATGTTTGGAGCATTGGTGCAGACTCGATAGACTGTCTGGCCTCCATCTGCACTGTAGGGATTCTATGGGGTTCCAAAACTGTTCACAATATTCCAAATGCAGTCTGACCTCAGCCCTATACATCCTCAGCAGTACATTCCCGTTTTTCTCGCTCTCTTGAAATGAATGGCAACATAGAAATTGCTTTCCTAACTGCCATCCTCCTCACCGTACTGAAGATACTGGTGCTGCTCTGCTTGGCCTCACACCCTTTTCTGTAAGTTTCAGACCAGAGGATCAAGCACTCCCCTTCTCTGGGTGATCAGTTTGTGCTTGTATCCCTGGGATTGGTCCTGAACGCATTCACATTCCCCTCACTCCTATAGTCCTTTATGGCCTTCTGTCTCAAAGGCCAGAGTATGGGATAGAATTTCTTTTCCTTTATTCATTCATGGTAAACAGGCGTCGCTGGCTAGGCAGCATTTATTGCCCATCCCTAATTGCCCAGAGGGTAGGTAAGAGTCAACCACATTGTTGTTGGTCTGGAGTCACATGTAGGCCAGACCAGATAAGGATGGCAGTTTCCTTCCCTAAATTGCAATAGTGAACTAGATGGGTTTTTCCCAACAATTGGTAATGGATTACATGATCATCTTTAGAGTCTTAATTCCAGATTTTCCTTTATTGAATTCAAATTCCACCATCTGCCGTGCTGGCATTTGAACCCAGGTCTTGAGTCATTATCTGGGTCTCTGGATTTACAGTCTAGAGATAATACTACTCGGCCATTGCATCCCCTGCTACAACTGCTGCACTACCTGCTCAGCTGGGTATATTGCCCAGGTAATAAGCATGAACATGTACTCCATTGTCTCTCACAGTACAGAAGTAAACAACTTGAAATATCTTTCACATTATTCATCTCACACCCACCCAAGTAAATTGACTGAATTCTGTGATTATCCAATTGTCTAATTTGAAAAATAGCAGCAAACACTTGCTAATTTCAGAGATGGATCTCAAAGGGAAATCTTACATAACATTGAGAGTTGTTACATCAAACATTAGGAAAAGTAAACAGTGAGATATTATTCACCATGCATCCGGATATGTCAATTTTGAGATATCTCCTTTGCTGTCAATTTTCCATCTAATGGAGACACTCTGTTCCTGTCTTCTGATTATGAAAACTTTGACTAATCCCTCCTAACTCTGAAAGTTTTAAGACCCGAATCTTTGCTTCCCCATCAGGAATGCAGATTTTTTCAGTTTCTGCTTGGTGCTGGTGGATTGGCCATGCTAAATTGTTAGTGCATTAGTCAGAGGGAAATGGGTCTGGATGGGTTACTCTTCAGGGAGTTGGTGTGCACTTGTTGGGCCAAATGGCCTGTTTCCACACTGTAGGGAATCGAATCAAATTAAAAAAGGCGGTGAGCAATCATGGTCTTCAATATCTATTTATTAATCGTTAGCAGACCCAGATATGAAGAAAACCCCAGTAATGGAGAGCTGAAGTAAAGCAGTTTAAATCCGGGTATTAAGGTGGAATCACTGTTACCAAATCTGAGGTGAGAATGCTACCACAATTAGCAAAGGTTGAAATCTTCAGAGTCGAGTAGAATTTGTGAGAATCAGTTATGTTTTTAATCAGTTTAAACCTGTGTTGCTTTGTTTACTTGCTGTGTATTTACTTTTAAGGAATTTTCTAGAATTAAATCTTAAAGGATGTATTAACTAATTTTTGTCAATTCTCTGTCTAAATTTTAAGAAAACCCTCAATACCATACACCTTTGTCAGTCATGGGATGAGATATAATGCTTGTCTACTGGACATCTGAACAGATAAAAGGTACCTTGGATGTTCACTGGTGCAGATTCAGAATTGTGCCTTGGCCAAGGTCTACCTGAATTCATGATGGATAGAGCTTAAAGACTAAACATAAGACATAACCATAAGACCAGGAGAAATTGTAACAAGAGTAATCCATTTAGCCTTGAGCCTGATTTGCCATTCAATAGGATCATGGCTGATCCAACACACCTCTTATGCACTTTACTGCATTTTCCCCTATAATGCTTGGTTCCCTTATTGTTCAAGAATCTATCTGTCTCAGCCTTAAATATAAAGTATATAAACACTTCCTTTTCTATCACTATCCCCATTACACCTCATCTACACACAGTCCCACCCCCAACAGCTATTTATTCCCTGATAGGTACAGAAGTGGGGAAAGCCCCAGCAGCAATCAGGCAAAAAGTACTCTATAAAATTCCTCTTTTAAACTTATTAAATGATCAAATCCAAGAGACAGTATGAAGCAAATGTTATCTGTAAAGATATTCACCAAAAATAAGATCTAATGTCTTTCCTAATGAAGGAGAACAGGTAATAGGACATTATAGGTTAGTAATCCTGTGAAACGATGAAATTGTGGTACAGGTTAAAGTCATCATCAGAACTCTAACAGATGTTGCTTAGCCTGATTTTGACCAAATCAAAGGTTTGATTCACAAAGGGATTCATTTTTACTTCCGATGGGATCAGCACATGGCTTCTTTTCATGAAAGCACACAGCAAAACTTCAATGATTCAACCTATCCAAGTACCTTCAATGCATATATCGGTCTGCAATCGTACAGTCCACTGCAACTTGTATATTGGAGCATGCTGGTGGTGAGTAGTTAGTGTTGCGACAGCTACTTTAATGGAATTTAAAAACCTTGCACAATTGCGAAGAAATATTTCTGCCTGCCCTATCTTTACTTGTGATACCTGATTTACTTCAAAGGCATTGGCCAAGTTTCCTCTATGTTGACGAATATGTGCAGAATTGGGTTTAAATTTTCAAATAACCCAACCTTGCAAGCTAAGGCAAAGACACCATGTTCCCTCCACACAATTCGATGCAGTGCATTTGCTCTGACATGATAATGGAACTAGAGGCAAGATGAGGATAATGAAGAAGATTGGATTGTGGACTGAATTCTGTTTGTTTTCCTGCTCATTGAAACCACTAATAATCTCAGTAACCAAGACGTCATGTCTTGAGTGGTTGACTGTTTTCTGAATGTGTACTCCAGATTTATTATCTCGCCCAAAAAAATAGATATCAGGAAATTATAGACAATTACTTCCTAATACTGGATTAGTGGTGCTGGAAGAGCACAGCAGTTCAGGCAGCATCCATCGTTGGATGCTGCCTGAACTGCTGTGCTCTTCCAGCACCACTAATCCAGTATTTGATTTTCAGCATCTGCAGTCATTGTTTTTACCTTGTTGAATTACTTCCTAATGTCATGCTTTATGCCACTTGTGGCTAAGTCACCTTTGCCATTGATCTGGAAAACATGGTCAACTTTTGATACGCAAACAGAAATTACTGGGAAAACTCAGCAGGTCCGGCAGCATCTGTGGAAAGAAAGCAGAGTTACCTTTCAGTTTTGCAGTGCTTTACATATTTGGTTAGACTATAAATTCCTTTGCAATGCATACATAAACTACTCTATTCCATTGAGTATTCTTGATTGAGACCTGAGGCCCAAACTGTTAGATTCCACCGAAACTGTGGCCATTGCTCATGTAGTGTGCCCAGAGATGGTTATGCCTTGTGTCCAAGATGGAGGTCTGAAGCAGCAAACATTTTTTCAGGAATTGTCACTATTAGTTACCATCCAGCAGATGGGAGAATGGGAAATGGTTGGGGCGAGATTAACAATTGATATTAATGCATACAAACAAATGCAAATAGGCCTGTCATGCTCATCATTGAGAGCCTTGTTTAATGTATGAAAATGGGACTTTTCACTCTTGTCATCGAGAAGCTCCTTGACTGTCATCTCATATGATTTTCCCAACTCATAGCCATACCCATGTTATTCAGAAATCCCTTGGATTTATATAGTATTTCTCTCAACTTCAGGGCATCCCAAACACTGTACAAACGTATAATTGAAGAGTAGCCACTGTAACGGAGGAAATATGACAGCCAATTTGTGCACAGCAGTGTCCCACATCCAGCCACGAGGCAAGTAATCAGTTAATCTCTTTTTAGATGGATAAATACATTAGCTAGAACCTAAGCAGAAACCTCTTGTTCACCCTCAAATGAGAGCTTTGGGATCTTTTACTGTGTTATGAAACTGCTTCCACGGCTAATTAATTCTGAGGACTCATGAATAAAAGATTGCAACAATTGGTTCCTTTGAAAAACAATGGCGATACCAGGACTTTTTTCTCTTAAAAAAATTTATTGGTAGGAAACTCTGGACTTATAAAACATACTCGCTTGAAGAAATAATTAAGCTAAGTAAACAGATGGAGCTTTTTGGACTATAGAACTGTTTGGACTTGCTCCACAGAAGTCATATGTCTAGGTTTATGGCTATCAGGGGTTTTGGGCTTTTTGCATGTTAATTGGTAAGAACAGTTGGTGTGTAACCTGCTAAGAGCAAAAATACAACATTCCCAATCTTTTTGAGAAAAGCCTTTTGGGAGTCCAGCATGAAAGCTGGAAAATTGATTGCAGCAATCCCTTTGAAAAGCTGCAGGAAAATTTGCTCTCAACATACCCTGAAAGACCTGCTTTGAAAAAGCCCTGGTGACAACTGTATGTCTCTGGTGACACACATCTATCTCTATCAGAGTGCCAAATTGATAATCATTTAGAACATTTCACATCTTATCCTTTTTTCTTCAAAAAGCAACTTTTTAAAAAAAACATTGATTTCTGCTTTTTTTTAGCCTATATATGTGTGCACATGTGTGTTAGATTAATTTGAAGGTTTAATATTTATATTTGCATATATCAAATGGTGTGTCAATCTGCTTTGTAACTTTAGGTTTAATTTTTCTAATAAATCAAACTTTTTTTTATTTCTTAAAGATATCTGGTTGACAGCTGTAGTATATTTTGAAACTAATCAGATAACGTTTTTAAAAAGTTTATACCTGGTCATACTGGTAAATTGGTACAATATTAAATGTATGTTGTGACCAGTGGAGTAGTGGAACTGGAGAAAGGCAGTGCACTCCTCCAATCTTGGTCGTAGTAACTGAGAGGGCACATGGGACATTGGTTTCATGTCTCATTGAACTGTTGCTTTAAGATCACAATGGGCAAGGATCAGTTCCCCTTCTTAAAAAGTGGATGGATCCCCTATTGTCTTTTCAACAATGACCTCTGGAAACACCATTCCTGAAGCACACGGTAGCAAGTTGCTGTTTACACCCATACGCCTCTCACAAAAAGAACAATATTATTCATCATTAAGTTGTCCTCCCTAATGTCAAATGTAATTATTTTTCAAGTTGCTAGTGCTATTTGGGAGGCTTTAAACTAATTTTGGTTTAGGGGAGGAGGTGAAGTGATGGGGCCCAAAGAGATAGAACAGAGATAAATCTGAGTGAGGCTGGTACAACTGGGAAGAGGAGCAAGTCAAACAGTCAGGGCAGGCAAGAATGAGGCAGAGAATGAGGCAAGACTGATAAATTAAACTGAATTTATTTCAAGGCAGGAGGCCTGTCAGGTAAGGCAGGTGAATGCAGGGCATGTTTGGAAACATGGAACTGGGATATCATAGCGATTACAGAAACATGGCTCAGAGATGGACAGGACTGGCAGCTTAATGTTCCAGGGTATAAATACAAAATTGGCTTGAAGGTAGTAGACAGAAGATGGTGGTGGAGTGTTGCTTTTCAGACTGGAGGCCTGTGACCAACGGTGTGCCACAAGGCTCAGTACTGAGTTCACTGCCTTTTGTCATTTATATAAATGTTTTGGATCTGTATATAGAAGGTATGGTTAGTAAGTTTGCAGATGACACCAAAATTGATAGTGTAATATGCAGTGAAGAAAGTTATCTCAAAGTAAAATGGGACCTTGATCTGATGGGCCGAGGAGTGGCAGATGGAGTTTAATTGAGATAGATGTGAGTCTTTGCATTTTGGAACGGCAAATCAGAGCAGGACTTGCATACTGAATGGTAAAGTCGAACAGAGAGACCTAGGGATATGGGTTGAAAGTTCCTTGAAAGTGGAATTGCAGGTGGACAGGATAGTCAAGGTGTTTGGTGCTCTTGCCTTTATTGGTCAGTGCATGGAATATAGGAGTTGGAGGGAGGGTCATGTTGTGGCTGTACAGGAAATTGGTTAGGCCATTTTTGGCATACTGTGTTCAATTCTGGTCACTCTGTTATAGGAAAAGAAACTTGAAAGGGTTCAGAAAAGCTTTGCAAGGATGTTGCCAGGGTTAGAGGGTTTGAGCTATAGGGAGATGATGGATAGTCTGGGGCTGTTTTCCCTGGAGCATCAGAGGCTGAGGGTTAACCTTACATAAATTTATAAAAGTATGAGGGGCATGGATAACGTGAATAGCCAAGGTCTTTTCCCTTGGGTGGGGGAGTCCAGAACTAGAGGGCATAGGTTTAAGGTGAGTGGGGAAAGATTTAAGAGGGACCTTTTAGGAAACATTTTCACGTAGAGGATGGTGCATGTATGGAATGAGCTGCCAGAGGAATGGTGGAGGCTAGTAGAATTATAACATTTAAAAGACATCTGAATGGGAATATGAATAGGAAGGGTTTAGAGAGACATGGAGTAAATGCTGCCAATTAGGACTAGATTAATTTAGGAACTTTGGGAAAAAAAGGTCAAAACAACAGCAGTTTTAAAAGGGAGAAGAGCAGACAAAGGAAGCACATGGTGAGGACAGTACAGGAGAGAGAGAGAGAGAGAGAGAGAGAGAGAGAGAACGAACCAGAACCAGAACCAGAACCAGAACCAGCACAGTTACCGCCTTTGCTGTTTGATTTCGTGTATCACTGGACATCGGAGTGTGTCTCGGAAAATGAACAAACAGTGAAATTCACAACTAATCTTGGAGGAACTGTTGGGCGAAGTTCACAGCACAGAATCAGATAAGTTAATTGTTGTTTTAAGTCTGTCCAAGAGAAAGGCTGCAGTAGTGGGTACAGTGGATTCTTTCTTGATTATATGTTTTTGGAGATAAGTCTCTTGATTAAACTTAAAATATAAACCATAGCTATTACTTTAACCTGGGGCAGTGTTTGTAGAGGAATAAGACGGTGTTATTTTCTGGGTCTGTAGATTGTGAAGGAGCAAAAATGGCCTTTGCAGTGAGATGTATTTCTTGTCAGATGTGGGAGTTGAAAGAAAGTTTAAGGGTTACTGTGGATTATATCTGCCATAAATGCTGTTGGATTCGCATCCAATCAGTTTGAATGGATTGGTTGGAGAGACAGATAGAAGCGATGAGGAATTTTCAACAGCAACAGTATGTGATGGATGGCAGTTTTAGGAAGGGGGGAAAGTCTCAGATACAGTCACATAGATGGGTTAACTCCAGGAAGGGTAAGAGAGGTAGGCAGCTAGTACAGGAGTCTTTTGTAGATATACCCATTTCAAACAGGTATGCTGTTTTGGAAAATGTAGGGGTGATGGATTCTCAGGGGAACATAGCACGAAAAGCCAAGTTTCTGGTATTGAGACTGGCTCTAATGCAATGAAGGATATGCCGGTTTCCAAGAGATCAATTGTGTTAGGGGATTCTGTAGTCAGAGGTACAGACAGACATTTCTGTGGCCAGCAGAGAAAAAGCAGTGATATGTGTGTTGTTTTCCTGGTCAGGGTCAAGGATGTCTCAGATAGGGTGCAGAATGTTCTCACGGGGGAGAGGGGCCAGCAGGAGGTCATTGTCCACATTGGAACCAATGATATAGGAAGGGAAAAGGTTGAGATTCTGAAGGGAGATTACAGAGAGTTAGGCAGAAATTTAAAAAGGAGGCCCTCAAGGGTAGTAATATCTGGATTACTCCCAGTGCTATGAGCTAGTGAGGGCAGGAAGAGGAGGATAGAGCAGATGAATGCATGGCTGAGGAGCTGGTGTATGGGAGAAGGATTCACATTTTTGGACCATTGGAATTTCTTTTGGGGTAAAAGTGACCTGTACAAGAAGAACAGATTACACCTAAATTAGAAGGGAACTAATATACTGGCAGGGAAATTTGTGAGAACTGCTTGGGAGGATTTAAACTAGTTAGGTGGGGGGGGAGGTGGGACACATGGAGATCGTGAGGAAAGAGATCAATCTGAGACGGGCACAGCTGAGAACAGAAGTGAGTCACACAGTCAGGGCAGGCAGGGACAAGGTAGGACTAATAAATTAAATGCATTTATTTCAATGCAAGGGGCCTAACAGGGAAGGCAGATGAACTCCGGGCATGGTTAGGAACATGGGACTGGGATATCATAGCAATTACGGAAACATGGCTCAGGGATGGGCAGGACTGGCAGCTTAATGTTCCAGGATACAAATGCTACAGGAAGGATAGAAAGGGAGGCAAGACACGAGGGGGAGTGGTATTTTTGATAAGGGATAGCATTACAGCTGTGCTGAGGGAGGATATTCCTAGAAATACATCCAGGGAAGTTATTTGGGTGGAACTGAGAAATAAGAAAGGGATGATCACCTTATTGGGATTGTATTATATACCCCCCAATAGTCAGAGGGAAATTGAGAAACAAACTTGTAAGGAGATCTCAGCTATCTGTAAGAATAATAGGGTAGTTATGGTAGGGGATTTTAACTTTCTAAACATCGACTGGGACTGCCATAGTGTTAAAGGTTTAGATGGAGAGGAATTTCTTAAGTGTGGACAAGACAATTTTCTGATTCAGTATGTGGATGTACCTACTAGAGAAGGTGCAAATCTTGACCTACTCTTGGGAAGTAAGGCAGGGCAGGTGACTGAGGTGTCAGTGGGGGAGCACTTTGGGGCCAGTGACCATAATTCTATTCGTTTTAAAATAGTGATGGAAAAGGATAGACCAGATCTAAAAGTTGAAGTTCTAAATTGGAGAAAGGCCAATTTTGATGGTATTAGGCAAGAACTTTCGAAAGCTGATTGGAGGCAGATGTTCACAGTTAAAGGGATGGCTGGAAAATGGGAAACCTTCAGAAATGAGATAACAAGAATCCAGAGAAAGTATATTCCTGTCAGGGTGAAAGGGAAGGCTGGTAGGTATAGGGAATGCTGGATGACTAAAGAAATTGAGGGTTTGGTTAAGAAAAAGAAGGAAGCATATGTCAGGTATAGACAGGATAGAGCGAATTAATTCTTAGAAAAGTATAAAGAAAGTTGGAGTATACTTAAGAGGGAATTGAGGAGGGCAAAAGGGGACATGAGATAGTGTTGGCAAATAGAATTAAGGAGAATCCAAAGGGCTTTTACAAATATATTAAGGACAAAAGGGTAACTAGGGAGAGAATAAGGCCCCTCAAAGATCAGCAAGGTGGCCTTTGTGTGGAGCCACAGAAAATGGGGAAAATACTAAATGAATATTTTGCATCAGTACTTACTGTGGAAAAGGATATGGAAGATATAGAATGAAGGGAAATAGACGGTGACATCTTGCAAAATGTCCAGATTACAGTGGAGGAAGTGCTGGATGTCTTGAAACGGTTAGAGGTGGATAAATCCCCCAGGACCTGATCAGGTGTCCCCGAGAACTCTGTGGGAAGCTAGAGAAGTAATTGCTGGGCCTCTTGCTGAGATATTTGTATCATCAATAGTCACAGATGAGGTGCTGGAAGACTGGATATTGGCAAACGTGGTGCCACTGTTTAAGAAGCGCGGTAAAGACAAGCCAGGGAACTATAGACCGGTGAGCCTGATATTGGTGGTGGGCAAGTTGTTGGAGGGAATCCTGAGGGACAGGATGTACATGTATTTGGAAAGGCAAGGACTGATTAGGGATAGTCAACATGGCTTTGTGCGTGGGAAGTCATGTCTCACAAACTTGATTGAGTTTTTTGAAGAAGTAACAAGGAAGATTGATGAGGGCAGAGCAGTAGATGTGATTTATATGAACTTCAGTAAGGCGTTCGACAAGGTTCCCCATGGGAGACTGATTAGCAAGGTTAGATCTCATGGAATACAGGGAGAACTAGCCATTTGGCTATAGAACTGGCTCAAAGGTAGAGGACAGAGGGTGGTGGTGGAGGTTTGTTTTTCAGACTGGAGGCCTGTGACTAGTGGAGTGCCATAAGGATCAGTCCTGGGCCCTCTTCTTTTTGTCATTTACATAAATGATTTGGATGCGATCATAAGAGGTACAGTTAGCAAGGTTGCAGATGACACCAAAATTGGAGGTGTAGTAGACAGCAAAGAAGGTTACCTCTGATTACAACAGGATCTGGACTAGATGGGCCAATGGGCTGAGAAGTGGCAGATGGAGTTTAATTCAGATAAAAGTGAGGTGCTGTATTTTGGAAAAGCAAATCTTAGCAGGACTTATACACTTAATGGTAAGGTCCTAGGGAGTGTTGCTGAAGAAAGAGACCTTGGAGTGCAGGTTTATAGCTCCTTGAAAGTGGAGTCGCAGGTAGATAGAATAGTGAAGAAGGCGTTTGGTATGCTTTCCTTTATTGGTCAGAGTATTGAGTATAGGAGTTGGGAGGTCATGTTGCGGCAGTACAGGACATAGGTTAGGCCACTGTTGGAATATTGCATGCAATTCTGGTCTCCTTCCTATCGGAAAGATGTTGTAAAACTTGAAAGGGTTCAGAAAAGATTTACAAGGATGTTGCCAGGGTTGGAGGATTTGAGCTATAGGGAGAGGCTGAACAGGCTGGGGCTGTCTTGCCTGGAGCGTCGGAGGCTGAGGGGTGACCTTATAGAGTTTTACAAAATTATGAGGGGCATGGATAGGATAAATACACAAAGACTTTTCCCTGGGGTCAGGGAGGCCAGAACTAGAGGGCATAGGTTTAGTGTGAGAGGGGAAAGATATAAAAGAGACCTAAGGGGCAACGTTTTCACGCAGAGGGTGGTTCGTGTATGGAATGAGTTGCCAAAGGAAGTGGTGGAGGCTGGTACAATTGCAACATTTAAGTGGCATTTTGATGGGTATATGAATAGGAAGGGTTTGGAGGGATATGGGCCGGGTGCTGGCAGGTGGGACTAGATTGGGTTGGGATATCTGGTCGGCATGGACGTGTTGGACTGAAGGGTCTGTTTCCATGCTGTACAACTCCATGACTCTAAGTACACAGAACAGCATCTATATGTTGAGGTATTATACCTGTGAGTAGATCTGCTAGGAATAAAGAGTAAAAGGAAGAGTTGTTCATCTCACTATAATTTGACCTTTTTCAAATAATTGTAAAAGTTGTACATGCTGTTTATCGGATTCATGTCAGTCTTATGTCACTATGTTTTATGTATTTTTACATAAAGACGTTGAGGTATGACATTCTCTTTTGCTTTTTGAGTTATTAAACATGCGGATTGCATAAATATGTTTGTTGAAAGTACTGCTTGTTATTGCAGGAAAGGAGACTTATGTAACTGATTCGTTCCTGCTGATTATAAGAAAATGAACATTTCCCAATTCTTTCCTGTGTAATTAATTTTCTTTACTCAAACTATCATAAAATGCCATTAGAGCCTACCTTCTTACATTAATTTAGTTTGATATAATCTGCCAAAACTCCTCATCTATACAGATATCAACAGTGATGATCGATTAAAATAAAAACAACTCTGCATTGATAAAGTTTTTCCACTACCTCGGGATTTCTTTATAGCAATGAAGTATTTTTGAAGTGTGACAACTGTAACAGGAAATGTGGTAGGCAATCCACATACAGCAAGATTTCACACAGAAAAATATGATAATGTCCAGAGGGATAAATATCAGCCAAGCATTATGAGAAAGATCATTTCTCTGAAGTATTTATGGATGTATTGTATTTTAAGTAAGATTTTTTAAAAAACTAAAGGACATAGGCAGGAATGAAGAAGGGCTTTTGCCCAAAACATCGATTCTCCTGCTCCTTGGATGCTGCTTGACCTGCTACGCTTTTCCAGCAACACATTTTTCAGCTCTGATCTCCAGCATCTGCAGTCCTCACTTTTTCCAAACTAAACGACATACCAAGCAAAGTCAGCTGGGACTGTAAATTCTACAAATGCAATTCAGTGACTATCTAGAAAATTCTTGTGTGGATTATGCTCAGTTCCAAAAAAGACCATGGAAAGTTGCACCTGTAGAAAGTCAAGCAATTTCTGACAGACACACTTCAAAAGAAGAGAAACAATGCAAGAATGGAACTATAATCTCCAGTGGTTGCAGAGATAATGGAAGTTGGCTACATCTCAGCAGAAAGCATCTCCTGTGAATTCTATTCCAGATGTGGACATGACGTAAGCCAAAAGAAAGCAGTTCTGAATGAAAAACTGGAATAGACAAAAGAAAGGATTAAAGTCAACAGCAATTGCCTCAATATGCTAGCCTGATGTGCCAATTCTACAGGGTTGGTGTGTTCTGTAATGGTGACAGTTAAAGAACAACCACCAGACATATCTTTGCTTGAAGGTAAGAAATAAATCTCTCCCTCTCTTTAACTGACTGCTAGAAGCAAGTGGCAAATCTACAAAGTTGCCAATATAAAGGAAATGGGATCACCCCTTCACCTAACCTGAGAACCAAGAATCTCCAGACCAAGTGCCAAGGTCAACAACAGAGCCATCAAACTTTACAGCTATAACTTTTGGCTATTAACTTCTCATGGATAAGCCAAAAGCAAATCTGGTTTGTACAGGATTTGAATAAAGAAGGGGCACAAGTTCTTCTCTCCTCACCCAGGAGTGCAATGATTTTGCAGATGTCTTGTCAATAAACTTAATGAATTTGGGAGTCTTGCCTGGAGACCACCCACAACCAGGACAGCAGGGAAAATTCCAATGCTCCTTCTTGAAATAGAATTGTGGGTTCTTAGTCAGCATGGATGAGTTGGACCGAATGGTCTGTTTCCGTGCTGAACAGCTCTATGACTCTATGAAAAGACAGTCTCTATCAAAAGACAGCAGATTTCTGACAATGTGGTCCTTCCTTAATATTTATCTGGAATGCCAACCTGAGTTCTGTGCTCAGAGATCTGATGTGAATTGTAAGTCCTTAATTTGCATGATTCAGGGGTGAGAATGCTACTCACAGAGGCACAGCTTATGAAGTTAATTAGATTATCACAATACCGTGTACTTTGTAAATTTTATATATAAGAACAAGAATGTGATCTGTTATTTCCAACCCAACACATTCACTGAAACCTTTCAGGTAAGCTCTGAATGTTCTAATGCTGTTTCCAATGCCAAAGGGATGTTCCCATCCCTTCTGGAGATATTAACTTGAAACTGGGGCAAGTTTCCCCTGTTATCCCTGCCTCTTCTGATACAAGGTGAAAGTGAGGACTGCAGTTGCTGAAGATTAGAGTTGAGTATGGTGCTGGAAAAGCACAGCAGGTCAGGCAGCACCCGAGGAGCAGGAGAATCGACATTTCGAGCAAAAGCCCTTCATCAGGAATAAGGCTGAAAGTAAAGGGGGTAGTCAGATAAATGGGACAGGGGTGGGGCTTGGGGAAAGGCAGATGGAGATGAAAGTAATGGTGATAGGTCGGACAGAAGGGTGGAGCAAATAGGTGGGAAGGAAGATGAACGGGTAAGGCAGGTCATGAAGGCAGAGCCGAGTTGGAAGGTTGGAACTGGGATAAGGTGGGTGGGAGGGAAATGAGGAAACTGGTGAAATCCACATTGATGTCATGTGATTGCAGGTTCCCAAAGCGGAAGATGAGGCATTCTTCCTCCAAGCATCGGGTGGTAAAGGAGTGGTGATGGAGGAGGCCCAGGACCTGCATGTCCTCGGTAGAGTGGGAATGGGACTTGAAGTGTTTAGCCACAGGGCGGTGGGGTTGATTAGTGCAGGTATCCCAGAGATGATCTCTGAAGTGCGCTGCAAGTAGGTGTCCAGTCTCCCCAGTGTAGAGGAGACTGCATCGGGAGCAATGGATACAATAAATGACATATGTAGAAGTGCAGATAAAGCTCTGATGGATGTGGAAGGCTCCTCTGGGGCCTTGGACAGATGTGATCGGGGAAGTGTGGGTATAGGTTTTACGATACCTGTGGTGTCAGGAAAAGGTGCCAGGATGGGAGGGTGGGTTGGCGGAGTGTGTGGACCTGACAAGGCAGTCGCTGAGAGAATGGTCTTTACAGAACGCAGGTAGGGATGGGAGGGAAATATATTTCTCCTGGACCATCTCAGACATCTCCATCCCTTTCCTGGACCTCTCCATCTCCATCAATAGTGACTGGATCAATATGAACATCTTCTACAAACCCATTGACTCCCACAGCTATTTTGACTACACCACCTCCCACCCTGCCTCCTGTAAAAACGCTATCCCTTATTCCCAATAACTCTGCCTCTGCCACATCTGCTCTTAGGAGGATCAGATTAGATTAGATTACTTACAGTGTGGAAACAGGCCCTTCGGCCCAACAAGTCCACACCGCCCCGCCGAAGCGCAACCCACCCATACCCCTACATCTACCCCTTACCTAACACTACGGGCAATTTAGCATGGCCAATTCACCTGATCTGCACATCTTTGGAGTGTGGGAGGAAACCGGAGCACCCGGAGGAAACCCACGCAGACACGGGGAGAATGTGCAAACTCCACACAGAGAGTTGCCTGAGGCGAGAGTTGAACCCGGGTCTCTGGCGCTGTGAGGCAGCAGTGCTAACCACTGTGCCACCGTGCCGCCCAGTTCCACTATAGAACACACTTGATGACCACCTTTTTTAAATACTGCAATTTCCCTTCCCACGTAGTTGACGATGCCCTTCAGCCCATCTCATCCACATGTCTGCCCTCAAACCCCATCCCTCCAACAACAACAAGGACCCCCGGACCTCATCTTTCACCCCACCAACCTCCGTACACATCGCATCATCCTCTGCCATTTCCACCATCTACAAATGGACCCCACCACCAGAGTTATATTTCCCTCCCCACCACTATCTGCTTTCCATAAAGACCATTCCCTTTGTGACTACCTGGTCAGGTCCATACCTCCTAACAACCCACCCTCCCCTCCTGGCACCTTCCCCTGCCAATGCAGGAATTGCAAATCCAGTGCCTACACCTCCCACCTCACCTCTGTCCAAGGCCCCAGAGGAGCTTTTCACATCCATCAGAGCTTTATCTGCACTTCCACACCTCATTTACTGTATCCATTGCTCTTGATGCGGTCTCCTGTACACTGGGGAGACAGGACGCCTACTTGTAGAGCACTTCAGAGAACATCTCTAGGACATCCACATCAATCAACCCACCGCCCTGTGGCTGAACACTTCAGCTCCCACTCCCGCTCTGCCGAGGACAAGCAGGTCCTGGGCCTCTTCCATTGCCACTCCGTCACCACCCGACGCTTGGAGGAAGAGTGACTCATCTTCTGCCTCGGGACCCTCCAACCCCACGGCATCAATGTGGACTTCACCAGTTTCCTCATTTCCCCTCCCCCCACATTATCCCAATTCCAACTCTCCAAACTGGCATGGCCCTAAAGACCTGCCCTATCTGTCCATTTTCCTTCCGACCTATCCGCTCCACCTTCCTCTCTGACCTATCACCTTTACCCCTACCTCCATCCACCTATCACACTCTCAGCTACCATCCCCCCCTCCCATTTATCTCGCCATGCCCTTGGCTCTCAGCCTCATTTCTGATGATGGACTTATGCCTGAAACGCAATTCGCCTGCTCTTCGGATGCTGCCTGACCTGCTCTGCTGTTCCAGCACCACACTCTTGAGGTTAATAAGATAGTTAAGAAGACATACGGGTGCTTGCCTTTATCAGTCATGGAATAGATTGTAAGAGCAGGTAGGCCATATTGCTGCTGTACAGAACTTTGGTTTGGCCACAGCTGAAGTACTGTGTTCAGTTCTGGTCATCACAGTATGGAAGGATATTATTGCACTGGAGGGGGTCCGGAGGAGATTCACCATGATGTTGCTGGGAATGGAGCATCTCATTTTTCTTTTTGGAGCAGAGAAGGCTGGGGAGGAGTGGAGGGGGCTGATAAAGATGTATAAGATTTTGATGGGCATGGACAGAGGGAATAGAAAGCAACTGTTCCCCTTAGTCAAACAGTCAATAACAAGAGGGCATAATTTTAGCGTGAAACACAAGAGATTAGAGGGGGTTTCAGGAAAGACGTTTTCAACCAGAGGGTGCTTTGGATCTGAAACGCACTGCCTATTGAGGTGGGAAATCTCACAACCTGACATAAAGGAGTACAACATCAGCATTGCTGCCTCAGGGATGTGATTGCAGTCTATGAATAAATGGCAAGTAATTACTACTTTGGTAACTAAGGTTTATCTTTCCAGGCTGCAAAACATTGCCTGAACAACATAGCCATAAAGGGGATGGATTCATAATGCTGTATGATATGGTCAAGAGTGATTGGGGACAAGGATTTGGACTGTTCACAGGAGGTGAATGCCTTAGGATAATATAGCATGTAGTACCTTCAGGAGTGTTTCAGTTACAGTGTAATGGGATGTATGACATTTGTGGTTCACTAGAACCATACATAGAACACAAGGTGGATGACGGGTAATCTTGAACAGTGAATACTTTATTGGTGCGTCCTCACAACTCCGTGGTTAGTTTTAGACTGCCTCCCCTGGCTCCAATTCCAGGTCACCTGACCCGCTGTCTTAAAGGGGCAACATATACCTAACTACACACAGGCTTTGCCCTTTGGCATCACATCATTCATAATTGAAGTCCATCACAGAATGAAACATTTACCCCACCCACTTTTGGTATGGAGGCAGCCAATTTCATCTCCACTTGTGTATTTTTTCAACACAATGGAAAGAAAAAGCAGTTGTTTCACAACCAGTGAGAGTCAGGCTCAGTCTCTTACTATTGGTGAACACCCAAAAGTAAATATTCCCTTGTTCATCAACTCCATTATCTTTGAACTTCTCCAAATCCCCAAAGCTTGCCTATTAAATTCCTCATCTCCTCAGTTTACTCTCCAGCCCCAGATATAACAAGGAAACACGCTAGACCAAGTCATGCATTGTCACCCCACTGGAAACCAGGGTGCTCCTGGCTGTTGATGACATTACCCTTCCTGCATTGCCCCTTTCTCTTCAATGTTTTGTTGCCTCCGATAATATAGATTGAGTTGTCTTCTTTTGCAGTTGTAATCCCTTCTACACCACAGGTGATGTCTCCAATCCCCCATAATTAAGATCTCAGCTTCATTTCCAAACCATTGACCGCTGATAACCTCCTCTTGATTTTTAGTTGGTGGACTCCCAGCAATTACCATGACACACCCTTAAGTGCCTTCACCAGACAGCCCTGAATAAAGACTGACCAGTCACTTGGCTGATATCTATATGGTTTCCTGACTCTACTGCTGTGATTCCCCAGGCTAATTAATTTGGATGAACCCATTGGGTTGACCCCTGGACTGTAGAGGTAAAGGCTGCCTGACTGTGACTAGCCTGAGTGGTCAACTGACTATCTCGAAGCCTCTGGACTGATATTAGAAGCTGCTTTGATTTACTGAGTCAGTATTCCGTAATTGGAGGGTATTGTTATGGACTTGACTGAAGCCTAATCGACGAATGAGACTTGGCCACTTGCTTAGAATACATGCCATGTGTTTGTTATGTATGCAGCTGGAACACAGGGCGGTTATAACATTAATGCAGCATTGTGTCGTACAGCAACATGTTCACCTCCTTGAGAGATGACTGCTGACAAAAATGACAAGCTGCCTGCCTGTGTGTGACTGCTGAAAAGCAAAGCAAGTGACTGTACCTGTGAGGCTTTAATTCCTGGTAGAAGGAGCAAAACACAAAAAAAGGCAGGCAAATCAAGGTAGTGATGCTGCAAGCTTTGAATGAGGCACAAAGAGAGTGAGTGCTGAGATGTCAAGCGAGGATCTCTGAGACGCACCCTTGTTCACTTCATGAGATGAATGCCAGTCCCTGCCAACCTTGCAGCAGCATTGCCAGGAAAGGTGCTGGTATGTTCCAAAATTCAGCACTGAAGTGCAGAACCCCGTATTGTAAGGGGATTGGAGATGTGCCATGATGATTGTACAAAGCCTGATATGTGTCAGGTCTGATGTAGTGTCACTGCCTGTGGGGTGGGCTCTGAGATGTTGTTCCTGGATGTTCAAGACAGATATCCAGATGAACAAGCGATGAGCTGGAGTGACTGGGTATCCACTTGGATTTTTGCGTCAGGAACTCTCAGCATCTAGTCTCTATTTGGCAGGTGGCAGCGTGGGAAGCTACATACTCTCAAGGTGAGATTAATTAATAACGAGCATGATAATTAATGTTAAATCATGCAAGTGTCCTTTGCTGCTCTCTACCAAGAAACTTGTGTCAACACTCAACAATTGGTTGGAACAGGGGACTTTTTTGCTGCCGTTGCCGGGGAGCTCCTCATTGGACTTCTCACCCGATTTTTCCCAAATTTCTCATTATAGCTGATGTTGTTCAGAGGGTGGGAGGATTCCACCCATAATCTTCAAGTGAGAATTAAGCACAGGAGCACAAAGCAGGCAATACGTTCTCACAAAAAAGGTAGCAGGAATATAAAAGCTTCTCACCCCAAAAAAAAAGATTTGGACACACTGGGAGTCAACTGCCTATTTTAAAACCGTGATCAATAAAGTTTTGTTAGGTAAAGGCATCAAGGACAAAGATAGGTCAATGGAGTTAAGGTGCAGATCAATCAAGATCTAATCCAATGACAGCGTAGACGCTACTTTCAATAACTTACTCCTGAACCAATGTTGCTATACTTTCTAACAGCCTGTAAAATCTCATTTCCACAACTGCACTCCTTAATCTCTATTTGCTGAGATAAAAATGAAAACTGCCACCAATCTGAAAGAAAGAGTGAATGCTGGAGAATGCACTTCCTCTGGAAGGGAAAGCTTTGTCTACATTTTAGTGAGACAATTCTCCTCAGAATACTGTGGTTTAATAAGATGATGTCAATAACATTGAAGCACCACATCATTCAATTGAACATGATTTTACAATTCAGTCTGCCCTGCGTCATGTCACTTAACCTTTACAATAAAAAGACAGTGACTTGTCGAAGCTTGTTGAGCCTTTTATGGCCTGAAATTGGCAACTTTTAAATGTGGCAAGAATAAGGTGTTACGTCACAGCAACAGCAATTAGTGTTGAGTTACTACATATTCAGATAGACAACACATGGGATGCCAAGGCCAATCCACAGACTGTACTGTCACAACATTGTATTAAAATTGAAACTGATGGGATTTGTTGATGAGTAAGATTTTGCACAGAAGAAAAAAAAATAATTGAAATTCCCTCCCTGATGGCACAGTGGGTCAACCCAAAGAACATGGACAGCTGTGGTTCAACAAAGCAAGTCACCATCCTTTTCTGAAGGGCAACTAGGAACGGGCAATAAATGCTGGCCAGTCAGTGACACCCATGCCTCATGAATGAATGAAAATAAAATCTACATGGTACCTTTCACAAAGCTAAGATGCATTTTAGAGCCACTTTATGATGTCTAATTATTGCAGTAAGATAATAAAAACATGGCAACCAATTTACACATAACGCATTCCACAATCAACAATAAGATAATGAATGTGATAATTTGTTGGTTTTGGATTAAAATTTTCTGATATTCTCCTACTCATTTTGTAATAGTACCTTGGCACTTTTGCATCTATTTGAGATGACAATGATTAATTTTTTATTGTAGTCATCAAGCAAAGTAGAAAAGGTTCCCTTAAAGGCATATCACTTCTTTCCTTCTCTTGATGATGGGAAGCAGTTGGTGCATAAAAAACTGAGGGTGAGAAAATGACTTTAATATCGCAATACTTTGGTTAAATTTTTTTTCTATTGAGGAATCCAAGTCAGAGTCAAGCACTGAAAATGGTGAAATAGCTGTGGTACTGGTTTTTTGGTCATTTTATTCGTACAAATAATGGGAGAGGGATAACAATATGATTTGAAATATATTAAAGAGGATGCAATGGGTCAAATGTCCAGATGGCTTCAATGTTATTCAGCTCACAGGCTTCTCCCAGAATTGCACATAAAAGCAGAAAGAGGCCATTCTGCATCTTGTGTTGATTCTGCCATTCTGTTAAATCATTGACAATCTGTATTTTAAGTCTACCTACCTACCTTGGTTCTAATACACTTAATGACTTTGCATAAGCACAATTATGGCCATAGAATCATACCTTGAATAGATCCTGTCTAAAATAGTTTTCGGGCTAGGTGATCTGGTCATCAAACTGAGCATGCAATCATATGGGCAGGAGTGGCATTTGTGACACATGTCTATTTACAATAATCTTGAGCTGTATCAAATACAGGGCCAGAGTAAAATATGACTTTAACTCAGGGATGAAATGCCATATATTTTGCAGTACCCTCGTTTGTGTTGGTAATGAAAGGGACTGTAATCAAAAATCAAAGAATAAAGCTTTGTATTAATTCAAATAGGCTTTTATTGTGTATTGTGTTCCTTAAGAAGAGAAGGATGTGCTGTTCCAAATTTGTGATATTTTCACAGCGTTCTCATCTAAAGCTCAAAGAGCCTTTCACAAACCAGAGAACAAGTACATTGACTGAAAATGGAAGGTGCTTTTTTGTCATGACTCTGAATAATTGATTCATTGATGCAAAATAATTTAAGAATTTGACCCTTTGAAGATGCATTTAATTAATGTGCTGACCTGATCATATGGTTTTCAGTGAGCTCCCGTGTGTATCATGTTTGCCTCCACAAATCATTCAGATTTGTGATAATGTGATTTGATGACTCAGGGCTTAAAGGGATTAAATCATTTAAACTGGTCATGGAGCCATTCCAAAGGAGGATATTGATTGGTGACAGGTTCTCAATGACAATGGAAAGAGGAAGTACATCTACACTGGTAAAATCATATTTGTGGTATCTCCAAAAAACTTATTTGCAAAGTTAATTAAGTCATTTTAAATGTTATTCATCAAAAACCTGCATTGGATCATTAACAAAATAACCAAACTTCCAAAGTTCAGCCAACAAGAAATTTTTTTTTAGTGTTCGGTAGCATTTAATTTGGTCAAGTAATTTATATTCCTATTCTAACAGCTATGACTGTTGAAGGTGGGGTGAAATGCAAGGAGCATTCCTGCACCCACTGGTACTAAGAAGCTGAATAAAGCATTGTGAGTGGCTGTCAAGGTTAAGTTACAGACTCTCAATTATCTAACTGAATGGCAGAAACAGCACAAGATGCAGAACAGCCTCTTCCTGCTTTTATATTCCCCATTCAATGTGTTATTCTGGGAGAAATCTGAATTTCAGATGTTGAATGGTGATGATGAATCCTTTTAAATAGCGCCAGAGTGGTTTCGCAATTGTGGCTGAGTACATTAACTGTGTTACTTGTATATCAATTGTGAGAAGGTCATACAGTCATAGGGATGTACAGCATGGAAACAAATCCTTCAGTCCAACTCGTCAATGCTGACCAGATATCCTAATCTAATCTAGTCCCGTTTGCCAGCACTTGGCCCATATTTCTCTAAACCCTTCCTATTCAAATACCGATCCAGATGCCTTTTAAATGCTGTACAGTCGCTGGCATTGACTGGGTCTATCCTGCTTGAGAATCTTGAGTGACCAAAAGGTTATGACGGCAAACTTCAATGCTCTTAGTTCCAAAAATGGTCTATAACACTTAATCTTGTCTAATCTGTATATTTGATAAGAAGGCATGTGACTTCAGTCAAGTGTCTGGCAGAAGATCTCTGGTGTTGATGAATGGAACAATTATACAGCTGAGTTTATAATGTCAGAAAGCCATTAATTATAACTTTTAAGTTCAGTTTAGAGTTCAGGTCAGTTCCTGTCAGCAGAAGACGCATTTTTAGTTCAGTGGAACCAGTCACCCAAGCCAAAGTGTTTATGAAGTCCCCACATCAGGAGAGTTTGGAAAGAAATCCTCAAGTTGTTAGAATTCAAGAAGTTCAGACCAGAATTGAGAAAGGATCATGCCAGAGGATTTGGAAAGGAATTACAAAATTGTCTCTGCAGTTCATGGAACAGAATCTGTGAGGAGTCAGTTAAGGGAATTAAGTCCCATACTTCTGAAAATGGCAGAAAGTTCACTCTTGACAAGTTCTGCCACATCCCACACTAATTGGTATCTCTGGAAGTACAAGATAAGGAAAAACTTCAAGAGTTGAGATGGGAGTGAAATTTCTTTGGAATTGAGTAATTGTGGAAGGATACAATTGAGAGATAGATTGAAAATTTGATCTACTGTTTGTGTTAATGTCTTTCTGTTTTAGAGATATATATTTATGTTCCATTTTCTTTACTAAACTTATGTCTGTTGCTAAAGAAAATCTCCAGCTTTGCATGAATATGTTTGAGTGACTAACCATCATGGTAATCAGCTGCAAAAATTAACTGCATGATCTATAAGGTCAGGTTTTATTCTGGGATTTGACTTGTCCAGTATTACCATCAGTTTAGCTCATAACCCAATATGTGCTGATATAATCATCCACTCAGTACCCTCCACCAAGACATACTTAACCTTACTCTATACTATCAATATCTATTGCCCTTCAGGAGATAGAAATTAGTGTGGGACAGAGCAGAGACTTGTCAAAAGTGAAGCTTCAGCCATTTTTGGAACTAAGAGCATTGAATTTTGCGATCATAACTTTGTGGTCACTCAAGATTCTCGAGAAGGATAGATCCAGTCAATGCAATATTCAACCTTAAGTGGGAAACTTTGCTGACATGGTGCCACTATTTAAGAAAGATGGTAAGGAAAAGTTCGGAACTATAAACTGGAGAGCCTGACATTGGTGGTGGGCAAGTTGTTGAAAGGAGTCCTGAGGGACAGGATGTACATGTATTTTGAAAGACAAGGATTGATTCGGGATAGTCAACATGGGTTTGTGCATGAAAATCATGTCTCACAAAATTGATTAAGCTTTTGAAGAAGTAACAAAGAGGATTGATGAGGGCAGAGTGGTAGATGCGATTTATATTGACTTCAGTAAGGCGTTTGACAAGGTTTCTCATGGGAGACTGGTTAGCAAGGTTAGATCACATGGAATACGGGTGAACTAGCCATTTGAATACGGAACTGGCTCGAAGGTAGAAGATAGAGAGTGGTAGTAGAGGGTTGTTTTTCAGATTGGAGGCCTGTGACCAGTGGAGTGCCACAAGGATCGGTGATGGACCCGCTACATTTTGTCATTTATATAAATGATTTGAATGTTTAATTTATATAAATGATTTGAATGATTTGTAAGTTTGCAGATGACACTAAAATTGGAGGTGTTGTGGACAGTGAAGAGGATTACCTCAAAGTACAACAGGATCTTGATCAGATGGGCCAATGGGCTAAGGGATTGCAGATGGAGTTTAATTTAGATAAATGCAAGGTGCTGCATTTTGGAAAAGCAAATCAGAACAGGACTTATACACTTAATGATAAGGTCCTGGGGAGTGTTGCAGAACAAAGAGACCTTGAAGTGCAGGTTCATAGCTTCTTGAAATTAGAGTTGCAGGGCGATAGGATAGTGAAGAAGGCATTTGGTATGCTTTCTTTTATTGGTCAGAACACTGAGTATAAGAGGTAGGAGTTCATGTTGCTGCTGTACACGACATTGGTTAGGCCACTTTTGGAATGGCATGCATTTCTGGTCTCCTTCCTATCAGAAGGATATTGTGATACTTGGAATGGTTCAGAAAAGATTTACAAGGATGTTGCCAGTTTTGGAGGATTTGAGCTATAGGGAGAGGCTGAACAGGCTGGGGCTGTTTTCCCTGGAACATCAGAAGCTGAGGGGTGACTGTATAGAGGTTTATAAAATCAAGAGGGGCATGGATTGGAGAAATAGACCAGGTATTTTCCTTGGAGTGGGGGAGTCCAGAACTAGAGGGCATAGGTTTAGGGTAAGAGAGGAAAGATATAAAAGAGACCTAAGGAACAACTTTTTCACACAGAGGGTGGTGCGTGAATGGAATAAGCTGCCAGAGGAAGTGGTGGAGGCTGGTACAATTACAACATTTAATGGCATCTGGATGGGTAAATGAATGGGAAAGGTTTAGAGGGATATGGGAAATGGGACTAGATTGGGTTGGGATATCTGGTCGGCATGGATGATTTGGACAGAAAGTCTGTTTCCATGCTGTCCATCTTTATGATTTGATGACTTTAAGCAGGTTTTTAAAATATTCTTGGGGATGTATTTCATGTTTTTCAATGGCTGCCTCAAAGCTTTATTCCAATATTGTTTATCTTTGCATTGCAGAGTTGAGCCAACCTTTTATTGTGTTCCACATCTAGTTATTTACAAAACATTTTCAGCAGGGACCAACAAGTTGAAAAGGTTTCCTTTTGGCCATCAACCTCTTTAAATCCTCAGCTACTTCATTTCTCCTGATTGAGGCTTATAATTATGAAATTTGTTTGACTTTTGCTTTGATCAGACCCATGATAGAAAGTCAAGCAGTTACATGTCAAAGCAAAAACACCCAAGGTGATTGATCTCAACACTTATTTTGGTTCTAAATCTATAAATCATCACAGAAGCCCTTCATACTGCAGAACTGGAATGCAAACTGTGAATAATTTGAAGGCGTCTTACCTCCAGAAACAATTGGCCATAATTTACTGGAGCATAGTTCCTAATCATTGTTTTGTGTCTTCACACGCACTTTTATCTTCTTTGGGGAATAGTGTGGAAGTATTGGCAGACTGAACAATGTCACAAACATTCCTTCCATGGCAAATAAATTAGATTAGGTTCCCTACAGTATAGAAACAGGCCCTTCAACCCAACAAGTCCACACCGACCATCCAAAGAGTAACCCACCCAGACCCATTTCCCTACCCTATATTTACCCTTGACTAATGCACTTAACATTATGGGCAATTTAGCATAGCCACTTCACCTGACCAGCACATCTTTGGATTGTGGAAGGAAACCGGAGCCAACCCACGCAGACACGGGAAGAATGTGCAAATTCCACACAGACAGTCATCCAGTACAGGAATTGCACCTGGGTCCCTGGTGCTGTGAGGCCGCAGTGCCAACCACTGAGCAACTGAACTTATGGATTAAGGTTTTGGACCAATAGCATCAGGCTGTGTGGAAGGGGTATGCATAGACTTGTGTAGGTAATGTAAGATTCAAAACTCTTTTTATGGACATTACTCAACCTGATGCAGGTGTAGTGGGTGTAACTGAGCAGCAGGGACCGGTATGAACAAGTGCAGCAGTGTCATCACCACTGACTGCACTATAAGACCCTTCCCACATAGCTATATAGTTTTCTGTTATTTGTATCTTCTATTTGCCTCGACTATTCCCTATGGTGGTAGTGAGCTACATTCTAACTATTATCAAGATAAAGGATTTTCTCCTTAATTCCCAGTTGTTTTTATCAGTGATTATGTTTATATTTATCATCTTTAGTTTTAGAAGTACCCCCATGAGTGGGAAAAACACAATTCACAATGTCTATCAAACACCTTTATTATTTTGAAGACCTCAATCAGGCTATCCCTGGCTGCATTCTCTTGAGTGAAAGTTCTAACCATGCAGTTCTGTTCTCATTACTCAATCTGTTGTACGTTCTGTGCAATGCTTCTACAGCTGTTTGTAATATGGAAATCATCAAAGCTGAAAATTTAATGTACAATTCCTTATTGGGAATTTAGATGTCACACACTAAACTTCGTGCACCTCATTGTGTTCACAGTTTGGTAAATGTGCCTTTCTTACTTAACTATTACAGAGCTGACAATTTTTTCTTGTGTCTTCATCTTCGATGCAATAAACATTGCTAACTTCCATGGGAAAAAAATTGGAATAGTATGAGGTAAATGGCAGATGAAAGGATAACGTATACGTGAAAAATACATTATAAATGAATGGCGAGGCAGCTTTCATGCAATGGTAAGTTGTTTAAATTCAACTCACCTCTGATTTCTGTGATCCTAAGTTCATCTTAATTAAATCAGTGTCATTGTTAAGAGAACTGACCCACACAAGAGCCTGTACTCAGTCTGTGACTTCCATATAAATGCCACATATCACAAGGTTTAGAGACCTGGTATAATTCAGTTTCATTTTCACTGAGCATTAAATAGGCTTTTTAACCCAATAGCCTTTCATCAATAGCATTAAAGCATTATTATTGCCAACTGTAGCTGTTCTGAGGCCCGGTGATTAATCTTATCGAGTAACCTGCTCTGTACGTATGCTTTTCCACAGGAAATGAGCAGGATTTTCAGTTCGGATGAGCAAATAACGATAATGGCATGAAGTTATGAACACGGGCTAGAGTTAATTGGCATAGTGCCACTATGGACTAGTGCCTGTATGCTGGACTGTGATGTGCCATTGGCCACATCCTGAGTGGCCCATGTGATGTTCTGTGAGAGTGCCCTTGGAATGTACCAAATTGATGCCAGAGAGCCAAATTTCAATCAGGCAGGCACACAGCCAAATGATTGACAAAATCATTCTAACAAAGAGTAAAACTGTAAAATGGTTTCTGCATTCTTAAAAGGGCCAGGAATCCAAATTACAGGAAATTTGTAAGGATTTCATTGCATTGCAAACTGTGTAGAAGTAGCCTGGTGTGCTTTTTGACATATTTTGGTGAGTTCCTCTCAAACACATGCTGCATTTTATAAATCCCTTGGCCCATATGTGATCCATTTGAACATCACATGAACCTTCCAATTTACAAAATAGACACGTGAAATCTGTTTCCAGAAATCCAAGAAGCTTCCTTCAGGTGTGAGATGATATTTTATTGATTTCTTGCATCTATTACAATTCTCAAGGATTTCCAATTCCTTCCAGGCCACTGCTGAATATTTAAAGATAGAAAAATATTCTCACAGTTTTAGCAGAGGAGTGAGTGATTAGTCCACACACAGGTTGTAATATGTAAAGGGGCAGTGCCATAGGACTATAGCAATGTGTAAGGAGATGGAACAATGATTGCAAAGAGGTCAAGATTTACGTGATGCCCACTTTCACGTTGGAGATAGACTCCTCCATACTCTTTAACAACAACAAGTGTTAAATTGTACTACAACAGAACCTGCAGCCTCTGACTGCCTCTCTTAGCCACAGTATTTATATGTCTGATACATATAAATTTCTGTTTCTGATCAATGATCATTCTCAGATTTTCATGGTGGTGGAACTCAGCAATGGTAATGCTACTGAATATCAAGGGAAGGTGGTTAAATTTTCTTTCAGAAACGTTGAAACACATGAACTAGGAGTAGGCCGTTCAACTCTTTGAGCTGCTCGTCCAGTCTATATGGTCATGATTGATCGTCTGTCTCAAAACCATATCCCTGCTTCATCTCCTTTCCCCCTTGATGCCTCTAATATCTGAAAATGTAGCAATCTCTACCTTCAATACACTCAGTGAGCTGGCTTCCACAGCCTTTTATCATGGTGAAAACCACAGATTGACCACCCTCTGAAGTGAAGAAACGTTTCCTCATCTGTGTCCTAAATGTCTTCCATAGTCCACATTGACGCCCCCAATCAACGAAAACATCATCCTTGCATCTGGTTTGTCAAGCCCTGTTAGGATTTTGTATGTTTCCATCAGAGACATAGAGTCATACGGGAATACAGCATGGAAACAGACCCTTTGGTCCAACATGTCCATGCCGACCAGATATCCAAATCTAATCTAGTCTAATCTGTCAGCATTTGGCCCATATCTGTCTAACCCCTTCCTATTCATATACCCATCCAGGTGCCTTTTAAATGTTGTAATGTATTAGCCTCCAACAATTCCTGTGGCAGCTCATTCCACACATGCACCACCCTCAGTATGAAAAAGTTGCCTCTTAGGTCCCTTTTAAATTTTTCCCCTCTCATCCTAAACCTCTGCCCTCTCATTCTGGACTCTCCCACCCTAAGAAAAAGACCTTGACTATTTACCCTATCCATGCCCCTCATGACTTTATAAACCTCTATCACTTCACCCTTCATCCTCTGACGCTCAAGGAAAACAAAACCAGCCTTTTCACCCTCTCTCGATAGCTCAAACCCTCCAACACCAACAACATCCTTGTACATCTTTTCTGAATCCTTTCAAGTTTCACAACAGCCTTCTCATAAGGTTCACCCTTATTCTTCAAAACTCTAGTGAAAACAGGCCCCGACTAACCAATGTCTCATTCTACAACAGTCTTGCCATCCTGGTTTCCGCCAAGAAAAACCTTTGCTACATTGGATGTTGAGATGAGATTATTGCTAATGAGCAGTGAGAGGCCTATTAGCATGGATTATCATCTTCATTATTAATTCATCTTCACCAGGTATTATGCACTCTCCTATTCTACCACTTTCCGGATAGAACCGAGATGCCCGCAATTCCCCACACGAACATTTGAGTCATTACCTGCGGACTCCAAATAGCTGCTTGCTCATGTGGACCTCCACCTTGGACACCAATCCCAAAAATCTCAAGGCACACACCATGGGCACTGACTACATCCATGGACATGTGCCAGGAACACTGCATCATCATGGCACATCTCTGATCCATTTACAACACCGCTCTGCACTTCAATGTTGCACTTTGGAGTGTACCAGCACTGCAGCTGCAAGGACACTTTGCACACAGGGACAGGGGCCCATCTCCTGGATTGGATCAGGATGCACCCTTAGGTGCCTCACTTGTTCTCTTAACACTCACTCACCTTAAGCCTACTTGACCATTGACAGCCTCTCTGTGTTCCCTTGCATTTCTTTTTTGCAATTTGATTGCTCGGCTAGAGTTACAGTCTCTCCGCATGTCTGTCTTGCCTTATTTTTCAGTGCAGACACAAAGCCAACATCTTGTCATTACTGTCAGATGTGATCAATCTAAAGGGTGAACATGTTTCTGTATGGCAATGTCCTATGTCAATCCTATAACTGCGCTAGGCACTAGCCATGTAAGCAGCAAATACACTACATGTGATTCAAGTAAGAAACCATACCTCACAGTAATGGGAATATTCCTCAGTCAAGTCAAGGCAGAAACCCTTCACTCAGGGAATCCAAGCACTGCAAGTCAAAGGTACCTTCCAATCTCAGTGCAGGGGCTTGGTCACGGTCAGCTAGCCACTTAGAGCAGCGATAGTCAGGAGTCATAGTCCTCATATGGGTGAAGAGCTGAATATTGGGCAACCCATCTTAGCCCTTTCTGCCTTACTGTGAGCCTCTTTCTCCTGGAATAAGACAACAGGAGCGATTGAACCAAACTAAAATAGTTAGTGCTGGTGCAAGTGGGGGGAAGGTGAGTAATGCAGAGGCCATGCAGGGTTAATAAGGGAGTTGGGTGGATGAGAACTAATATGCAAAAAAGTTGTGTCCAATAGTGAAAGTGGCAGAGCATGAGAATTGGTGGGAGATGAATGAAGTATCAGAGATAGTGTGAGGTAGCAGAGAAAAGGGTGATAGTGGCACTTTTCCTTTTAGAGAAGAAGAAATCTTTGGCTTTCATGCGACAGTGCTGAGTGCCCCCTCCAGATCTCTGTGGCTGCATTTACTCAGATTCAACTGAACACCAGACTGGCAGAGTATGGTGTCAAAGCCTTCTCTGCTGCTCCCTGAGGAAGAGAATGGCCATCCTCTACATCACTCTGTCCACTACGACCTTTAGACCCTGTCCACAAAGTAAGGCTCCAATTCCCCCTTTTCTGCCAAGTCCAAGTGAAATGTCATGAACTGTGCAGGGCAGGGCCAAACAGCCAGTGCTTGACTGGGTGCACCCCTTTTAAAGTTGGCACTACAACAACTCAGAGAATCGACATAACATCAGACAGATGAGGCACCACAAGGTTTATTGTCATTGAGACGACTTTGGGGCAAAGCATGAGAAAGCCTGGTAAGACTCACAGAGTGAAATCCTCCACGAAACTCAACAAAAATATCACTCAGCTGATTTCTGGCAGGAATCAGGCTTTTCTGTATAACATACACCTGCAGCTTTCTCACTATTGCTGAGTACTTCCACAGTTAGAACAGCAGACTGTCCTTGTTTGCTTTCAATATGAAATAAATGAAAATTTCTAGTCCATTATGTATTTTGTTGTTCTGGTAAGTCCCGAAGGATTTTAGCCTCTGTATTTCTGAGAGTGTAAATTGAGGAGCACTTTCCATCACAGCACAGGAGTCATAAATGTTAGCAATTGAATTTTCATTTTTGCAGTCCTCAGATAAGCCCAGTACATCCTGAATATTTAATAGCCACCGGTGCTTACCAAAGATAAAAGTTCACTACTGCAAGTCAAATGGAAAATGCTGAGTACATTCAACAGGTCAGTCTGCATCAGTACTGTAATGTGGCTGATTAACAATTCAGCTTAAAATATCAAAAAAAATGGCGGTAGATTGAAAAATGATGTTTAGGTAAGTCAAGGTAGATAGTTCAAT
This sequence comes from Chiloscyllium punctatum, assembly GCF_047496795.1. Lineage (NCBI taxonomy): Eukaryota > Metazoa > Chordata > Chondrichthyes > Orectolobiformes > Hemiscylliidae > Chiloscyllium > Chiloscyllium punctatum. Next base: position 21,430,632 of record NC_092765.1, on the reverse strand, counting down.
GGAGTTTAGAGACAACAGCAAGACAGAATCTGATCATCTCCCCTTGACATTTCCTGGTATTACTCTTACCATCATTGAAATGCACCAACATCTAACTCTTAGTTGTAGCAGGCCCTGGAACAGTGCAAATGGAGGAGACATGAATGGAATGTGAGTGAGATTGAGATGCACTAGAACTAATCAGTAGGTGCTGATAAGGTGGGGAGGTGTTGGAAGGGAGGGTAGGGGGACCTCCTCACCCCACAACCTGTGAAGTCAGTGGTGAGAGTGCGTCTCCAGTGAGTCAAGACTGACACCTTAATCCACTGTTGTAACATATCTCGATCTGACAGCCTACAATATAATACTATGATGAAAAGGATTCATAAAGTTCAATGGTGCCACGTTTGCATTTCTCAGACTCAAATTGGGCACCAACGCACCCAAACTGCCAGGGGAGGATACTGGTGAAATATGCAATGGCAAGGAAAGTGACTAAAATATTGAATATCCTAAAGAAGCATGAGAAGGAAAAAAAGAAGTATTAAATTTAATGCATGCTGGTGCCACATCATTCAAAAACGTCGTCCTTCCAGGAAAGGGTTGTGAAAATACTCAGAGCATGTATGTAGCTTGCCCATTCATGTGTCTAGGTGCTGGAGGTGATTGTTCGCTCTGAGCACAGGGTGTTTGAACAGGACAGATACAATATGACCACAGGCAGCTCTACTCCATGTATCTGGAGGCTTCATCATATGGAATGGTCTCTCTTGCCATTGGTAACATGTAAGCAGTAGATGTATGTCAAAAATACTTGGTTGGAAATTGCTTTGTGACACCCTGAAGTCATAAATAGTGCAGTATAAATGCAACTCTTTTTTCTCTGATGATACCATTCCTAGAGTTAAGCATTATCAAAATTTATGTTCAACTAATGGCAACCAGAATCATAGAAGGACACAGCACAAAAAGAAACCACTTGGCCCATCATGACTCTGCTGGCTCATTGATGGAGCTATCCAATTATCCCCTATAGCCTGTTTTCTACCTCTTTTGTTTGCTTTCAGATATATATTCCGTTGAATATTACCTTTGAATTTATTTTCATCACTATTTCAGGAAGTAATATTCCAGATCACTATGTAAAATCTTATTCTTTTTATGCTACCTCAGCTGCCAATTTAATCAGAGTCTTCTTATGCCACCAGCAACAATGCTTCCTTATTTATGATTTTATATAGAATCCAAAAATTATATGGCACAGGAAGAGGTCATTCAGTCCAACTATTGTGTGCTGATGATTTTGCTCCACACAATTTTTGATAGCTTTGCTGGGAGCCTGAAACAATGCAATATATTCATCGTTGAGGGTCATAAGTGAAATAAATTCCAACGATTGTAATTGTATTCCTTGTGGATAAGAACTGCACTGCAGAAATTGTTTATTTTTCGAAAATGAATGCAGCATTCTCAGTTTTGAAATATTTCAGGGTTAAGCAGATTATATGTCTGCTGCAAGATGAATATTAGCAGAAAAGCAAAAACACAGTTCCCTTGTTTTGCCCTCTCAGATCACATGATGTAAATTCACATTTGTCCTCAAGAGGAGAATTGGTGAGACCTTTGTGTTACGGGCAGATGTGGGGTTGTTGTGAAGGGTATGGAGGTAAGATGTTGCTTTGAGTTCTGCTTTTACCCAGGCCACTGTTCAATTGACTATACAACACAGAAGGAGATCATTTGGCCCATCACTGTAAAATATCTTTGAAAAATCAATCCATTTAGTCCCACTTCCCTGCTTTTTCCATATAACCTGGTAAATCTTTCCCTTCAAACATATTTATTCAATTTCCATGTTGAAAAGTAAGACAGAGTCTGTTCTAACATTGTTTCAGACTATCTCTGGTAAAGATGCATTAATGCACTGTGCTCCAAGGAGAATAGAATATTTGCTGAGACCAAGGTTGCTGTTAACTGGGCAGTCATGATTCCTGTGCTCTTCTGTGCTTCAGAAACGTGAACAACCTACAGCAGACGCCTAAATGGAGTTCTTGCAAGAACTGTAACAAACACAAAATTGGACAAACAGGCAGAAAGCTAGCCACAAAAAGACATGACCCACTATCACTTGTATCTTACATAGAGATGTGGAAGGACAGCACTTCAACTGGGACAACACATCCATTCTAGGACAAGCCAAACAGAGATATGCACGATATTTCCTAGAAGCATGGCATTCTAACTGGAACTCTATCAGCAAACACATCATCTTGGACCCCATCTACAATCCGCTGAGAAAAAGTACCGAAAATGATGTCAGCACACATGAAATGACATCAACACAGGAAATGACATTGCCAACCCAATGAAACTTAAACACATAAATAGAAAGCGGGACATAACACCAGTGGCTCACTGATGGTGTTACCTAGTATGGTGACAAAATGTCTGAAAGTGAACCTTTCAGCTCAGTGAGCAAACATACATCTAGAACCTCAACCTGAGCTACAGGTCTTCTCAAAACTAGATAAGAGAGAGTGCAAAGATCTCTAACCAGTTAATCTATCTAATCTTTCAAGCATCACTAGCCCCACACGTGGTGGGATTCGCCAATTGCACATGCATCTTATCAATCACCTTATCAAAATGGAAGGAAACTAGAGTCATCTTTAATTCTGAGGGGACTCTGGAAAAGGAGTAAAATCCTAGTTTCTCTAGCATCAGCACATTACTGTAGTCCCTCATTCCTACCTTCCTCATAGAAAATACCCTCTGTGTTTTTTTCAAGCCTTTGACTAATTTCTGAAAGTGTGGTGTCACAACAGGCTCAACAGGAATTGGATTTAAATATGGTAGTCCAGCAATAATGAAAGGTTCCTGAAATCTACAGATGGATTTGTATTTTCAAAGGATTGGTGGAGAATTTGGTGGACTGGGAACTCACTGACCATTAATTGGTGACCTCTTAAATTCCTTATTGAGTTTGTTAAGGAGTCTGTGTATTCACAGCTGCACTTGTAATTGTTAATTTAGCATGTCAAATAGTCTGGTACTGTTGGGGTCATTATGTGTCCAGTACCAAGTATTTCTCCATTTATTTAGAAGTGACCTCTTCTGTACCTCCTTCCACTGGTTCCAGCACAGTACTGTCATCTAGCCAACATGATCCCTTTCATCCCCTTAGATGCTGCTGGCCCTGGAAGGTGTTGCGTCATCTCTCTGGCAGGACAGTGGCAGCCTCCAACATGGCTGCCATCTGTTTCTGACGCTAGTGTGAGGCAGGCAACACCAAATCTATGGTGCTATTCAACATCTCTAATTGGGTACTGAGCTTGTCTCCTTTGAAGTTAGACACCATATTACAATGCAGCTTAGGCATGAGGTCCAGACTTAGAATTCATCAGGTATCAGCGTCCTGACCATGCACTGAAACTTTGTCCCAAAGCATATGGAAAGCTTAATTTTTATAAATGAAGCATAATGTGGGAAAATATGAGTTTTTTTCTGTAAAAAGCAGAATAGATAAAAAAATCCTATTGACATATTGAGAGACTATGGAATGTTGCAGTACAGAGTGATGTCTGTGTCCTTGCACATGAAACAAACAATACCATACTTAGAAATGAGCTATGTATTAAAACATTGTGAAGCTATGATTAGAAAAACATGGAGTCTATTGACCTTTATGGGGCGGCACGGTGGCACAGTGGTTAGTACTGCTGCCTCACAGCGCCAGAGACCTGAGTTCAATTCCCGCCTCAGGCGACTGACTGTGTGGAGTTTGCACATTCTCCCCGTGTCTGCGTGGGTTTCCTCCGGGTGCTCCGGTTTCCTCCCACAGTCCAAAGATGTGCAGGTCAGGTGAATTGGCCATGCTAAATGGTCCATAGTGTTAGGTAAGGGGTAAATGTAGGGGTATGGGTGGGTTGTGCTTCGGCGGGGCGGTGTGGACTTGTTGGGCCGAAGGGCCTGTTTCCACACTGTAAGTAATCTAATCTAATCTCTCTCCATTTGAAAATTTATTGTAAAAAGAATGGAGCATAAATTTAGCAAATCTTGCAACAGTGGTATAGAGCATTGGTGAAAGAGCAGCTGGAGTACTGTGCAGAGTTTATGACTCCTTGTTTCAGGACCAGTATAACTGCACTCACATTGGAGGCAGTTAAGGTAAGATCGCTGGGCTTGGGAGGGTAGATCATCAGAAGATGATTGCTCTAATAGGGAAATCTAGAAATAGAGGGCATAGTTTCAGAAAAGGAGAAAAGTGAGGAGATGCTGGAGACCAGAGTTGAAAAATGTGGTGCTGGAAAAACACAGCAGGCCAGGCAGCATCCGAGGAGCAGGAGAATCGACGTTTCGGACATAAGCCCTTCTTCAGGAATGAGGCTGGTGTGCCAAGCGGACTGAGCTATAAGGCTGGGGGAAGGGAATTTGGGGTAGGGGCGCTAGGAATGCAACAGGTGGAAGGAGGTGAGGGTGAGGTTGATAGGCCAGAGAGGGGGTGGGGGCGGAGAGGTCGGGAAGAAGATTGCAGGTCAAGAGGGCGGTGCTGAATCTGAGATAAGGTGGGGGGAGGGGAGATGAGGAAGCTGGAGAAATCTGCATTCATCCCGTGTGATTGGAGGGTTCCTATGCGGAAGATGAGGCGCTCTTCCTCCAGGTGTCGTGTGGTCAGGGTCTGGCAATGGAGGAGGCCAAGGACCTGCATGTCCTTGGTGGAGTGGGAGGGGGAGTTAAAGTGTTCAGCCACGGGGCCGGTTGGATTGGTTGGTGTGGGTGTCCCAGAGGTGTTCCCTGAAATGTTCCGCAAGTAGGCAGCCTGTCTCCCCAATGTAGAGGACACCACATCGGGGTGCAATGGATACAGTAAATGATATGTGTGGAGGTGCAGGCGAATTTGTGACGGATATGGAAGGATCCATTGGGGCCTTGGAGGGAGGTGAGGGGGGAGGTGTGGGCGCAAGTTTTGCATTTCTTGCGGTTGCAGGGGAAGGTGCCGAGAGTGGAGGTTGGGTTGGTGGGGGGTGTGGACCTGACGAGGGAGTCATGGAGGGAATGGTCTCTCCAGAACGCTGATAGGGTTGGGGAGGGAAATATATCCCTGGTGGTGGGGTCTGTTTGGAGGTGGCCACCTCCTTCCACCTATCGCATTCCCAGCGCCCCTCCCTCAAATTCCCTCCCCCCCTACCCTTTATCTCAGCCCGCTTGGCACACCAACCTCATTCCTGAAGAAGGGCTTATGCCGGAAACGTCGATTCTCCTGCTCCTCGGATGCTGCCTGGCCTGCTGTGTTTTTCCAGCATCATATAGTTTCAGAATAAGCAGTTAAGGTGGAAATAAGGATGAATTCCTTCTCTTAGAAGATTGCAACTATTTAGAATTCTCTTCCCCAGGGAGTTTTGAAGGCTGAATCATTCAGTATTTTGAACTATTCAAGTTCTTGAACTGCAGGAGAGTCAAGGATAATCAGGAATGCACAAGAAACTAAGATTGGAGTCATGATGAAGCTCGATGGGTCACTTAGCCCATCCCAGTTCCTATTTCTGATGGTTTTATATTTGCCCCAGCTCCTTTGCCGGTGAGTAAACGTACTAAATGCAGAGGATTTATATAAAATATATATGTAAATAGTATGTATGATTTACTTAAAGAAATTTGTATTAAATAAATCTCTCAAATACCCTTATATAGGCTTGATACATTTGGTAGTCAATGTGAATGTGCTTCTTGGATTTTTCATCATGCTGAAAGTGGCAGAACCAATTTCTCTGGAAGTGGGCCCACAAATCTACCTCACTGCTGAATCCCAGCTGTAATAGTTTTGGATGGTAATCATGTTCAATATCTTAAAGTGCATTTAACCCCTGGTAAAACATTGGAACAAGTGACTGCTCCATACTCACCTGCTTGTTATAGACGTATTTCATTGTTATTTTACACAGGTTACTATTAATCTGACTGATCTAAGGCAGTATTATACAATGTAGCAGTGCTGGTGCAGTACAGTCAGAGCTGATGAAACACTACATAAACTCCAAATACTAAAAGAGAATATGATCCCTTCGGTGGAAATTTGATCAAATCATCTTGATGCAATGCCAAATTATAAAATATTTGATTGGTATGTTTGACAGGCGATAGAAATCTGGTTGGGAATTAGATTGGCCAGATAAAAGATGAAGACAGTCAAAATGAGCGAGTACTTAAGACAGCAGAGAAGCTACAAGAACATGATAAGGAGCCAATTGATTTTCTGTGAGGGCAGAACCAGAATTAATGAGATTGGGCCCCGCAGTGATGGAGACCTCAAATGAGCTACAAATCAGGAGCGTGCATCTCAGAACAATGTGAAGAGGATCAATTTCCAGGAACATGGAACAAAGCAATGGCATAGGATTAAATTGGACAACTATTTGAAAGAGTTGGTACAGGCACTAGAGGCCATATGATGTCCTTCTTTGCTGTAGGATTCTATGACGTAGTGGGCACAGATCACTTCATGTGGATTGGAAAGGTTCACAAGCTCTATCAGTTACACAAATGTAGGTCTTCGGATTGGGCCCAGTGAATATGAGAGTCCAGAGGACTTCAATGATAACAGGAAATCCAGGTTGTTCTGCTTAGAGCAGAGAAGTTTGAGGAAAGAATAAATTGAGGTACTTAAAATCATGTTGGGTCTACAGATGGAGAAATTGAAATAAGGGCAGGTAAATGGGACCTGGGTGGGGGGTGCAGGGGAGAGAAGCGGCAGGTGGAAAACGGGATTAATACAATTCCTCTCCTGCAGGATGAAAACCAGCACAGGCTCGGTGGCCTGAACATCCATAAAGTCCCAGCTACCAAACTCCGAACCATCCCGAATCCGAGAGCACTCTGCTTGAAAATCTCAAGTCTCAGGTCAGGAATATAATAGAACTAAGAACTTACAGCATATAGAAAGCAAGAGTTTTTATATTACTTGTGTCATTACAATGGATTAAAGCCCTAAAATACTTATGAACATACTGAAATAAGAAATGTTGTTTTATTTTATCATAAAAAAAAGGACATACGAGCAATCTAAAAAAAAAGAAATGGTTGGGAACGCAATTCAGTGGCTGTCTGGAGAATTCCTGCTTGGATCACACCTAGCCTCAAAAGATGGATCATGGCATAACACTTTGTAGGTGTCAAGTAATTCCAGAGAAACAAAGGAAAAGATATGGTGTAAAACCTGTTAAGTGACATCTTCAGATGGTGGATACAATATCTGGATGAAAGAGTCTTTTCTCCCCTACCAGGAACGCACAAGAGAAGGGATTAGAAATGAATTGCATCTCTGATATAGACAGGGCTTGGTACTGTGTCCACTTTTGCTTGTCATTTAGAAAAATGATTTGGATGAAAATATAGGAGGTACAATTAGTAACTTTATGGATGACACCAAAATTGGTGGCACAGAGGACAGTTAAAAAGATTAACTAAAATTACAAAGATATCTTGATCACTTGGGTCAATGGGCTGAGGAGTGATGGATGGAGATTAATTTGGATAAATGGGAGATATTGCAATTTGGTATTAATACAACTAATGTCAGGGGTTTGGGTAGTGTTGTAGAACAGAGGGACCCAAGGGTTCAGGTATATTATTCTTTGAAATTTGCATCACAGGGGAACAGAGTGGTTAAGAAGGTATTTAGCACCCTGGCCTTCATTGTTCAGTCCTTTGAGTATTGGGTATTAGGCACCCTCCAACCACAAGGGATGAACTCAGATTTCTCCAGTTTCCTCATTTCCCCTCCCCCCACCTTGTCTCAGTCAAATCCCTCAAACTCAGCACCGCCTTCCTAACCTGCAATCTTCTTCCTGACCTCTCTGCCCCCACTCCCACTCCGGCCTATCACCCTCACCTTGACCTCCTTCCACCTTTCGCATTTCCAATGCCCCTCCCCCAAGTCCCTCCTCCCTACCTTTTATCTTAGCCTGCTGGACACACTTTCCTCATTCCTGAAGAAGGGCTCATGCCCGAAACATCAATTGTCCTGTTCCTTGGATGCTGCCTGACCTGCTGTGCTTTTCCAGCAACACATTTTCACCTTTGAGTATTGGAGCTGGGATATAATATTGAGGTTGTACAGGATGTTGTTGAGGCATCTTCTGACATATTGTGTCCAGTTCTGGTTGCCCTGCTACAGGAAACATATTATTAAATTGGAGAAGGTTCAGAAAAGATTTACCAGGATGTTGCCAAGAATAGAGGGTTTGAGTTATAAAAATAGTCTGGAACTTTTTTCATTAGAATGTAGGAGGTTGAGGGGTGACCTTATTTAAGGTTTATAAAATCATGAAGGACATAGAAACGGGTGGGCAGGGTCAAAACTAGGGAGTATCTTTTTTAAGATGAGAGGAGAAAGTTTTAAAAAGGACATGAGGGGCAACTTTTTTAAACAGAGAGTGGTTCGTGTGTGGAATGACCTGCCAGAGGAAGTGAGTGATGCAGGTACAGTTGCACCATTTAAAAGATATTTGGATTAGTAAATGAACAGAAAAGGTTTGGAGGGATATGGGCAGGTGGGACTAGTTTAGTTTGGGAACATGGTCAGTGTGGACTAAAATGTATATCTTCCTCTAATGGCCTTGGGATTTTATTCTGAATTTGGTCTGTCTCGAGATTTTGTAGTTGCAGAGGTGAGAAAAGGGGATGGGGAGGATTCAAAAGGATACCTATCTAATTATTTTGCTGCTGTCCATCTTCCAGGCTCAGGATGTGCCATTGACCACTTCCTGCATGGGCTGCACTGCAATACTGCAGAAGATGAAACCATGCAGGAATCTATTGCATGATGTTTGAATTGGCCGAAACTGAATAATGCAAAGCCAGGATCTCAAATTTGGCGGGTGTGCAGCAGAATCTGTGTTGATTACTCTTGAACAATGAAGCACGAAGCTGCAAACTGGACCCTAAAGTTGGGTTACCCGAGGGCCCTGTATCCTGACATCAAATTAGATACTATTTTGGAACATTTTCCATTGTAACGTGTTTGAACGTTATCGAGAGTATTTGTCAATGTGCTTGTGTGTTCCTGGTCCTGACAGTGAGATCTCTTTTTAATTATTTCACAGAATGTGGATGTTGTGCCTAATTATTCTTGAGAAGGTTGGGATGAGTTGCTTTCTTGATCTACTGCTCGGCATATGGCAGTGATGTACCCACAAAGCTGGTAGAATGGGAGTTCTTCATTTTCACAGGGCCAGCAGAGGAGCTGAAGACCTATGTACATAACAGGCATGGATGCAGCAAAGACTGTCCATCTAGGTCTGCAGCATTAGGAAACTAGAATAAAGTCAGCAGAGAAAGCAAACAGTAGAAAACACCTTGTTTCTTACAGTTCCAGGAGGCTATCTGACAGGCGAGCCAAAGAAGCCAGAATCTCACTGTACACATCCATTATTGCTCTTTTACTTGTTATTCCATTGAGGTCCCCATTTGAATCCTCTGCAACATTAATAAAAACAGACGTTCCAGGAATGCATAGTGTTTGTCAACATTTCGGAGTGAGAAATAAGGTCAACCTTTTGGACCAGTCATCGTTTTCAATTTGGTACTTCTCATTTGCCAGTTCACCTGACAGTGAGAGTGGCAAACAGATCATTTTCCCCCCTTTACCTAGCAGTAGGCAGCTCATGGCCATCTGTTGACCCCAAGGTCTATGCTAATCACCTGATGAGTGCAATGCGGTATTGCCTCTGGGAGTCAGATCATGCCATTGGACCTCTTTAGCACTGCCATTGTTCTCTTTCCTCCTTCAAGGGCTCCTATGACTGGGCAAGCTGTAGTTCTTGGATATTGCAAATAGAAAGTGCTGGTGAAATACATTATCTGGTAGTATCGATGAAGAGAGAAACAGAGAGTTCACATTGCTTGACCTGTTGAGTTCGCCATCACCTTCTGTTTTTATTTCAGATCTCCAGCATCTGCAGTATTTTGATTTTCTTCCAGTTCTTGGGGGTTCAAAAGCAGGAATTCTGAAAGATATGATTGTTCTGGTGGAAAGGGATTGGAGTGGGAAGCAAAAGATACCAAACAGCATGGTAAGATTGTTTGTTGAGGTGACAAGGGGAAAAATGTAGAAAGCTGTCATAATTTTCAATTTTCTCAACAATATTGGATTTGACAGGTTCCACCTTGATTCAGAGAACCAAATCCTCCACAGAGATCAGGAGATGTCTGCACACTTTTCGTAATTGTTCTGCATTGCTCCCTTCAGCGTGTGCATCATGCCCTGCAAGAGAGATGTAAAGTGTTGTATGTCACAGTGTTTCTGGAATGGGCATGCCATAGCTGAATAGTTAATAGTAGGTGAAAGCAATAAGAGGCATGCAGGATTGATAGCTGAAAATGTGTTGCTGGAAAAGCGCAGCAGGTCTGGCAGCATCCAAGGAGCAGGAGAATCGATGTTTCGGGCATGAGCCCTTCTTCAGGAATGAGGAAAGTGTGCCCAGCAGGCTAAGATAAAAGGTAGGGAGGAGGGACTTGGAGGAGGGGCATTGGAAATGTGATAGGTGGAAGGAGGTTAAGGTGAGGGTGATAGGCCAGAGTGGGGGTGGGTGCGGAGAGGTCAAAAAGAAGATTGCAGGTAAGGAAGGTGGTGCTGAGTTCGAGGGTTGGGACTGAGACAAGGTGGGGGGAGGGGAAATGAGGAAACTGAAGAAATCTGAGTTCATCCCTTGTGGTTGGAGGGTTCCTAGGCGGAAGATGAGGCGCTCTTCCTTCTGCCATCGTGTTGCTATGGTCTGGCGATGGAGGAGTCCAAGGACCTGCATGTCCTTGGTGGAGTGGGAGGGGGAGTTGAAGTGTTGAGCCACGGGGTGGTTGGGTTGGTTGGTCCGGGTGTCCCAGAGGTGTTCTCTGAAACGTTCCGTAAGTAGGTGGCCTGTTTCCCCAATATAGAGGAGGCACATCGGGTGCATTGGATGCAGTAAATGATGTGTGTGGAGGTGCAGGTGAATTTGTGGTGGATATGGAAGGATCCCTTGGGGCCTTGGAGGGAAGTAAGGGGGGAGGTGTGGGCGCAAGTTTTGCAGTTCTTGCGGTTGCAGGGGAAGGTGCCGGGAGTAGAAGTTGGGTTGGTGGGGTGTGTGGACCTGATGAGGGAGTCATGGAGGGAGTGGTCTTTTCGGAACACAGATAGGGGAGGGGAGGGAAATATATCCCAGGTGGTGGGGTCCGTTTGGAGGTGGTGGAAATGACGACGGATGATACGATGTATATGGAGGATGGTGGGGTGGTAGGTGAAGGACCAGTGGGGTTCTGTCCTGGTGGCAACTGGAGGGGCGGGGCTCAAGGGCGGAGGAGCGGGAAGTGGAGGAGATGTGGTGGAGAGCATCGTCGATCACGTCTGGGGGGAAATTGCGGTCTTTGAAGAAGGAGGCCATCTGGGTTGTACAGTATTGGAACTGGTCCTCCTGGGAGCATATGCGGTGGAGACGAAGGAATTGGGAGTATGGGATGTTGTTTTTACAGGGGGCAGGGTGGGAGGAGGTGTAGTCTAGGTAGCTGTGGGAGTCGGTTGGTTTATAGTAAATGTCCGTGTTGATTCGGTCGCCCAAGATAGAAATGGAGAGGTCTAGGAAGGGGAGGGAGGAGTCTGAGACAGTCCAGGTAAATTTGAGGTCGGGGTGGAAGGTGTTGGTAAAGTGGATGAACTGTTCAACCTCCTCATGGGACCACGAGGCAGCGCCGATATAGTCATCGATGTAGCGGAGGAAAAGGTGGGGGATGGTGCCAGTGTAGCTGCGGAAGATGGACTGTTCCACGTATCCTACGGAGAGGCAGGCATAGCTGGGGCCCATGCGGGTGCCCATGGCTACTCCTTTGGTTTGGAGGAAGTGGGAGGATTGGAAAGAGAAGTTGTTCAAGGTGAGGACCAGTTCAGTCAGTTGAAGGAGGGTGTCGATGGAAGGGTACTGGTTGGTACGGTGTGAAAGGAAGAAGCGGAGGGCTTTAAGTCCTTCGTGATGGGGGATGGAGGTGTACGGGGACTGGATGTCCATGGTGAAGATAAGGCGTTGGGGACCGGGGAAGCAAAAATCATGGAGGAGGTGGAGGGCGTTGGTGGTGTCCCGAACATAGGTGGGGAGTTCTTGGACTAAGGGGGACAGGACCATGTCGAGGTATGCAGAGATGAGTTCTGTGGGGCAGGAGCAGGCTGAGACAATGGGTCGGCCGGGGCAGTTAGGTTTGTGGATTTTGGACAGGAGGTAGAAACGAGCGGTGCGGGGTTGTGGGACTATGAGGTTGAAGGCGGTGGATGGGAGATCCGAAGAGGTTATGAATGGTCTGGGAGATGATGATTTGGTGGTGGGAGGTGGGGTCATGGTCAAGGGGGCAGTAGGAGGAGGTGTCCGCGAGCTGGCGTTTAGCCTCAGCGGTGTAAAGGTCAGTGCACCAAACTGCTACCGCGCCTCCCTTGTCTGCCGGTTTGATAGTGAGGTTGGGGTTGGAACGGAGGGAGTGGAGGGCTGCACGTTCCGAGGGTGAGAGGTTGGAGTGGGTGAGAGGGGTGGAGAGGTTGAGGCGGTTAATGCCACGGTGGAAGTTGGCTATGAAGAGATCGAGGGCGGGTAAGAGGCCAGCACTGTACAACCCAGATGGCCTCCTTCTTCAAAGACCGCAATTTCCCCCCAGACATGATCGATGATGCTCTCCACTGCATTTCCTCCACTTCCCGCTTCTCCGCCCTTGAGCCCCGCCCCTCCAGTTGCCACCAGGACAGAACCACACTGGTCCTCACCTACCCCCCCACCAACCTCCATATACATCGTGTCATCCGTCGTCATTTCCACCACCTCCAAATGGACCCCACCACCAAGGATATATTTCCCTCCCCTCCCCGATCAGCGTTCCGAAAAGACCACTCCCTCTGCGACTCCCTCGTCAGGTCCACACCCCCCCACCAACCCAACCTCCACTCCCAGCACCTTCCCCTGCAACTGCAAGAAATGCAAAACTTGCACCCACACCTCCCCCCTTACTTCCCTCCAAGGCCCCAAGGGATCCTTCCATATCCACCACAAATTCACCTGCACCTCCACACACATCATTTACTGCATTCGCTGCACCTGATGTGGCCTCCTCTATATTGGGGAGACTGGCCGCCTACTTGAGAAACGTTTCAGAGAACACCTCTGGGACACCCGGACCAACCAACCCAACCACCCCGTGGCTCAACATTTCAACTCCCTCTCCCACTCCACCAAGGACATGCAGGTTCTTGGACTCCTCCATCGCCAGATCATAGCACCACGACGGTTAGAGGAAGAGCGCCTCATCTTCCGCCTAGGAACCCTCCAACCACAAGGGATGAACTCAGATTTCTTCAGTTTCCTCATTTCCCCTCCCCCCACCTTGTCTCAGTCCCAACCCTCGAACTCAGCACCACCTTCCTAACCTGCAATCTTCTTCCTGACCTCTCCGCACCCACCCCCACTCTGGCCTATCACCCTCACCTTAACCTCCTTCCACCTATCGCATTTCCAACGTCCCTCCCCCAAGTCCCTCCTCCCTACCTTTTATCTTAGCCTGCTGGGCACACTCTCCTCATTCCTGAAGAAGGGCTCATGCCCGAAATGTGGATTCTCCTGCTCCTTGGATGCTGCCTGACCTTCTGCGCTTTTCCAGCAACACATTTTCAGCTCTGATCTCCAGCATCTGCAGTCCTCACTTTCTCCATGCAGCATTGATAGGCGAGTGATTGTCAAATGGAGTATCTACATGTTTTATGTGCATTTTGCAGGGAGTGATCCTGAGTGAGTGATGGGGTTGTGGTGCATTGAGCAGTGTGAAAGGTTAGTGTTGTGGAGGGGAAATCTTTTTGGAAGATGTGCATATTGACTTTGACCAATAGTGCGACACCCTTCAGTACCTTGCAGCACTGCTTCCAGATCCTTGATTGCAAACAGTCAGAGTTGACCTTTCTGATCACTTTCCACCAATTCTTTCTCAGAGTGACTGTTGAGGATCGTCTCTCCCTACTTGTCAACCTGCATCACTAATGCCTCCAGCATTGAATATGGCACAGCGGATTCCTATCTACATTGCTTAAGACTGTCGAATTTACATTATAGTAATGTAAATATGCAACTTCCCTTCTAAGAGATAGCTTGCCTTTAAGAACAGGATGCAGCTTTTACAACTTGTATGCAAACAGCACTCCTGGGGTCTCCTGGTGAGTGCAAAGCTGAAGAACAGACAGCAGTGTTGAAGGCATAGTGACAAGCACCAGGATTATTCAGATAAGGTGTGCATATGAACTTGGCGAGTTGCCTCCTAAGATCTGAACTGCCATGGATGGGTTATGTATCACTGTCCACCACCTAAATAATAGGGGCTAGACAATTTTTGTTCTGTTATTCATGTGGGTTTCTGGTTTTGTTCAAAATTTAAGTTCATCTACGGAGAAGCAGAATCAAAGACGAATACATCTCAGAAAGAAGATATTCAGCCCATAATACCATGCTGGTCCTTTCGTGGAACCGTCCAGTTCACAGAATCGCAGCACAATCAGCAGCCAGCTCGTATTATGAGGGGCATGGATAAGGTAGACAGGGAGGAACATTTCCTCTTCATGGAGGGATCAAAGACCAGGGGCGTAGATTTAAGGTGAATGGTCAGGAGGGTTGGGGGGGGTAGCGCAGGAGGTGGTGCGAATCTGGAATTCACTACCTGTAAGGCATTAACCCTTTAAACATTTCAGAAGTATTTGGATGGGCACTTATGAGGCCAAGGCTATGGACCAAGTGCTGAAACATGGGATTGCAACAGTTTGGTACTTGTTTCTAGCTGGTGCAGATGTCACAAACTAACACGAAAATATTTACAGCAGAGGCAGAGGCCACACGACAATGGCAAGTCAGCTTGCATACAATGTATAAACACATTTCCACAATCAGTTTGAGAAGAATCAGATTCTCGTAAGTTGCCGATGGTTAGCACAAACACAGTGATAATGTCCCAGATGCCATCTCTTCCTGAGATACTCGCTGAAGGTCTTCTTGGCCCCACATCCATGTTGTATTAGCACAAGAGACCCTGCGATTAAACCTTTCAGGAATTCTGCTCAGGCCTTCTGCTCAGAGGTGGCACTCTACTCCTTGAAGAAGCCCATACCATTCGCTCCTCGCTTCAACAATTTACAAGAGCTTCTCCAATAACATGGAACTCAACAATTCCACAAATTTTGCAAGAAGGTTAGAAAGACTAAAACACTTCACCCGAGAGTATAATAGTTGTGAATAACACAGGGATGGGGTTGTGAGGGTGTGGAGTAAGGTCACAATCCCCAATGCAGAATGCACCTGCAGTGTTGTGTATTGAAGGCAAGGCGAGGCATTCATAGGTTCTGCAAGGTCCAAAACAGCCAGGCATGCACAAAGTGTTCCTTGTTTGCCCACGCTACCCATTGAGAGTAATCCCATGCTTTCACTTTTCCAGGTATGAATCACCTGTGGGATCCTGCAGAACTACGAACCCAAACTTTGTGACCATTAATTCCCAATTGGTAGGCACATGCAAAATCCCAACACAGCAAGTGGCACCGCAGTCAGAACTCCTGAAGGAATCAGGGATGAGCATCCTGACTCAACTCTTCTAGGCACACTGCTGTGTGCTTCATGACGAGAATCTCAACAGCACTGCACCACTGATCCTGACTGTACAGAACTGTGTATGAATGGTGAGTGAGCGAGTAATTGAGGTGGATACGCGGGTGAATGTGTAGTCAGGTTGGGGAAGATAGTGGGGTGGCTTTAGAGTAGTAAAATGGTCAAGCAACAGTTGAACTGAGTTGGGAATGTTGTCAAGTAACTGGGAGGCAGCCAGGCCTAGTCAGTGTAGGGACCCTAGTCAATGGTTAGGGAGTAGTAGGTGATTGGGGTTCGAGTGAGGACTGTGGTCAGCAGGAAGCAAGTCCAATCTGGGACAGGTGGGTTGCAAAGGTAACTGGGGTTTTAACCTCTCAAACATTTCCCCGGTAACTATCCAGGTAAGTAATGCAGATCTCTCCCAAGTCACTAACTCTAGCTAGGAAGTTTAAACATCCGACGAATTCCCATGTAGGGAGAGTTCTTCTACAGTAGGTGTGGGCTCCAACAGCAAAGTATCCAGAAAATCTGGGCCCTGGAATCAGTCTGGAACAAAAATTATCCTGGACAGAGAATGCTCGGGTCAATCTCAATGGTTCAAGATGAAGATCTTGCAAATCTGGCTGAGCAATAAAATGCCAGTCATGCCAGAAACTTCTACATCCTACAAAGCCAAGTCTCTGCCAGGTCAGCAGAGTTAATGGCTTGCACTTGTTCTTGTCTGCTTCCAAATGCCAGTGGGAGCCCCCAGCCTTCCCTCACCTACAAACAAACACAGAAACATGGTAAACTTTGATTCACACTATATCTGGGCCTAGCATATGCTGCAGAAAACAACTCCAGGACTGGCTACCTCTTGGCCTACCGTTAGTCTGTGTTACACATCAGCGACTGTCCAAAATCACAGCATACCATATTCAATGCATTGTAAACACACTTAAATGGATACAGCTTTGATAATACACAAGAATATTGACAATATCCAAATCAAAGCAGACCACTCCATGAGCTCAATCTCCAACCTTCACCCCATTACCAATGCATAGTGGTAGCAGTATGTACCATAGATGCATAGAATCCCTGCAGTGCAGAAAGAGGTCTTTGGCCCTTCAAGTCTGCACAGCAACCTTCCACCCAAACCCAGTCCCCTACCCTATCCCCTTAACCCTGCATTTCCCATGTCTAATCCACCCCACCCATGCATCCCTGGACACTACTGGCAATTTATTTGGCCAGTCCACCTAACATGTACATCTTTGGATTGAGGGAAGAAACTGGAAGAGCCAGCAAGCACACGCAGGGAGAATGTGCAAACTCCATATCATATCCACACAGATAGTCACCGAGGCTGGAATCGAGCTCTGGTCCCTAACCACTGAGCCACCGTGCTGCCAGCTACATGATGTGCACTACATCAAGTCACTGTAGTTTCTTTGATAGCACCTTCCAAACCCTTAATCCTGCCAACTAGAAGGACAAGGGCAGCATATTCATGGGACTACCATCACCTCCAATTCACACATCATCCAGACTTGGAAATATAGCATCATTCCTTCATTGTTGCTGGGTCAAAATCCTGGAAGTCCGTAACAACATTGCGGTGTACCTACTCACGTGGACTGCAGAGGTTCAATAAATTGGCTCATTATCAACTTCTCAAGGGCAGTTAGAAAGGGCAATAAATGCTGGCCTAGCCAGTGACATCAACATCCTGTTAGTAAAGTTTACAAAAATATTATGAGTGAGAATCCTAGTTTTAACCAATTTACTAACTCATACTGAGTTTGGAATGTTAAAGTGGAGTTAATTTAGCATTGCATCTCCCCAAGTGATGCATTCACAATGGTGAGGAACTTTCTCGAATTGTATAATCTATGATAACAGTAGGAACCAGCCACTTTGTGCTGTGGAGATGTGAGTGAATGTCTCAGATTTGAAGAAATAGTACATTCAGTTAAATTTAGTCTTAAAATAGAAGCTGTATGTTTACTTTCAGCAAGAATATTCATGATGGTTAATGGGAATGAAATGAGTGTTGTCTGAGGCATTCTCACAAACTGAACTGCCAATCCTCATGCATTTAGCCAGGCAGCATCAGGAGGTGGAGAAGTTGATGTTTCTGGTAGAATCCTTCTGCAGGACTGAAGATGAATTACACTCGAAACGTTGACTTCTCCACCTCCTGATGTTGCCTGGCTTGCTGTGTTCTTCCATCCTCCTGCCTGTCTACTTTGGATTCCAGCATCTGCAGTATTTTTTTTTGTCTCTAATCCTCATGCATTTGGCAGGGTGCCCCATGGAAGTTGATGATGCCTCTGAGAATCTTCCGGGGGGGTGGAACCTGCTGTGACAGTTTGGGTTACTCAAGGCGTTGTGTTTTAGAAAAGGCTTGCTGACTGAGGTAGGCGAGCAAACTAAGACAACAAGAAAATCAAACCAGATAGCGAGAAAAATAATAATAAGGAGAACAAATAAATTAAGCTTACATAAGCATCCCTGTGGTCCATGTGGCAGACTCTGCTTGACACTTTTATATTAATCATCCAAGAATGAATGGGTACCTCGTATCTTTGGCTTCTGACTGGAATAATGACAGGCCAGTCTAAAACAGGTACAGGTCTGGAGATGGCAGTAATAATCATCAAGCTGATATTTAATCTACATTGGAGTGACACAGTGCCTCAAAATTTTCATGAGATATTTGTCCCCTTTAATCGGTTTCTGTTTGTTACCTTTTGCAATTGGAGAGAACGACATAGTCTGCTGCGTCATAAGCACTGAATTAAATAATTTTCCTACCTTCATTTTGACATAGAAGCCAGTGCATATTCACAGCACAGTTCCTAGCATATAAAACCTGGTCTTTGCATATGTAAAGGCTTTCTTTTTCTGAGTTACTGATGGCAATTATTAAAGCATGGCAGGAATTCTTTCTATGTATGTAGAGGAATATTGGTAAATCCTTCCAGTTTTCAGCAGATTGTAAATGAAGTAGTCATAATGCAAAATCTGGAATAAGATCTACAGAAATGAGAATACATTTATATAATGCTTTCATCATCTTAGATGACAGCTGAAAGTGTGTATCAGCCAACAAAGTACTCCTGCATTTTGAAGAAACTTGGTGGTCAATTTCTACACAGCAAGATTCCAGAAACCAAGTGTGATAATGAATTGACCATCTATTTTGGGGATGTTTACTGATCTTACAGTAGATCATCACATTATTAAAAAGGTGACATGTTTAAGTTTCAGTGAATCTCCTGTTGTGTTGTCCATGGAAGTGTGTGCTGAGCGAATGGGGTCGAATTGGCATAAATTGCACCCATTGTTCTGGAGTGTATTGGAGTGTATTCTGAGGTGTTAGACCCTTCCTTTAGGTACGTAAAATAGAGGCCTCACAACAATCTTGTGGCTTTGTTGAGCATTTTCCTAGTGTTGGTCTTTAGCTGCTTTTCAGTGACACCCTTCAAGCACCATCAGGGCAGGGATTACAAGCATTTTTTGCCTTGAAGAACCCATCTTGTGGAGCCCAGAAGCACTCCTCTATCTCCCATAGGATTGACGATCATTCCAATCCTCAATTCTCTGACATTCACTCCTACCAAAGCAGGCTTCTCAATATCAAGCTCTCCACTTGGGTGAGACATTGCCATGGAAACATTGCCAGCAACTCCAACTTGAACAGTGATATTGCCAAGAGCCCATTTCCATTGGTCTTCTGGCCTCCTGGTTCAGGCTAATTTCTTGATCACATACTGAGATTGCATTGATAATTCTGAATAAAGGCACACATGTATAGGAGGTGGCATGTGTCATATAGCAAGAAATCCATTTATCAGCAACAAAGTCTGTATAGTCATGATTTGGAGGTGCTGGTGTTGGACTGGTGTGAGCAAAGTTAAAAATCACACAACACCAGGTTATAGTCCAACAGGTTTATTTGGAAGCACTAGCTTTCAAGACCATGCCTCTTCATCAGGTGGTTGTGGAACAGGACCACAAGACACAGAATTATAGCAAAAGGGTTATACATTCTCTGTCTTATGGTCCTGTTCCAATTCCACCTGATGAAGAGACAGCGCTCTGAAAGCTAGTGCTTCCAAATAAATCTGTTGGATTATAACCTGGTGTTGTGTGATTTTTAACAAAGTCTGTATAGTCAACCAATTGAGTCAATTAAAATAGCGCATACCAAAACAAACAGTCCACAGAGTCTACTCAAGAACATTAATGAATTTATGCAAACAGAACTCATTACCAAACTTACAGCAAAATCTCCTGATAAAAGGATTATGACATTTCCAGCAAAACGTGGGGAGGGGAGGATAGTTGTTCATCCTTTTCATGGTATTTGGGCTTAACTGGTAAGGCCAGCATTTATTGGGCATGAATAATTACCTTGAAGTGAATGGCTTGCTAGATGTTTTCAAAGGGAAATTAAGAGTCAATTGCATTTCTATGTGTTTGGAGTCACTTGTAGGCCAGACCAGGTAAGGAGTGGCAGATTTCCTTCCCTAAAGGGTGTGAGTGAATAAGATGAGTGTTTACAACAATCTTATTGTTTCATGGTACCTGTTACTGAAGTCAGTTTTCATTTCCAGACTTATTTATCAACAGAGTCCAAGCCATCAGCAGCTGCCATGGAATTTGAACTCACATTCACAGAGCATTATTCAGGTGTCTGGATTAACAGACCTGTGATATGGCCACAACATTAATGTCTTCTCCAAAAATGATCCACAAGACTAACCAGGTCTCCTGCATGAAGTGATATCCGCAGTTGGTGTCTGGATTCGTGCTATCTTCTTTCCTCAATTTTCACATTTGGTGCTTGAAGGTGCTAATCCTGAGTCAGCTCACAAACCTTGCTCAGGGTTATCCTTCATAGACTTTTAAATTTCATTATTTGAAATTGGGCAACACTAGCTGGTCCACCATTTATTTCCTACCCTGAGTTACGTGGAGAAAGTGCTGGTAAGAAGCTTTCTTGAATCACTGCAGTCCTTTTAGTGCAGGATCACCCACAATATCATTGGAGAGGAAGTTTCAGGATCCAAACCCAGAAGGAACAGTGATATATTTCCAACGCCAGGATGATGAGTGGCTTGGAGGGGAACATTCAACTGGTAGTATTCCCATGTATCTGCTGCCTTTGCCCTTCTAGAAGGTTTTGGAAATGGGTTTATAGAACATTACAGCATAGTACAGGCCCTTCAGCCTTCAATATTACGCCAACCTGTGAAACCAATCTGAAGCCTACCTAACCTACACTAGTCCATTCCCGTCCATATTCCTATCCAATGACCATTTCAATGCCCTTAAACTTGCCGAATCTACTACTGTTGCAGACAGTATATTCTAGGCCCCTACTACTCTCAGAGCAAAGAAACTACCTCTGACATCTGTCCTATATCTATCACCTCTCAATTTAAAGTTATGTCCCCTCGTGCTAGCCATCACCATCCAAGGAAAAATGCTGTCACTGTCCAATCTATCTAACTCTCTGGTTATCTTATTTGTCTCAAGTCACAACTCAACCTTCATCTCTCCAACAAAAACAGTCTCAGCCTTTCCTCATAAGACCTTCCCTCCACACCAAGCAACATCTTAGTAAATCTCCTCTGAACCCTTTCCATAGCTTCCACATCCTTCCTATAATGTGGTGAGCAGAACTGTACACAATACTCCAAATGTGGCCGCACAAGACTTTTGTACAACTGCAGCATGATCTCATGGTTCCGAAACCCAATCCCTCTACCAAGAAAAGCTAACATACCATATGCCTCGAGGTAAAAACAATGACTGCAGACGCTGGAAACCAGATTCTGGATTAGTGGTGCTGGAAGAGCACAGCAGTTCAGGCAGCATCCAAGTAGCTTTGAAATCGACGTTTGGGCAAAAGCCCTTCATCAGGAATAACGGCAGTGAGCCTGAAGCGTGGAGAGATAAGCGAGAGGAGGGTGGGGGTGGGGAGAAAGTAGCATAGAGTACAATGGGTGAGTGGGGGAGGGGATGAAGGTGTAGGTCAAGGAGGAAAGGGTGGAGTGGATAGGTGGAAAAGAAGATAGGCAGGTAGGACAAGTCCGGACAAGTCATGGGGACAGTTACTGAGCTGGAAGTTTAGAACTAGGGTGAGGTGGGGGAAGGGGAAATAAGGAAACTGTTGAAGTCCACATTGATGCCCTGGGGTTGAAGTGTTCCGAGGCGGAAGATGAGGCGTTCTTCCTCCAGGCGTCTGGTGGTGAGGGAGCGGTGGTGAAGGAGGCCCAGGACCTCCATGTCCTCGGCAGAGTGGGAGGGGGAGTTGAAATGTTGCACCACGGGGCGGTGTGGTTGATTGGTGCGGGTGTCCCGGAGATGTTCCCTAAAGCGCTCTGCTAGGAGGTGCCCAGTCTCCCCAATGTAGAGGAGACCGCATCGGGAGCAACGGATACAATAAATGATATTAGTGGATGTGCAAGTAAAACTCTGATGGATGTGGAAGGCTCCTTTAGGGCCTTGGATAGAGGTGAGGGAGGAGGTGTGGGCGCAGGTTTTACAGTTCCTGCGGTGGCAGGGGAAAGTGCCAGGATTGGAGGGTGGGTTGTTCGGAGGAGTGGACCTGACCAGGTAGTCGCGGAGGGAACGGTCTTTGCAGAAGACGGAAAGGGGTGGGGAGGGAAATATATCCCTGGTAGTGGGGTCTGTTTGGAGGTGGCAAAAATGTCGGCGGATGATTTGGTTTATGCGAAGGTTGGTAGGGTGGAAGGTGAGCACCAGGGGCATTCTGTCCTTGTTACGGTTGGAGGGGTGGGGTCTGAGGGCAGAGGTGCGGGATGTAGACGAAATGCGTTGGAGGGCATCTTTAACCACGTGGGAAGGGAAATTGCGGTCTCTAAAGAAGGAGGCCATCTGGTGTGTTCTGTGGTGGAACTGGTCCTCCTGGGAGTAGATCCGGCGGAGGCAGAGGAATTGGGAATACGGGATGGCATCTTTGCAAGAGGTAGGGTGGGAAGAGGTGTAATCCAGGCAGCTGTGGGAGTTGGTCAGTTTGGAAAAAATGTCAGTGTCAAGTCAGTCGTCATTAATGGAGATGGAGAGGTCCAGGAAGGGGAGAGAGGTGTCAGAGATGATCCAGGTAAATTTAAGGTCAGGGTGGAATGTGTTGGTGAAGTTGATGAATTGCTCAACCTCCTCGCGGGAGCACGAGGTGGCGCCAATGCAGTCATCAATGTAGCGGAGGAAGAGGTGGGGAGTGGTGTCAGTGTAATTACGGAAGATCAACTGCTCTATGTAGCCAACAAAGAGACAGGCATAGCTGGGGCTCATACGTGTGCCCATGGCTACCCCTTTGGTCTGGAGGAAGTGGGAGGATTCAAAGGAGAAATTGTTAAGGGTGAGGACCAGTTCGGCCAAATGAATGAGAGTGTCGGTGGAAGGGTACTGTTGGGGACGTCTGGAGAGGAAAGAACAGAGGGCTTGGAGGCCCTGGTCATGGCGGATGGAGGTGTAGAGGGATTGGATATCCATGGTGAAGATGAGGCGTTGGGGGCCAGGGAAGCGGAAGTCTTGGAGGAGGTGGAGGACGTGGGTGGTGTCTCAAAAGTATGTGGGGAGTTCCTGGACTAGGGGGGATAGGACAGTGTCGAGATAGGTAGAGATGAGTTCAGTGGGGCAGGAGCATCCTGAGACAATGGGTCGGCCAGGGTCGTCAGGCTTGTGGATCTTGGGAAGGAGGTAGAACCGGGCAGTGCGGGGTTCCTGGACTATGAGGTTGGAAGCTGTGGGTGGGAGATCTCCTGAGGTGATGAGGTTCTGTATGGTCTGGGAGATGATGGTTTGGTGATAGGGGGTGGGGTCATGGTCGAGGGGGCAGTAGGAAGAGGTGTCCTCGAGTTGACGTTTGGCTTCAGCAGTGTAGAGGTCAGTGCGCCAGACTACCACTGCGCCCCCTTTATCCGCTGGCTTGATGGTGAGGTTGGGATTGGAGCAGAGGGATTGGAGGGCTGCGCATTGTGAAGGTGAGAGATTGGAGTGGGGAAGGGGGGTAGACAGGTTGAGGTGGTTAATGTCCCGGCAGCAGTTGGAAATGAAGAGGTCGAGGGCAGGTAATAGGCCAGCGCTGGGTGTCCAGGTCGATGCAGTGTGTTGGTGGTGGGCGAAGGGGTCCTCGGAAGGTGGGCGGGTGTCCTGATTGTGAAAGTAAGCTCGGAGGTGGAGGCGACGGAAGAATTGTTCGACATCAAGGCATGTATTAAATTCATTGATGCGTGGACGGAGGGGGATGAAGGTGAGTCCTTTGCTGAGGACTGATTGTTTGTCCTTAGTGAGGGGGAGGTCTGGGGGGATGGTGAAAACTCGGCAGGGCTGGGAGCTGGGATCTGGTGTGGGTGTAGAGCTGGGAGTGGGGGCGGGACCTGTAACTGGAGTTGGTGTGATGGTGGGGGGAATGGGGGTGGAGTCATGAGCAGGGGTAGTGTTCCCCTTGGGGTTCTGGGTGGTGGGGATAGTGACAGTGGGGTCTGGGGGAGCATGTCAGCAGAATGCAGGTGAGTGGCACTGGTGGGGGCGGACGTGGTGGTGACCACGGCAGTAGGGGTGGCGGAAGTCACTGAGCACCCACCCTCCAATCCTGGCACTTTCCCCTGCCACCGCAGGAACTGTAAAACCTGCGCCCACACCTCCTCCCTCATCTCTATCCAAGGCCCTAAAGGAGCCTTCCACATCCAGCAAAGTTTTACTTGCACATCCACTAATATCATTTATTGTATCCGTTGCTCCCGATGCGGTCTCCTCTACATTGGGGAGACTGGGCGCCTCCTAGCAGAGTGCTTTAGGGAACATCTCTGGGACACCCGCACCAATCAACCACACCGCCCCGTGGCCCAACATTTCAACTCCCCTTCCCACTCTACCGAGGACATGGAGATCCTGGGCCTCCTTCACCGCCGGTCCCTCACCACCAGACGCCTGGAGGAAGAACGCCTCATCTTCCGCCTCGGAACACTTCAACCCCAGGGCATCAATGTGGACTTCGACAGTTTCCTCATTTCCCCTTCCCCCATCTCACCCTAGTTCTAAACTTCCAGCTCAGTAACTGTCCTCATGACTTGTC
The DNA here is from genome assembly GCF_047496795.1 of Chiloscyllium punctatum. Taxonomy (NCBI): domain Eukaryota; kingdom Metazoa; phylum Chordata; class Chondrichthyes; order Orectolobiformes; family Hemiscylliidae; genus Chiloscyllium; species Chiloscyllium punctatum. The sequence goes on along the minus strand of NC_092765.1, from coordinate 21,405,936 downwards.
CAGACTTGTCCTACCTGCCTATCTTCTTTTCCACCTATCCACTCCACCCTCTCCTCCTTGACCTATCACCTTCATCCCCTCCCCCACTCACCCATTGTACTCTATGCTACTTTCTCCCCACCCCCACCCTCCTCTAGCTTATCTCTCCACGCTTCAGGCTCACTGCCTTTATTCCTGATGAAGGACTTTTGCCCGAAACGTCGATTTCGAAGCTACTTGGATGCTGCCTGAACTGCTGTGCTCTTCCAGCACAACTAATCCAGAATACCATATGCCTCCCCTAACAACCCTAACAACCTGGGTGGCAACTTTCAAGGATCTATGTACCTGAACACTGAGATCTCTCTGCTCATCTACACTACCAAGAATCTTACCATTAGCCCAGTACTCTGCATTCCTGTTACTCATTCCAAAGTGAATTACTCATACTTATCCACATTAAAATCCATTTGCCACTTCTCAGCCCAGTTCTGCAGCTTATCCATCTTTCTCTGTAACTTGTAAAATACTTGGTCATTTTCGAAAACTCTAACAATGTTAATGTCATCCACAAATTTACTAACCTATCCTTCTATGCCCTCATCCAGGTCATTTATAAAAGCGACAAACAACAGTGGACCCAAAACAGATCATTGCGGTACTCCACTAGTAACTGAACTCCAGGGTGAATATTTCCCATCAACTGTCTTCTTTCAACTAGCCAATTTCTGATCCAAGCCACTAAATCACCCTCAATCCCATGTCTCTGTTTTTTGTGCAATAGCCTACCACGGGGAACCTTATCAAATGCCTTACTGAAATCCATATACACCACACCAACTGCTTTACCCTCATCCACTTGTTTGGTCACCTTCTCAAAGAACTCAATAAGGTTTGTGAGGCATGACCTACCCTTCACAAAACCATGTTGACATTCCCAAATCAACATATTCCTTTCTAGATTATTGTCAATCCTATCTCTTATAACCCTTTCCAATACTTTACCCACAACTGAAATAAGGCTCATAGGTCTATAATTTTCAGTGTGTCTCTACTCCCCTTCTTGAACAAGGGAATAACATATGCTATCCTCCAGTCTTCTGGCATTATTTCTGAAGGCAATGACAACATAAAGATGAAAGCCAAAGACTCGACAATCTCCTCCCTGGCTTCCCAGAGAATCCTAGAATAAATCCCATCTGGTCCAGGAGACTTATCTATTTTCACACGTTCCAGAATTGCTAACATCTCCGCCTTGTGAACTTCAATCCCATCTAGTCTAGTAGCCTGTATCTCAATATTCTCCTCGACAACATTGTCTTTTTCTCGTGTGAATACTGATGAAAAGTGTTCATTAGCATTTCCCCTATCCCCTCTGACTCCACGCACAACTTCCCACTACAATGCTTGATTGACCCTAATCTTATTCTAGTCATTCTTTTATTCCTGAAATACCTATAGAAAGCCTTAGGGTTTTCCTTGATCCCATCAGCCAACGAGTTCTCATGTCCCATCCTGGCTCTTAGCTTTCTCTTTAGATCTTTCCTAGCTAACTTGGAACTCTCAATCACCCTGCGCCTTCACATCTCATTCTAACATAAGACTTCTTCCTCTTGACAAGAGATTCAACTTCTTTAGTAAACCAAGGCTCCCGTGCTCGACAACTTCTTCCCTGTCTGACTGGCACATACTTATCAAGGACCCACAGTAGCTGGTCCTTGAATAAGCTCCACATTTCAACTGTGCCCATCCCCTGCAGTTTCCTTCCCCATCCTATTCATCCTAAGTCTTGCCTAATCGCACCGTAATTGCTTTCCCCCAGCTATACCTCTTGCCCTGCGGTATATACCTATCTCTTTCCATCACTAAAGTAAACATAACCAAATTCTGGTCACTATCACCAAAGTGCTCACCTACCTCCAAATCTAACACCTGGTCAGGTTCAATACCCAGTACCAAACCTAATGTGGCCTCTCCCCCTTGTTGGCCTGTTTGCATACTATGACAGGAAACCCTCCTGCCCACATTGGACCCATCTAAAGTGGATTTTTTATTAGATGTCGGTTAGCTTAGATTTCTTACAGTATGGAAACAGGCCCTTCGGCCCAAAAAGTCCACACTGACCCTCCGAAGAGTAACCCATCCGGACCCATTCCCCCTGACTAATGCACCTAACACTATGGGCAATTTAGCATGGCCAATTCACCTGACGTGCAAATCTTTGGATTGCGGAAGGAAACCGGAGCACCTGGAGGAAACCCACACAGACACGGGAAGAATGTGCAATCTCCACACAGACACTTGCCCAAGGCAGGAATTGAACCCAGGTCCCTGGTGCTGTGAGGCAGCAGTGCTAACCATTGAGCGACCGTGCCTGAATTATAATATTCCCACTCAATATTTAGAAAGTTAAGCCCCCATAACAACTACCCTGTCACTCTTGCTCCTATTGGGTCTGGCAGGTACTACCTAAGGAACCTTGGTAAATTTCTGCGGTACATCTCAGTGCACACTGCTATGACTGAGCATCAATGATGGTTGATCTAAATGTTTGTGGATGTAGTACCAATCAAGTGAGATATTTTGTCCTAGATGGTGTCAAGATTCTTGAGCATTGCTGAGGCTCACTCATCCAGGCAAGTGGGACGTAGTCCATTGAACTCTTGACGTATGCCTAGGAGGTGGTAGATGGGCTTTGGGGAGTCATGAGATTATTTACTTGCTGTAAGATTCCTAACCTCTGAACTGTCCTTAGAACCATTGTATTTTGATGCCTAGGCCAGTTTAGTTTCAGGTGAAAGTTAACCACAGGTTATTAATGAGGTGAAATCAATGATGGTTCATGGGAACATGGTTACATTCCCTTGCTTTGTATATCTGCCATGATCGAATGGGAGAGCAGACTTGATGGGCTGATTGGCCTAATTCTGCTCCTATATCTTATGAACTTATGAACTTTAGTGGTTGATAGAACTGCAAGGCTTGCAAAGTCATTTCAGAGGGCAGTTAAAAGTCAATCATATTGCCATGGCTCTGGAGTCAGATATAAGCCAGACCAGGCAAGGACAGCAGTCCTTGTTTCCTGAAGGATATTACTGAGTCTCATTCCCTTGCCCAATTTCCAATTCAAAATTCCTTTTTCAAATGTATTACTGATTCTGCATACAGCCCCCACCAGACAATGCTTTCCAGATCATTACAACTCGTGTTATGAGAAATCACTCCACCTCTGGCTATGTTGACATTTATTTTTCCTTTTGGTAATTATCTTTCAATCTTCAGGCATTTCAGGTAAACCAGGTTAGAAGTGGGGAAATCATCCCTCCAAGTTCAATGTTTTGTGTAACATACACATGACAAAAGTGTTAGGGCAACACACCTAAAGTTATTGTATAGCTCAGGATCTGTGACAGATCTGACTTCAGAGTGCAGTGCATCTAAATTCCATCTGCATTTATTTATTGATAGAACTACATACAATGCACAGCACAGAAACAGATTATTCAGCCCAGCTGGTTTCTTTATGCTCTATAAGAATCTCTTTACAACCTTCTCTCGATCTCTAAACAAAAATGTATAGACATTATTTGTTTTAACAAATTAGAAATTTTCACATTCTAACCCTTTAAAGCAGCCACGTGATCACTGAAGATGAGTTGTTTCTATAAATTCCAATAAAAAAGCTTTCATTTTTGAATATTGCCACAATCATTTTATACTAAAATAACATTCACATTTTGTCATGCGGATTCATTATTTTTTAAGGCTCATATGTCATTTTTTAGAGCATTTTAAATTTATGATTTTCATTTTTATTCCACCTTCAGTTTTTAATATTGCACCTTGTCAATCACCGGCAATGCTTCAATTTCAAAAGTAGGTTCTTGTAGAATAAAGCGAAACCCCTGACAGCAAGCCCTCTCAATGTGTTCCTCAGAAACTGTGGTGAAGACCTTCAGGAATCTTGAAGACACAACCATCACCCATTTGTAGGCTTCAAAGCCTTTGTGTGTAGGCCAGAATTGGAGACATAGACCTGTCAGTATGGCAACTTTTAGCAGGCTTTCCACTTCATTTTCTCTCCTCTCCACACAGAGCAACCATATTTCTGACAGACCAATTCTTGCTGTGAAAACTACCCTGCAGTTCTTAATCAAAAGTTCATACAAACTTAATACTACAACCAACTGAGGAGGGGTCAGAGCTCCCTTTTTTAATCATGCCCTCAGTTAGTCATAATAATTATCTCCTTATATTTTCCTTTTTAACATTTCACTATTGCACTTCAATTAAACTTGACCAAAAGCAAAGGAAAGCCAATTCCAATGTCTTCTTCCATTAAGGAGAATAGAGTTTTATGACCTAAATAAAAGTAATAAAATGCAACAAAAAAACATGCACACAAAACGTAGGCTTACAAAGAAGGTTGGAGAGGGGTGGAGCAAGAACTAAGTGGAAAGGTGAAACTATTTTGTTGCAGTTTTTATAATCACGGAATTGTGAGTGTGAACCTGAATCCCAGCATCTTAGTTCAGGTCCGTTCCCTCAGGGGTATCAACACCTGCACATATCTTTGACTTATCATTCAGCGGTGGATTTTTCATTTCGTTTTTTTTCACTGGCATGTGTTCCCTGAGATTTCAATTGAGAGACATGAGTTTTCCATGTTGATTAGAATCCCTGCAGTATGAAAGCAGGATATTTGACCCATCGAATCTATGCCAACTCTCCGAAGGGCATCCTACCTAGACCTAAAGCCTCTATACTATCCCTGTAACTCCGCATTTACCATGGCTAATTCAGCTAGCCTGTACATCCCTGGACACTAGGTGGCAGCTTAGCTTGGCCAATGCACCTAACCTGCACATCTTTGGACAGTGGGAAGAAACTAGAGCACCTGGTGGGAACCCACACAGATATAGGTAGAACATGCAAATACACACAGACAATCACCCAAGACTGGAATCAAACCTGGGTCCCTGCTGCTGTGAGGTATATTTGAAGCATCATCCTCATCTCCAGCAGGATGCCACCAGCAAACATGTCTTCCCCTCCCCTCCACTCTCAGCATTCTGCAAAGACTATTCCTTCCCTGATACTCTGGTCCAACTCTATCACTCCTAATACTTCCACACTCCCCCATGGCACCTTTTTATGCAATCACAGAAGGTGTAACACTTGCCAAATCACCTTCTACCTCCTCACTATCCATGGTCCTTCCAAATGAAGCGGTATTTTGCATGTCTATCTTTCAATCTAGTCTACTGTACTCAGTGTTCCCAAGACAGTCACCTTTACATTGACAAGACCAAACACAGACTCGGTGATCGCTTTGTGGGACACCTCCACTCTGTCTGTAGGAATGACCTGGACTTTCCATTTGTTCATTATTTCGATAAACTACCTCATTCTCACATTAGTATTTCTGTCTGGTCCTGCTGCAATGTTCCAATGAAACATAATGCAAATTTGATTCTTCATTTTATACTTAGGAACCTTACAGCCTCCAGGTATCAATATTAAATTCCATAACTTCAAAGCCTGACCACATGATGTCTGTTCTCTATTTTCCTTACAATCTTACATTGCTTAATTCAAGCTACTGAAATAAGATTCCTTTTTATATTCTGAGTCTAGCTTTGTTCTCTTTTCCAAACTGAATGCTCTGCAGGTAGCCTTTTGCCTTCAATTTGTGAAGTTATCTGACAAATGTGAGTAAAACAAGACTTTTGAATTGCCCGGCACCTCACTGAGTTTCCATACTTCTTAATTAAAAATGGTAATTCTGAGGCAGTAGGTGTTTGTATATTCCATGCAACTTGCCTGAGCTTGACAGCAGCCAGTTTTGGTTGGCATCATCCTTTTTTAAAACTTTTGTTTTGTTCATGCAAGTCTCAGGTATTAAAATCAAATGATGGAAATTGAATATTGATAGTCCAAGCTCACCACAACTATAAGACACATGGCAGTCACTTGAGCTACTGATTAGATTAGATTCCCTACAGTGTAGAAACAAGTCATTTGGCCCAACAAGCCCATACCAACCCTCTGAAGAGTAACCCATCCAGACGCATTTCCCTCTGACTGATGGACCTAACACTTTGAGCAATTTAGCATGGCCAATTCTCCTGACGTGCACATCTTTGGACTGTGGGAGGAAAGACACATAGATATAGGGAGAATGTACAAACTCCATGGAGACAGTCACCCAAGGCTGGGATTGAACCCAAGTCCCTGGTGCTGTGAGGCAGCAGTACTAACCACTGAGCCACTATATGCCACCATACTGGCTGGGATATTTAGAACATGACATCATTCAACATTCTACCCATCGTGTGTTTGTCCTTTCTTTGAAAGAGTTATCCAAGGTCATTGGTGAATCCACTTTTAGTATTCTACATATAATTCTGGTTGTCCTTCTATAGGGAGGATGGCGTTAAACTTGAGAGAGTATAGAAAAGATATGTAAGGAAATTGTCGGGACTGGAGTTACAGAGAGAGGCTGAATAGGTTGGCGTTTTTCTTCCCTGAAGCATTGGAGGCTGAGAGGTGACCTTATAAAGACTTATAAAACCATGAGGGGCATGAGCAGTGTGAATAGCCAAGGTCGAACGATGCTGTTGAATTTGTTTCAGACCTTTTTAGGAAGTACCCTCAACTTACTGCATGAAGAACTTCCTCTCATCTCCCTATACCACCATTAACCCCTCACTCCACTGGTCCTGTGGAAACAAGTTCTTCTTGTTTATTCTATGAAATTCCTTCATGACTTTGACCACATTCATTAAACCACCCCTTTCTTTAAGAAGAACAACCCAGTTTCTCTATTTACAGAAGTTTCTCATCACTGGTACCATTCTGTTGACTCTCTTATGCCCCACTCCAAGAATATGCACCACGCTGTAACCAGTCACTACACCATGAAGAGGTGCAAAGAATTGATTTCCTACCTGTCATTTCAGGAGTGTAACTGAGAAGATAAAATAGTCACTATGTCCATAGTCTCAGTGTTCTCTATGACTTCCTGCAGCCCTACCATGCTCTCAGATCTCAACACTCCTTTAATGCTGACTTCTTATTCACCACTGACTCACTTTGCCCCAATACTGGTGGTAGATAGCTGCCTAAGTTCTGAGCCCTAAGATTCCCTTCATTAGTCTCTCTGCCCTTGTGCTTATTCTTCCTTCTTTAAATCACAAAGGCAGAATCTTCCCATGCCCTAAATGACGGTGGCTATGGTATAAAATCTAGGGACGTTGTGTGTGAAGTCAAGTGAGGCCTTTCTGTTGTTGGGAAAAACAAATATTTTCCCACTACGTTCCAGATGTCAAGACTAAAATCTCACTAGCAAGCATGAGAGGCTTATTAATGTTCATCATCATGCTCATCATTACTTAATATTACCTTATTTATATGAATTCTATTCTCCCACACACACAAACTATACAGCGACAATTCCAGGCATGAGAGTCACAGTGACTGGAGCTGACTGCTTGGTCCTCCGGACCTCCATTTTGGATACTGGGCACCCCAATGTGTCTCAGGGTATGCTCCAGGCAGCAGCTGCATTTACCCACATCCACTGACACTGGCATCCAACATGTGACGGCCTCTTCACACCATCATGGCACATCTCTGATCCACCTCCAACATGCTTCAGCACTGCCTGCTGTACCTGGGGACAACTAGCATTGGAATGTGGCTGCAAGGAGACTGGGCACATGGATAGGCTCCCAGTACACAGACTGAACCAAAACTGTTCACGTGCTTTTCATGTCAACTCTGTTAGCGCCTACCTGGACTTTCACAGTATCTCTGCCTAGCCTTGCTTTTTAGTATTTTGCTGCTTCAGCCATCCTTTAAAAGTTCACAGTACATCTTACATTATAGTTTATCACAAAGACAAAAACCAGGCAGCTTCTCATGCTGGTCGGTAGCCATCAATCAGGAGGTGGACATGTGACTATCATACTTGCAGCACATGCCAGCCTGCACTTCAATGAAATGGCCATGTCTCAAAGTTGAAGGGGAATAGTTATCAATTATGGCAAGAGGGGCTGCTGTCAATCAGGGATCTCTCAGTACACACGGTCCGCGATCAATCCAGGGGTTTGGGCATGGTCATGTGCCCACTTGGGTCAGTCTGGATCAGGAATTCCATTTCATGACAGACCAGGGAGTGGTCCATGGTCAGGGTGACAACACTCAGCGGATAAGAATGACAGTTGGAGTTATGGTTCAAGGTGGTGGGATAGGAATGTATGAGGTTTGGTCAAGATGGGCTGTTCAGGGAGTATTGGACTGAAAGGGGTATAGAGGTTTACTGGATCAACTCTAAAACCCAGTCTGAGCGAGGTACACATGGGATCGAGCAGGATCTGAGTTGCCTTCCAAATGAACATCAATGGTTGGAAAACAGCTGTGATAATGCATGCAGTGGATGGAGTCAGTGTCTATCTGCTGACCAAAAATGTGAGCTTCATGTCTAACTGACAGGAGGCCTCTCAAGGGGCAACTCCTTCATTCATGTCCTTGCAGAGAGCATATTGCAATCATGTACAATCATCTCACCAAGGTGTGCAATGCCTAGTATGTGACAACTCTGAGGGTTGGAAACTGTGGTCACAGGCAATGGTGACCACATCACTGGTGGTTGCAAATTGAGAGTTGACCTGTCTATGACATAGAGATAATTACAGGCAACATTAAAAGAAGCACCAGTGGACACAACCTCCGGGTGAACAGGGAGCCAGAACCAAATCCCTCCCCACCTGAACTGTGGGTATAATGCAAGATTCTCTATTATGAAATGATACCTTCCATGGGTGGTGTGAGGCTGAGAGAAGGGTTCCGTCCACATGGAGCACCCTTGTCTACTTTCTCTTTGTCACATGGCTGTTGGTGCATCTACTGGAATAAAGTTAATTGTCAAAGTGCCAACATGAGGAATCACATGGATCTCCTTTTTTTAAATGGCCTAAGTCCCACTGAACAGTGGAATATGTAAAGCTGCCATTTGTGCATGACGTGAATACAGAGTGCACACCTTACCAAGGACCTGGTTCAATTTCTTCAGCTCCCCAAACAGGGTCATTGCACCCAGGTCTGATGGATTCAGTCACAGCTGTGGTCACCTTTGCAGTTGCTGCAGTGTCGTGAAGGTACAGAGAAACAGAAATGGGACCTATGTGCCAGTGATGCCAGGGCTAGCAGCAACCTCCAGCAGCTGCTGAACAGCCTCTACACTGAGAGTTCACAGCTGAAGCTCACCTCAGGATGTGCAAAAGGTTCCGGAGGGTCAGACTTTATTGTCCTAAATGCCATTTCCTCAGAATGAGTGAGGTTCAAAGCTGATGCAGGAATAGGCTTCCACGATCCATTGTCACAGAACTATGCCAACTGCTGGAGTGAGACCTGTCACTGTCCATACTATACCAGGGACTATCAATGTCTTACCTGTTTTGAGCGTTTATGCAACTGGCGCCTTGCCAGTAACTGCTGGGTCACTGGGTCACCAGGTGATCTTGTTTCCTCATGTTGAGGTCAGTTTTATGGACCAAACAGTAAGATTCAGCCACACAGCTGGCTTTCCCGATGTGCAGGATGCAATAGACATTGATATGCCCATATCATAACACAACTGAGTTCCTTAACAGGAAACGATTGCATTTCATCAACATGCAAAAGATCTGTGATCACCGGTTCCAGTTCCTAGATGGCTTGTGCTCAATACCCTGGGAGCTGCCACTTGTCTATATTCTGATTAAGTCACATGTTCCTGCTGTGTTTGAGAGTCCAGATGGCTTATGGGAATGGTTTCTGTGAGACAAAGTCTGTCTGCTGTGACCTCACTCTGTTATATAACCCTCTGAGGCTGAGAGGAGATCCAATGCAGGTCTATTCTTTATTCAGAGACATAGTGGGACAGATGATAAACCTACTAAAGGCGTGAACCTGTTGCTTAGATCAGTCTGGCTGGGTCTGATAGTACACTGCAAATAGAAAGTGCCACATAATCCATGCATGTGGGATGGGATGGTTACTGATGAACTGGGAGTATGGGAGCAGTTTTTTGAGGAGCTTTTTTTTAGGCCACTCAGAAGGAGGAATACCTTCTGAATTCATTCTAAATGAATGATAGAGTCACTTCAAGCCAAACAGCATTTATTGACATGCAGTTCCAGTGGATCCTATCTGGTGCAGGAATCATTCATTGAGTGTAAATTACAGCCAAAGGGAGAATCGGCCTACCATCAGGGCGAGGAGCTTTCTGAGGATGATAGTGTGAGAAAACTCACTAGGCCTCATGGAGGGAAACTTCCATAAAACTTGATGAAAATTTACTCTGCCAGAAAATGATAAGGTTCAGCCTTAAGTCATTGGCTAAGAAATTTGTCACTGGTCTTCTTTATTTATTCACAAGATGAGGGCATCGCTGGCTATGCTAGAATTTATTACCCATCTGTAATTACCCAGAAAGCGGTTAAAAGGTAATCACATTGCTGAAACTCTGGAGTCACATGTAGGCCAGACAAGCAAGGATTGCACTTTTCACAAAAGACATCAGACTGGCTTTTCCTACAATCAATAATGGATTCATGGTTATCATTAGTCTCTTAATTCCAGATTTTTATTGAATCAAAATTCCACCATCTGCCATGGGCAGCATGGTGGCACAGTGGTTAGCACTGCTGCCTCACAGCACCAGAGACCCGGGTTCAATTCCCGTCTCGGGCAACTGTCTGTGTGGGTTTCCTCCGGATTCTCTGGTTTCCTTCCACAGTCCAAAAATGTGCAGGTTAGGTGAATTGGCCATGCCAAATTGCCTGTAGTGTTAGGGGAATTGGTCTGGGTGGATTGCTCTTCGAAGGGTTGGTGTGGACTTGTTGGGCTCAAGGGCTTGTTTCCACACTGAAAGTAATCTAATCAACTCAGACCCGTTTCCCTGGAACAATACCTAAGCCTCTGAATTAACAGTCCAGCGATAATATCACTCGGCCATCGCCTCCTCTTGAAGTCCTAATATTCCTTTAGCATGGCTCAATGATTAGATAATGATTAGCTAGTAGTATGTTTTACTAGCTTCAAGATGTTTTATAAATGCACTTTATTGTTGTTGCTATACTCTTTCAAATGTTCATCCCTCCTCTCCTCTAGATAGCTTTTTATTGTACAAACTTATTTTTTTTTAAAATGCCATTTCCTAGTTTTGTCTCTGATCAGCAATTCTTAGCAGTGTAATCAACTTAGAGTGTCAATTCTGTTATCACTAGCTGGGCTCTTCATGCAATGCTAGGGTCAACCATGACTCAATAAGAGCACTCTTACCTCTGAGTCAAAGCGTTGTGGTTTAAGTCCCAAGGGAGAAACTTGACTATGGAGTTCCACTTCAGTACTTGAGTGTCCTATTAGAAGTGACGTCCTTCATATGTGACTTTAAACTGAGATCCTGGTTGCTTTCTCATGTGAATGCAAAAGAATACAACAGCACCTTTTTGAAGAAGGTCTGGAAAATTATCCCTAGTGTCCGAGCCAACATTTATCCCTCAACAAACACCACCAAAGTAGAGCATAATCACAGAATCCCAACAGTGTGGAAACAAGCCCTTCGGCCCAACAAGTTCACACTAACCCTCCAAAGAGTAACCCACCCAAACCCATTCCCCTGAATGAAGCACCTAACCTACACATCCCTGAATACTATGGGCAATTTAGCATGGCCAATTCACCTGACCTGCAGAGTCTTGGATTGTGGGAGGAAACCAGAGCACCCAGAGGAAACCCACACAGACAGTCACGCGAGGCAAGAGTTAAAGCCAGGTGCCTGGTACTGTGAGGCAGCAGTGCTAACCACTGAGTCACCATGCAGGACATTGCTGAGCAGTAATCAGTTGTCATATTATGTATATTGCCTCAGCAGCTACACATCAAAGGTACTTGATTGGTTGTAAAGCATTTTGAATGATCCTGCAATCATGAAAGGTGTTCTCAAAATACACTTTTTTGATTTTCAAGGATATTGATTTGGAATCACCAGCTAGTGAACCCAGGGCCTTCCTGGACTGAATGGTTAGGCATATCACCAGAAATATTCTTCAAATCAAATGAAGCAAAAAGGATTGAAATATAATGGAAATCTGGCTTCAGTACCACATGAAAGAGTAAAATCTTAACCACGTCAAAATGCTAAACTGAACCAGGAGAATACAACTACCACAATAATCATAACACCTGAGCCGACAAATAATGTAAAACACAATTAAAATCCAATCAGTGTCAAATTTGCTTAATTACTTTTAAACATGGAAGAGCTCATCCTCCTTCAGATTGACTTAATTAGAAAGCTGTAATGTTATTGAAAAGGGCTCAAAAAATATCAAGGGAGTGATTTTGATTGAGTGCGTTGAGTGGAAAATGGATCAGCCAAAAGATACCTGGCTTTAAGTTTTGGCTGAGATCACCCAATGTACCTAATCTTCCTTTTACAGTTGCTCCCTGAATTTGCAGAAAACCTGGTGCTGTTTTCATAGTACATACAGAATCCCAACAGAATTTCAAGAACTTAAAGCATAAATGCCTTATATTATCAATTGTACCAAAATTCCTTCCCTGGGATTGTCCACAGTTGAAGCAGTTAAAATAGCTCTAGTCACGCACCAAACGCCACCCCCAAATACTGTCAAAACTAAACAAGGGTCATAAATTTGCTACATTATCACCACATTCAGGATGGCACTTAATGGAGGAAGTACCAATACTGGTGCATTACAATGGGGAGCTGATGGGATATGAAGATGTCTAATGTGTTAGAGGATAGCACAAGGGCGTTACAATGGATTAAGGAATGCCATATCAATAATCAAAAGTGACTGGAAAGATACAGAAAAGTGATGGTAGGTTAGAGAATGGTGCAGAAGAGAAGGGACCATGACCACTATGTGAAACTTTTACTCCTCAAACAACATTATTCGAACAGATCATCAGAATATTTATCTCATTACTATTGGTGAAAGCTTGCTGTGACATTTCACCATATCACCACAGTCACTACACCCTCAAAATTGGTTGTAAAGCATTTTGGAATGCTTACGCCACTATAGAAATTAGTGCTTTTTGTTCTTCGTCAGAATTAAACATTCCAACCAGCATTTTCAACTCTAATCAGGTCTTTAGACCAGTGTCAAAGTTACATTAAAAGCATCATTATGTAATTGCATATATCCTGAGGGCTTCAGAAAAGCTACCACGTACATTCAGTATGGAGCACTGAGCAGAAATAGGTCATAATTTGCAAGAAAGCTCCAACATTGTGACTGATTCCCTTGGTTAGGAGACTATCAAATAAAGGTTTTCAGAATTTGGAGTTATCGACTAATGAAGGATTGTTTTCTCCGTTGCTCAGTGATCCAGAGATTGAAAGGCAGGATTAGTTGGTTCGTTTTTCAGGTCGAGAGCTGTTAAATGATTTGCTACAAGTGGCTTTTGAGGCAGAGACTGGAGCCATTGAAAGTCAAAGGGAGTTGGATAAGTATTTGAAGTAGAAATATATAAAAGAACAAGCATCAGGGACAGAAATGAATAACCTCTCCTTTGTTATGAATCTTATGATCTATATTTCCCTTGCACTTGTCAAAACCTTCCATAACTCCTCATTGCTTGGCAATATCAGGTATATTGCAAGCTTCAATAAGCAGCTGACATACCTCACAGGGGAGATTAGTGACTACTAGAAACATGGCAAATTAAAAATGAACTAAAATTTATTGCTTCTTTCAAGGTTCTTTTATGAAGTCACAAATAAATTGCTTGTATGTTCTGGTTCTTGGACTTTGTGCTTGTCTGGCTTTTGGTTTAACTGCAAACTCACCGAAAGCAGTACCTGACATTTCGTTTTGTCAAGTCATTGTTTGAATACACATATACATATATTTTTAGACCATTTCACTGAACTGATAGCTTTAGGTAAACAACTCTAGGTTTCTGTTAAATAAATCAGTGACACAATCATGAATCTTTCAATTCAGTGAAGTGTCCTTGCCTGATTTGACCCTGCTCATGATATAAAGAAGTACAACAGGAAAAATCAATCCTTTCAACAGAAAAGAAATTAGTTGGACTTATGGAGCACCCCTGACCTCAGGATATCTTTAAGCACTTTAACACCAGTGAAACACTTTTCTTTGAAATACTGTTGTAGTACATGGCAGCCAAACTGATCACAACAAGGTCTCACAAATAACAACGAGATAAATGATCAAATGATTAGTTCCAAAGGAGATTCACATTGGACTCGAAATGTTAGCTCTGTTTTTCTCTCCACAGATGCTACCAGACCTGCCGGGTTTCTCCTACACTTACTGTTTTGATTTTAAACTTGGCCAAAATCAAAGGGTTGGGGGAGGAAGTGGGAACAGAGTTAGATAATCAGCCATGATCTTGTTGAATGGTAGAACAAACTCAAAGGGCTGAATGGCCTACTTCTGTTCCTATTTTCTATATTTCCATCTGCATTAATAATGTCAGCTGAGAGGTAAATGTTAAGGCGAACAATAGTAACATACAGAATAGTGCCAGGGTGTTTTACGTCCTCCTGAGAGGGCAGACAAGACTAGTTTCAATGTTTCTTCAGAAAGACGGTGCCTCTGTTCCTGCAGCACCACCTCAGTCAGGCAGTCGGAATGTTATCTGGACTCTATCCTCAAATCTACTTCCTCTCTCCCAGGACTTGTAGTAAACTCTCAAAGACTCCCGTCATGACGCAGCCCCTTAATAGATTAGATTAGATTCCCTACAATGTGGAAACAGGCCCTTCGGCCCAACAAGTCCACACTGACCCTCCAGAGAGTAACCCACCCACCCATTCCCTCTGACTAATGCACCTAACACTATGGGCAATTTAGCATGGCCAATTCACCTGACCTGCACATCTTTAGACTGTGGGAGGAAACCGGAGCACCCGGAGGAAACCAGCACCGACAGGGGGAGAATGTGCAAACTCCACACAGACAGTCACCCGAGGCTGGAATCAAACCCGGGTCCCTGGTGCTGTGAGGCAGCAGTGCTAACCACTGAGCCATGAATAGAATGTAGTGACCTTCATGACTGAGTTCTTTGATCTACCCATCCATTAGGCAAGCCTCTGAATGAAATCTTGAATCATGTATTCAGATGACCAGAGGTAGCTTCTAATTTAGAAATCAAATAAGTCCAAATTAAATGTAAAAGAAAGGCTCCCGATGAAGCAATGGGGAATAACAGAATTTCACTGCCCCATTGTGAACTGAACCAATCAAGGAGGTTCAATTTTTATTAGTTTCAGTCCCATTAAAAAAGGTGTTTACAGCAATTAAAGGAAATCATAAGGTAGACAGAGACAAGCCATTTTGCTGTGGTTGGAGAGTTTAGAGCAAAGGATCATTATGTTAAAACTAATGCTCAGCTTTTAAATTATGATATTTGGAAGCATTTTTTCACACCAAGTGCACATGGGAGGTTGGAATCATTTTCACAAAAGCTGTTCTTGCTAGTGGTCAATGGAAAATTTCAAAATTGAGAAAGGAGAGTTTTCAAAGGGTATGTTGATAGAGTGAGATAAGTATGGATGAGAGGAGGTATGTGGACCTTTTGGACAGAACAGCCTGTTTCTGTGTTGTCAATAACCGCCATTATGCTACCCACAGTCATCAATAGTCTAGAAAATGCTGGTCAGAAATCTGTTTGCACAAAGGAGGCATCACAGCCAAGTTGAAGCCCTTCCTTCCATGATTTTCACATGGATTTGCTCACCAATAGGAACATTACCAAGCAACTGGAGCCTTGGCAGTGACGTATCTTTCCCTCTCTAGCCTGGGAAAACTGAAATTATACGATGCCAATTGCAGTTCCTGCTCTTTCACACTTAGCACAGCACACAGTGGGTATATGATCTTCTTGGGGGTCATGCCAAACTTTTGTCAACTGTGAAACTATTTCTATGCGTGGTTCCCTTTACAGGATTCTAATTGGAATAATTTGAGCCACTGGTCTTGCAAGGTGTTTGAGAAGGTACTGGAATCTGGAAGCAATCAATGAATATGGAGAGACTGAGGACCTGGGGTAGAATTTTATAGAGGCTTGAACAATGGGGAAATATGTAAGAAATCAGTGAGAATTGTGTAAGAATTTGACCTAGACCTTTCTCGACATTGGGAAATGTCAGGGCTCTATGGGATTAAGAGGTTAATGGGATGTGGGTTTGCACATAAAGGGGATCAGTGGAAATGGGTTGTGTGGGTACAGCAAGGTACATAGAGAATCGGGGTGAGCACCTGGCAACCAGTCTGAGCCTAAGATTGACGTTGTCCAGTGTGAACTATGTTCCCTTCCATCACTTGCTATTCGCTGGAAATGACCTATAGCTGGAAAATGTCTATGACGGTGCTCAGAGTGGGCAGAATCAGTGTCAGTTCAATGAGAAAAGGTCCTTCTGCTGGATAGGAGAATGTTGAGGTGGAAAAAGCATCAATTATGCACTTTCCAAATTCCATTACATG
The DNA here is from genome assembly GCF_047496795.1 of Chiloscyllium punctatum. Classification (NCBI taxonomy): domain Eukaryota; kingdom Metazoa; phylum Chordata; class Chondrichthyes; order Orectolobiformes; family Hemiscylliidae; genus Chiloscyllium; species Chiloscyllium punctatum. Next base: position 21,389,425 of record NC_092765.1, on the reverse strand, counting down.
TCATTTACAATCATATCATTGAGTTCTCGCAATCTGTGGTTCAGATGTCCATTATGGCATTGTTCGGTTTCAAAGTCACTGAAGCCATGGAACTGAACTCTTCTGCACTGTGAGAGACTCAAGAACATGCAATGATCATTTCTTTTATTGATGTAGTGCTGGAATAGGAAAGGTTCAGAGTGCATGAAATAATCCTAAGAGACTGTTGTGTCTGGGTCACTCAGATAGTGCAGCTCCTCTACCAAGAAGGTGGCCATCCCAAAAAGCCATGAGAACTCCATACATGGCCCTCGATTGTTGGGCATCGTATGTCTTATTGGAGGAGTGTGCACAGTCATCATTTATATAGCACTGAGCCTCCTCTGAGCTAAGAAACTGTTCCTTATGTTTCCAGCATAGGGCCTTGGCAGCTGGAGTCATGGATCCTGCCTCAGGTGAGATGTTGGTCACTGTAGCTGCCTTGTTAAGTATGTGAAGGCAGATGGAGGAGGAGTACGTTTGACAGCAAAACCAGGAGCAGTAACAAGCTGCTACAGAGGCCAAGGTGCATTCACTTCAGGCAGAGCCTGTCACGGTGCATCAGAGATACAGGAGGACTGATATCCTTCAAATCCAACTTCTCAGGATGAGTGAGGGACAGTGTTGACGCAGACTCCACATGTCCATGGGACACGGTGAGGGAACTGTGCCAGCTACCGGATGCACAGATTGAAGACCTGCAGGAATGGGAGATTAGCCTCTCTCGGTAGCTGCGAAGGTGACAGCTACCTTCAACTTCTATTCAACTGACTTCTTCCAGTGAGGGACAGGTGACTTGTGTGGAATCTCTCAGTTGCACCCCCACAAATTTACCAGGACAGTTATCAATGCTATCTTCTGTCCTTTGTTTTCCCATGAGGAGGTCAGTGCTGCAGCCAAGACAATAGGATTCAGAAAGGTAGCTGCCTTCTCCCAGGTACAGGGTGCTATTGACTACACATATATTGCAGTAGTGTGCTGTACTCTGTACATTTGGAGCCGATAATGAGGTGATGTGCTAGATGCTAAGAGACTAGGAGAGCGTGAGCAATCTTCCACGGAGGAGAATGAGGACATTGAACAAGAGAAAGCTGTCCTTGTACCTGACAAAGCTAAATTGCATCAGGCACTTACAAATCAGACAGCGCCTCCCTGACACCTGCCTCCAGAGAAGAGAACCAGTACAATAGACAATCGCAGAATGTACAATTGTTGGTCACCATGTCAGCATTTTGTTTGCATTGTGAGGCCAAATGGTGGCATTGATTAGTTTTGTTTGTATTCACTTTTGATGATGATATATAGAAGCTCAACTTGGAGATGGCTGAATGCTTGCCTGTCTGTGACGGTCCCCCTCTGGACAACGATAAAATGCTGGCTTGCTGTGGGCAAGAGGGACAGAATAACTGATTTGGACAGGGGGGGTTTGATGTCAGTAGCTAAGGAGAGTTAAGCTGTGTGGCTGGTGGTTCGTTAATGATTGAGGCAAGAAAGTGGAGCTGCATGTTCAGGAAGTGTCAGCCATTCCAGCTACATGCTGTGAGTAGCATATGGTTGCAGCTGCTGTGCCAATGTTGAGCCACTCTGTGCACCAACACTTGGCTGGATATTCGGCTAGGGTTTAAGGATTGCACTGACACCAGGGCTGCTAGTCTACTCCAGGATATCTGGTCTATGGAGAGATCTTCCGGCTATAACGGATGGTAGAATGGGACTAGCACTGGACATAAGGGACACAATAAAGGCCAAGTGGGTGGGTAATAAGGTAAGTTTAGCATGAATTAGCAAGCAACCACATTAGGCTTTCTGGAGAGCAACCCTTCATGAAACCTAATAAAAATGACACCATGAAAATGTGGTAAGATGCAGCCCAATTGACAAATAGATCAGTAGCCACAAGTCATTTCCAAGGTAGTTCATTTATTTACAGAATACAGCATTGCACATGTCCGCCTCCTATCTAAGACATCATCCAGTATCCCAACGGGTTTTCTTTAGATTTTTATTGTAATCAACCTGCTCAAAGATGTTATTATATACCACAGGAGCAGGTGGGACTTGAACCTAGGCCTCCTAGCCCAAAGATAGGGACAATACCATTGCACCACAAGAGGGCCACTCAATGGGTCTTCCTTATAGGTGATTGTGTTGTTTAATGAATCAATACTTTCTACATGTTTCTCCTTAAACTTAACAACACAATTTAGATAACATTAACACAGAGGTGTCCTGCTGATCTTAATGACAAGACAATTTTACATAAAACAATGCCTATTCCTGCCTGAAACCCAGCCAAATGGATTGACTGACTGAACAGGTCACTGAAAATAGGAGGTCACAGATAGGGATCCATGTGATCAGAAATAAAGGAACAAGTGAACACGGGGAAGAATTAGGGCGGATAGATAGACTTCTGGTCTTGGGCTCAAAGAAGGGAGAAGATTATGGGAATGGATTAGAAGATGGAAAAAAACTGAGAAGGGAATTCTGAGAGGATGAAATGACCTGATCACAATCACAAAGAGGTGATGCAAGCAGAAGGTCAGCTCAGACCTTCCTCGTGAAACCCAGAGATTTCTCATCTTAACCATATACAAACTTTAACTATAACTTTATTTGACTATCCCCTGGGCCTCCGTTTGCTTAGACTATGGTTGCTAGTGGATTTGCCTGTTGGTGGAGCTGACACTGTTCCCAACCCCTTCATACTGTTCAGGCTTCTGGTTAAAATTGCAACTTGGCTTCTGATGACATCATCAGACTATTCTGCATATTTCAAACAGAACTCCACTCCCTTCCTATAAATGCAAAATATTGCAGATGCTGGAGATCAGAAATAGTGTTCTGGAGAAAGGTGTTAGTGGTCAGTGTTAGCAGAACATAGATTAGCTCTCTACTGTGAGTTAGCCAAAACAAGATATTGATGGCTTTTCAGAGGGAGGTCGAGGAGTGGGGGTAGTTGTTATAATCAAAATGAATGACAGAGTTCATGGCTTGAAGTTGTTGAATTCAGTTTTGAGAGCTGAAGGCTCTAAGCAAAAAATAAAATATTGTTCCTCTTATGTTGATCTTTACTGGAACGCAGCAACAGGCCCAGGACAGAAACGTTTGCATGACAGCAAGCTGGTGCATTGGAATGGCAAGTGATTGGAATCCTACTCGATCTTCCAGGCTAGGGTATTAACACTTGCTGTTATTCAATATCATTCCTCTCTTACCAATAACACTTCCTTTGCCTTTTGATCCAGGCACCCTTCACATCTGTTCCACATGCCCCTCCTCCCTTCTTTTCAACATGAAAGCTAGCACTTTTCCAGTACCTTTCAGTTTTGAAAGACTGAAACATGAATTCAGTTTCTCTCTTACAGAGAGAAGCCTTAGAGAGGGTGCAGAGGAAATTTACTAGTATAACAACAGAGGTGAGAGTCTGCAGTTGTTTGGAAGGAAATATAGATTGTGCTGCTTAGAGCAGAGAAGTCTGAGTATACACTAAATGGATGTGTTCAAAATTAGGAAAGGATTTCATAAAATGAATTACAAGAACTGTTGCCAATGGTAATTGGGCCAGTAACCAAAGGGCACATAATTAAGATAAAGTCAATAGAAATGGGAAATAAAATCATCAGTTGCTTTATTTAATAATTAATATGGACATTTGTATGGCCTATTGGATAGCATCATTGTGGCCCAGCTACAAAGTCCCAATATGGATATTGCTGCAGAAAGACTATTGCTCTATTTATCTTTCATGAATTTCAAACCTGTTGCACTACTGTTACAAATGCATGTTCCACTTAGATGTGCAAACTTTCAGTTACACCTGTGATCTTAAGAACATCACTTTTGATAGGCTGAATAATTCACTGAATCATCCCAGATTATAATAAAACAGGGCATTAACTCACTGCTATGTGATCCAAGAGTAAGACTCTAAGTCAACAATGCTGACACTGAAATACTCCAGTCAACTGTGAATGGACGTGTGCCAATATTTGTTTTCTGGTTTGCTCAGGAAGTGTTAGAACATGTTTCTAACAAAGGATTGCAAGGTTGGTACTTTAGTCAAGATTTAATATTTTGATACTTTCTTAATGTTTATGTTAATTGACTATTGCTTTCACATACAGCTCTGTGTCATCATAATAAGCAATTTGGGAAACAGCCAAGTGATGTATAATGATGAACAGTGCTACAAAAAAAAATACAGTCTGCTGGAAGAACCTGGAAAATACAATGCCATAAATCTTGGAAGTGCAAGTGTTTCAGCCTGCGCTGCTATTGAGTTGGAACAACAACTAGCATTTAGAAAGTGTCTTTGATGGTGCAACACATCAGAGTGACTGACTCACTTGAAAATGTCTCTGATGTACCAATTCAAATGTCACAGCCAGGTATAAGGTTATTGGGTGGCACAAGTAGTGGAATGGATTGGGAATGAAATTTGTTGCTGAGACTGAAGGTAATAATTTAAGTTGGTGGATATTTCTACACATTTAGTTTTGCGTGTCAGAGAAGCAAATGACAAATTAGAGAGAGTAGAATGGTTGAAGGAGCTAGTGGTTTGATAGAGAAGGAATGTCACATTGAGTTTTTGATCAACCCCCAGTGGCCCTCACAGATGAGAAGTGGAAAAGGCTAGTTTAAGGACAGTTCTGCAGCATAGTAGATCTCCTAAGCCATACTGCCTATAGCATGATAAAAGGTAGGTTGGCTTCTGTAATTAGGAGAAAGTGAGGACTGCAGATGCTGGAGATCAGAGCTGAAAAATGTGTTGCTGGAAATGCGCAGCAGGTCAGGCAGCATCAAAGGAGCAGGAAAATCGACGTTTCGGGCATAAGCCCTTCTTCAGGAATGAGGACGGTGTGCCAAGCAGACTAAAGTAAAAGGTAGGGAGGAGGGACTTGGGGGAGGGACGTTAGGAATGCGATAGGTGGAAGGAGGTTAAGGTGAGGGTGATAGCGGGAGAGGGGTTGGGGGCGGACAGGTCGGGAAGAAGATTGCAGGTCAAGAAGGCGGTGCTGAGTCTGAGGGTTGGGACTGAGAAAAGGTGGGGAGAGGGGAAATGAGGAAGCTGGAGAAATCTGCATTCATCCCTTGTGGTTGGAGGGTTCCTAAGTGGAAGATGAGGCGCTCTTCCTCCAGGCGTCGTGTTGCCATGGTCTGGCGATGGAGGAGGCCAAGGACCTACATGTCCTTGGCGGAGTGGGAGGGGGAGTTAAAGTGCTCAGCCACGGGGCGGTTGGATTGGTTGTCCCAGAGGTGTTCTCTGAAACATTCTGCAAGTAGGTGGCCTGTCTCCCTAATGTATAGGAGGCCACATCGGGTGCAGTGGATGCAGTAAATGATGTGTGTGGAGGTGCAGGTGAATTTGTGATGGATATGGAAGGATCCCTTGGGGCCTTGGAGGGCTTCTGTAATTCCCCATTTTAACAGAGAGCCACAGAGAAGAGTCAAGTCTCTTCACTCTTCATGGGTGAGGGGCAAGGAAGCTGTTAATTTGGCTCAGTTGGTACTTGTTTGTCCTCAGGCAGAAGCTCTTCACAAACATTTGACTTGGGACTCTAGAATGTTAAAGAATTACATATAAGGATTACCCTGTGCTGTGTTATCTTTCATGGTCAGCGATGTTAGTATACCATAAAGAAACAAACTCTTGATATCATCACTGTATCATGCCATGTACCTGAATTGTAAAGATCTTATACTGTATTTTATCTTGGATCACTGAGACATACCACTCTACTCGAATCATGCTCGTCTGTTGTAACCTTAAGAGCTTAAGATTAGTCCAGACAAGTATGGGTCTGCTGAATGTCATGTTGTACATGATTGCTAGCTATAATAAATTACACTGGATCAGTACTTGGAACGATGATGTTGTGGCCATTATGCAGACTTGGATATTACAGGGGCAGAAATGATTGTTAAATGTACCACGATTTAGATGTTTCAAAAGGAATAGGGGAGAAGTAAATGAGGTGGAGGAGTGACATTGCTAATCAGGGATAGTATCACAGCTGAAGAAAGGGAGATCATCGAGTAGGGTTTACCTATGGAGTCAGTGGGGGTGGAAGTCAGAAACAGGAAAGGAGCATACACTTTATTGGAAGTTTTCTACAGGCCCCCCAATAGCAACAGAGATACGGAGGAGCAGATTGGGAGGCAGATTTTGGAAAGGTGCAGTAACAAGGTTGTTTTCATGGGTGACTTTAAATTCCCTATTGGAACCCAATCAAATTCCCTATTTGATTGAAACCCACTTAGTTCAAATAGTTTGGATGGAGCAGTTTTTGTCAGGTGTGTCCAGGAAAAGTTCCTGAAGCAAAATGTAGATAGGCCAATTAGACTGGAGGCCAAACTGGATTTGGTGCTTGGCAACGAACCATGCCAGGCATCAGATCTCTTGGTAGGAGAGCATTTCAGTGATAGTGATCACAACTCCCTTATCTTTACTATACTTATGGAGAGGGATAGGAGCAGATAGTATGGGAAAGTATTTAATTGGGGCAGGGGAAATTACAATGCAATTAGGCAGGAACTGGGGCACCTAAATTGGGAACAGATGTTCTCAGGGAGGTGCACAACAGAAATGTGTTGCTGTTAGTGCTAAACAGGTTTGTCCCACTGAGGCAAGGAATGGATGGTGGGGTGAAAAATCCTTGGGTGACAAGGGATGTAGAACATCGAGTCAAGAGGAAGAAGGAGACTTGCTTAAGATTGAGGAAGGAAGGATCAAACAGGGCTTTAGAGGGATTAAAGGTAGCTAGGAAGGAACTGAAGAATGGATTGAGGAGAGCTAGAAGGGTGCATGAAATAACTTTAGTAGTTAGGATTAAGGAAAACCCCAAGGTGTTCTACACTTATGTGAGGAATAAGAGGATGGCCAGAGTGAGGGTAGGGCTGATCAGGGATAGTGGAGGGAACTTGTGCCCGGGGTCGGAGAAAGTAAAGAAGTCCTTAATGAATACTTTGCTTCAGTATTCATTACTGAAAGGGAGCTTGATGTTTCTGAGGATAGCATGAAACAGGCAGATATGCCAAAACAGGTTGATGTTAGGAAGGAAGATGTGGTGAAAATTTTAAAAAACATAAGGATAGATAAATCCCCTGGCCCAGACGGGATATACCTTAGGTTATTACAGAAACCAAGGAAAGAGGTTGCTGTGCCTTTGGCGATGATCTTTGTGTCCTCACTGTCCACTGGAGTAGTACCAGATGATTGGATGGTATAGTCCCTTTGTTCAAAAAAGGGAATATGAAAAATCCCAGGAATTATCAACTTGTCAGTCTTATATTGGTGGTGGGCAAAGTATTGGAGAGGATTCTGAGAGACAGGATTTATGATTACATGGAAAACCATAGTTTGATTAGAGATGGTCAGCATAGCTATGAGAGTGGCAGATCATGCCTCACAAAACTTATTGGGTTCTTTGAGGATGTGACAAAACACGTTGATGTAGGTAGAGCAGTGGATGTGGTGTATATGGATTTTAGCGAGGTATTTGATAAGGTTCCCCCATAGTAGGCTCATTCAGACAGTAAGGAGGCATGGGATACAGGGGAACCTGTCTATCTGGATACAGAATTAGCTGGCCCAGAAGACAATGCATGGTGGTAGATAGAAAGTATTTAGCCTGGAGCTCGGTGACCAGTAGTGTTCGACAGGGATCAATTTTGGGACCTCCGCTCTTTGTGACTTTTATAACTGACTTGGATAAGGAAGTGGCAGAGTGGGGTGGTAAGTTTGCCAATGACACGAAGGTTGGTGGAGTTGTGGATAATATGAAGGGCTGTTGTAGGTTGCAATGAGACATTGATAGGATGCAGAGCTAGGCTGATAAGTGGCAGATGGCGTTCAACCTGGAAAAGTGTGAAGTCATTCACTTTGGAAGGTCGAGGTTTGAATACAGAATTCAGGATTCTTGGCAGTGTGGAGGAACACTAGGTTCTTGGAGACCATGTCCATAGATCCCTCAAAGTTGCCACCCAGGTTGATAGGGTTGTTAAGAAGGCATATGGTGTGTTGGCTTTTATTAGCAGGGGAATTGTGTTTAAGATGGCAACACCTTGCAAAATGTCCATATTACAGAGGAGTAAGTGCTAGATGTCTTGAAATGCATAAAGGTGGATAAATCCCCAGGACCTGATCAGATGTACCCGAGAACTCTGTGGGAAGCGAGAGAAGTGATTGCTGGGCCTCTTGCTGAGATATTTGTATCATTGATTGTCACAGGTGCCAGAAGACTGGAGGATGGCTAACATGGTGCCACTGTTTAAGAAGGGTGGTAAGGACAAGCCAGGGAACTATAGACCAGTGAGCCTGACGTCGATAGTGGGCAAGTTGTTGGAGGGAATCCTGACGGTCAGGATGTACATGTATTTGGAAAGGCAAGGACTGATTAGGGATAGTCAACATGGCTTTGTGCTTGAGAAATCATGTCTCACAAACTTGATTGAGTTTTTTGAAGAAGTAACAAAGAAGATTGATGAGGGCAGAGCGGTAGATGTGATCTATATGGACTTCAGTAAGGCGTTCGACAATGTTTCTCATGGGAGGCTGGTTAGCAAGGTTAGATCTCACAGAATACAGGCAGAACTAGCCATTTGGATACAGAATTGGCTCAAAGGTAGAAGACAGCGGTTGGTGGTGGAGGGTTGTTTTTCAGGCTGGAGGCCTGTGACCAGTGGAGTGCTACAAAGATTGGTGCTGAGTCCTCTACATAAATGGTTTGGATGCGAGCATAAGAGGTACAGTTAATAAGTTTGTAGATGATACTAAAATTGGAGGTGTAGTGGACAGCGAAGAAGGCTACCTCAGATTACAACAGGATCTGGACCAGATGGGCCAATGGGCTGAGAACTGGCAGATGGAGTTTAATTCAGATAAATGCGAGGTGCTGCATTTTGGGAAAGCAAATCTTAGCAGGACTTATACACTTAATGGTAAGGTCCGAGGGGATATTGCTGAACAAAGAGACCTTGCAGTGCAGGTTCATAGCTCCTTGAAAGTGGAGTCACAGGTAGAAGGGGTAGTGAAGAAGGCGCTTGGTATGTTTTCCTCTATTGGTCAGAGTATTGAGTACAGGAGTTGGGAGGTCATGTTGCGGCTGTACAGGACATTGGTTAGGCCACAGTTGGAATATTGCATGCAGTTCTGGTCTCCTTGCTATCAGAAGGATGTTGTGAAACTTGAAAGGGTTCAGAAAAGATTTACAAAAATATTGCCAGGGTTGGAGGTTATGAGCTATAGGGAGAGGTTGAACAGGCTGGGGCTGTTTTCCCTGGAGTGTCGGAGTTTGAGGGTGACCTTACAGAGGTTTACAAAATCATGGTGGGCATGGATAGGATAAATAGACACAGTCCTTTCCCTGGGGTCGGGGACTCCAGGTTTGGAGGGCATAGGTTTAGGGTGAGAGGGGAAAGATATAAAAGAGACCTAAGGGGCAACTTTTTCATACAGAGGGTGGTACGTGTATGGAATGAGCTGCCAGAGGAAGTGGTGAAGACTGGTACAATTGCAACATTTAAGAGGCATTTCGATGGGTATATGAATAGGAAGGGTTTGGAAGGATATGGGCCGGGTGGTGGCAGGTGGGACTAGATTGGGTTTGGATATCTGGTCTGCATGGACGGGTTGGACTGAAGGGTCTGTTTCCATTCTGTACATCTCTATGACTTTAAGAGCTGCGATGTTTTGCTGCAGCTCTATAGAGTCTTGGTTAGACTACACTTGGAATATTGTTGTCCAGTTCTGGTCGCCTCATTATTAGGAAAGATGTGGAAGCTTTAGAGAGGGTGCAGAGGAGGTTCACCAGGATGCTGCCTGGACTGGAGGGCATGTCATATGAAGAAAGGTTGAGGAAGCTAGGGCTTTTCTCACTGGAGCAAAGAAGGATGGAAGGTGACTTGATAGAGGCTTACAAGATGATGAGAGGCATAGGTAGAGTGAATAGCCAGAGACATTTTCCCATGGCGGAATTGTCAATCATGAGGGGGCATAATTTTAAGATAATTAGTGGAAGGTTTAGAGGAGATGTCAGAGGTAGGTTCTTTACTCAGAGAGTGGTGGGTATGTGGAATGCACCGCCAGCAGTGGTAGGAGAGTCAGATACATTAAGGACATTTAAGTGACTCTATGATGGGCACATAGATGACAGCAAAATTGAGGGTATGTAGGTTAGTCTGATCTTAGAGAAGGATAAAAGGCCCGCACAACAATGAGGGCCGAAGGATCTGTACTGTGCTGTACTCTCCTATGATCTATGTCTTTTGTGTTCTTCAATATCACAATATTTATGTCCAGTTTCTTATGTTATGGGAGATAATAAAGGCTTTACATTATCAGATTAAAAAATTGGAGGCAATTTCATTCCACGGCAGCAACATTGGCAAAACATAAACGACTCAGTGTTTTGGAAAATTAATTGAAAACCAATCCTGTAACGGCTTTGGGCAACTGAAAATTGGGCAACAAAGGGAGAATTCCTCACCCTTAAGCCACAGGACTTTCAATCAGCAGAGACAGCTAGACAGGTCCATATAGATGGACTATTAACCAACAAGAAACCAGCTAATTTATTTTTGATTAAAATAGAAGTTCTTCCAAGGTAAACAAAAATCTTAAGTTTGCTTTAATTTAATAAAGAGTTGAAAAGCGTTATTGAGCCATATCAGGGATATAGGGAACTTCAGCTAAATGCAGATCTAGAGAGTTTGGGATTCTTCTGCTCAGAGCGAAGTGTGTTAAAGGATATTGAATAGGTGTGTTCAAAATCTTATGGCATTTTAATACAGCAAGCATAAACAACGTATTTGTCGTGGCAGGAGAGTCAGTGATGGAAGATGTGGTAATTGGTAAAATAACCAGAAAGAACATGCGCAGAGAACTATTTTTGACAGCAAGCTGTGATTTGGAATGCCTGAATGAACAGTTGTAACAGACTCAGTATTACATGTCCAATGGAAAAGTTTAATAAATATTGGAAGGAGAAAAAATTGTAAGGCTGAGGAGACGAAGCAGCAGAGTGGGAATGATTAGATTGTTCTTTCAAATAGTAGGCATTGGCATGATGGGCCTAATGGACTTCATGCGCTCTCCAGTAAGCTGTTATTAGTGGTCAAGCAAATGGCAGAATGCCAGCCACCATCTGACCCTTACCCCTTCATCTCAACCAATTGCTCCCTTCAGGTTCTCTTACAGTAGAACAAATGTTTATAAATATGAAGTACAAAGCCTTGCCCTTGGATTGCTGTAAATCCATTGTACTGCAGGCACAGAGATGTGTTGTCTGTTCAATCCTAAAATCTTTCAAAACTGAAAATGCCTGCATTCATTTTCAAAGCAATTTCTGCTGCTCAGCTTTTTTCACAGGGAATTCAACTGCAATCAGAAATTATTTTCTTTGTAAACACAAACAACGAATGTATTAAAAGAAGGAAATATATGTACTTTTGCAGTATAGTCACTGTTATAAAGTAGGAAACATAGCAACCAATATGTGCAGAGAAAGCCTCCACACAGCAATACATTGTAACCAGACAATCTTTCCTTGCGAAGTTGATTGAGGGGTAGATATTGGTCAGGACACCAGTTCTTCAAAATAGTGTCAGAGGACATTGTACACATAGCCAACAAAGTAGCCACTGTCTTGCTATAACAACTTACATCCAAAAACTGCACCCATTCAATACAATTCTAGACCATTAACCTAGGTGCTAAAGTCCTGCAATCAGACTTGAATCCGCAACCTACCAGATTCGGGGATAAGGATGCTACAAACCAAGTCATACACCCTGTGACAAATTCACAGCCAGGCCATAAACATAGGGGAGTATAAACATCAGCACAAACTCAGAGTATTTGTAGAATTTTTGTAATTCCGTGTAAATTTGGAAAGGGATTTGACAGAACAAGGCAAGTCTGTGTTAAGTGGCATTAAACAAAAGACATAAATTAAATGTCAAAATATCAGCAGCAACATGAAAACATTCTGTTTCACACAAGTTATTGTCAGAAGTCACACTAAATTTATCTGAGATAACTTGCTTTCGGAGCTGAACCCTCTCGTCAGGTTAGTGACAGGAAAGTACGCAGAACACAGAATTTATCAGCAGAGAGATCAAGGGAAGAGAGATCAAAGGATCATCCTCATAGAAACTGCCAGACTTGCTGGGCTTTTCCAGTTGTTTCTGTTTTTGTTCCATGTTATTCCAGTCATTTAGTTTGTCTCCAACACCACCTTATTTTAAATTTTTTGTAATTACCTTTCTGCCTCATTTAATCATCCCTTCAGTTGTTATTCAACTATTGACACTTTACTCACAGCGTCTAACACCCTGTAGAGACTTATTATTCAACACCATTTGTATGATCTTTTGATCTCTGTGCCCATAAATCCTGTGTTTTGTGTGCTTCCCTCTCACTACACCTGACAAAGGGGCTGTGTTCTGAAAGCTTGTAATTTCAAACAAACTAGTTGGACTATAACCTGGTGTTGTGTGATTTCCGAGTTTGTCCACCCCAGTCCAATATACGCACCTCCACATCAAGACAAATTATTATGATTAGGAAAGCACTTTGTAAGGCTGGTGCAACCAGATTCAGCAGTAACATTGTAAAAATTATTACTTAAACACTTGAATGAGTAAATAGTCAGCTCTGGGAAAGAGCTACCAAAGTGTCACCAAGCAGTCATAAAGTCCTAGAACCTCAGAGGCCTACAAGAACAGAAAAATGCCATTTGTCCATTGAGGTGATTGCAACACATTACTTGAAACATGATATCAGTTTTGTGAAGCTGATATTAAGCATTTTTTTAGAGCCTTAAAAAAGACAGATAGCTACTAAAAAGAAAATGAAGAATTAAAACGAAAGTCTGTAATTGTAAAGTGCTGGATGAATCAGAATGACTGGGAATGTTACACTCCCTACTGCTGTGGAAAAAGGAGGAGGTATGGGAAAAGATCGGAATTTGTTCCATTCTCTGTGGCAAAACTACAAAGTAACCACAGAATTTGAATAAAAAAGATTAAGCAAATCAGAGTAATGATCCTGTTACCAGCATAGGGGAAAGTAGAGTCATAGAGTCAATGAGATGTACAGCATGGAAATAGACCCTTCGATCCAACCTGTCCATGCCGACCAGATAACCCAACCCAATCTAGTCCCACCCGGCCCATATCCCTCCAAACCCTTCCTATTCATATACCCATCGAAATGCCTCTTAAATGTTACAATTGTACCAGCCTCCACCACATCCTCTCACAGCTCATTCCATACACGTACCACCCTCTGCGTGAAAAAAGTTGACCCTTAGGTCTCTTTTATATCTTTCCCCTCTCACACTAAACCTATGCCCTCTAGTTCTGGACTCCCTGATCCCAGAGAAAAGACTTTGTCTATTTTCCCGATCCATGCCCCTCATAATTTTGTAAACCTCCATAAGGTCACCCCTCAGCCTCCGGCGCTCCAGGGAAAACAGCCCCAGCCTGTTCAGCCTCTCCCTGTAGCTGAGATCCTCCAACCCTGGCAATATCCTTGTAAATCTTTTCTGAACCCTTTCAAGTTTCACAACATCTTTCCGATAGGAAGGAGACCAGAATTGCATGCAATACTCCAACAGTGGCCTAACCAATGTCCTGTACAGCCACAACATGACCTCCCAACTCCTATACTCAATACTCTGACCAATAATGGAAAGCATACCAAATGCCTTCTTCACTATCCTATCTACCTGCGACACCACTTTCAAGGAGTTATGAACCTGCACTCCAAGGTCTCTTTGTTCATCAACACTCCCTGGGACCTCACCATTAAGTCTATGAGTCCTGCTAAGATTTGCTTTCCCTAAATGTAGCACCTCGCATTTATCTGAATTAAACTCCATCTGCCAGTTCTCAGCCCATTGGCCCATCTGGTCCAGATCCTGTTGTAATCTGAGGTAACCCTCTTCACTGTCCACTACACCTCCAATTTTGGTGTCATCTGCAAACTTACTAACTATACCTCTTATGCTCGCATCCAAATCATTTATGTAAATGACAAAAAGTAGTCCTTGCCTTTCCAAATACATGTACATCCTGTCCCTCAGGATTCCCTCCAACAACTTGCCCACGACCGAGATCAGGCTCACCGGTCTATAGTTCCCTGGCTTGTCTTTACCGCCCTTCTTAAACAGTGGCACCATGTTTGCCAACCTCCAGTCTTCCGGCACCTCACCTGTGACTATCGATGATACTAATATCTCAGCAAGAGACCCAGCAGTCTCTTCTCTAGCTTCCCACAGAGTTCTCTGGTACACCTGATCAGGTCTTGGGAATTATCTACCTTTAATCGTTTCAAGACATCCACCACTTCCTCCTCTGTAATCTGGACATTTTGCAAGATGTCACCATTTATTTCCCTACAGTCTATATCTTCCGTATCCTTTTCCACAGTTTTTACATTAGATTAGATTACTTACAGTGTGAAAACAGGCTCTTCGGCCCAACAAGTCCACACCTCCCGCCGAAGCGCAATCAACCCATACCCCTACATTTACCCCTTACCTAACACTACGGGCAATTTAGCATGGCCAATTCACCTGACCTGGACATCTTTGGACTGTGGGAGGAAACCGGAGCGCCCGGAGGAAACCCACGCAGACACAGAGCGAATGTGCAAACTCCACACAGACATTCGCCTTAGGCAGGAATTGAACCGGGTCTCTGGCGCTGTGAGGCAGCAGTGCTAACCACTGTGCCACCGTAAATACTGATGCAAAATATTCATTTAGTATCTCCCCCATTTTCTGTGGCTCCACACAAAGGCCACCTTGCTGATCTTTGAGGGGCCTTATTCTCTCCCTAGTTACCCTTTGTCCTTGATATATTTGTAAAAACAGTTTGGATTCTCCTGAATTCTATTTACCAAAGCTATCTCATGTTCCCCTTTTGCCCTCCTCATTTCCCTCTTAAGTATACTCCTACTTCCTTTATACTCTTCTAAGATTCACTTGATCTGTCCTGTCTATACGTGACATATGCTTCCTTCTTTTTCTTAACCAAACCCTCAATTTCTTTAGTCATCTAGCATTCCTTATACCTACCAGCCTTCCCTTTCACCCTGACAGGAATATACTTTCTCTGGATTCTTGTTATCTCATTTCTGAAGGTTTCCCATTTTCCAGCCATCCCTTTACCTGCGAACATCTGCCTCCAATCAGCTTTTGAAAGTTCTTGCCTAATACCATCAAAATTGGCCTTTCTCCAATTTAGAACTTTAACTTTTAGATCTGGTCTATCCTTTTCCATCACTATTTTAAAACGAATAGAATTATGGTCACTGGCCCCAAAGTGTTCCCCCACTCTCACCTCAGTCACCTGCCCTGCCTTACTTCCCAAGAGTAGGTCAAGTTTTGCACCTTCTCTAGTAGGTACATCCACATACTGAATCAGAAAATTATCTTGTACACACTTAACAAATTCCTCTCCATCTAAACCTTTAACACTATTGCAGTCCCAGTCGATGTTTGGAAAGTTAAAATCCCTTACCATAACTACCCTATTATTCTTACAGATAGCTGAGATCTCCTTACAAGTTTGTTTCTCAATTTCCCTCTGACTGTTGGGGGGTCTATAATACAGTCCCAATAGGGTGATCATCCCTTTCTTATTTCTCAGTTCCACCCAAATAACTTCCCTGGATGTATTTCCAGGAATATCCTCCCTCAGCACAGCTGTAATGCTATCCCTTATCAAACACGCCACTCCCCCTCCTCTTTTACCTCCCTTTCTATCCTTCCTGTAGCATTTGTATCCTGGAACATTAAGCTGCCAGTCCTGCCCAAACCTGAGCCATGTTTCTGTAATTGCTATGATATCCCAGTCCCATGTTCCTAACCATGCTCTGAGTTCATCTACCTTCCCTGTTAGGCCCCTTGCATTGAAATAAATGCAGTTTAATTAATTAGCCCTACTTTGTCCCTGCCTGCCCTGACTGTTTGACTCACTTCTGTTTTCAGCTGTACCCATCTCAGATCGATCTCTTTCCACACTATCTCCCTGGGTCCCACCCCCTTACTAGTTTAAATCCTCCCAAGCAGTATATTTATCCCCTTCCAATTTAGGTGCAATCCATCCTTCTTGTACAGGTCACTTTTACCCCAAAAGAGATTCCAATGATCCAAAAATGTGAATCCTTCTCGCATACACCAGCATACACCAGCTCCTCAGCCACGCATTCATCTGCTCTATCCTCCTATTCCTGCCCTCACTAGCTCGTAGTACTGGGAGTAATCCAGATAATACTACCCTTGAGGATCTCCTTTTTAAATTTCTACCTAACTCTCTGTAATCTTCCTTCAGAATCTCAACCTTTTCCCTTCCTATATCATTGGTTCCAATGTGGACAATGACCTCCTGCTGGCCTCTCTCCCCCGTGAGAACATTCTGCACCCTCTGAGACATCCTTGATCCTGGCACCAGGGAAACAACGCACCATTCTGCTTTTTCTCGGCTGAACACAAGAGGTTATGAAGCACCTGCAACCTCCATTGAGGAGCAGGAAACACAGACAAAAGACTGAAAACTTTGAAGGCATACTTTAAACTCTGTTAATATTATGTATTAATGGTTTGTGTTCAATATCAGAGTTCAGGACAGAGAGAGATGATTGATCAACCTGTGATGGCATCGATAAACCTGGCTGAATCCTGAGAGTTTGAACAACTGAAAGATTTCATTTGAGATAAAATTATCCTAGGTATAAGCGATTGCACCATGACAACACAGTGGAAAAAGTAGTGCTCTCACTGCAAGAAGTTGAATCACTTTTCATTCAAGTGTTTAGTTCGAAAGATGCAGAGTAAGGCAATAAAGCTGGCTGCTGGAGAAATGTCTGCCTATGATTCTGATGAGTCATTCTGCACCATACAACAGCAGGCATTGATAAATCTAAATGGTTTGTGAGTGTTAGAAAAATTATTGCAGAAGGAAAGCATCAAGTTAACATAAAGTGCCAGACAGGCAACTACTTGAACTTCGCAGATCTTTACATAGTGGCCTAGAATGGTGACCCAAAAATGAAGCCCTCAAAATTAAAATTGAGAATATAAAATTGGAACAGATCTTATCTTGAGAACAAATGAAGCTGAGAGCTCAATTCAACAGGACGAGTGAAGATCTGGAGTTCTAGATAATAGACATTTAACAATACAGCTCAACTGAAGCAAGTCTGAAGCTTGGACCAGTCACCTGCATGTTGTCAGAAATGGATGCAGTCTTTCACAGGCCACTAAGTCATTGACTGTTGAAAACCCCTAAAACATTACAGATGTGTTTTTACAGGTCTTAAATGTCTTAAAGTCATAGTGTCATACAGTGCAGAAACAGACCCTTTGGTCCAACCAATCCACGCTGAACATAGTCCTAAACTAAACTAATCCCACCTGCCTGCGCCTGGCTCCTATCCCTCTAAACACTTCCTCTTCATGTATCCATCCTTTTAAAATGTCTTTTAAACATTGTAATTGTACTCACATCCACCACTTCCTCAAGAAGTTCATTCCACACTTGAACCACCCTGTGTAGAGAATTTGCCTCTTATGTCTTTTTTAAATCTCTCTCCTCTCATCCCAAAAAGGTAGATGAGAGTGTGAGATCAACACAGTGTCTGCTGTGGAGTATTCCAGCTGCCCTCAAATCTGATCTGAAAAACAAGATAGAGAAACTGATGGGCCCACTATCACAAGAGGTCTTAAAATAGATTGAAAGCCAATAAATAATTTTTTGAGGAGCTAACAGCTGATGGTGAGCGAGTGAACTCAGAATGAGCAGTCAATTCAGACAGCAGTAAATAAAACAGGTTAAGATAAAGGAATGGTGGAAGAAGAAAGGAATATTCCTGAAGTCAAGTAAATAGGTCATATACTAACAGTAAAAAAGACTTTGCCCAGATCCTGACAATTATAGAATCCCTGCAGTGTGGACATAGGCCATTTGGCCTAACAAGTCCACACCAATCCTCCAAAGAGTAACCCACCCAAACCCACTCCCCCACCCTATTACTCTACATTTACCCCTGACTAATGCACCTAACCTACACATCCCTGAACACTATGGGCAATTTTAGCACAGCCAATTCACCTTCCTTGCACATCTTTGGATTGTGGGAGGAAACCGGAGCACCCAGAAGAAACCCACACAGACATGGGGTGAGTGTGCAAACTCCACACAGACAGTTGCCCGAGATGAGAATGAGGTGAGACTAGGTGAGAGTTGTAGCAGAGATGCAGTGACCAACAAGTATGAAAGCAGGGTAATGATTTATTAGATTTCTGAACTAACCTGCAAAGTTCTTGCCTAATTTGCTCATCAGAATGTGACACTCTATCAAAGTTCACTGCTTCGAATGTATAGCAGTGGGGTTCAGAACAAGGAGCAACTTTCACTCAAAGCAATAAAGTAGCAGCTCAGCGTGTTCTGGAAGTCATCAATCCAGCAGAGACATGGAATTTGAGAGACAGATCATACATTTGCCATGGGGACAACACCCCAGGAATGGAGAAGCCTCAGACAAACTGACAACAACTCATGTACACATCATTAAAAAACCCAAACGTGTCTGAAATAATAGTGAAATACATGTACAGAGTCTGATGAAAGTAGAACAGCTCAAAATTAGTTCTGTTCATGAATGATCATTTTTGTTTTTTGATCATGCATATCACACAACTTGGCTAACTAGGAACTATGGAAATGTTTGTGTGCACTACTTTTAATGAAAGCAGAGATGTTTGGAGAAATGCATTTGAACATTGTGTATTAACAACTTGCTATAGTTATGTGATCACTTCATCTGCTGTAAATACAAAATACACCATTGGAAACAAAAATGTCTCCACATCAAATTATTCCACAATTCCCTATCATTCTAATATCCTGCTGTAGGAGAGTGCAGGTTGTAGCAGTGATGAAAAGCCTGCTGTTGTCATTATGTTTTAATTTGATGTGATGTGTGGTTACTAACCACTGATTTTGGGGTAAAGTATTACCATGTCTAGGGTGTTGTCCTGTGGTCAAGGATATACCCTGAGTAAATCTAGGCAGAAGAGGCTGTAGTTTCGAAATGTGGTGTATTACACCTCTGTATCTATTTAAAGGTTACATGGACTCTTAAATATTTTACAGATCAGTGACTAGAAGGAAAGAAAGACAGTCATAAAGTCAAACAGCATGGAAATAGACCCTTCAGTCTAATCAGTCCATGCCAAACATAATCCCAAACTAAACTGGTCCCACCAGCCATCTCCTTGCCTTTATCCCTCCAAATCTTTCCTATTCATGTGCTAACCAAATGTCATTGCACTCACATTCACCATTTCCTCAAGGAGTTCATTCTATACCCGAATCATCTTCTGTATTGAAGAAATGTGTGTGCTTCCAGCACGAACCATGTCAGAGTATAAATGATGTCTGTTCAAACTCTCAAATTGCCTTCTGTAAATGACCTTGCACCCTCAGTGGTAGTGTTGTATATCAGAATGGATGGATCTTCACTTAGTTTAACCCTTTCACACCATTACCTTGCACAAAACCACAGCATTTTCTTGTTCAAAATCCTGAAGTTAAAGTCACCACAAAAATTATTTCATAGCAACTTTGTCTTCAACATTTTCAAAAATACATATGAAATTGTTCACAATTGGACACTGCCTTAATCCCTGACATTTGGGCCTCTTTGACTGGCCTCAAGCAAGTACACAATCATATCCCAGAGGCTGGACCAAAGCTGGAAGGAAGACTGCTATGTTCAATAGAAAAACGCAAGCCTTCAATCAGCATTGGCCAATTTCAACTCATAGCAGCTGGGGGTGGGGGGTGGCTTGGCAGGATGGTCGACCCTCACTTGGATTCAGTTTCTCCTTTTGTTTGAAATTGTGACTGTTCTTTAACGTTGTCCTTTGCAAAGATAGGTATATTTTAATGGTTTCACGGTCTGCCTCTATCTGTCCTTACATTGGGAGTGGGTTTTGCAGCAACAGTACAGGTGCTGAGTCATGTTTGTAAAGATTGTTGATTTGCTTACACTCAAATACTTTTTTATCCAGCTCAGTACATTGGAGCAAGGTGAATCAGATGGATGAATACCTAACCTAGCAACGGGGTACACTGAGTAATTTTTGAGCAGAATTTTATGTTTGAGAAATAAAGTGCATCGATCAGTCACTTTCTATGTAGTCACAAACCAATTGCATTGCCTTTTAATGACTCCATAGCTGTCAAAGATTTAGCAGATACAGCTCACTTGTCTGTGTCTACAGTTAAATCAGCAGTTTCATGTTTCACAAAGTTAACCAAAAATAACAATGAAGTCATAAGGTAACAACTCCACAGTTGCGAACATAAAAGAATAGGAACAGAAGTAAGCCTCATAGTCATTCATGCAATGATGATGCCATATGGATCTGTGGGAAGAACGGTTCAGGGTCTCAAAGGAGTGAGATCTAACATCTGGCTCTTCTCAAAGTCTCTTTAAAAGTGTCTATCATTTTAATGTGACCAGTAACTAATTGTTGCTGAAAAATGTGTTGCTGGAAAAGCACAGCAGGTCAGGCAGCATCAAAGGAGCAGGAGAATCGACGTTTCAGGCATAAGCCCTTCTTCAGGAATGGCTTATGCCCGAAACGTCGATTCTCCTGCTCCTTTGATGCTGCCTGACCTGCTGTGCTTTTCCAGCAACACATTTTTCAGCTCTGATCTCCAGCAGCTGCAGTCCTCACTTTCTCCTAGTAACTAATTGTTGACTTGGAACAAACTATATCTTGCTAACTATAATCAACTTAGGCAGTAAATTTCTTTCCTCTACTATATTAGATAAAGCAGGGACTATAATGCCCTAGATTTAGAGAGAATGATGGCAGCAACTTCATCAGCTCATACAGTGCAGTGAGTTGGCAAGCCCATGCAATACTTTCCCACCCAATCTGCATATCCCTGATTCTGTTAAAAGTCCAGTAATCCAGCCAGCTCAGTATGGAAGGTACCCAACAACTGACCACCCTCAGCCTGTCTTACTTGTAGGAATTCAAAGGGATAACATATTATTTGACCATGGAAGAAAATCGCAGGCAAGAAGTCATGTGATGAACCTCCAGGAATATATTGAATCTGAGGTGATAACCTGAACCTCAAAGTCAAGAGTCCTAAATCCCAAGACATTTGCACTTTGGTGTAATTGGTGAGTGGATTTGCTCTTTTTCAGTTACCTCATGCAAGTGTCTGTCCATTAAAAGAAGACCAGCAAGAAGAGACAGAATTCAAATATACAACTAAGGCAATTCTTCTTCTTTGGTCTGAAGAAGATCACTCCGTGGAAAATTGGCTATGGATCTTGATGGATTTTTTTTGGTATTGGTTCAAACTTCCATTATTTTAAGTTTATAAACCATTACCGTCACGTTCCAGCCAGAATGGAGATAGATGAGTAATTGTCCTGTCAATCAGATCCTGAGGCCAGACTTGCTATAAGTGACTAGAATTGATTTTATGCACATAATTTTGATTGTGTAATTCTCCTCCAATCATGGAAGCTTTACTGGAAAAGTAGCCCTGGATTCTTCATCTGCGGATTTTGCTGCAATTTTGTTCTGTGTTTCTTAAATCACAGAGACTTTGTTTAACTAGATTCTTTAGAACTTTTCTGAGTAAGTAAACACTATTTACTGTTTAAACAGGACTTGACGAGAAGTGATGGCCCAGCAGCATTATCGCTAGACTATTGACCCAGGAAATGTTCTGGGGACCCAGGTTTAATTCCTGCCATGAGATATGGTGAAATTTGAATTCAATAAATATCTGGGGTTAAGAGTCTATGATGAAAAAACCATTGCTGATTATCAGGGAAAGACCCTTCTGGTTCACTAATGTCTTTTAGGGAAGGAAATTGCCATTCTTACTGGGTCTGGCTTACATGTTACTTCAGACCCACAATCAGCAGATGACACTTAACTGTCCTCTGGGAAATTAGGGATAGGTAATAAATGCTGGCTTGGCCAGTGATGCCCACAGCCTGTGAATGAATTTTAAAAAAAACTCAGTTCACTCTGAAATAATCATTTTTTGCTCCTTATCCTCCATAGCCTCTAACTCTCTGGCTATCCAAATCAGAATCAACTCTAGAGTAGGACAAATTGGAGGAAAAATTTAGGAAGAGCTGGGAGCCATGGTGGGGTGTAGGGGGGGGAGTGGCCTTCGGATAGGTGAGGGTGGCACCATAGAGTCATAGTCATAGAGATGTACAGCATGGAAACAGACCCTTTGAGGAGAAAGTGAGGACTGCAGATGCTGGAGATCAGAGCTGAAAATGTGTTGCTGGAAAAGCGCAGCAGGTCAGGCAGCATCCAAGGGACAGGAGAATCGATGTTTCAGGCATAAGCCCTTCTTCCTGAAGAAGGGCTTATGCCTGAAATGTCGATTCTCCTGTTCCTTAGATGCTGCCTGACCTGCTGCGCTTTTCCAGCAACACATTTTCAAACAGACCCTTTGGTCCAACCCATCTATGCTGACCAGATATCCCAACCCAATCTAGTCCCACCTGCCAGTACCCGGCCCATATCCCTCTAAACCGTTCCTATTCATATACCCATCCAAATGCCTCTTAAATATTGTAATTATACCAGCCTCCATCACTTTTTCTGGCAGCCCATTCCATACACATACCACCCTCTGCGTGAAAAAGTTGCCCCTTAGGTCTCTTTTATATCTTTCCCCTCTCACCCTAAACCTATGCCCTCTAGTTCTGGACTCCCTGACCCCAGAGAAAAGACTTTGTCTATTTATCCTATCCATGCCCATCATAATTTTATAAACCTCTATAAGGTCATCCCTCAGCCTCCGACGCTCCAGGGAAAACAGCTCCAGCCTATTCAGCCTCTCCCTATAGCTCAAATCCTCCAACCCTGGCAACATTCTTGTAAATCTTTTCTGATCCCTTTCAAGTTTCACAACATCTTTCCGATAAGAAGGAGACCAGAATTGCACGCAATATTCCAACAGTGGCCTAACCAATGTCCTGTACAGCTGCAACATGACCTTCCAACTCCTGTACTCAATACTCTGACCAATAAAGGAAAGCATACTAAATGCCTTCTTCACTATCCTATCGACCTGCAACTCCACTTTCAAGGAGTCATGAACCTGCACTCCAAGGTCTCTTTGTTCAGCAACACTCCCTAGGACCTTATCATTAAGTGTGTAAGTCCTGCTAAGATTTACTTTCCCAAAATGCTGCACCTCGCATTTATTTCATTTCCAGCTTAATTTGAAACTGGCAAGGTAAAAATTAATGCAAAGAAGCTTCATGGATTGGGAACCCACCCTCCCCAAGGACCGCACAGTGTGTTTTTCAAAACAGAGGCCCACACAATATGACTTGTCTTGGAACTTGCATTCCCCCTTGGGTAATCCATGAACACAATGATATTAAACTCACTCTATGCTTCAAGTTCATTCTTCAGTCCTGGTTGTCATTTGTCAAAGTTGGGTTTGATTGCCCATTGCAGTAGTCCCACAGACACTGTGGGCATTCTGTTCATTGAGAGTGGCCAAGGTGACTGACAGGTGCTGACTAAGTGTATCTTTCTTCACAGAGAACTTGAGTCTATTGAGAGTGAATCTCCTGTGGCAGTGCGTTTGTTGCTGCTGCTGTTTTTTGGGCCAGGAGATTAGGCAGGATTGGACGACTGGCCAGTGCAGCAGTTATCAGCTTCTGTCACGGCGTTGGTAATGCAAACACCCTCGTAGTCCCGCAGTCGGACAATGATGGAGTCAAGCAGGTGCTAGTACCTGGAGTGAGGTGTTGCCATTAGATATTGTGTTTGCCTTTCTTGTCAAACAGGGTGTTCAAAGCGACCAGGCCATATAGAATTTTACAGCAGAGATGGAGGCCATTTGTCCCATCATGTCTGTACTGGCCCCCGTAAGAGGTACTTAGCTGGTCACTTTCTCTAAGCCAACCTCTATGGCCCTCTAACTTCTTCACTTTCAACTGTGTATCCAGCTCTCTTTGAAACCTCCTATGGAATCCACCTCCTTTTGTCAGTCAAAAGGTCAAATGAAAAGCATTGTGCAATTGTTAAGTGCCTTACTTCCTTGGTTACTAAATGTCAGCAAAATTTCCAATCCAGACTCCCAGCAAGTCACCTGATTCCTGTGTATAGTACTTCACAATACTGTCATCAGCACCGGAGATCTGCGAGATCAGCCCAGGGATCACATTTGAAAACATGCCCAGCAAGAAACCACCTTAGATGGATCCGTCAGGACTGGGTTCACCAAATGGACTGGCCCAAAGCCCAGAAGATCAAAATTAGACTTTTCTTCAGGAGGACTCCATTGTCATATTTATGCATGCAACCTTTATTGTACCCTTTCCACGCCAATCATGCAGCTTGGGAGGTGGAGGTTGGCATTCCAGTTATTAGCCCATCAGTACATTAAAAGGCAAACCTGAGACTGACCCGTCCACTTTGCTGAGGAATAAGAACTCCTCCTTCTGTAACCCAGATAGGCAGGTTTCAATGATGGCAGGTGTAAGCCCTCACGAGACAGCATCAGGCTAATGAGGGAGTTATCTTTGTCACCGGATACTCTTTTTCAGCTTTGTGGTTTTCAAGCTCTGATGAGCTCCATCTGTGCTCCCCCCGCATCCCACTCCATGTTCAAGCCTCCCCCTTCCACCCTCACCTCTCCAACCACTTTTGTGATGCCCAAAACTCCTTTCCCACCCTAAATCCCCCTGTCTACCAACCAGGACATCACATCCTCAGAAACCACACCACAGCCCAACTCAAGCCCACCCTAGAACGCTGCATTAATGCCATTGGGGATTTTACCAATGGGTCTATTCAGTCTCCTCCCTCCAGGAAATTGATAAGAACTTGCTGATCCATTTATGTTTACTTGTGGATCTGTCTCCCCCTGACTTGTTATGTATTTGTCACCTGGGAAGACGCACTGAATTAGGCCTTTGGTTGGCTAAATTGACTCGCCAACTCGGGAAGCTATCCCAACACAGCTCCCTGGTGATTGTACCACCTCTTATCAGCTCTTAAGCACCAGCCACCATTATTAACACCAAGATTTCTAGTTTTTAATTTTGCCTTTCCTCAGAGATTACTTCGGCACAGGGAGTGGAGCACAGGATTAGTATTTAATCCTGAAGTGGTCTTAATGGATCAACCAGTTATTTCCTTGCCGATTCTCATGGGTCAATGATCCCTGAGCAATTTGCTGCGAATATTTTCAAGCATTGGCTGATCTCCTGTGAGTATTTTCCCATATATTCTATTCTTATTTCCAATTTTACAGCTTATATCTTTTACGAGAAAAATATATTGGTTGGCCACGATGGCAGAGTAAATTAAGCTACCAATCATAATCTCCTGTTTGCTTGGGCTGCTGTCTGTAATTGTATAACTATGGCTGTTTTCTTTTTAATTATCCATCCATACCAGTAGCAGCAGCTTTGTGTAGAATCAGGAGTTTTGCATTAGGAGCAGTAAATTGATGCCAAGAGTGAAATGGGTCTCTGGATAAGGGAAACAACACTCAAAACTGATTGCATCTAAACACTCACTAATGTCTTGCAATTTGCTGCAATATTAAAGGAATGAAAGATTAATGCTTCTAACAGATCGAAAATTGAATTTATTTCATGGAAGCAAGTTCCGAAATGTTAGCAGGAGATTAAAATAGGAAAAGCTGAGTCAAGATTGAAAACACTATAATTAGAGAGGTATGGACCATGTGCTGGCAGATGGGATTAGATTAGAATGGCATCCTGGTCAGTGTAAACATGGTGGGCCGAAGGGCCTGTCCCTGTGCTGTACAATTCTGTGGTTTACATTCTATGGTAATATCATAACTGGGAACCACATACCCTCAATAGAAGAGAGCTGCAAATGATGTTATTATAAACTTATAAGCTTATTATTAATTTACACTGTTTATAAGATAGACTGCATTGTGCTGTGTTGTGTTTCATGGTCAGAATATCAGTATGACACACTCTTGATATCATTGTATCAAACCTTATTAATTCCTTCAGCCTTCTCGTGGATGAGGTAACTTCCATCTTTCTAAGGCATTTAGCAATTGAGCAACCGAGTAATGAGAAAGGGAATGGCCAATGAAAGTCCTGCTCTTACATCCAAAACCCTGTTATCATGATCCTACCCACACTCACCCACCTCCAGCTAGAATATGATGATTTCTGACAAAGGCTCTATAGCTCTGTGCTCTTCAACATATAGATTACAAACAACTGGTCAATCACAGAGTCTCTGAGAGTTGACCTCACTGGCCATCTGGATTCCCTCCTTACTCATGCACTAATTGTCATGCCACGGCAACCCTTCCACTTCTAGAAGCTGTATGGCTGGAGAAAAATGTATGGCCTTAACAGGTCAACTCATTGCAACATGTTTCAGTTTAGTCCAGATGGACTATCATTGTTGGGCAAAGAAAGTTTATTGCAGCAACACAAGAAAACAAGCAAAATAAATATATTAGGAACTGAGAGTGAAACCAGTATATTAGAAACACAAAAGGGTGTTTTGCTCATCATGGACAGTCTGCAAGAGCAACTTAGCTCATCCTGTTCCTCTGACCTTTCTCTTGGAACTGTCTGTTTTTTTTCTCTCTTCAGTTGCTTATTTAATAGCTCCTTGCAGGTCAAAAAAAAATACGCTTACAATGTGAGCAGGGCAACTCAACCAGGGCCTCCGTTACAAATCAGATTCACAAAGGTGCCCTCCCATGCCTCCACATTTAAAAGCAGCCACTACATTCTGGATGTACCAGAGGCACAAATCCAGATGTCGGCTGCAGCGTGACCTGTGACAGAGTTACAAACTTTAAGGTGAAAAAACAATGAAGAGGAATGAACCTAGACCATCAAAAACAAACAAGAATGGCTGAGAAGTGAAGGTGTTGGACTGCTCATCCATTGTGCTTTGTATGCCCGGGTTAAAATTCCACTCCTGTCATTCTTATAGAGTCGTACAGCATAAAAACAGATCCTTTTGTCCAATCAGTCCAAGTTGACCACATTCCTAAGCTAAACTAGTCTCACCTGCCTGCTCCTGGCCTATATTCCTCCAAACCATTCCTACTCATGAACTTATCCAAATGTCTTTTAAACATTATAACTGTACCTGCATCCTTCACTTTCTCTGCAAGTTCATTCCACCACACAAATCACTCTCTGTGAAAAAAGTTGCATCTCATGCCCTTTTAAATCTTTCTCCTCTCACTTTCAAAATATGCCCCCTAGTTTTGAACTCCCCCAGCCAAGAGAAAGACTCTTCTCATTCGCTTTATTTATGCTGCTCATGATTTTATAAACCTCAATAAGGTCACCCCACAACCTCCGATGCTCTAGTGAAAAAAGTCCCAGTCTTTCCAGTCCCTGATTATATCTCAAACCCTCCATTCCTGGCAACATCTGGTAAATCTTTTCTGATCCCTCTCCTGTTTAATAATATCGTTCGTATAACAGGAAGATCAGAACCACACCTAGTATTCCAGAAGAGGCCTCACCAATGTCCTGTGCAACCGCAACACGATGCTCCAACTCGTTTTGGGAAGTGTCTACTATTGCCATCCATCTTCGGGTCAGTAAGCTTTGCAAAGGCAGGAAGGAGAGATCAAACCCAGAGTGCGACACAGGCTGAGGATGTAGTATGGGGGATTTGGGGCAATGTGTGAATTTGGTGAAGAAGGGAAGAGGTGCTATTTGTTTGCTTTATTTTGGGCTCATCATTTGTACAGGATAAATTACAGGCCAGGATCAGGGGCCCAGAACAAAAGAGTGACATCACCTTAACTGTAATTTCATTGGTTGATGATTACTACTAATTTAACTATCTATTCTTGGCCCTTTCGGATTAAAGGTAAAGAGGGGAAACATTTACAGGCCACAAACTAAAAGGCCACTATGAAATTTAAAAATCCAATTAAGAACTAAGTAACTAAAATAGAGTTGCTGAACCAGACAATATGTTGTAACTGCAAGATGTGAGAGCTGGAGGGCCCCACTGTGGTTCATAGTGGCCACATCTGTAGCAAGTGTTGGTTGCTTGTAGAACCAACTCTGGCTCAGAGTTGATCTGGAGTCTTAGCTTTGGAAATTGCAACACAACAGGAAGGGGGAGAGTTACCTGGGTACTATGTTTCAGAGGCAGTCCCATCCTTTAGATTAACTACCTCGAATAAAGTCAGTGGTCAGGGAAGAGGGTATGACTGCAAGTGAGACAAGTAGAGGTATACAGGAGGCAGTGCTGAAGGAACCTCAGCCCTTGTGCTTGTCTAACAGATTTGAGATTGTTGCTTCCAGTGTGGATGGGAATGAGGCCTGTAGGGAGGATGAGCAAACTAACCATAGCACCATGATACAGGGAACCATTCAATAAGTGGGGAGATAGAGAAATGTAGTTGTAATGGGGATGTTATAGACAGGGGAAATAGACACTGTTCTCTGTGGCCAGGATCAAGAGTCCCAACGCTGTGTTGCCTGCCTGATGCTTAGGGGTCAGGATATCCCCTCTGGGCTGCAGAAGAACTTGAAGTAGGAGGGAAAAGATCCAGTTGTTGTGGTCCATGTAGACAGAGGAAAGAGGTTCTGCTGAGGGAATATGAACAGCTGAGGGTTAACTTAAAAAACAGAGGCAAAAAGTTAATAGTCTCTGGATTACTATCTGAGTCACCAGCAAGTCGGCACTGGGTCAACAAAATTAAAGAGGTGAACAAGTGGCTGAGAGGTTGGTTTGGGTGAAACAAGTTTGAATTCTTCGAACATTGGCACCTGTGCTGGGAAGGCGGGAAGAATGGGATGGGTTGCTCCTGAATCATATTGGGACCAGTCTTGGCAAATCGCATACCGATGTTAAACAAAATTGGGGGGTGTGGTTGTTAGGTTCAATTGTATAGAGAAGATTTACAAGGATTTTGCCAGGGTTGGAGGATTTGAGCTATACCGAGAGGCTGATCAGGCTGGTTGTAAGACACTAATTATGGAAAACATTAAAGGGGGGAGGGGTCAGCAGAGGCTCTTAAAGTTTCCAGAACAACTAATAGGGCAGAGAGTATGGAAAGGGTCAGTCGTAGCAGCTAAGGGGCTTTCAAAGACCAACAAAAGGCAACAAAAAAAGAAAGAAGAAGGCAGAAGATTAATAAGGGTAAGCTAGCCAATAAGGTAAAGGAAGACTGTAACAGTTTCTTTAGGTGTATAAAGAGTAAAATGAAAGGCAAAAGTGGATATTGGGCTGCTGGAAAATGACACTGGGCAAATAGAAGTGTGGAACAAGGAAATGGTTGAGGAACTGAATAATTACTGAAAAAGGCTAATGTAATGTCCCTTTTTAAAAGGGGAAGGAGGCAGGAGATAAGAAACTATAGACCAATGATCCTGACCTGGGTTGTTGGTATGATTTTAGAGTTCTGTAATGAAGAATGAATTGCAGAGTTGTTGGAAGCGCATGGTAAAATGGAATTATGTCAAATAGCTGCATCAATGGGAGGTCATGTCTGACAAATCCATTATAATTCTTTGAGGAGGTAACCAGTAAGTTAAACCAAGGAGAAACAGTGGATGTGATCTATTCAGCTTTCGAAAAGGCTTTTGATAAGGTACTGCATAGGAAGCTGCTACATAACATCAGAGCTCATGGTGTTAGCAGCAAGGTACTGTCCTGGATAGTGGAGTGGCTGAGTGGTAGAAGGCAGAGAGTGGCAATAAGGGGGTATTTTTTAGGAAAAGATTAAATCTGAGAGTAAGCTAGTTAATAATAGTGCTTGGTCGAGTTCCACAGTCGGGACCACAACTATTCACATTATACATTAATGATCTGGATGAAAAAAAGGGGAGCATTGTTGCTAGGTTTGCAGCTGATACAAAGATGGGTGGAGGGACCAGTAATGTTGAGGGAGCAGGGAGTCTGTAGAAGGACTTGGACAGTGGGAAAAAAAATATTAGATGTGGGAATACAATGTGAGAGATTGTGAGGCTATGCACTTTCTCTGAAAGAGTAGAGGCATAGATTATTATCTAAATGGGGAAAGGCTTCAGAAATCTGAAGCACAAAGGGATTTAGGAGTCCTACCTCAGGAATCTGTAATGGTTCAGTTGGCAGTTAGGAAGTGTGATGTTGTTGTGGCTTTAAGAGGTTATTGCCCTGAGTTTTTGTTTGAAGAGATGTTTTAAGGCAGAAGTGACAAGTAGTCTATCAGGACCACTGGAATAAACAGCTTGTGAGGCCTTGGAGCTTTTATTCAAAAGTTGGAACAATAGAAGCAGACTGAAGGATGTGGTCAAACTCCCACAGAATGAGGAATCTTTTAGTTTAGCTTTCAGCAGATGCGGTGGGTGTTGCAAAAAGCTGCCGCATCTTTCTTTGCTACATCTGAAAGCTGGATTTCTCATTGTTTTTTGGTGTTGTTTCCTCCTAGATTGGATTACTGCGCATGAGACAATCTGTTTTCTGAATTTGCCTTTTGCCAAGGGTGTGTTTATGGGATGATGCTATATTGGAACAGTTAATTAGTGATGGTTACTCTGTCTATTGTTTTGTTAAATTTCCAAATGAGTTAAATTATTCCAATTCCTTCTTTCTTTTGTTTTATCTTAACTATAGTGGATGAATAAACCATGTTTTGCTTAAAATCAGTAGCTTGACTAATTGTATTGCATCTGGAACACAACACTTTACAATTACCTTTAAAATAAGAAGAGGTTCGGGTCTAGACTTTTTTCTGAATATCTTGTGGGGGTTTGGTCTGGTCCATAGCAAAAGGCAAATAAAATGTTACCATTCATTTCAAGAGAGCTAGAAGACAAGAGCAGAAATGTACTGCTGAGACTGTATAAAGCTCTGGTTGAATCACATTTGGAATGCTGTGAGCAGTTTTTGGTCTCACATTGAAGGAGGAATATGCTGGCGTTGGAGGGGATCCAGATGAGATTTGCAAGAATGATCCTGGGGATGAAGGGTCTATAATATGAGGACCAGTTGAGGTCTCTGAGTCTGTACTCAATATTTAGAAGAATGAGGTGGATCTGATTGAAAATTACAAAATACTGAGAGGCCTGGATAGAATGGATCTGCAGAAGTTATTTCTGCTAATAACATAATCTAGGATCTGAGACACCCTTTAGAACTGAGAGGAGGAGGAATTTCTTCAGCCAGAGGGTAACGAATCTGTGGAGCTCATTGTCACAGAGGACCATGGAGGCCAAGTCTTTGAATATTTTTAAGACAGAGATAGTCTTGACTAATAAAAGGATCAAAGGTTATGGGGATAAGGCTGGACAATGGGATTGAGAAACTTATCAGTCATGATTGAATGGCAGAGTAGACTTGATAAGCCAAACGGCCTATTTCTGTGCCTGTATCTTACAGTCTCATGGTCTATTTAGCACTAAAAAAAAAACACCCGTTTATATTCTCTTTGAGTAGATCATGGGATGCACTTAAACTCAAAAAGTGACCTTATATTTAAAAGGTCGGAGACACTTGTACTACTAGAAGCATACTCCTCTGATGTGACCTAATAACTTAAGATTATCCCAGATCTTTAAGTTCCTGAGGATTTTAATGTACATAATAGTTAATTGTAGTAAATATCTGTTTGATTCTCAATACTGCAATATTCACACTCAACCTCTAAGTTATGGGGGATAATATAAATAATGCTTCATAGATAAAATGTTCCTTACAAGACAAACTAATAACATGGTAGCAGTGTTAATACTTCGGGTTGAGGGACTCTTCCTCAGAATTCCTCCTTGACCTGAACCATTAACTCTGATTTCTTGTCACAGCTGCTGCCAGACCTGCTGAGCTTTTCCAGCAATTTCTATTTTTGTTTCTGATTTACAGCATCTGCCGTTCTTTCTGTTTTTATCATGGTCGCAGTGGTGGTTGTCTACAAAAGTCCTCAGTATCTTGGTGGCATATATTTGGACAAGGTTCTTGACTGAAATGGTTTTCTCAATCATACATGTATTGAATTCATTTCTGAAGGCTAACTGGACAACAACTATGGGCAACAGAGAGTCTGGACAAAAAGAGAGTTGCTTGCCCTTACGGAACATCAATTTCTGTGAATATAGACAGCTGATTGATCTGTAGATAGGGCAATGATAACTTGGAAAAGAGATGCACTCTTTTGATTAGAATGCAAGTCTCTTCAAGATAAAAGAAGTTCCAAAGATTGCTTTAATGAAAAAATGATGAAACACATGCTTGAGCTGAAACAAATGGCCTATACAATGCAATTTTCAAATCTGGAAAGGTAGAATGCTCTATGCCTGTCAATTGATGCATAAGTAACAGTTTTGCATAACAATTGGCTGCAAAGTCTTTGTTCTTAATTTAAACTGAAGAAAGTCAGGAATACATGACTGAACATTGTACAGTACAGGAATCATATATGGCAGAAAACTCATAATGGATTGAGCATTCAGTGGCACCCATACTGTATTACAACTATTTAAACAACATTACATAGCACTATTTTACAGATCAAGTCATAAAAGATTCCAGGAAGTGTACTCTAAAAATCTTAAAAATCACACAACACCAGGTTATAGTCCAACAAGTTTAATTGGAAGCACACTAGCTTTCGGAATGACGCTCTTCATCAGGTGGTAATGGAGGGCTCAATCCTAACACACAGAATTTATAGCAAAAATTTACAGTGTGATGTAACTGAAATTATAGAAATCTTGCTTGCCATTTAGAAGAGTGGCTTCATAGAAATTAGTGCATTAAATTTTTCCATCGATAATCAGAATGATCCAGAAAAGATCTGGAATGGTCTCAAATACTAGTTGAAGATTTAAAAAAAAGATTCAACAGAGTCAAATCATGTCATATAGACAGCAACACCAAAGATCCACTGGCCAATTTGTCTGAAGCCGCCATATCAAAGGGCTAAGCATAACTTATCTGAAGAGGAAATTTCAAAGAGGTGCATTGAGTCAGTCATCATTTCTCCACAAATAAAACCTTTATTTGGAATAAAGATTCTGACCCAGCTACCAATGGCTCACAACTTGGATACTGTTCCACCTAATGTGGTCCACTATTATTAAACTATCAACCAATATTACATGCAAGGATAGAGAATTCCCACAAGCCACAGTTTGTCTCAGGTGGTCAATCCATCAAACAAATATCCCAGAGTGCCTTAGGAACAGGTGATCAAACTGTTCCACCCAACAGCTGTCGTGAGCTGCTTTCAAAGCCTATTTTCATATCCTTTCTTTGTGTGTCTGTTTTTGACTCATTGAATTGTCTTTCAATTCCATTAGAGTCCTGCTATTGTCAGAGGCATTTCCACTGGCCTCTTTGACAAGGTAATGCTTGAAGAAACACAACCAACTGTCTGGGATGTTATCTCCAACATCTTTATTCACTCCAATGAACAAGCAAAGAATACTTTTTTTATAGTCATAGCAACAATGAACCACCGTTCCCTCACAGCTCCAGTACTGTTTAAAAGTTACTCTGCGGACATAAGCAAAATCAGATCTTGACCAATATTTTCCCATCCTGCCTGCCTGTTCTCAATTCCACAATGCAGTTTTTTTTGGTCAGGGTGCTGATTTCTCCTGTGATATTCTATTCTATGCCATGGGACAAACTCAATACACATGACTCCACCACAACCAGCTTACATTTATACATATGAGAGAAATACAAGCACAGTCAAATGAATTAGCTTTATTGTCACATGTATTCACATGAGTACAGTGAAAAGTTTACAAGTCACCATTTACAGCACATTGTAGGTACAAAGGTACTTAGGCACAGATTCTTAGGAAAAAGAATTAGAAAATAAAAAGAAATCTAGCATTGAAGACCTTCAAAATCACAAAATCATAGTAATAAATTAAAGAAATAAACAGATAAAAGGTTCAGGAGATCAGTTCTTCCATGATAACATAACAAAGAGAAGAAAAGAAATTTTAAAAATGAGAATTTCTGACAAATGGCACTTAGTCTATTTCACGACTCTGGGCTTGATTCATCGTGATTAATGCAATAAAAAACTAAATAATTCATTGGCTTGCGGAGCTTTTGTGTGTGTGTGCTTTTGATTATGTCTCAGTACGGGTTTCCATCTTTAGAAAGCAGCTCCGGGGCAAGATATAAAGGCCACACCATTGATAATGTGAACTCAAGAATATATGAAAGTCTGCCAAGTCAACAATAATTGCAAGCTGGTGTTAGCAAAGTTCACCAAACCAACAAAATCTGTAACTGATATGGTTTGTGAAACCTACCCAAATGCTGTCCAATGTTTCTTGTTATCTGCAAAGCATGTGGTACCATGAGACATTGGGCATGCATGTTCCAAAGATCAAACCAGACCTTAGAACACAATACAGCTGACCAACAGATGGTACAACATCACAATGCAGACAGCAAACAGAATGTTGAGAAGGTGCACATATGAAAACATATCAATAAGGTTCAGATTCAACTAAGCAAATGGTAAAGTTCAGAAGATGATCCAGCTTTCTGTGTTGTTAATCTATTGCAGTATGTCAACTGTATAAAGTAATCAGAGGCTTTTACAGTCATTAATATCATGTCCTGAAAAAGCAGGACAATACACAAAAAACTTAAAACAACACAGAAGTTAGTACCAACATATTACAAACACACAAGTACCTTAGCAAGTGGCATTCATTGTACATGCTCATAGTATATCATACCTGACAAACAGTTATTACACCTGACTGGGGCAATGTATTGGAAATCAATCCCCATTATTCCTGGAGTCACCACAGAAGTTAAATGTTATATAAAAGTATGCAAAATTCCCCAATTTGCCTGTCTTTTAGGTCCAGGTTGACAGAATGCACAGACTGTACTTAGCAGGGACTGTTAGGTTCTAGCTCCAGATAAAATGGCTAGCCGTTCACATATGATTCTACTTTTTAAAACTCTAACCCGCTCATAAATCTCTCTTCAAGCACCCATCCAAACAGAGTAGAAAAAGCATGGATAGATGACAGTTTAATAGCTGCGGTTTCACTCAGAGATCCTTTTGGCTTGTCAGGACTTGCTGCTTCTTGATCTTCCTTCTCCAGGTGCTTTCCCTTGCCTGCAAGAGGTACAGGGTGAGTGATACACACTGATAAAGTCTCGGACTGATTGGTTAAATACCAAAGCTTATAGCCATTGGTAAGGGCAAATAAACTGGCTATTTTAGGCTTGAAGTGATTTTTTTACTGCAGTGAAAAGGATAGCTCCTTCCTTCTCCAATGACTTCTGATGAACCATTCACACCAAAGGTTCAAGCAAAACATACTGCATATACTACCAATCAATGATCGCTAAGTGTCAACAAACAAAGCAAAATTTTCATGATGTATAGATACATTTTAGTGCAATACCAATGAAGAAGAGATCACGATTCACAGCGCAACTTATCCTTAGAATGCAAGTGAGAGGACATTTGTCCAGTATCCAATTCTCTAACTGTACTAACGAAAGAGGTACTCGACTGAGCAGGTAGAGAATTATAAACACCGTACTGTGTGCAGAGGTTGTAAGTTAGAAATCCAAACACAAATAGTTGGATATCAGCAAAGGATTCTAAAATATACGACCAGTCCAGATTATACAAAGTCCTACATTGAATTTTAAACCCTTGAAAGTTTGAATCAGTCAATGTTTTCGTTTTTGAATGTCTTACCCTTTTGGATTGATTTCAGGAAAAGAATTGATGAATATCTGTCTGGAGGGCTCTTTAATGTTGGTCCATCCATAAATAAAAGGATGTGTGAATTCCTTAGATTTCTGCGAATGTCCATATTTAATTAAAAATTCACTTGAGATTTGGGATAGTCCAAGGTATAAGTAAGAACACAAGGTCATAAGGTCACATGATTTGTAGAAGCCAGTAAGTATCTAATTTTAAAACTAATGAATTAAAATTCATAATATGTTGGAGTATGACTTTGACAGTGAGAAGACTAATAGGAGATAAAAATTGTGCAGAATTTTTATGGTTATCAACTGGCGTATTTTGCAAGGAAGGGGTGTGGGTGGACAGGGGTATAATATAAACTTAGTCATAAAGTGCTCCAAGATTGAAAAATCTCAGTCAATGCGACCTGAACATTTGAGATGAGTTTAGGTTGTTCTATGAGGAATCCTCTTGACACTGGGAAACGTAACTGGTGAGAACATCGCTTAAAGAGCAGAAAACTGACAGCTCCAATTATCAAGTTTGTTCCCCACCTCCAACTCCTATCATCCCCACTTAAAGCCCTGACCTCCTTTGTGGAGTGTGTCCTCCAGTATATTCCAGACTCATTCAATCACCTGAGGAAGGAAGCAGATTGGTAATTTGCTATCTTTAGCTGTTAAATCAGAACTGGCTACAAATCAAATCTTCAACTTGACTACTGCTTCGAAAAACAGGACTATTGAAGAAAACACAGATTTTCTGGCTTTACTTATTTTCATTTCTTCTGTATTAGGTCTTCTTTCAAATATTAATACATTAATTGCGACACTGCACAAGTATTGAATCCACACAATGGGACCATGCCTCAGTGTGCTGTTGTCATGGTGTCCAGCTGTTTCTGTGCTGCTTTTCATTCAGGTTTCTCAGAGATGCATTGTCTTCACGCACCTTAATTTAAATTAGTTAGTTCAGAAGCAAGGTGAATAAAACTGAAATATTCAAAAAAATATAAACAATATATGAATTGTCATTATGACTAGGTGAGGAGTGAAGTATCGGATGCTTTTTAACCCTGTTTGGCCACAATGAAGATTTCTTTTAGCACACAGCTCTATCACAACTCAATTCAAATACAGTACTAGTCAACATTTACATGTCAATTACAAAGATTTCCTGAGTGAAAGAAAGGAATTTTATTACTTACTAATCCTAACATAAGTAACAAAATGCAACATCAAAAACATACACACTATAACAAGTATGAAGTTTAAAAAGGGGAGAGACTTTAATGCAAAGAAGGCAGTTTGAAAAGTCTTTAAAGTCCTTGATGTATTAGGTTTTAACTTGAGGCCTTGGCTGTTTAATTGGTTTGTTGAGTCTCGGCTGTGGAAATATTAGTAGATATCTTTGAATTTTCATTAAATGAAAATTTAATGCAATTTTCTTTTTCTCATTGTGTGTCTTTAACCTGCCAGAGCCTGGTAGACACAGAGACAGAGAGATTGATCTTTCCAGTTCAATGTTTACAAATCCATTTTCGCCTCTTTCCACATCACTGATCACTTTGTTCACACCAACACTTGTGGACACAGAGACCAGAGAAAGAATAGAGCTCTTATAGGTGAGGGAGGTGAGGGTATCATCCAGGACCAATCGTCCTGTAAATGTTGTGTTCCTCTAGCAGACTGTAAACATTCACATCGACCTGTGGAACATCCTGCATGGCCATGATGTTATGCTTTGTCAAAACAGAAATTGTTGTAAAAGCTCGGCAGGTCTGGCAGCATCTGTGGAGAGAAATCAGAATTAACGTTTCAGGTCGAGTGACCCTTCCTCAGATGCTTTGTGCTGGAACAGTTATGTTCATGGCTGCATGAAGAGAAAAACAACCATACGAAAGGTAAAAGCGGTCCATTGATAGAACATTGCCCTCAATAGGTTTCCTTTGTTCATTCTCTCCCACTATGTCATGTGTACTCCCTGGTAGTGCAGCTGCTGTGGAGGGAGATTATATGGCAATGGAGCTTGTTGGTCCTAAAGGTTTGGTTGGGCAGCCCAGTGCTTGCTTCTGTTTGGGTGGTCCAGACATAATAAGGCTCTCCGTGTCAGGGTAAAGAAGCCCCTCCTTGGCTTTAAATTCCAAGATTCGGGAGGTGGAAGTGGAGAGCCCAGCCTTCTCTGCAGCATCTGGACATGATTGTCACTGCGTGACAGGAGAAATGCAGTGGATTTCTTCAACCTGAAAATGATAGAAGTACAGACAGAACATGGAAACCAAAAGAGAGAGAAGGCATCATAGTCAATGGTTAGAAGTGGTATACAATGAATGAGACATTCAGCAGGGGTCACTGTGGCAGTTATGGTGGAATGAAGAATGGTACTTAACTTGGTTGGCAAGGCATGGATGCCTTGGTATCTCTAAAGACTCTGCCCCAGTCTACTCCTGCTGCAACCAGCATTCTCTCCTCGTAGAGAGTGAGGAGTTGAATGTTAGGCATCCCTCCAATCATACAGTTCTCTCTGGCCAGTGATGGGCTGTTTTCTCCTGTAATGAGAGACAGGGAGAAATTGAGTGAAATGAAAATGGGGGGAACAGCTTTTTGAGTTGATGTACGTAGTCAAAAGGCAGCGAGATGTTCCAAGGGAGTAAATAAACAGCACAGTGGACTGCAGCATGGAAAGGTGGGATTCTGAGTGTGGTGAGTGAGGGAAGGTGTTGCAGGCAATAGTATTGGTGACGGAGATTGAGCCTCCGTGAGAGGTACAGAAGCAGAGACAGAATGTGTGATGACATATGCCTTTAGGAGGGAAATGTTCTGTCCTGTTTCTTTTAAAGACAGGTGTTATAAATCTGCTCCATGGAAAGCAGAGTAAATAGTTTTGGTTTTTTTTAAAAATTAGACAAAAGAAGCATAAGTTGGTGGTGTGAGGCTCCAACAGAGCCAGGATTTTAGTTTTTCTTTCTGTTTTTGAAATTGTGCTTTTTGGAGTTGAAGCCACTTATTACAGCTCTCTTTGCGACTGCAAAAGTTTGAGTTCCCCTCTCTGCTGCTAGATCAATTTTGTCAGTGTTCCTTCTACTGGACTGGACGAGATAGTAAGTGGGCAAAATCTGTTTTGCTGAATTTGCCTTTGCTAAGGGTATGTTCACGGGGTGCTGTATATTGAAACAGTTGATGAGTGGTATTTAAATAATACATTATTATGTTAAATATTTTGATAGAGTTAAAGTTATTGCCAATTGTTTTTATTTGCATTTTAACTGTGATGTAAGAATAAAGTGTGTTTTGCTTAAAGCTGAGTTGTTTAACCAATCAAATTCCATTTAGATTGAAATACTTTACACTTGTCTTTTAGTCAGATGTAGATTAGGGTCTATTCTATCTCCTTGATATGTTGAGATGGAATAAAGAAAGAGATAGAGTGCTTGGTGGTGTGGTGTAAAGATAACAATCTCTCCCTCAACATCAGCAAAGTGAAAGAGTTGGTCACTGACTTCAGGAAGCAAGGAGGAGGACATGCCCTATCTACATCAATGGGGCTGAGGTGGACAGTGCCATATTCTTAGGAGTGACAATCACCAACAATCTGTCCTGGTCCACCCAAGTTGATGTGATGGTCAAGAAAGCACAACACCACCTCTACTTGCTCAGGAGGCTAAGGAAATGCAGTGTGTCCGTAAAGACTCTCACTAATTTTTATAGATGCACCATAGAATGCATTTGATTTTTCCCTGGAGCATCAGAGGCGACCTTATCGAGATTTACAAAATCATGAGGGGCATGGATAGATTAAATAGACAAAGTCTTTTCCCTGGGGTTGGGGAGTCCAGAACTAGAGGGCATAGATTTAGGGTGAGAGGGGAAAGATATAAAAAGACCTAGGGGGCAACTTTTTCAGGCAGAGGATGATACGTGTGTGGAATGAGCTGCCAGAGGAAGTGCTGGAGGCTAGTACAATTGCAACATTTAAAAGGCATCTGGATGGATATATGAATAGGAAGGGTTTGGAGGGAGATGGGCCAGGTGCTGGCGGGTGGGACTAGATTGGGTTGGGATATCTGGTCAGCATGTACGGGTTGGACCGAAAGGTGTGTTTCCATGCTGTACATCTCTATGACTCTATGACTCTGCGATTTTATGGATGCATCATAGCTTGGTATCACAAGTGCTCTGCCCAGGACTGTAACAAAACTCCAGAGTATTGTGAATACAGTCCAGTCTATGAGGCAAACCAGTCTTCCATCCATTAACTCCATCTATACTTCTCACTGCCTTGGGAAGGCAGCCAACATCATCAAAGTCCCCTTCCACGTCGGTTATAATCTCTTCCAACCTCTCCAATTGAACAGAAGATGCAAGAGCATAAAAACAAGTATCAACAGTTTCACGAACAGCTTCTTCCCCACTATTATTAGACTTCTGAATAGACCTTGTAAATTTCAAATTTAATGTTTGTGCAACTTCTCTGCAGCCGTAACATTGTATTCTCACTCTGTTCTATTACCCTAATGCACTTTGTGTGGTATGGTCTACCTGTACTGCATGCAAAACAATGTTTTTCATTGTGCCTGGGTACATGAGATAATAATAGATCAAATCAAATGTTTTGAGAGGTTTCGGTATGGTCCACAACAAATGAGGGTGAGGTAGCAGGGAGAAGATGGTAGTGTTTCGGTTGGTGGAGTGCAGAAGGTCATTGACTTCCTTTTCATAATGCTATGTAGTTTCCCACTTCTCCTCTCCAGCAGGGTAGGGCTGGAGGAACACACAGTGAGCTCAAGTCACCAGATACTTTCACATTGGGAATTGTCACCATCTAGTTTCCAACTGATGGCGGAAGAACAAGAAACTTTAATAACAGTGAGATGGGAAGAAACAATATTGAGTTGCTAATGCATGCTAACGCAAGCAAGAAGGCTTCTGACACTCACAAGCAAGAACCTAATCTCACCATTCAACAGTTGGTTGAAAAATGGGTCATTTAACTCTTGAAGCTCCTTGCCAGACCACTCATACAAGTTTCCCACTTTTTCACCACAGACTACAGCTGGGCAGATTCTGCTTACTGTATTGTTAATTTTGAACAGTCACGTCATGCATGTTTATCAGAACAAATGATATTTTTGAAAAAGGAAATCTGCATGAACAAATCCAATATGATGGTGAGTATTTTAACTGCCTTGAGGTAGATTTCCATCCGGGTCTGGGCTGTAGCAGGCTAGCTCTGGACTAAAATGACAAGCAGCTGTGGGCGTGGTTTAGAATCATTATACCACATCAATTTCTTTCACAGCCTGCTGCAATAAAATGACATTGGAAAATCAGATTTAGCTGACATAATATAATTAAAATAAAATAAAAATCTGGACTTATTTCAAAATTAAAAGGTAAAGTGAAAATGCTACAGGCTGTTCTGGTATATGGCGTTTTGTCAATGCATATTGGCTATAATGGTAAATTGTGGACAATGTTTGGATAACACACTTTCTGCAGAATGGGTATAACGATTTCCTACTGCATGATTTTCCATATTGTGAGGTTTCAGCGGAATGCAACTGTCGTGTTATAGCAGAACAGCTGTAATTATAAACTCTGATGAATCATGCTAAAACATTAATGGATTTAATTCCCCTGGATACACGGAACAGGTTTGGAGGGAAAAGGGCGAGGAAGGTAGGGGGAGATTCTCTTGAGATGTTTTCTGGATGCTGTTCTAAATCTGGTTGCCATGGGAATTAACAGTTCTGTCACAAAGCCGAGGAAACAATGAAGTTAATTTAGGCACCCCATTAAGGTCATGTTGTCACAGTGCTGCAAACTATCCGACTATTGTATGAGCTACCACACTGTGTGCGATGAGCCTTACAACATTGAGAATGTATTGTCTTGCTGGGTGACACATTATATTACAGCATCAGATGCCAAGATGTTCTGAGGGATCCAGGTACATGGATATTCTTTTGGAGTTGGTCAACTCTCCACTCGGAGGCCACTCATATTTTGTCATCTTTTCTCCATCAAAGAGGGAGGCCTTCATGAATGTCTCCATTTTGCAATGGCCCCAAGTCTTCACCTCCAGCAACACCCATTCTTTCCACCAGAACTGCTGGGCAACATTGCTAAGAGCTCTCTTATTGCGCTTCCCATTTCCCCAATCTTTGTGCCATTCTTACTTGAAGTGACCAATTGGAAGGACTAATTATTGGGTCAAATCCCATTATCACATGCTTTAAAAGAATACACTGGTCTTTGATATAGTAGGGACTATGGGGTAGCAGTTTTACAGTCAGAATTGAACAAGTCAAAATTATGCCCTTTCATTTAATGAGGTGTTTAATACGAAGCTCTGGCTTCAGACTTCCTACAATTTGTTCTTCTGTATGCTTCATCACCATGACAACAGTACAAAAGCAAAGTCTTGAGGACAAAGTGTACTGTTTGAAGCTAACCCAAGATGACCATTACAACAAATACTAATTGAAGTAATAAATAGTCATTACTTTTTCACAACTTTTGGAAAAGTCATGGAATAATTAAATAATAAAGTACAGAATGAGGCAATTAAGGCAATGCATTCAAGATCATTATAACACTCTATGTAAAAAAAAATCCTCACAGCGCCTTTGGTCCTTTCTCAATCATTTCTTGCCTCAGGTTACTGACCCTTCAACCACTGTAAGAGCTGCCCCTTATTTACTTTGTGCCCCAGCAAATAAGGTTCTGTTTATTCTTTCATAGGATGTGGGCTGCATTGGCACAGCCAGTATTTGTTGCACACCTCATGAACTGAGCAGCTTTAAGATTATTTTAGCATGCAGGTCAGAAGGATTTGGGGTCACATGCAAGCCAGACCAGATAAGAATGGCAGGTCTTCTTCCCTTTAGGACAGTAGTGAAATAGACGGGTTTTTCTGACAACCAATGAGAGTTTCATGACACTATGGCTGAGACTGACTTTCGATTCATTTTTTTCCTTTTTCATTAATTGCATTTGCAACTTCTGTTGCATTAAATTCATGTCCTCAGGGCATTAGTCTTTTGATCACTAGTCCATCGTAGCAACATTACCACCTGACACTGCCTCAGCTTCAGGGTGGAAGAGCTGAGCAATTTCCCAGGATGAGAAGACAGTGCTGATATTTTGGAATATTTTCTCCCCGTTTGTGTTCCCCTGCTCTGAAGGTGCTACCTCTGACTGGGGAACCTTTCCAAAGGTGCAAACCAGCTCAAGTCCCTTAGTCAGGTGTAGGTTTAATAGGTGAGCTCAAACAATGAGAGCTAGGTTCTTATTTTAATGTAAGGGAATCACAGCCAACTGCTCTCCAGTCCTGATCTCCAAACAACCACAGGTTTCAGCAGTTCGTATTTGATGCTGAGGAGATGCGGGAACCTTTTCCTCCATTTTGGCTCCACTTCTTTCTGGCAGATGGATACAGAAATACTGACAGTCAACACTGCTCTCAATAATGCAGTCAATTGTATTATCACAGAACTGTTTGTGTACAAAAATAGCCCAGGTCCCCCAAGCACGGTGTTAGACATTTTCCAATGATAACGCCTGT
This sequence comes from Chiloscyllium punctatum, assembly GCF_047496795.1. Lineage (NCBI taxonomy): Eukaryota > Metazoa > Chordata > Chondrichthyes > Orectolobiformes > Hemiscylliidae > Chiloscyllium > Chiloscyllium punctatum. The sequence goes on along the minus strand of NC_092765.1, from coordinate 21,346,099 downwards.
AACAAAGGCTTTTACATTTGCAAACTGGGATTACTGTTGTCCAAAAGACCCAAATTGCCCACACCATAATCTGGTTGGTGTGGGCAGGCAGATGAAAGTGTGCAGGTTTTATATTAGTAAAAGGGTGGAAAGGGTGAGGTGGTGGTGATAGTAGGAGAGTGGTAGGTGGTTGGTTCCCTGTGTGCACTAGGAATCAACCAGAAAATGATAGCCTCATTTTGTACCTCAACACGTGGCCTCCAATTATCTCATATCATTATCTTGTTCAACACATCTTACTTATGATTTCTGTTTCTTTTTCAAAATGTCTTTCATTTTACATTCCCCTTGGGGGCTAAGATTTCTGAAACAAACCATGCTTTGACTGATTTAAACCATTTCAAGGTATTCAAATGGTAATTTCTCGTAATATTTTGTAAGGCATCAATTCAAAAAGAGGACATTATATCAGGAAGAGAGAGATTAGGGAGTGATTGAAATTTTTATGGAGAAAGTGGATGTTGGGAAGGGTTATGCAGAAGGAAAGAAAGATGGAAAGACAAACAGTTTTAGTGAGGGAATTCCCAGGATGATAAGATGAAACAGCTTAATAATAACGATAGGATTTAACAGGGCGGCTTTTCTTGTTCTGTAAATGCTGGGAAATCTCTGCTTCCTCAGAATATTCTTTTGACTTTTCTCAAAATCGAGGCCCCGGCAGACAAGTGGAGAAACTCTGATGAGGGCAAGTGAAGGAAAGAGAAAGACAAGATGTTGTTGGGTAAGCACATCCTTTTCCCAGAAGGGTGACCAGACTTTTCTCTCTTCAAACACTGGAAGTTGTGATTTGTCCTTACAGAACGATTTCTCTAAATAGGTGGTCAGGCAGTTCCACTAATATGCAGGTCTATGGTGCAAATGGCGAATGATTGATACAGCGTTCAGTCATGGCACATTAAGATCTTACCCTTGAATTGGATGACTATGGGTTTCAGCCATATGAGTTAAGCATTTAATCTAAACAGATACTTTGGTACAATCCTGAGCAAGTGCTTCAAAATGATACATCAGGCTTAGGCATACACTTCTCAAGTGAGTGTGAAAGATCTCTTGCAAGGTACAAAGAAGAACAAGAGAGCTTTCCTCTTAGCTAAGTCAATTGATAGGCCTGGATGTCACTAAGTGAAAATTGGTTGCATTGCTTACAATTGTGGTAATTCCAATTAAAACATTCTAAATGGTGTTAAGTCTTTTGGAACATCTTGAGGGCATGAAAGGGAATTGGTTAACTCAGTTGCTTAGCAGATTAGAGCATGTTGCAGAATAAAGTAAACATTATGGTTGTGGAATAAAAAAAATCCCTACAGTGCAGAAAGAGGTCATTCAGTTCATTGAGTATCAACGATACTCCAAAAAGCATCCAATCCAGACCCAGTCCCCTATTCTATCACTATAACTTCATACACACCATGGCTAATCCACTTAGAGTGCACATCTCTGGACAGAACAGATAATTTTCCCAAGGCCAATCCACCTCACCTGCACATCCTTGGACTGTGCAAGGAAACCAGAACATCCAGCAAAAACCCACAGAGACACAGGGAGAATGTACAAACTCCAGCCAGATAATCACTCAAGGTTGGATTCAAACCCCGGTCCCCGGTGCTGTGAGGCAGCAGGTAAACATGGTGGTGAAGAAGGCATTTGCAGTCTTGCTTTCATTGGTCAATACATTGAGTAGAAGAGTTGGGACATCATGTTGCAGCTGTACAAGACATTTTGGAACCCATTTTTGGAATACAGCATTCAGTTCTGGTCTCCCTGCTATAGGAAAGATTTTGTAAACATGAGAGGGTGCAGAAAACAATTATAGGGTGTTGCTGGGATTGGAGGGTTTGAGCCATAGGGAGAGGCTGAGTAGGCTGGGGCTTTTTTTCCATGGAGTTTGAAGGCTGAGGGGACGGCCTTACAGGGGTTTATAAAATCATAAGATGAATGGATAGGATGATTATCCAAAGCCTTTTTCTCAGTGTGGGGGACTCCAAAATTGGAGAGCTAAAGTTTGAAGTGAGAGGGGAAAGATTTAAAAGGGACCTGAGAGGCAACATATTCATGGAAAGGATCATGCATGTATGGAATGAGCTGTCAGAGTTGGTGGTTGAGATTCGTACAATTACAACATTTAACAGGTATCTGGATGGGTACATGAATAGGACGGGTTTAGAGGGATATGGGCCAAATGCTGACAAATGGGACTAGATTTATTGAGGATACCTGGTCAGTGCGGACAAGTTGGACCGAAGGGTCTGTATGATTCTATGACTCTATGATCTGTCTCCTCGCCTTACCCAATCCAATAATAACCTCTAATCTTTAATACAGAGATATACTGTGGTCCTTCAGGTTTTAAATGTTGCACTTAGCACCATCCTCCCTCTTCCAGGTTGACCATTGAGTACAATCAGTGGTCAATTCATTTGCATTTAAAGTCAACAGCTGATAGATAAAGAACAAAGACTTGCACTATCATTGTCCTCAATCAATCTTTCTTTTTTGGTCTGTCAACATCTCACGATGATATCAATGAATAATGAAGCACACAGGCCAGTTCTGGCATGCAAATCATCTTCATTAGCACCTTGTCCCTTTCTCATCAATAGCAAAGGGGATGGTAATAAAAGATAGCTACACATTTTTACTTGATAGTCGTACAAAATATTTTATTTCTTTTGACTGTGAAATGCACATATTTTTTCCAATCTATTCTTGACACAAACTTTCACCTCATTAATTCATGTCCCGACATATATATGTGACCTTGATTTGTTCTTTACAATATTTATCCTCAGTATGGTGTTTTTGGAAGGTTTAAATTTTGGGTATCACTTTCCTTTGTCCAATTTTGACCCTCTCTTCTTTCTATGCCTGGTCTTTCCTCCACACCTCACCTCTTCCCCTTTCCTTTTTTGAAGTTATTGACTACTTTCTGGGATCTGGAATCTGGTTGGTTCCAGGAAAAGAACACTGGTTATATTTCAGAACCTTGATCCATCTGTGCCCTTGATAGTGTTAACAGCTTATTCATCCATCCACAGCACCATAAATATTGTAAGGTCAAATTGCACCACAGCAAGTCAAAAATTGAATTGAATAAATAAAATATGTGGAAATGTGGAGCTCTCTACACCCAAAAGATTTGTTGAGTCTCTGAGTCAATTAATAATTGAGATTGACAGATGTTGTGAAGCAAGTATATGTAAAATTACATAACTCTGTTTATCTGCATCGATTAAGGTACAGGTCAATCATGATCGAACTGAATAACAGGATAAGGTTGTGGGGCTGAAAGTTTATGAAGTGACATCATCATAAAGTGATTATTGAAGCAACTAAATTGTGGAGAAAGGACATCTTTGTTAGATGCGTGTCAACTGGTAACTTGATTACTGTGACACATGATCCTTGAGTTTAACTCCCATTCCAGAAGCAGAGCTCACATGCTAGTACTGAGAGAGTCGGATCTGTGGGAAGTGCCACTTGCTGGATGAATTATTAATCCAAGGTTTTGTCTGCCCCCTCTGGTGGACCTTACTGGTTGATACATTTCCAACATTAGCTACATTTCAAAGGTATTCCATTATCTGTAAAACACTTTTAAGTCATCACCAGATTGCAAAAGCTGCTGAATGAAGTTTTATTTTGTAACACCCCTGACTGGTGGTGACACTGGATGAATCAGCTCCCAGAATGTGACCTGGCTGGATATGCTTAATTAATTTTCTTAACTTGGTGGTTCATTACTAAAACATATTCTACAATGTGGCAGTTTTTTTTGGCTTAACAACAGAGCATAAGTTTATTGCAAAGAAAGGAAAACATATACAAGCTATATATGTATAAAACAGTTTAACAGACCTTAATGCAAACATGAAAACAGTGTCAACCTACTTCCCAACACCATCATTACAGAGACTCAAGTCCAGAAAAATCAGACCCTGATCTCAACTTCTTAGGTTTCAACTCAACTGATTCCTTCCTGGTGCTTTCCTGTGCACTGCAGAGATAATTTGATGTTTCTTTCCAAGTTTGCTTAATAAAAACTCTTCACAAATCTGACAGCTGAAACTTTCTTAGTTCTATTCAATCAGAGATTTCTATTTAAATGCTACTGGCCTGGAAGCTCCACCAATTAGACAGTTCTGCTGCAGATCCCTTGAACTGAGCTGAGAAGCTCCTGTTAGGAAAGAAACTAAAATCTTGCTTTTGAAAACAACTCTGGGTTTTCTGTAATGAACTGAAAACAAAGCTAATGGTCTGAATATGTTTACACTGCCTGCCATAAACTCAAAATGATCAACATTTTTCCATTAACACTGCAGTGGTTCTCTGTCACATGCTCCCTGAACTTTAAAAAAATGTCATGGAACATAAATCTGCCTCTTCGTATTAAATAATTCAAATGCCAAAGATGGTAATAATTTTTATTAAACAACTTTTCTAAATGTCTGATTTTCTTCTTTTTCACCACTTCAAGCTGTTCCTTAAAATCTCCAATCCTTATTTTGGTATTCAGCATTGTCCCAAAATGATTCAGTGAATCCAATCCCATCAGAACAACTTCCTTTTACCCTATAAAGGTAAAGTCACCACAGTCTCAGAGGACTGCTTGCTCATTAGAGATGATTGGTGATAGTCCTAATCTGAAGGTCACCCAGTGAGATGCAGGGTTAACAATGTGGACTTTTGTGGTAACCCCAGTCATATAGGAATATGAACACACACAGATGGCAGCCTTCTGTATCACAATCCAGCATTCTAGTCAACTGAACTAATCGAAAGCTCTGCTGTGCCCCCGTGCACTGAATTTTCATTTGGTCTTTGTCTCACTTAGGCAATGTCTCCTCTCCACTCACCCTGACTGTGCTATATAAATCAAAGTTAGTGTACATATGCAAATATTTCTATTCTTCATTTAATAGTGACAGTACATGTTTTCAGGTGCTAAGCTGAAATTTTCTTCTTTGGGTGAGTCACAAGAATTTTCTCACTTTTTCACTAATTGACATCCCCTCACCATGTCCTCCCCCCCCCCCCCCCACCCCTCAACTCTAAACCTCTCAATGTTGCTATTGGCAACCAGCAAGCAGACAGACAGCTCTATGTGGCCTAAAGTGTTTGTGAGTGGCAGTAATGGAGGGGAGAGAAATTGATCGCTGGAAAATAGCAATGTTACTATTTGTATTTCCTCCAAGTCTTTCCTCCAAGGCTCATGAAGGTCTTCCCATTTCTTGGCACACCAGGGTTGGTTATTATTCCAGTTTCCTTTGGGTACTCTGGCACATGGTCCTCAGAGCTGAAAATGTGTTGCTGGAAAAGCACAGCAGAATCAACGTTTCGGGCATGAGCCCTTCTTCAGGAATGAGGAGGGCTGAAGAAGGGCTCATGCCCGAAACGTCGATTTTCCTGCTCCTTGGATGCTGCCTGACCTGCTGCGCTTTTCCAGCAACACATTTTCAGCTCTGATCTCCAGCATCTGCAGTCGTCACTTTCTCCCACATGGTCCTCAGAGCTTATATTGATCACAGGTGATGCGTTAGGAATGCACCCTCTGTCTCATTATACAGCCAATGTTTCTCTTACGCTTATTGGCCAATCCCCAGGTGTAGTGATTAGAATGAGGTTGGTTAAGTGGATCTCATTGCTTATGAGTTCCCTGACTGGGGCTATTAACCTGGGCTGGCTGACAGATATAAACAGGAGTCTTAGGGATTCTCTTCACTGTAGGAACTGACTCTGAGCTAGCTAGTCAGAGTCCGCGTACTATGTATGTGTAAATAAAGGGTGACTTGGTGGCAGGATACCAGCCTCTGTGGAATTATTTCACCAGGAAATTGCAGAGCAATGTGATATGGAATTCTTTGACTCTTCTTCTTCATTTTAATGCAACAAGAGATTCCACATTCCCTAAGTGCAAGGTAGGTAGATAAAAATCTGTGATTCATTTTGCCTATTCATAAAGATCCTTCCTCCTGAAGATTTATAACACATACCTGTCCTTTGTGTTGCTCTTTCCTTGTTAAAGATAAGCAGGATTCCCTAAGGTTTTATTGTACTGAACAACAACCAACTTCCCATATTCACCAGCCTAGAAGAAGATACTGTAATCTCATTAAAGAGCAAGGAACAAAAATGAGACTGACTTTTATTAACTGGGTAACTCACATTACATTGACTGAGGTTTGCTCAGCAAAACTAGCAATTATTAAGATTTATGACAAGCTTATATCAGGTCACCAGATAACAATTTCTTTTATGGTAGGGCCAAAGGAGAAATGAGAAATACCCACAAGTGTAATTGTCTGCAATGAATAATTACCATTCCCTGTCACATTAATTTTGCTAATCAATAAAGGGCAAAGTTATTCTTAGCTCATAGGCAATGTGACAAATAGCATTGCTGAAACTTTACTCTGTGCATCTTCTGGATGTGCAGGTGCAATGAAGTATATAGATGTAACTGTGGAACGAGTCCTGATCAGTAGCTAAACAAACACCTAAGAAGTCTGAAAAATGCCTTGAGGGTAATGGGGTAACACTCTCAGACAACAACTCACCAGAACGAAGGACCCGATACCCAACATGAGCAAAACCAATGTAGTGTACAAAATCCCATGCAAGGACTGCACAAAACACTACATAGGACAAACAGGAAGACAGCTAACGATCCGTATACACGAACACCAACTAGCCACGAAACGACATGACCAGCTATCCTTAGTAGCCACACACACAGATGACAAGCAACATGTATTCGACTGGGACAACACTACCATTATAGGGCAAGCCAAACAGAACAGCCAGGGAATTCCTAGAGGCATGGCACTCATCCACAGACTCTATCAACAAACACATCGACCTGGACCCAATATACCGGCCACTACAGCGGACAGCTGGAACTGACAACTGGAAGCGGCAGAGACAGGCCACTATAAATGCCGGAGGAAACAGCACAGAAGCGCTTCACAGGAGGCTACCAGGCACTGAGGATGTCACCTAGACAGGGGACGAAACGTTTGCAAGACAAATTCCCAGCTCGGCGAACAGAACCACAACAACGAGCACCCGATCTACAAATCTTCCCCCAAACTTTGAATGGGGTTGTGAGTACACCATAACTTGGATTTAAAGCAGCCCATTATGGTGGTGGTTGGTTCCACCATAAACCATGGGAGAGGCCCAATGCCAGCCTCCCAGTAACTCCTGGAGTCTGTGGGAGCAAATTGCCTATATTGTGACAGATGGCATTTAGGCTCATTATTGAGTCAGTAGCCACCTGTTATTCCTGAGCTGACCAGAGTTCAATGCTGGCGCAAAGCTGACATCTGAGACCCAAGCATTTCCCATGTTGCCTGAAGATTTCTAAGAAAACTGTGTTAGCTTCATCAGCCTCATCCAGAGATTGGGTAGGGGTGGGGGTGCTGACATCTTCCTGAGGCTTCTAGTGTTCAACCGAGCATTGGGAAGGGGGATTACTGCTGGAAATCACACTTCTGCCCTTACCTCCAAAAACCTGTCACCATCCTGTTATAACTCACCTAGATCCAGGAATCCCACAATGTTCTCTGACAAAGGTCCTCCAGTACTATGGTCTCTAACATAGGTCATGATCGACTGGTCGATTGCTGAAAATCTGATAATCAATCTCACCATTTCCTGTGTCCCCTCACTGTGTGTGCCTCAATTGTTATACTGTGGCGTCAATTCCACTTCTAGAAGCTTCTAGGAGCAGCAGGAGAATGGTGAATGGTCTTAACAGGCTGTTACCAGCTTGATATTTTGTGTTTCATTTTGGCCCAGATGCATTCTCATTGCCGGGTAAAGAAAGCTTTGCTGTGGCAATGCAAACAAACGAATGTGTAAAGCCAATATATGATAGAACTAGAAAGATCGGAGGCTATTCAGTCCATTGTGCCCATGCAGGCTTTCTTCAAGAGCAACTCAACTAGTACCATTCCCCGGCTATTTTCTGTAGACCTTAAGCTTACTTCTTCAACAGCTTATCTCACAAATCCTTGCAGGAAGAAGAAACATTACAGGGAACATGGCAATGTCCCACATCCAATATCTGAGCTGACCAGGGTCCCAGAAACAAATCACTTCCACAGAAGCGACCCTCTCAGTTTCTGCACTTGAATTCAGCCAATAACACCCTAGATATTTCAGAGGCAGAGATCCGGAGAAGTCCCTGCAGTGTGACCAGGAGCAAACTAACATCAGCAGTGACTGGGTGAAGCAGTGATGATGTGTTGAACATGGATAATTTAAAAAGAAACTGACAATGTACAACTTCCACACTGCATGGGAAAAATAATTTTTCATAACTCTAAAAGATAAGAATGTTTGCCTTGTATGTTCCCAATGTATACAAAGAACAAAGAAAATTTACAACCCGGAAACAGGCCCTTTGGCCCTCTCCAAACCTGAGCCGATCCAAATCCACTGTCTAAACCTGTTGCCCAATTCCTAAGTATCTGTATCCCTCTGCTCCCCACCGACTCATGCATCTGTCCAGGCACATCTTAAATGAATCTACCGTGCCGGCCTTTACTACCTGTGCTGTCAACACGCTCCAGGCACCTACCACCCTCTGTGTAAAGTACTTGCTGCGTGTAACCCCCTTAAACTTTTCACCTCTTGCCTTGAAAGCGTGACCTCTTGTATTGAAACCCTCACCCTGTGAAAAAGCGTATCTCTATCTACGCTGTCTGTACCCTTCATCATTTTGTAGACCTCAATCAGGTCCCCCCTCAATCTCCTTTTTTCTAATGGAAACAAGGAAACAAACCGACCTACTCAATCTCTCTTTATAGCTAGCACCTTCCATACCAGGCAACACCCTCATAAACCTTCTCTGCACCCTCTCCAAAGCATCCACATCGTTTTGGTAATGTGGCAACCAGAATTGTACACAATATTTTAGATGTGGCCGAACCAACGTTGTGTACAAAAACTGTGGATGTGGTAAATCAGAAACAGAAATTGTTGGAAAAGCTCAGCAGGTCTGGCAGCATCTGTGGAGAAAAGTCAGGGTTAATGTTTTGGGCCCAGTGACCCTGGTTCTGCCAGCTCTTATACTCAATACCCCGTCCAATGAAGGCAAGCATACCATATGCCTTCTTGACCACTCTATCCAACAATGCAGCAACCTCCAGGGTACAATGGACCTGCACTCCCAGATCTCTCTGCTCATCAACTTTTACCAAGACTGTTCCATTCACTGTATAATTTGCTCTTGCCAAATGCATCACCTCTCACTTGCCTGGATTGAACTCCATCTGCCACTTCTACACCCAACTCTTCAGTCTATCTATATTCTCCTGTATTCTTTGACAGTGCTTATGCTTTCTGCTACTCCACAAATCTTCCTGTCATCTGCAAACTTGCTGATCATACCAACAGTCCCCTCTTGCAGATCATTTATGCAGAATCAATCATAAAAAGGGGAATTTGGAAGAACACACAGCAATGCACAATGCATTTAATGTTAGTTTTCCCTTGAACAGTATGCTTTGGACAAAGGAAGTCGACTTACAAAATATAAGCCATTTTGAAAGTTGAATGGTCAGGTTTTTTCCAAAATGGTTGCAAAAGGTAAGGCCTGTATTGAAACATCATTTCATATTTGCCATCTTCTGACAAAGTACAAGAAATCATTCACAGATGGTGAAATAATTAAAGAAGCATTGGCACTTTATTCAAAGATTTTAAGAACAAAGAAAATAATAGTAATGATAAGCACATTGCTTGAAGCTTCCACTGTAGCAAGATAAGGGGAAGCTTTGTCCAGCACCATCTTTCAGCAGATACAGCAGCACCTGAAGGACAGTGAATGTTTCTCACTGCATTTCATTGAATCCATCGACATGACTGGCTGATTGTTTTTATGTGCATGCTTTTTAAGGAAATAGCAACTAAATAGAATCTTCTGACCCTTTTGCCTTTAAAGAGAATCAAAAGATACTTGACTAAAAAAAAATGTTAGTCAAGAAACAAATTTCCATTCGAATTGATGGTGGACCAGCCATGCTCATTTCAAATGTGAGCTTCGGTGCAGTTTGAAGAAATATTCCTGGTCTCCCCTCTTCAGATAATTACTACTGTGTAATCCACCAGCAAGTATTAGCAAGTAAAGTTATGGACTTCTCATGGAATAAAAGTTGATGCTAAGATTGTAAACTCAATTCAAGCAAGAATCCTTCAGCAGTGTTTGTTTAAATCCATACTTGACAAATTCAATGCCTCCTTTGGTAGTCTAATCTTCTATTCTGATGTGAGATAGGATCATCGAACCCCTACAGTGTGGAAGCTAGCTATTTGGCCCATTGTGTCCACACCAACCCCCTGAAGAACATCCTAACCAGACCCACCTTTCACCCCATCCCTGTAACCCTGCATTTCCCATGACAATACAGCACGGGCGGCACGGTGGCACAGTGGTTAGCACTGCTGCCTCGCAGCGCCGGAGACCCGGGTTCAATTCCCGACTCAGGCGACTGACTGTGTGGAGTTTGCACGTTCTCCCCGTGTCTGCGTGGGTTTCCTCCGGGTGCTCCGGTTTCCTCCCACAGTCCAAAGATGTGCAGGTCAGGTGAATTGGCCATGCTAAATTGCCCGTAGTGTTAGGTAAGGGGTAGATGTAGATGTAGATGTAGGGGTATGGGTGGGTTACGCTTCGGCGGGGCGGTGTGGACTTGTTGGGCCGAAGGGCCTGTTTCCACACTGTAAGTAATCTAATCTAAAGTAATCTAATCTAAAAAAGCATGGCCAATCCACCTAATCTGCATTTCTTTGAACTGTGAGAGGAAACCACAGTACCTGAAGGAAACCCATGCAGACACAGGAGAATGTGCAAACTCCACGCAGACAGTCACTCAAGATTGGAATCAAACCCGGGTTCCTGGTGCTGTGTAACAGCAGTGCTAACCACTGAGCCACCGTGCTGTGGTATGTTGAGCGGAGGTCCGGCACAGATTTTTAGATCTGATGACTGAAGTTGTCATTTTCCTTAAATTGTGGAATGAAATGTGCAGTGAGCTGTCATTCAGTAGATGTTTGTTGTATTTTGGCTTCGTTACAAACATAGCATGAAACCTGAATAAGTTGAACTGTGAGCTATAGATAAAAAATAGAGACTGAGCAATATATGCTCAGTGTTGTGAATGCATTCAAATTGAAATTGGATCTGTGGTCCTCCCAGTTCACAAACAAAATGCTGTAACATTTCCACGTTTGGCTGAAAACACTGAAAAAGAAACAAAGACAAAGAAAATTGGTTTCACCCAGAAAACATCTGTGCACAGTTGCAGAAGTTAACATGAATTCAATAGGCAGGTTCAGGAATTAGATGTGATAGAATAAATCATCATGTTTGTCTCAAATCCATTCTTTTAAGTAGATGTTGGCGAGTGAGCTATCAAATTCCATCAGGCATTGGATGTGCAGATAGTGAATATGCATAATTATATTTTGTACAAAGTCAGACCGAGGGATGGTGATTTTTGGGACTCATAAACAGAGAAGCATACCTGCTCCTATCATCCTGTGTGTTTAATGTGAAAGTTAATGCCATCTACCTCCGTGAGATACTGCTGTCCCAAATGAAGAGAATTAAGTTTGAGTTTTGCACCTGCTCACAGATATTCACTTGGAGAACAACATGTTTGTATTAGCCTCAAACTACAACCAGACCTCGAGGCACTGGCAGATAATTTACTGCCACAAATGTCACACAGAGGTTTGGTGAGTAGAGGGCAAAATGAATAATTATATGTACTTGGTTTTAGATTTACATGGCACTAAAAATAAACTGTTTATTTTATATTTTCTTTGGGATAGATTCTAGGTTGCATTTTAATTCAAAACGTGATCTTGTGCTTAAAACAACTGGTGACTACTACTGTAGCATTACTGGCATCGGCCACTACTGCTCGTGGCGCTGTTGACCATGGGGAGTTGCTGGCTTCTGATTTGCCAGCAACCCTCGGCGGGGTAGGATTTCTGCTCCAAGGTTCCTTAATGCTGGACTGATGCTGGCCAGTTAAGTTCCTAATGGGCAGTATGTTCTGTTGGGTGTCGCCTGTAGAAGGAGCACAGACTTCCCACGGGTTCTCCAAACAGGAATCCTGTCCCCCATCAGTTACATTAAATTGTATCTAATGCCTGTGAAAGATGGAGGGCAAACATAGAAAGTATGTCATTAAGATCTTCAGATCACAGAAGACAGGAGTAAAGAGAGAAGGAAGGGAGGGGAAGAGCAAGAAAGGAAGGAATGGAGGACTACAATGAAAGCAACATATTTCATGATGGTGCACATTTGTGATGCATATTCACTATTCTGATGATGCTGAAAGAACAGAAATCACTTAAAAGAGCCGAAAGATAATCCAGCAATGTTTAGAAGATGAAGCAAGTTCATTCAGCAGGAGCTGAACATGAGGTGATACTATACCTAAAACTCTGTCAAACCTGAAGAGCGATGCTAAGCTGATGATATGAAATTAATACAGCTAGTCATGGATTACCACAAACTGAAATAAGATGAATAGCCAATTATTTTTTGGCTTAATATTATTCTTCGCTCAAATAGAAAGCAAAAAGCACAATACTATGAAAACTAGAGATCTGAAATGTCTCTCCACAGGTGCTACCAGACCCAGATCTGTTGAGATTGTCTAATACTTCCTGTTGGTTGTCATGCTTTGTGGGATCATGTTCTAATTTTAACATTAACAACACAAACACTTCTGGACCTAACTTTGTTTTAAATGAAAACTGAAAGATTTCACTCGCATTTTTTTCTATGTTTTTTTTCAAATTTCTAGCATCTGCAGTATTTTATTTTTCCATTTTAGGAGGTTTGTCTGAACAAATGTCATATTTTCTTCAGATTTAAACTCACCCGAATGTCTACTTCATGTCATTTCTAGAAATCACCATATTGAAGAGGTAAATAGAACTTTCCCTTTAGGCACATCGTGTTACAGGTATCTCCAGGAAATTCCTCTTTATTTATATCTTAGTGTTTCGGCTTGGTTTTCAACTTCCTTCTCCAGCAAGTCAGGAGCTTTTGAAAGCATGATTAGTGCAGTCTCTATCAAGTATTAATAACCACGATCATCAGAATGATAAAGATAGAATTGTGCAGATGCAGGAACTTTGAAACAAATGTGAATAATGGAGGAACTCAGAACATCTGGCAGCATCGGTGGAAAGAGAGAGGGAGAGAGTCAATGTTTGAAGTCTGGAATAACTCTTCAGAAATATTAGCTCTATTTGTCTCTCCACTGTGCTGCCAGATCTATTGACTGTCTCCAGCATTCTGTGTTTGACACTAGAATAATACTAAGGTTTCAAGGCTAAATTACTGCATCAACTTGATTTTTATGTCTGTGACGATAGAAAGTTATTGGGTTTTCTATTCAAAGGCCTTAAAATGACAAAATTATTTGACAAGGGGTATGTGCGAAAATGCTTCTCTTACGGAGGTGACGTTCAGAACAAAAGCCATTCAAATCTGAATTTACAGCTAATTCATTTACCATACATAACTGAGGGAAAATCTGGAATTCTTCCCTCCCTAAAAAGATGGATGTGAATGCTGGGGGTCGAGGGGGTCAGTCAAAACTTTCAAGTCTTATGTTAATATTTTATTGTCGGTACAGATATTCAAGGATGTGGAGAAAAGGTTGGTAAATTGAGTTGCTGTATTGAATAATCTTGAACTAATTAAGCAGTGGAACTTAACAGGCTTGAAGGGATACCTCTACACTGATTCCTGTCTGTCTCCATCGAATTAACAACCTCCCCTGTTCGAAAGTAAAAATATGGTTATTTTCTTCTGGGACTTCTTTTTGGTGTTCAATGACCTGTGCAGTCTGATGGTGCATATTGGAATCTCACGGCTGTCAAACATGATCATAACACAAAGAGTAATACACTCTTCAAAGCGTTGTGTGGGTGAACTGAACGATAATTGAATTATATCCAAATGCTCAAGAAAGCCTTGTTTTTTTTTGTCATGAAAAAGCATAAAGAATGAGATTTCCTTAATCAAAAAGAATGAGGTTGATCACATAATAGAACACTGTTGATTTTTAAGAATGACGCATATCTTTAAACCAGGATAAGTGAATCTCATTCAAATTGAATGAGGCTTGACAGATCCTTTACAATATATAGCTTCATTCAGCTGTAAAAGTAGAGATCTTCAAGTAGGCAATGCAGGAACTCAGTGTTCTACAGTCCTTGGTACCCTTATCTATTAAAAATGTATTATTCTCTGCCTTGAAAAATACATTAATGGCGAGAATCAATAGCATTTTGGTGGAGACAATGCAAGATTTTCAATCTCTGAGCGGGATTTTAGAGTCTCATGCTCCCTGTATCTTCTCTAGCTAAAGGATCTGTTGAGAGTATGTTCAGAGGAATAGTTATTACACAAATGTCCAATGACCAGTTGGCAATCATTAGGCTGGTGGTGAGATTTCCAGCCTCAGCAAGCAACAGCAAGTCACACATTAGAGAGTTGCTGGTTAATTAGTTGGCTGAGAGATCTGTTGTTCGAGCAATACCACAGAGTGGTGGTCACTGCTAGGACTACAGAGACCCTAATGGAGAGCATTAGCACCCTCCAAGACTGATGCTCAGTAGCAGCAGTGTATACTATCTACAAGCTTCACTGCAGAAATTCACCAAAGATTCTTCGACAGTACCTTCCAAACCGCCAACCACTTTTAACTGAAAGGACAAGGGCAGATGATACAAAAACAGAAATTACTGGAAAAGCTCAACAAATCTAGCAGCATCTGTGGAGAGAAATCAGAGTTAAAGTTTTGGGTCCTTTCCTCAGGGCAGCAGATAAATGGGAACTCCACTATCTGTAAGCCACTCACCATTCTGACACTCCTTCACTGTTGCTAGGTCAAATTCCTGGAATTTCCTCTCTACTGGCATTGTAGGTCTACCTACAGCACATGAACTGCAGCAGTTCAAGGTGGCAGCTCACTCCCACCTTACCAAGGGCAAATAGGGATGGGCAATAAATGCTGGCTAGCCAGCGATGCCCATGTTCCATGAGTTAATAAAAGAAATCACTGGATCCAGTCATTAAAGTGTCTGGGAGGAGATTGCATTGGGGAGCTGAAATTTGGGGAGCGGTGGTGTGTGCCCCAATGAGAGCAGAGAATTCCAGGTACCACATCCGCCCCTGACACCAGCTCTGATACTAAAGCTGTCAGGGTTTCCACATGATTTATGCCTCTCTCTGCCATGGGTAAAATTGTGGCAGGAGTAGGGGGAGGTCATTGTTTGGCCATTCATTGGCTAATCAAGATCCAATGGAAGCCCGATGTTTCCACTGCCTCCTGTAAGTTATTGTACAGACCATGGAGGGGTGAATGAGTAGGTGCCTGGAAGGTCACCTCATGAGTTCTACCCAAATTTGAGCCCAGATTGCATTCCTTTTGTTCCAAATTTCTTCACAAGAGCATAACAGTTTATTTGCATTCACTTATCAAATCATTTTACTATCTTAAAGACATTAATTAGAATACCTATTGACAGGATAGATATGGAATAGTAAAAGCATTCAGTTAACATTACTTTACCCAGTCAGAAGGAATCTTGGGTCTCCACAATACTGCATCTTACACTTTCTGAAATTGTTCTTAAACTTTAGCATTCACTATGCTATCTAATCAAAATGCATGGTTTGACAATAAAGGATCACAATTCACTTAGTTCAGCTTTTACTGTCCTGACAAGTTGCATGCCTCAACAGTAAGGAATTTATTAGCTAATTTCCAAACTCAATCAAAACAATAGTTTGCAACAGATTCAGGCGTGAGGTGCAGGAGATCTGTCAGTGGTGGAATGTTTTGAGAACGAGAAGTTCAAAATTGTCCCTTCCACCAGATAGAATTGATATGCATCTACATGTATATTCACAAACTCAGAAGTTCATGACATGCATATATTACAAAGTTCTTTGTAAGATCAGTCATTCATCAAACATATAGCCCTTGTTCTATAGTCATATATCACTTTAAAATACTGTTCATGCATTGGCATTTCCACCCTATTAATTACTGCAAACCTCAACCATGTATCATATGCATGTTCATACACACAAATTCAGTCACAGAGTGTATGTGTACAATTACTCAGTACTTGCCATATATAGGAGACCAGAACTAACCTGAGATAATACATGTCACTTCTTAGCAATTGTATTTTCAAGACCTCGACCACTCATTATATAAGCGACTAATTAATACCTTCTATCACATTCCTAACTTTATTATGATTTTCCGATGGCATGGATGTTCACATTGGGGATGTACATTTAGAGACGGCTCTATGAAACAAATCTTTAGTATTATTAGTATTCCCTTTGTCTTTTGCTCTGGGTACTCTTAACATCTGTTCCACTCATTCCTCATTACCCTTTGTTGACAGCATCCAAAACACTAATTTTTCAACCCCTTCAGTTCTGAAGAAGAGTCAAAATGAACTCAAAATATTAGTTATGCTTCTGACTCCACAGATGCTGTCAGAGTTGCTGTGTTTCTCCAGCATTTTCTGTTTCTTTATTTCAATTTATACCACCTTAAGACAGATGCACACTTTTTCAAAATATTGTTATCCTGGGTCAAGTAAGAAAAAATGACAATTTCAACAAATGAATCAAAACCCAATTGATCCAAATCCATGGAGGCTTAGAGTTCAATATCTGGAAGAGGAAATGCTAGTGGCTGACCCCTACACACTGTGGCTGATTTCCATTGATGTCAGTGGAAGGGAAAGGCTCTGTTGTTCCCCAGAGTAATTTTATAAATTCTCTATGGCTGAATTGGAGTTGGTGTCTTTTCTCATGTAGTGTCTGTCTGTGTGTGTGTTAACACTTACTCATCACTTGCCATATATAGGATGGCCAGAATTAAGCTGAGATATTCACTATGTCCTTGGTGAAAGATTATAAAATTCCCTGCTGTTCATCCAAAGAGTAGAATCTGAAACTGACTGTCAGATTGATTTATAGAATTGCTTAGAATATACAGGGTAGCACATAAACAGGTCTAGTTGCCCAACAGGCCTGCGCATGTGTTCATCCTCCATGTGTGCCTCTTACCACTTACTACCTTCTCAGTTTTTCCTTTGATTTCCCATATGGACTTACCTTGGTTTCCCTTAAATGGTATGCCCTTGTGGTTGTAATAATGTCCACATTCTAACCAATCTCTGGGTAACAAACATTTCTCTTGAATCCCTTACTAAATTTACTTGTGACTATTTTATGTTAATGACTCATAATACAACAATGAAACAGTATGGCGCGGCAAGATCTTGAAGATATGATGCTCAGGAGAGAAAAAAAATAAACGGTCCATATGAGATTTCAATAATCCTTTTAAGAATGTATTTCTGACATAGATTGAGAACTTTTATTAGATATAAATATTAGTGACATGATATAGTTCATAGATATACAAATTTTTCAAATACTTTTGAAGTTCAGAATCACACTCTGAATTAAAGACTTCAGAAGCCAGTGACACAAATTCATTCATGTTATATCCACTACTTCGAAGTCAGCTATCATGCATTGCAATTTGTTCTGTCAGCACTAAGGTATTACGATCCTTTAATTATCAGAGTGATTAGAATAATTGATTCCATGGCCTGTCAACTTCCATAGGCTTACATTTCAGTCTGCTATTTATTGCTTCCTCTCTGCTATCGACATTTTGACTCATCACCAACTGGATAGTATAAAAATAAACCAAAAACTGTGGATGTGGTAAATCAGAAACAGAAATTGTTGGAAAAGCTCAGCAGGTCTGGCAGCATCTGTGGAGAAAAGTCAGGGTTAATGTTTTGGGCCCAGTGACCCTGGTTCTGAAGAATGTTCACTGGATCCAAAACATTAACTCTGATTTTTCTCCACAAATGCTGCCAGACCTGCTGAGATTTTCCAGCAATTTCTGTTTCTGCAACGATTGTACAGTGCTATTAATGTTGCAAATCCCCTCAAAGGAGCATTATCAACTGAACTTAACACCAAGTCATGGGATATAATAAGATAGTTGACCAATAACTTGGTCAAAGAAATAAATTTTAAGAAGAAGAGAGTGGTTTAATTGAAGGAGTTTACAAGTGGTATTGTTCCATAGGCAGCAAGGTAATAACAACCTGATAACTGTTTCAGCAGTAATTGTTGATGGATAAGTATTGTCCTGACCACTGTGGATAAATCTCCAGTCCATTTGGGAAAAATATTCTTGAGAGTTTTTATGGCTACCTGTGAGGGAACACTGGACAAGCCTGAGGCAGTGTCAGACAATTGTGGGATTGAGATGGATTAGTCAGAAAGCCTAGCTCAGTTTTCAGGATAATTGACCTATTTCTCCACATGGTTCCTGTGTCTATGAATCCATCTCACTCATGCCACTATGCTTTCTGCCTGACCCTTTAAATTTTAGAAGCATGTCAATACTTTTCCCAAAGTTAACATGAAGTGGACATTTAAATCACTACAGATCATAGCTTCGAAGTTCCTTTATTCCTGCAGTTTTTAAAGTACAATAGCATTTTTCCATGATGTGGAGGAGCCAATGTTGGGCTGGGGTAAACAAAGTTAACACCAAGTTATAGTCCAACAGGTTTATCTGGAAACACTAGCTTTCAGAGCGCAGAAGGAGCAGCGCTCAAAAAGCTAGTGCATCCAAATAAACCTGTTGGACTATAACCTGGTGTTCTGTGATTTTTAGCATTTTTCCAATGAGAAAAGGACTCTAATGCATAACACTTCCACAATACTGGTCAATGAAATGGTCAGCTTAACTTTGCAGGTTTCTTTCTATGATCAAATACAGTTATTAAAAAACAACTTACAAGATAGTACTTAATTAGATTAGATTCCCTACAGTATGGAAACAGGCTCAACAAGTCCACATCGACCCTCCAAAGAGTAACCCACCCAGACCCATTTCCCTACTCTATATTTACCCCTGACTAATGCACCAAACACTATGGGCAATTTAGCATGGCCTATTCACCTGACCTGCACATCTTTGGACTGTGGGGGGAAACCAGAGCAAATCCATGCAAATACAGGAGAATGCGCAAACTCCACACAGGCAGTTACCCAAGGTGGGAATCGCACTCAGCAATTTCTGTTTCTGCAACGATCGTACAGTGCTGTTAATGTAGCAAATCTGCCCCCCCCCCATCCCAAAAGGAGCATTATCAACTGAATTTAGCACCAAGCCACAGGATATGGTAAGATAGTTGACCAATAACTTGGTGCAGTGAGGCAACAGTGCTCACCACTGAGCCACCGTGATACCATATGAAGCTGTCAATGCTTTCCACAGTTGTTTGTCAAAATTTTCCTGACTCTTCAGTAGGTTTCCTCCAAGATTCCTAAATTGTCTTGCTGGAAAGGTTATAAAGGCTTCAAAGGCACACCCAACCCAATGATAATACTCTGGGACGTTAAGTATAAATTTCCTTGAGGCTGTCACAGACTGTGCAGGCAGGGCTGCAAGCAAACCTATCCTGGACAGTTCCCTACCAATTCGGAACTTGTATGGGACTGTTTTTGATGGGACCGTTTAAATTTTCTGAACCATAGCCCCTGGTTTGATAGATTCATTCCCAATTGCTATGGGAACCGAAAAGCTGGCTTCACTGGACTCATTCAATAGATAACATCTTCCTTGATGCTGGTATTGGAGTGTTTACTTCAATTTTGTGCACCAGTTTCTGGAAGGAGTCTTGAATCAACAACCTTGTCATGTAGACCCAAGAGCGCAATACTGAACAAGGGTGTCACTGGCAATATTACATCAATAGCACATCAGCAACACAACATGTTTCAAATGCTTCCAGCAATTTGGCTGCTTTTTAATAGTTTCCCAGCTAGCTTCCAATATTATCCATGAATAGCAACCTCATTTTCATATTAAACCTAATATTCTTGTCACATGTAAGGTATCAGCAAGGTAGATATTTGCCAACACCTTTCAGGATACAATAAAACAGATTAAAGACTGCAATATCCTCAGGATTTTGTAGGATTTTTGTGCAATATTTATACACTGACAAACCCAGGAAATGAAACTTAGAAGTATAAATGTTGATATATAAAAGCCTCATCAAATCAACTGAGCTCTTAGCTTTTTTCTAAGAAAAGATCTGACACCATTTATTTGCAAATATCAAAGGTTTTTTTTCCAAAAGGTGGTCTGAGCCACTGATATCTCTGAAACAATAGTTAAATAAAAATCTTACAAATGTTCACTGAATTGTTGAATTTCCTATTTTGTTGCAGTTGCATCAGTCACTGCACAGAAAATGTTTTACTGTGAGCCATGAAACACTTTCCTTCCTAAGCAACTGCAATTATCTGAACTCCCCTAGATCTATAGGGAATTACTTCTTCCAGACTAACAGACTTCCACATTTCCCTACATCATTGCCTAAACACAACAGTCAGCTAATGGAAGCACAAGAGCCCCTTGAGGTGTTTCCTGCTGGATGTGACTGTTTATATACTGTAATGATTCTAAAGGGTTCAATCTACTGATGTCACATGCAATTTGTGGGATGTTCTATTCTGGTTTTAGGAAGAAGCAGATTGTCTGTACTAGCTCCCTAAACAGATCATCTTCTGTAGACACTCCATGATGGTTTATCCTCTACCACCCATCATGAGGTGGGCCAGGACAAACAAAAGTTCAAGAAGGATTGGTGGCAATGAGTTACATTAAACAACTTTTACCTAGTACCAGGTAATGGCAGAGCTGGCAAATACTACAAGGAACTAGAATTTGCCATCTGTGAAAATACCACAGTGACTGTAAAGTAATCCTAAGGATATAAGCAATAGGAGCAGTAAAGACATAAGCTTCCTTAACCCTGCTCTGTCTTAAAATCATACATGACCTTCTACCTTAACTCCACTTTTTTAGCCTATCTTTTCCTAAGTCACAAGTTAATATTACATTTCCTGAGACATTCCAAAGACAGGTTTTACATTTAAATTGACATCAACTATTTGCATTCTCCTTGATTGTGTAGGGTAAAGCAGAACCCTCTTGCAGCATGGGGAAATAGCTCATGGTTTTGCATTGGAGAAAAACTCAATACATAAAATCAAATTTAAATGTAAGTAAACTCAGGGAAATGCTCTGATGAACTCAACGGATTAAAAGTATGGGTAACTTGTTAGCTGGACCACTGTTCGGGTTTGGAAAAGTGCCCAATCACTACTTGAGATATTGCTTTGAGACAGATAAAACAAGTAATTGCCTTCCAGTTTCCAGGGATTACATTCAATTTTCCTTCCATCCAGAATAATAAGTAGACCACACCTGCTTTTCCAGCACCACTCTAATCTTGACTCTACAACTGCTTCAACATACTCTGGTGGGAAAGGAGTAATGTTTAATGTTCTGTGTCAGGAAGAAGGTAATGCTCACACAGTTGGTATTTATTGAGTGCCCCAACCTTCTCCTAAAGAGGTAGTTTTAAGTGTCTTCTTCTAAAACCACTCCAGTCTCAGTGGCCAAGGTGCCACGACAATGTTATGAGGTAAGTAGTTGCAAGATTCTGACATCAAAGATGTAGGTACAATAATATATTTCTTAAGCCAATGATGTGTGTGACTTTTAAAGGAAACTTGGAACTGATGAGGGTCCCATGCATTGGCTGCTCTTGTCTTATTAGGAGGTTGAGATTGCAAGTTTGGGAGGTGCTGCTAAAGAAGCCACAGTGCGTCATGAAATCCTTCCTGCAAATAGTACACTTCCTTCACAAAAAAGTCATTGTTCTTGGGTATTGGGCATAGATCAATGGTTTGTCTCTGTGGTTGTGGCATCAAGTCCCATTCCAGACATTTACGTGCACAGCAGAGACTGACAAGCCCAATGCAATGCTGAAGCTAAGACGAAAAATCTAAAATCTATGTAGCAATTGAGATGGTGTTGTTTCTAATTGAACAGTAACATACTGAGAATTTATGGCTAGAACAACTTTGGATTTTCTTAATAATGTCTTTTTTGCCAATTTTATTCCAAGTGCTTGGTGCAATGCATTTGACACCTTTCCTAGTATTTAGACAAATCTTTCACCTATTACTACCTTCCGCATGTGTTAAGCCTTCGTTAGGATTTCAATGCAATTTGATTTCACTCATTACCAAAAAAATTAAATCTGAATCATCGTCAAAGGTCAGGCATTTAATTTCCAACTGTTAAGCTGTTTCATTTGCATGGGAGTGCCTGATGTTCTCCTACAGTCATTGGTAAATTAGTGTGCAGAAAATGTGTTAGATTGCATATTGGTGCTTATGCATTTAAATGTAGATAATTATTTATTACTTAAATAACTTTAAAAAGCAGCCAGAGAATGATTCTGCCCAATCCATTAACAAGAGTTTCAATGTTGAGATTTGTTTGCTAGTCAGGCATTTGGCTGTTGGAGGATTGAATCAGTCATCTGTGCAGAATCTAGTTTATGGAACTAGTGGCTGTTTCTCCTTGGTCTGACAAATATCCATCATCAGTAAATTTGATAAGATAATTTATTCTTTCCTCCAATTCTGGCCTCCTGCTCATCACCAGTTTCTATCACTGCAACATGTCATCCACTGCCTAGGTTCGAATCAGTGGAATTCTCATCCCTTAAACTTATCTCTCTCTTTCTCTCTCTCTCTCTCTCTCTCTCTCTCTTTCTCTCTTTCTCTGTATCCTCCATGAAGATACTTCTTAAAACCTGCTTCTTTAATCAAGCTTTTGTTCTCATTTTGTAATATCCACATTGCTTGATGTTGAATTTCATTAAGGCGCTTTGGGATTAAAGATGCTACTTAAATGCAAGTTACCTAAAGTGATGACTTTATGGTGTTGTGGTGGGAGTGCCAGGCCTCTAGGAATTTTCTGGCATGTCTTTGCTTAGCCTGTCCCAGGATAGATGTGTTGTCCCAGTGTTGTCTACAGCTCGCTGAGCTGTAGGTTTGATTTCCAGACGTTTCATTACCTGGCTAGGTAACATCATCCTATCTGCGACCTCCAAGTGAAGAGAAGCTGTTGTCTCCTGTTTTCTATTTATATGTCTGTCCTGGATGGGGTTCCTGGGGTTTGTGGTGATGGCATTTCCTGTTCATTTTCTGAGGGTTTGATAGATGGTAGCTAGATCTGTGCTTGTTTATGGCGTTGTGGGTGGAGTGCCAGGCCTCTAGAAATTTTCTGGCATGTCTTTGCTTAGCCTGTCCCAGGATAGATGTGTTGTCCCAGTCGAATTGGTGGTTTTTTTCATCCATGTGTATGGCTACGAGGGAGAGAGGAACATGTCTTTTTGTGGCTAGCTGGTGTTCGTGTATCCTGGTGGGTAACTTTCTTCCTGTTTCTCCTATGTAGTGTCTGTGGCAGTCCTTGCATAGAATTTTATAGATGACGTTAGTTTTGTCCATGGGTTGTACTGGGTCTTTTAAGTTTGTTAGTTTTTGTTTGAGTGTTAGTGGGTTTGTGTGCTACTAGGATTCCGAGGGGTCTTAGTAGTCTGGCTGTCATTTCTGAAACTTCTTTGATGTAGTAAGGTGGTTAGGATTTCAGCCTGTGTTTGGTCTGCTTGTCGTGGCTTGTTCTTGAGGAATCTGCGGAATGTATTTTTTGAGTATCCGTTCTTCTTGAATACGTTGATTTGTTTAATCTTGACAGTGGACTCATAAAAGAACAATGCTTGGGAAGATCCAAAGCACTGACATAATGTATGTGCTGAAACTATTTGGCAGCAGTAAGTGCTATCAGAGATGTATAGTAAAAAGGAAGCTAAAAAAGTTTCCATGTGCTTGAATGTTTAATGCTCACATGGTATCCCCTAGCAGTGGCTGTATATTTGGTAATTGGAGGCAAGAGATAGATTAATTGATTAATACTCATCACTGACTTAAACACTTACTCCTTCCAACATTGGAGTGGCTGCAAGGGCTCTGCAAAAACTCAACAAAGCCTTCAACATCAAAAAGGATGAAGACAGCGATATATGACAACACCCTCATAATGTCCAGGTTCCCTTTCAAGTTTCATACCATCCTGGTTTAGACATATATCACCATTTTTGTCACTAGGTCAAAATCCTAGAACTTCCAGTTACTTTAATGAACTTGTTTGGACATGCTATAACATGTCCAAAGCCCAGGGCAGATGGGCTTTGAACCCAGACCTTCTGGTCCAGATATAGGGACACGATCATTAAACCACACGAGACCTCAGTCCAAGAACTCCATACTTAATAACATGATTGGATTCATCTTCATCACATGAACTGCAACATTTCAAGTTACAGACTGACCATTATCAAGGGAAAATAAATGATTAGCAATAAATATTGACCTTGTTACTAATACCCGCACTCAAAAATAAATGATATGAGACCTTCAATTTCAAAATTTCCACATAAAGTGTAGTCAATGATTGCCTTGCTATATCCATCAAGAATTAGAGCAAGAAGTCAGAAACTTGGAGGGAAAAATGTGAATTGGAAATACATGGAGCTCATGGTAAATGAAGAAGGCATTTGGTATGCTTCCTTTATTGGTCAGAGCATTGAGTAAAGGAGTTGGGTGGTCATGTTGCAGCTGTACAGGACGTTGGTTAGGCCGCTTTTGGAATATTGCATGCAATTCCTATTGGAAGTATGTTGTGAAATTTGAAAGGGTTCAGAAAAGATTTACAAGGCTGTTGCCAGAGTTGGAGGATTTGAGCTACAGGTAGAGGCTGAATAGGCTGGGGCTGTTTTCCCTGGAGCGTCGGAGGCTGAGGGGTGACCTTATAGAGATTTATAAAATCATGAAGGGCCTGGATAGGATAAACAGACAAGGTCTTTTCCCTCGGGTGGGAGAGTCCAGAACTAGAGGGCATAGGTTTTGGGTGAGAGGGGTAAGATATAAAAGAGACCTAAGGAGCAACTTTTTCATGTAGAGGGTGGTGCGTGTGTGGAATGAGCTGCCAGAGGAAGTGGTGGAAGCTGGTACAATTACAACATTTAAAAGGCGTCTGGATGGGTATATGAATAAGGATTTAGAGGCATATGGGCTAAGTGCTGGCAAATGGGATTTGATTTAGGTTTGGATTTTTGTACGGCATAGACGGGTTGGATTAAAGGGTTTGTTTCTGTGCTGTATATCTCTGACTCTAAATGGGACTTGATTAGGTTAGGATATCTGATCAACATGGATGAGTTAGACTGAAAGCTCTTTTTCTGTGCTATGCATCTCGATGACTCTGTAATGGATCTAACATACCGACTGTTATCTATGACTTAGCCAACACCCTAACACTGATAGACAACATAACAGAGAATTCCATTATTTCTTTTTCACTGATTCAAATTAAGAATGGTTAATTCTTACAAGCCAAACCTGCAAAGCAAAATCTATATTCTCTCATTCTACAAAAAAAATTGAGGTTTATTCTACTGGATGATACTTTGATAATCTCTAATTTACTAACAATTGATCTTATTAACTATCATTTCAATAAAAAAAGATAAAATTGTCTTGGAAAATCAGTTTCCTACCAAGGGAATTAGATATGAAGGAAAATGATATCTGGCTGACATTACAGTGCTCCCATATGGCATTTGTATTATGACCTATTTATTGTAATGTGACATAATTTGCAACTTCACATCCAAGACTTATTTAATTTTAGATCAAAGACTCTTGTCAATTTACAGTCATTATGAAAGATACAATTTCAAGCATTTAGTTTTCATTTGCTTTGTTCCACTTTTATGTAGCTGACCTGAGTGATCCCTGGGATGTGATTGATTTTCTATCCACTATACCCTCCTTACAGTGTTGGCATTGTATACTTGCTTCTCCTGTTTTCTCCCTCTCGCTTTCTCAATTATGTTTTGTTTTATAAGTGTACTGCACTCACTTCAAAGCTTTCTGACCAAATACATCAAAGTTGTCACTTGGAACTCAATATATTTTACTAAAGCTGCATCACATGGAATTCAGGTGAACTTGCCAGTTGGATATAAAGTTGGCTTAACATTAGGAGACAGTGGATAGTAGGAGAGGGTTGTTTTTTGGACTGGTAGCTTGTGACCAGTGGTGTTCCACAGGGATCAATACTGAATCCACTTTAGTTTGTATTTTATATAAAATATTTGTATTATAATATAGGAGGCACATTTAAGTTTGCAGTTGACATGAAAATTGGTGATATAGTGGACAGTGAAGAAGATTATTGAAGTTTAGTGTCATAGAGTCATAGAGATATACAACTACAAAGAGCTCTTGATCAATTGGATCAATGGGCTGAGGAGTAGCAGATGGAGTTTAATTTGGATGCATTGTGGTCTTGCAATTTGGTAAAATGAACAAGGGTGTGACTTATACAATTAAAACTAGGGCCTTGGGTAGCAGAGAGATCTAGGTGTTTAGGTAAATAATTCTTTGAAACTTATGTCACAGGTAGACAGGGTGCTTGTGAAGATGTTTAGCATACTTGACTTCATTGCTCAGACGTTTGAATATCGGAGTTGGCATGTCAGGTTGAGGTTGTACAGGATGTTGGTGAGACCTCTTCTGGAGTACCATGTGCAGTTGTGGTCACCCTGCTATAGAAAGGATATTATTAAATTGGAGAGGTTCAGAAAAGATGTTTCTGGGAATGGAGGGTTTGAGTTATAAAAATAGATTTGAATAGGCTGAGACCTGTCTCACTGGAGCATAGGACATTGAAGGGTCATCTTATAGAGCTTCATAGAATCATGAGGAGCGTAGCTAAGATGAATAGCAAGGGCCTTTTCCTTAGGGCGGGGGAATTCAAAACTAAAGGATATATTTTTAAGATGGGTGGAGAAAGTTTTAAAAAGGACATGAGGGACAATCTTTTTATACAGAAAGTGGTTCATGCTTGGAATAAACTGTCAGAGGAAATGGTGTATGTGGGTACAGTTACAACATTTAAAACACTTTTGGATAAGTACATGAACAGAAAAGGCTTAAGGGACATGGGCCAAATGCAGGCAAGGGCGACTAGTTTAATGTGGAAACATGGTCAGCATGGATTAGTTGGATAGAAGGGTCTGTTTCCATGTTGTATGGCTCTATGCTCACTTATGATTCTTCTGTCAGAGAACATGTACTTCTGGTTAGAAACTAAGGAAATCCACATTCCCTCTCCCCCACCCAAACACCCATGCTATCTGAACGTTTAAAAGACCTCAGGTAAAGCACTTTATGTCTACAAGATAAAGATGGAATGGGGATGGGATTTTCCGTAGTTAATATATAGTAAAGATAGAAAGAAAGAAGTTGTATTCATATTATGCTTTTCTTGATCTCAGAATTGAACTGCGTTTTGCAGACAACAATTTTTTTTCTCTGCTGGAGGTATAATCATTGTGTTGATGGAGAAATGAATCCCATCTCTGTGCTGCAGAGACTAAACAATCTCCATCCTCATTTTGCATGTGACTACTGGAATAGAATCATCATCATTACGGAAACAATCAAATAGTTGGGTTCTTATTAAAGGAAAGAAATATATTTTATAGTTCCTCAATGATTATTATGTTCACATTGTCTGAAAGCAATTTCTGCCTGTCACAGCTAACCAAAAGCAATAACCAATTTACAGCTCTATACTTGCATGCTGATCATCCTATAAAGCTATGAATAAAATTTCAGGTAAAAATTAATTTTATTTAAATGCATGGGTCCAGGCTTTATTCAATAAAATTATCAGATATTAGAAGGTAAAGAAATTCAATTCTCTAAGCATTAAAGTAGATTAATGTCACCATGTTAGGTGAACAGACAGACCCTGCATCCAAGTGTTAAATTTGAACATGAACCTGTCACTACTGGTCTCTAGGAGTAAATCCAGCACACACACATATAAGCCTCTCTCTGCTGATTGAAATCAGACAAGCATAACCCTCTACAGGTCACCAAATGCAGTAGATAACTGGTACACTCAACCAGCATCTAACTGAGGAATGCTTTATAGAATTATCATAAATTGCAGCATATAAATTGAACCAGCATATATAAAAAAAACATTTTTCTGGCCTCAGAAATCCTAGTTTTGCATTTCATAGAGAATGCTGGAGAAACTCAGCAAGTCTGGAACCATCTGTGGAGAGAAAAACAGAGTTAGTGATTTGAGGACGCTCCTTTTCAGATTTTCAGTATTTTCCTTTTACAAATATTTGGTGGATAAGGTATGCATAGGTATGTGATATTTGCATTAGTCAGCTGCAATTCTTTACCCTACATTTTCAGCATAGGTATGCGATATTTGTATTAGTCAGCTGCAATTCTTTACCCTACATTTATTGGTATGTTGTGATTGCACAGAAGAAAGTAGGTGATATGTATTGCGCCGCAAAGATGCTGCGGGAGTTTAAAACAAGCCCATTCTTTGCATTGGAAACTGATGATATTTCAAAATAGTGACCAGTCACCTCTATACCAGTCATTCACCTTATACTTGGCATGTAAGATGACCCCTATTTTTGGAGAGAATTTTCAAGGTTTCAAAGGCTGAAATTGATGCTATTTGGTATTACCAGAACAGAAACAATTTGGCCCAATTGACCTGTGGTGGTATTTACGGTCCACAGACACACTCCCCACTCTCCTTATCAAAGCCCATATTTCTGTTCCTTCCACTCTTGTGCACAAAACTAGTATCACTTCAAATGTATTTATGTTATTTGTCTCAATAACTCCTCCTGGTGAAGAGTTTCCCATTCCAACTGCTCTGTCAGGTTGCTGTAGCACACCATACACTGCTTTAAATTGCGTGTGTGCATCCAAATGGAGTGGGACTACGTCCCCCAGAGCAGAGGGGAGGAGTGAGTGGCAGATTGGGTCTCAGGAGTTGGAGGGAGGGAGGAGAGAGTGAGTAGGGTGAGAAATCGGAACTCAGGAGCGGGGAGATCAGAATTCAGCAGAAAACCAGAGGGATGGTAGGGGAGGGGGCAGAGACAAGGGGGTACGCTGGAGAAGTGAGAGAGAAGGAGGGGGCATTTTTGCTCCTCTTTAGTGAGCAATGCCCCCCACTTCGGTCCTGTGCCCGGCTAAACTCTATTGCAAAAGCATGCACTTGCTTCCCTGAGCACAGTGTCACCCATACTAAATGGTAAAGCATTGTGCATTCCCAAATTAGTGCACATTTGCAGTTGTCTGCAGTTGTGGGTGTCAGCAAACACTGCCAAGAAATGGCATGCATTATCATGTATATTTTTAGTTGTCCAAGTTACTAACGATATACACAGTTGTTCCTGTGCCTTAGTAGTTTATTATTTCTTTCAGTTTCTCTGTTTGTATTGCATACATAATCCTTAAATTCCAGATGCTGTAAGTCAGAAATTAAAACACAAATTGCTGGAAAAGTTCAGTTGTCTGGCAGCATCTGTGGAGAGAAATCAGAGTTAACGTTTCGGGTCGAGTGACCCTTCCTCAGAACTGACCACTTCTGCCATTAGTCTTCATGTTGGACTAGTTCCCATGCCTTCAGATGGTGTGTTATTTTATTCACTCGAAGGTTGCCTTGTATACATCTGTGCAGGATTTGTTCTATTTAGAACATAGAACATAGAATATAGAACAGTACAGCACAAAACAGGCCCTTCAGCCCACGAGGTTGTGCCGACCACTGATCCTCATGTATGCACCCTCAAATTTCTGTGACCATATGTATGTCGAGGAGTCTCTTAAATGTCCCCAGTGACCCTGCCTCCACAACTGCTGCTGGCAACGCATTCCATGCTCTCACAACTCTGTGAAGAACCTGCCTCTGACATCCCCTCTATACTTTCCTCCAACCAGCTTAAAACTATGACCCCTCGTGTTAGTCATTTCTGTCCTGGGAAATAGTCTCTGGTTATCGACTCTATCTATGCCTCTCATTACCTTGTATACCTCAATTAGGTCCCTTCTTCTCCTCCTTTTCTCCAATGAAAAAAGTCCAAGCTCAGTTAACCTCTCCTTATAAGATAAGCCCTCCAGCCCAGGCAGCATCCTGGTAAACCTCCTCTGAACCCGCTCCAAAGCATCCACATCTTTCTTATAATAGGGCAACCAGAACTGGACGCAGTATTCCAAGTGCGGTCTAACCAAAGTTTTATAGAGCTGCAACAAGATCTCACGACTCTTAAACTCAATACTCCTGTTAATGAAAGCCAAAACACCATATGCTTTCTTAACAACCCTGTCCACTTGGGTGGCCATTTTAAGGGATCTATGTACCTGCACCCCAAGATCCCTCTGTTCCTCCACACTACCAAGAATTATATCCTTAATCCTGTACTCGGCTTTCCAATTCGACTTTCCAAAATGCATCACCTCGCATTTATCCAGGTTGAACTCCATCTGCCACCTCTCAGCCCATCTCTGCATCCTGTCAATGTCCCGCTGCAGCCTACAAACAGCCCTCTATACTGTCAACAACACCTCCAACCTTTGTGTCATCTTCAAATTTGCTGACCCATCCTTCAATCCCCTCATCCAAGTCATTAATAAAAATTACAAACAATAGAGGCCCAAGGACAGAGCCCTGTGGAACACCACTCACCACTGACTTCCAGGCAGAATATTTTCCTTCTACTACCACTCGCTGTCTTCTGTTGGCCAGCCAATTCTGTATCCAGACAGCTATGTTCCCCTGAATCCCATTCCTCCTGACCTTCTGAATGAGCCTACCATGGGAAACCTTATCAAATGCCTTGCTAAAGTCCATATACACCACATTCACAGCTCGACCCTCATCAACTTTTCTAGTCACATCCTCAAAGAACTCTAAGGTTTGTGAGGCATGACCTGCCCCTCACAAAGCCGTGTTGACTGCATTTAATCAAGCCATGCTCTCCAGATGGTCATAAATCCTATCCCTCAGAATCCTTTCTAACACCTTGCAGACGACAGACGTGAGACTTACTGGTCTGTAATTGCTGGGGATTTCCCTATTTCCTTTCTTGAAGAGAGGAATTACATTTGCCTCTCTCCAGTCCTCAGGTACGACTCCAGTGGAGAGCGAGGATGCAAAGATCTTTGCAAGTGGCGAAACAATTGCATTTCTTGTTTCCCAAAGCAGCTGAGGACAAATCTGGTCCGGGCCTGGCGACTTGTCAATCTTAATGTTTGACAAAATTTTCAGCACATCAGCTTCCTCTATCTCTATCCAGTCCAGCATGCACACCTGCTCTTCAAAAGTTTCATTCGCTACAAAGTTCGTTTCTTTCGTAAAGACGGAAGCAAAAAACTCATTTAGGGCTTCCTCCACCTCCTCCGACTCCACACACAAATTCCCTAAGCTATCCCTGATCGGGCCCACTCTTTCTTTGACCATTCTTATTCCTCACATAAGTGTAAAATGCCTTTGTGTTCTCCCTAATCCGTTCTGCCAAGCTTTTCTCGTGCCCCCTCCTGGTTCTCCTCAGACCATTTATAAGCTCCTTCCTTGCCTGCCTGTAATCCTCTAGAGCTGAGCTTGGCCCTAGCTTCCTCCACCTTATGTAAGCTACCTTTTTCCTTTTGACGAGAAGCTCCACCGCTCTCGTCATCCAAGGTTCCTTTATCTTACCACTTCTTGCCTGTCTCAGAGGGACATATTTATTCATCACTTGCAACAACTGTTCCTTGAACAGTCTCCACATGTCTATAGTGCCTTTACCATGGAACAATTGCTCCCAATCCATGCTTCCTAACTCATGTCTAATCGCATCATAGTTTCCTCTTCCCCAATTAAATATCCTCCCATTTTGCCTAATCCTCTCCTTCTCCATAGCTATGTAGAATGTGAGGCAGTTGTGGTCACTATCACCGAAATGCTCTCCCACCACAAAATCTGATACCTGCCCCAGCTCATTGCCAAGCACCAAGTCTAGAATGGCCTCTCCCCTCGTTGGCCTGTCAACGTACTGAGTTAGGAAACCCTCCTGAAAAAACCTTACAAAATCAGCTCCATTCAAATCTTCTGCTTGAAGGAGGTTCCAATCAATATTAGGAAAGTTAAAGTCACCCATTACAACAACCCTACTACGTCCACACTTTTCCAAAATCTGCCAAGCTATGCTTTCTTCCATCTCCCTGCTGCTATTGGGGGGCCTGTAGTAAACCCCTAAAGAGGTGACTGCTCCCTTGCTGTTCCTAATTTCCACCCATACTGACTCGGTAGGCAGATCTTCCTTGACAATGGAAGCTTCTGTAGCTGTGATACCCTCTCTAATTAGTCGTGCTACACCCCCTCCTCTTCCCCCCCCCACTATTCTTTTTAAATGCTCTAAACCCTGGAATATCCAGCAACCATTCCTGCCCCTGAGAAACCTATGTCTCCGTTACGGCCACAACATCATAGCACCAGGTACTGATCCATGCTCTAAGTTCGTCACTTTTATTCCTGATACTCCTTGCGATAAAGCAAACACACTTTAACTGATACCTTGGTTCCTTCCTTCCCACTAGCTGGTCTACCTCTTGCTACTGCCTCATCTGCATCAACTCTCACCTCCGGTATACAGCTCAGGTTCCCACCCCCCTGCCATACTAGTTTAAACCCTCTCGAACTACTTGTGCAAAACTTGCACCCAGGACATTGGTCCCCTTCCAGTTCAGATGCAACCCGTCCTTCTTGTACAGGTCCCACCTTCCCCAGAAGGCATCCCAATTATCTACGTATCTGAAGCCCTCCGTCCTACACCAGCTGCG
Source organism: Chiloscyllium punctatum (assembly GCF_047496795.1). Classification (NCBI taxonomy): domain Eukaryota; kingdom Metazoa; phylum Chordata; class Chondrichthyes; order Orectolobiformes; family Hemiscylliidae; genus Chiloscyllium; species Chiloscyllium punctatum. The sequence continues at coordinate 21,313,326 of NC_092765.1, read as the reverse complement.
CAGCCACGTATTAAGCTGCGCCCTCTCCCTGTTCCTCGCCTCGCTATCTCGTGGCTATTTCTTTGATTACTTTGGTGATTTCCTCTGCTGCCTGAGCCTTTGTTCTCTGGCCATTATTTGATTACTACTTCTTGCAACAGTTGCAAATTTGCATCTTGTTTGATAGTTTGCTAGATTTGAGCAAGGTACTTGCCTGTCATAGTCCTGTTATAGGTGATGGCCTAGTAGTATTATCACTAGACTATTAATTCAGAGCCCCAGCTAATCTTCTGGGGAGTTGGTTTCAAATCCCACCTGGCCAGATAGTGGAATTTGAATGCATTAAATTGGAATTAATCTACTGATAGCCATAAAATCATTGTTGGAAAAACCCATCTGGCTCACCAATGCCTTTTAGGGAAGAAGACCTACCATTTTAACCGGGTCTGGCCTACATGTGACTACAAACCTACAGCAATGTAATTGACTGAATTGTGCTCTGAGATGGCCTGGAAAGCCATTCAGCTGTGCCAGTTACGAGCAAGTTTCAAAGACATGAAATTGGACTGGTCATTTAGCATCGATCTAGGTGACAGAACTTCCACTGCCAAGGACATAATTCTGGAATTCCCTCCCTAATGGCATGTGGATCAATGCACTGCAGGTCACCACCACCTTCTCAAAGGCAACTAGCGATGGGCAATAAATGCTGCCAGCCAGCGGCACTCACATCCCACAAATGAATTTTAAAAATGTTGTTCATTTACGCTTACTGTCCTCTCAGTGTTTATGAAGTGTCATCATACAGCATTAACCCTCCTTTTGGGGGCTTCATATTTGGATTGACCATATTGAACTACTTTGCACTGATCATAAAACAAAGAACTGTGGATACTGGAAATCTGAAACAAAAACAGGCATTGCTGGAGAAACTCAATTGGTCTGGCAGCATCTGAGGAGAGAAAACAGAGTTGGTGTTACATGTCCACTTCTCCAGAACTTAGTAGCTAGGAAAAACTATGTTGAAGACAGAGGGTGGGGTTTGAAAAAGGTAAGTGGTAGATGGAGATGGAGTCCAGAGTATAAGAGAGAACAACAGTTAGGGAGACAAAGGGGTGGATAGTAGTATACCAGAGAGAAAGTAAAGCTGATAATGGGAATTATGCATGGGTGAAAATGGGTTAGCTGTCTGGAAGCTGCCCATGTCTTGACGAGGTCTGGGGTGTGAGGGTGAGTAAAAGACGTGGAGGAAGGTGTTCAGGTTCCAAAATTATTGAACTCTATACTGACACCTAAAGGCTGTAGGGTCCCCAAGTGAAAAATGTGTTGGAAAATAGTGGTGTGTTGAAGTGGCAGGCAACTGGAAATTCAGGGTCATTGTTGCAGGCAGAACAAAGGTGTTCTGCAAAATAGTTACCCAGTCTGTGTTTGCTGCTTCACCTGAAAGGTGTGTCTGGAGCCTTGGCTAGTGGAGATGGAGTACGTAAAAGGGCAAGTCTTGCATCTTCTGCAATTGCAGGGGAAGGTGTTGTGGGGGTGTGGAGGGTGGGGTGGGGTGGTTGAGGTGTTGGGAATGCAGGTGGAGTGGACCAGAATGCCCTGCAGGGGAAGGTCACTGCAAAATGCTGACAAGAGGGGGAAGGCAAAACATGTCTGGGTCATGGCATCCTGCTTGAGATGACAGAATATGATCCTATGGTCTGTGAAGGTCAAGATGTGCCTATGTCCAGCTGACATTTTATTTTGCCTTGATGCTCTTCTTCTGCAGTCCTCAATCCAGAGTCTCAAACCATGTCTCACTATCAACCTGTCTGTATCAACCTATTGTTTGGTGTAGTGATTCACCACAATCTTCAGCTGATGTCTCTCCAGTGGCCATCTGTATCTGCTTTGCTGTGGTTGTTTTTTGGCATTTGCCTGTGTGTAAAATGCTTTTTGCAATGAAAACACTGCTTTCCCCAGGTTGGACATGTCTTCTCTTTTGCATGATGTCTTCTACAGTTTTTGAATCATGCTCTTTGTCTGTGATTGTTCTGCCCTGTATGCTTGGAATATCTGTCAGAATAAGGCAAGATCCAGTCTGGTCAGCCGTGGATATGCTGTAGCTGGTGATTCACAACTTTGGCACTTCTGCACTTCTCCCGAGTGCACATTTATCTTCTCTTAGTAAACTTGTTTTCACATTTGGATACCTAATTCCTGATAAAATCTTGTATCTTATTAACTTAATCTTTAATTGCACAATTTTGCAGGTTTCTGCAAACTGAGTTAATGATGTTACAAATTGATTGATGGAGTCTTGTCTTTGTTAATCTGTCCTTCAAACCAACCTGTTCAGAGATGCTATTATGCATTGAACCTGGGTTTCCATGTCCAGGGGTAGGGATACTACTACTGCACCACAAGAGGACTCTTCTTAATTTGTTCCCTGGTATTGAATATATACCATTCACACTTAACCTGCACTTGGGGCTGAGAGAATGCCTTGGCAGCTTTTAAGATTTTTGCTGTGTGCTCTATCTGCTCATCAGAAAGATTTAGGGTGGGGTGGACTACATTTTGAAACAGTCTCTGCCAAGTGTGATAAAAGTGTAACAACTTGTACTTGTTCTGGTTTGTTGAATAAATCTGTAGCTATTGCACAATTCTGCCACTATCCATGGAAGGGTTCCCAGTTTTGCCTAATATCCCCATTAACTTGAATAGGAACTGGGAGGGGAAAAGCTCTAGCCGTTTTCTCTCAAGTTGTTATCTGTTCACTGTCATTCACATTGATCTTTCTTTGTCACTTTTTCAGTAATAGCTCGCATCTCTGCATCTGTGCTTTTTTATTTTAGCTCGAGGCATGCAACTGTTCTGACACTGGGTTTCAAATGTAGAACACGGAAGCGAGTTCAACACAATGACGTTATTGAAGTGAAGTCTAAGATATTTGCTACAAGGTGTGTGCTTCATGATCTGATCACATGATTATGTCTAAAAAGGACAGACATTTGTACATTATTGCATTTCAATCCGAACATCCTCTGTAAATGATCCGAAAGCACGTGTCAAACCTGTTTGACCCCACTGTGGATCACAAAGGGTTCCACTGTTAAAGCCCAGCTCACCTATCGTGCTGTATTGGAAAGAAGAGATCACATTGAGCAGGTCTGGGGCACAGTCAGCTTCCTCCTGCAGTTCAAATCTCCTTCCACAATCGAATGCCTTTTCCAGATCGATGAATGCTATTTATAAAGGTCTCCTTTATTTGCAGAATATCTCTTACAGCTGTAAGTTGAAAAGGAGCAGGCCAAATGTAGATTTTTTAGTTCTGAAATCACACTGTAGTTTCAGGTGGATGCATTCAGCCAGGATTTGCCCTCTGACAAGTGCAACATGGGTAAATAATGTTCCAAAAATAATTAGCTTGCCCTTAAATGCCTCTGTCCTATAGTACTTCACATGGTATCAAGTACAGTATTGGATTCTTCCTCAGGCTTTTGAATTCCCTCCTGGATATATTAGTGACTATCTTTTATTCATGGCATATTTTGTAAGGCTCACTTACTCACTGAGAAATCTATTGAGTCAAATAATTTGATGAAATAATTGTTTCTTTACAATAAGTGGTGGTGTTTTTGTTAAAGGGGTCTACAGGTCAATGTTTCAATCTTGCTTTAAAATCATGGCACAGATTCAAAAAGTGTTTGATTTGATGTTTCACTCTGAGTAACACTCTAATCTTTGCCTTAACCTTTTGCTGGTTTTGCTCAACTCAACTCATCTCCCAAAATATCGACTAATTTAATTAAGGTGGGGGCACAGGGCAGCTCAACATTTTAGAGTTAATCCTAGAAAGTGTTCACTGATTTTGTATTATTAGCAAAACTGAAAGTGCAGAAACCTGGGATTGGACTGGATCTAGGCCAAGAATAAGTGCTGGGTGAATCTGCTCATGCTTGTGTAATTGAAAAGTGTGTGTGTGTGTGTGTGTGTATGTCACGAACAGGAAAAAGGCAGTGAAGCAAATCATGTAATTTATGAGGATTGATTTTTCTGAGAGTCTGGAGAACAAAGGGTACTCACAGGAACATAGGTCTTCCCAATTTGTCTTCTATCATCCTAATTGTTGCAGGATACAATTAGAGTGGCGTTGTTTGCTAAACATAACAACCATTTTCTCTCAATTCATCTGCGACAGAGCCAGGCATGAGGTGAGGAAATCCCAATGGTGGAGAAATTTGGGAAACATCGTTCTAAGTCACCTGATCCTCACAACTGTCTTCCTTCCTTTCCACATCATGAGCTGAATCTTATGGGTTTTTTGGCTATGTGGCACTTGGTTTCTTTCTGAGAGGCAGAGTGGCTTTGCTGGCCACAGCTTATGAAGTTAGCTTCATCACCAACCTACTGTGACACTATGGCACCCTTTCATTGATTCGCTGCACACAGAACAAGTCATCACTGCTGGGAGATCCCAGGATGAACCAGGATCCTTGGCACAAAGTCATCTTTCACAGGCTGTTGCACACCTCGACCGTTTGTCGTGAGCTGCCTTCATGATACGTGACATTTACCCTGACAAGGACGATAAGGGAAAATTGATACCTTGCATTGTGGGCAAGGATCTGGAGGTTCAGCTGGGTAATGAAAAGGCAGAATATTCTAAACCCTTCCAGGACTGACCATAAAACCATGAGATAATGGATCAGAATTAGGTCATTCAGCCCATCAAGTCAGTTCTGCCATTCAATCATGGCTGATGTTTCTTGATCCCATAACCCTTGGTCCCCTTACTAAGCAAGAACCTATCTGTCTCTTTCTTAAATATAGTCAATTACTTGGCAATGGGTTACACAGATTAACCACCTTCTAGCTGAAGAAATTCCTCTTCATCTCAGTTCGAAAGCACTGAACCTTTACCCTGAGGCTGTAACTCAGGTCCTAGTCCCTCCTACTCATGGAAACATCTTCTCCATGCCCACTCTATCCAGATCTCTCAGTATTCTGTAAGTTTCCATCAGATTTTGCTTATCCTTCTAAACTCCAAGTACAGACCAGAGGCCTCAACCGCTCTTCCTATGACAAGCCCTTCATCCCCTTGAAATCCAGCACATCCTTCCTTCGACATGGGGTCCAAAACTGCTTACAATATCACAATATTCACCTGTCTCTGTACCCAGGTACCACACCACCACCTTATCCACCTGCCACCCATCCACCTCATCCATTTTATTCATAAACTGCCTCCTTAGTCATTTACCTCACACACTAACACTCATTCAGTAGAACTAAATAGCATTTGATACTTAATAAAATTTAATGTGCTGAATTATTATTAAATAACAGACATTAAATTTTTATAAGAAATTTTAAAAATCATGATACCTTAAGTAATCAATAAAAATAACATTAAATGTTTAAAAGGAGCACAGAAACATTCGTAGAAAGCAATGTGATAGCTGTAGATATTTTAATATTTACCTTTCAGTGATGATATTTATGTTGTCTACTGCTCTTAAAAAAGAGTTCCCAGATAACTTGATATCTTGGAGAGGGGGTTGCAATGCCTCACCTTCCCTGTGCTGCATCAAGGTCCAGACAGCAGCTTATAATGGAGCCATCCTGGAGCAGCCAAACTCACAAGTCTAGCCACATACAACATGGAAAAGTAAGGAGATTTTTTTGATTACCATCAGACCAATCTGTTCCAGTGGTAATCACATGCTCTTCCTCTTAAAGGTACAACTTAGAACTGATGCATCTTGTTTTGGAATAAATCAGAATCAGTTGCTGTGATATGATGACGTGCAGCTTTGAGAGAGGATATCTGAAACTATAACCATTTCAGGTGCACCCCTTAAAGGTACAAGTTATCTTATCATATTATCTGCCTCCTGAGGTAGACTCTTCCATAGATTGACCACCAGCTTAGAAAATGATAGAAGATAGGAGCAGAAGGAGGCCATTCGGCCCTTGTGGTGTGTTACAGAGGACTCAGGGAATCCTCATTGCCTTGGCAACAGCATGATCTTTCACGTGTTTGTTATGGCTTGAGGTAGTGAACAGTGAGGGTAGAAAACCCAACTTCCTTTCCACCACCTGGCTGCTTATGGAATCTTTCCCACCTTTACCACTTGCCATTGGTGATTGTTGGATTGATTGGCAGGGTAGTACTCAACCTGCTTGGCCTGGAATGAGCACACCTTTCTCCACCATCAAGTTCTGGAGGGGGAGTCAAATCAACAGCTTCTGATTCAAGGATAAGGATGCTGTTCTTTGTGCCACAAGACCTCAATGACTCACTGAAAGGATAAAGGTACATGGACACATGAACTTCACTTGTAATTCCTTAAGTGCAGAATGGGGCAGGGGTGATCTGATTGAAGAGGTGAAAATGGTAATCAGATACTCTTCTTCATAAAAGTACAACTTAGGACTGGCCAAACTTGCTTGGAAATAAATCTGTATCGGTTTCTGTGATATGATAACATGCAGCTTTCAGAGGGAGTATCTGAAACTATAGTATTTCTTGGAGACCTCTGGAATTAATTTACCTACAGTAATAAATAACTAAATAATTACAGCAAGGACAACAGCATTTGGCTCATGTTCCTGTAACCATGGAATTTCTATGTATTTCACAAATTCTCCTCAATGACTTGCTTGGAGGGTTAAGGTACATAGACCCCTTGCAATGAACTTAGCTTCTATTCCTTTAAATACAGAATGTCGTGGGAATAATTTGATTGAAGGGTTTAAAATGGCAAACTACTATAATGCAGGAGATACTTTAGATTAGATTCTCTACAGTGTGGAAACAGGCCCTTCAGCCCAACCAGTCCACACCGCCCCTCCAAAGAGTAACCCATTTCCCTCTGACTAATGCACCTAATACTATGGGCAATTTAACATGGCCAGTTCACCCTGACTTGCACATCTTTGGGCTGTGGGAGGAAACTGGAGCACCCGGAGGATACCCACACAGACACAGGGAGAATGTACAAACTCCGCACAGACAGTCACCCGAGGCTGGAACCGAACCTGGGACCCTAGTGCTGTGAGCCACTGTGCTGCCCCTGTGGGAAATTATTACTGCTTGTGAGGCAACGAAGAACAAGGGGACATAATTTTCTAGGCCACTTAGATGGAAAATTTCACATAAAGGGGTGCAGAAAATCCTATAATGTCATGATTTAAAGAAAAATCTAATTTCTGCAGACTGGGCTGATTATTTCAGGAAGAAACATATGCTACAGTAACTTTCCATTCTGAGTATAATATTTACTCCTTAACGATTGACCTCTGGAATTAATTTACCGACAATAATAAATAACCAAATAATTACAGCAAGGACAACAGCATTTGGCACACGTTCCTGTAACCATAGAATTTATGTATTCCAGCAACATTTTGCGCCATCTGTGCCTGTGCTGCTTAGCAAGGTAGTTCACAGTAAAAATTCCCTCTGAAATAAACAACAGAAACCATTTGTCATTTATTTTCAGGCAGGGCTCCTGTGTTTACTAAGCTGTGGTGGTAAATATTCCAAATCTTTCTTCTGGATTCCCTTCTCTGCTTTCTGTTGTCACAGAATCTTCAGGGCACTGGGATTTGTTGAGGAGAATTGAGTCAGAAGGTGTGAGTTATTCCAGTCACTTGAGCACAAAATCCAAACTGACCCTTGGGCTATTAGCGGGGGAGTGCTGCACTGTTGGAGATACTATCCGTTGTAATGGCAGGGCTAAACAAAATCTTCAGATGGCTACGGACAGTTGCCCTCAGCAACAGTCCGGGACACAGCATACTCAGTCAGTCTCTCAGCGTGTTCGGTGTCAGCAGCCCCTCCTTGTCCTGGATGAGGAGCCAAATGTTGGTTAGCCAACTACCCATCTCAGTTCTTCCTGCTCTACTGGGGGCTGTTTACTTTTTGAATGAGAAAAAGGGCAGTATTAAGGGAGATGAATGATGGACACAGAGCCGCTAGTGATATTGTAGGTTAGGAGAAACGAGGTGAGGTGCCCAAGTGGTTGAGTAAGCAGTGCAGAGGCTTTGCAGGACTGGCAGGGTTTGTCAGAGCAGGACTGCACAAGCCTTGGTGGGATGTGAGTGCAGTAACAGGGACAGAGTGAGTGTGAAGTAGTACAAAGAAGATGGTGAAGGTTACCTGGCAGAGCATAGAAAATCATTGACCTTCTTCCTACTCTGTTAGACTTTCCTCCAGATGGCTGAGATTGGACTGGCCTGGGTGCCAACCTTGGACCAGACTGAGGGGTCTAGTATTGCAGCCTCCTCTGCCAGCCCTTGTCTGCACACCATCCATCAAGAGTTCCAGTTGACCATCTGCAAAACAGGGTGCAAAATTTCCCTGCCTGCCATGTGCAGGGCAAATGGGGAGGGCAGCTCTGTATCAATGGTGATTGTCCAGGTACTCAATGACTTTTTAAAGATGGTGCTGGTGCCAGAGATGTGGTCAGTTCTGGAATATCCCCGCAGTGGTGAGTTTATCTATCTTGGGGCAAGTCAGAGAATCAAGCTAGCATTGGTCTTGAAGGAAACCATAGGGGTGGGGTGGGTAGTCAATGAGGTGAGTCTGGGATGATAGCATAAGAAAACTGGTTGGGCCTATTGGAGAGCACCCATCTGCAAAACATGATTAACTTGATAGTTTAGCACAAAGTGTAAGATTCTGGCCATTTTTACAAAGATTATGAGGTGACCTTGAGGCAGATCTGTCTCATTTGTGATACGAATATAATCTGGTTTCTCCCCATCAAAGTCCACAGTGATGTCATCAGATTAGGTAGAACTTAATGCAATCTCCAGCATTAACCATTTCAGAACTAGTACTTTATGTAACATCTCCCACTGAGCTTTGTTTTCCACATTTATTTATTTTTAATCCTTGCATGATGGGCATTACCAGTAAGGCAAGCGATCTTGTCTGTCCCTAGTTGCCCTTGATCTGATTGGCTCTCTAGGCAATTTGAGGGAGCAGTTACAGCTCATCCATATTGCTGTGACTGTCTGTTGGAGCCTAACTGGGTAAGGATGGCAGATTTCCTTCCCTAATAGACATGAGTGAATTAAATTGGTCACTTCCAGCAGATGCACTGAAGTAGAACACATTTTCAGATAAATATAATTACATTATGCACTACGCATCTCATCCCAAGACTTTACAAAGTGTAGTATCCTGATGATTTCACTATTCTTTCAGCATATGTTCTCATTGGACTTGAAAGGTTGATAGGTCTTTGCCCTGAGAACTGTTGACCTTGATTCTGTTCTGGACCCGATAGTGTCTGTAAAATCTCATTTAGCAGGAGGACATGTTATTTTAGGATGTCCTTCAAGAAGGATGTCATTGCTGCTGAATCAAACAATCACATCCGCTGGACCTGAACTTCCTGAAATTTCCTTTGCAAAGGAATACATTTCTGCTGAAACAGATAATTGGTCCATAAAATTATTTGGGAGACTTTTACAATCGTTAAGGGTTATGGGAATGAAGGGAATGAAGGGTTATGGGTAAAAGGCAGCAACATGAGTTGAGAATTATTAGATCAGCCACAATCTCTTTGAATGATGGAGAAGGTTCCATGGGTTGAAAGGTCTATTTCTGCTCCTATCTCTGAGTCTTAAGTTCATAAACTTACATCATGCAAGACAGCTGTTCTGTTAAAATAAAAGCTTTAAGTTGATGATTTCTTGTTGACAGAATCCTGGATCTCTGAACCAGGTAATTTCTTCTGGAGTATCCTGAATCTTTCAACATTGGTATAATTCCGCATTGGTGTTTCCTATTGAGCTAAATGCAGCCAACCTTCAATCTATATGAGCAAATATTCATGCTCATTAATCTGTGCTGAAGTATCCAGTCTTTGTGCCTCTGCCTGCTAATTAGGTTATTTACTTCCATCTGCCCCCTGTGGTTGCTTTACTGGTGAACACAATATGTTCACTTCCTCAGTCATGCTACTTCAGGATTACCATTACTTCATTTGATCTCTGTCACTGGGTACTGATAATTCTTTCTTAGAAAATGAAGAACTGAAGTGCTTATTTGAATTTGGAGCATCTTATCACCTGACGGTTGAATTTGAATCTGCCACAACCATCTGTTAAATAGGCCCTGCTGCAGTCTGAAAACCTTCAGATAATGATTTGTAGATGAGCTCAGGTCATGAAGCTCATTATCTTTCTCACCATTTCTATCTTATTGCAAACTATGCTGTTGTTTCAGAAATCTCTTTTCTGATTAGAGTCTTGTTGTGGGAAGCAAATACTGACAATGAAAACAAATAGTCCCAACATCTTATAAGCCACTGAGAGGAAAAAGAAACTCATCGTTTCTGCACAAAAAAGTGACCCCTCGTTTTTAAAGAGTCCCCTAGTTTTGGACTCATTCACGAGGGAACATCCTTTCCACATCTACTTGTTCAAGATCTAACATAACAAAAATAGAAATTGCTGGAGAAACTCAGCAGGTCTGTGGAGAGAAAGCAGAGTTAATGTCTAGTGACCCTTCATCAGAATTGGAAGCATCTAGGAAAAAGTGATACTTGTCTTGATGAGAGTGGGTGGGACTTAAAACATTAACTCTGTTTCACTCCACAGATGTTGCCAGGCTTGCTGTGTTTCTTTAGCAATTTCTATTCATAGTTCAGATTTCCTGCATCTGCTGTTCTTTCTTTTATTTGTGGATGTTAGTCTTCAATCAAGCCACCCCTTCTAAATTTCAGTGGAAACAGGCAGTCTATTCAATTTTGTCTCATTAGACAAGCCATCCATTTCAAACCCAGTAAAAGACTGAACCATCTCCATGGATTTACAATTTATAAGGAGACCAAATTGCACAATAGTATTTGAGAAATGATTTCATCAATGTCCTATTTAATTGAAGCATGAAATTTATGAACCATTTCTTTCCTAATAAAGTATAGCATTCCATTAGCCTTGTTAATTACTTGCTGTATCCGCACACTTTTATAATTCATACACTGGAAAACTTCACCTCTGAATCCTGCAAGAATCTCCATTTAAATAATGCTCTGCATTTTTATTCAACATGTGAACTTCACTTTTTTTTCACTGTATATGCCATCTGCCAGATTTTTGCTCCTCGCTCAAACTATTTGTATCTGTCTGCATTCTCTGTAGGTCCACTTCACAAAATACTTTTCTAACTATATTTCTGTCATCTAATAAGTTTGCCGACAATGCCATCACTTCTAAGGTCTAAGTCCCTGACATAAATTGTAAAAAGCTGCACCCACAGCAAAGACTCCTACAGTCTCTATCATCGCATGTCCCAATAGAAAAAGATCCATTTATGCATTCTCTTGATTTTCTGTCAGCCAACCAGCCTTCTAGTGAAGCTAAAGTATTATCCCCTACCGATGAGCTCCTACAAAACTTTTATGAGGCACCTTATCGATTGGCTTCTGGAAATCTAAGTACAGTAGGTTTACTGTTACAACCCACTTGGGAAAGTGCATTGCAACTTGACCTCCACTGCTCCCAGAACATCACAAAAGTCGAAGATTTTACCAAAGTATGCAAAGTCCTCTATTTACCTGCCTTATAGTCTCAGATTAACATAAAATTCTGACCAGGTTTCTATACTTAATACTAACTACACTTTATTATGAATAAACAAATCCTAACCACAGACACAGTAACTATGAACTTGCAAAGTGTAACTCTACCAGTTAAATCACTAATTCCCAAATGTATAAACACACACATATAGACAGGCATAGACAGACAAAAAGATGGGAGTCGTGGGTAGAGGAAAGAATGCTGGAAAATTACAGTTCAATAGCCCCAGTCTGAAAGCTTTGATATGTTGTCCCTTTCTCTTCCTCAGACCTTCCAAACTCCGAAATCCTTTTTTCTAGATTCCTACCCTGAAGAGAATTAATCAACAAGATGTTTTTTTTTAAGCAATATATGGGGATTCACGGTCATTTTTAGAGTTGTAATTCCAGATTTTTATTAAATTCAAATTTCACCATCTGGAACAACAGTAACTACAATTAAGCAGTGCTTGATTGCCTTTGGAGTACTTCAAGGATGCAAAACTGTATAAATTATGTATTTAGGTTGAGTCAGATGATATATTGTGTTGGTACATTTTCCCAGAAAGCCAACAAAATTCTATGCCACCTTCATCCAAAATCTCATTAAGTTGTTTGTGTCTACCAGTGTTCTACCATTTGGGATTCCTTTGTCTCCTAAGACTCCTTCCACAGCTTTATCACATTGACCAATTAATAGGAGATAGAGCAAGAATATTTTTACAACTGGGACTAGTCAATACTGAGACAATATCTATTTCATAGCGATCAGTGCAAGTCAATAACTTGCCAAAAGTCTTTGCAGAAACTAATGTAGCTCGTTAATGCACAGCTTCGCGGTCATGCAGGTAATTCAGAGCATTGGACATCCATTTTAAACCTGTTCTGGTTTTTGACAGGAATTGAGGCAGAGGCATTCAAGATTCACCAGCTGCTCACTCCAGGAATGAGACCTGGGCTATGTTGGCCCACAAGTGGCATTTCAACCTCACCAGCTGACATCCTTTCCCAATGGCAAGTAGTAAAGGCTAGGAAACCTTGCTGCCCGGAATGGAGGGACAGCATTCAGGAAAATTTCATTAGGGAAAGGGTTACACATTCAGAAAGTGGTGGGGAAGAAATGAATCCAGAGACAGTGTAGATCAGAGCTATCCTTGTGGACAGCCAGGAGAGAATACATCCAAACTTGCCGGGGCCTAATTTTCCCTTAGTTGCTCCTCTCTGTTGTCTTCACCTGAGAAAAGAGGAATTGTGAAATTCCTTTTGGGCAGTTAATATTGCAGCTGAATTAAAAGAAGGATCTGACCGGTTTTCATTTAAAAAGCAAGCAAATATTGTGACAATAGATGAACGGATTTTGCCCAGAAACTATACGTATATGACTTTAGGTTGATAAGACCATAAGACATAGGAGTGGAAGTAAGGCCATTCGGCCCATTGAGTCCACTCCGCCATTCAATCATGGCTGATGGGCATTTCAACTCCATTTACCCGCATTCTCCCTGTAGTCCTTAATTCCTTGTGACATCAAGAATTTATCAATCTCATACATAATCATAATCAATACATAATCATAGTAATTTGTATCACTGGATATAAATTTTTGTTAGATATAATAGCATATCACAAATGCCTCATAGTACTTTACATATACCTGCTATGGAGTGCAGTCAGTATTGTAGTGTAAGGGAAACCCCATAGGCTCAGTTTCCCAGGTCTGGATATTTGCATTTTGTGAAGTTGGGACACTCTAAAACAGGCAATGCTATTACATATCTTTTACGCATTTTAGAAGTGTGGAGAATTAATAAGAAATACCAAAGTTAATTGCCACTTAATATTCTGTAAAGGTAACAAATGTAGGCTAGCAGTTAAAAAATGTTTCAGGTAATTACATTTGTCAATGGCTGTGACAGAAGAACCTCCAGACAATAGTCAGACATTTGATAGCCTGACTCCTCTGGAAATAATTTCATTTTCTTGATGAATTCAACTAACGTAACTATAAATCAGTTTGAATTAACTGTTTGCTAGCTTCTCTTGGAAGGGGATGGTTACATTTTGACTTATGGTCTAAAAATCAGGTTTGAATGCAGTTTTGCAGATTAATTTAACCCAAGGCTAAAGCAGCATGGGAGAGGCGAGAGAGTCAGGATTACTATAGATTAAAAGGAAGAGATGAAATAGAGGGCAGTTGTGAGTAAGTATTTGAAGTGCTCTGCAGTTCATATTATTTTGCATCTCATCAATCACAAAGCTGTGAGATAGGTCATAGAGTGGATGAATGGGCAGGGTATGTCAAGATCAGAAAAAAATGATTGGTTTAGCAGATTGTTACCAGTGTTGAACTTTCAGGGCATGGGACCACATTTTAACATTGCAGGCTTCATTATTTAGGAGTAGGCTTAATGGAATTTTTCAACATTTTGTGCATAAAATATGCTGCATAGGAATGAAGATGATCTCACAATTAGTATGAACTGAAATGTTCCTTTTCTGGGCCTCACACCAGCTCATGGACATGATTTCAGATTTTTGTGGAAAATGCAATGCTGCACCAAACAAGTTAATATAACTCTCAGAATCCCATGACATTTAATTCACTCACTGAATGTAAACTTGGGAGCATGGTATGTAGTCCTCATCCTTCCTTTGCATAATCTCATCTGTAACATATCGTTCTGCTCTACTTTCCAGGCACTTTATACATCCCAAAGCATCTTGCAGAAATTGCCACTGTCAGTATCAGTGGTTGGAATAAAAACAGAGTGGTGTGTGAGGATGTATAGGGTAAATGGAGAAGGAACACGGAGAAGGAACACAGAGAAGGAGATAAACAAGCAAAAGATAACTGATGATAATCCGAGAGAAAGATAAAAATGCAAGATAGGGTGGGAGCAAGAGATAGTTAATAATGGCTTGGCTGTGCAGGGAGCAACCCATATAATGCAGGATCTAGGCTGTGGGAGGAGGGTACTGTCAGAGAGGAAGGTGATCACGTTCTGAAATCGTTATGCATGTGTTGAGTTGTAAAGACTGTAAGGTGCCTAGGCAGAAGGTAAGGTGCTATTCATCTAGTTTGCGTTGAGCTTCACTGCAGCACTACTGAGAGACTGAAACACAGATGTTGGCCAGAGAACATTGTGGTGTATTAAGGTGGCAGGCAGTTGGGGGCTTGGGATCATTTGTATGGACAGCGCACAAGTATTCAGCAATGCGGTCATGCAGCCTATATTTTGTCTTGTGCAGGAGACCACAATATGAGCAGTGAATGCAATAGACTACATTGAATCAACTGCAGATAAATTGCTGTTTCACCTGGAAAGGGTGTTTGTGACCCTTGGATAGTGAAAATGGAGGAGGCAAATAAGCAAGTGTAACACCTTCTGCGATTGCATGAGAAGGTGCCATGGGGGTGTGGGGAGATGTTGGCAGTAGAGGAGGATGTCCTGGAGGGACCAGATCCTGCAGAATGCTGACAAGAGAGTTTGGGTCCTGTGTGAATTACTGTGTTTACATTAGATTAGATTCCCTATAGTATGGAAACAGGCCATTCAGCCCAACAAGACCACATCGACCCTCCGAAAAGTAACCCACCCAGACCCATTCCCCTACATTTACCCCTGACTAATGCACCTAACACCATGGGCAATTTAGCATCGGCCAATTCACCGAATCAATCATTATCATGTTGTTGTTTATGGGACTTGCTGCATGACTTTTCTTAAATTATAACCGTAACTAGATTTCAAAAATAATTGATTGGCAGCTAAGTGCTTTGGGGAAAAAAAAAGCATATTCTTTGAATACAGGGTGTCCTCACTATTTCTAGGAGACATTTTTTCTGAAAAATCTAACAAATAGCAAAAGAGCAAAAAATTGAAATAGGAAATCCATGAAAAGCAATGAATAAACCTTTGGCAACATGCAGTGTTATGCACTTGGCCAGACTATAACTTTACAATTTGTTTTGGTAAGTGTACAGTAAATATAGGTAAGTTAGCGAGGTTGACTACCAGGTTTAAAACAGAGAAAAATGTATTCACAAAATTACACAATGAAACACAAAGAACAGAATAAAGAACCCTCACAGAACTCAGTCTCTCCAAACTTGACTTTATTATGCTGTTCTGAATATACATAACAGTCCCAATAAGCAAACCCCTTAAAAAAACAGCTAAAATGGAATAAATGCTTACAGGTTGAAGTTAGAAGGGCAGAAGGAGAGAGAGAGAGAGCCTGTTACCACACAGCTGAAGTCCTAACTAGTTCTGGAGTAAACTACTCAGCTAGAGAGCTGACCACTCCCTTACATTATACAGGTCACTTCTAAAACATGACCACTTTGGCCTGAAGTCTCACCTGTTTACATATAAACAAAAAGGCCTCTCAATACCCTTTAATCTCTGTACCAAACCAGTCTTATTGGACTGGGAGCTGTTTACGACCCCTCTGGAAAAAAGCCAAAGACATAGTATCCTTGAGAAAAGGAACAGCTTTTAGTTAAAAGGGACCAACTTTGTGACAGCTGAACTAATGACATAAGTACCAAATAGTTGAAGGAATGTGAAAAATTGTCCTTGATAAAATAGGGATGCAAATAAACAACAAATATCACAATGAATAGCATGGATCTCCTATACAAGAACGTAAGGCCATCAAGTCAAACAAAATCAGCCTCATTATCACAGGATTCACAACACAGTGAAATTAAAAGATTCAATGGCGCTCAAAGTTACCCAATTGTTTCTAACCAGACTTCATGAATTACAGATGGTAGACATTAAATTTATACTGCATATACTCGTGTAAAAGTCAAATTTTTTAGAGTATTTATAATGGTTCAATTTATATGGTAAACTATTACACGGCACAAGTTTTGAGGAGCTGAAATTCATGCTGCAGTTCAAAATATCTTATTATTCGCAGAAGTCGATTTGATTGCTCAACTAACTCCAGGTAAAGAAGAAAAACACATGAATTATGGATAAAGTAATTGCCAGATAAAAGCAAGAGAAACAAAAATGAATTAGTAGGAGTAAATTTTATTTATACATACAAGTAAAAAACTTTAAGATGCCAGATTCATTGAAATCCTGCAAAGTCATGCTAATCAACATCGTCATGGCCTTGTATAATGGAACACTTAAAATGAAATATTTATTAAATTCTGAATGTATAAGTGTCTTGAACTTTCATGCCAAATGCTTCCATTTCCCTCCTATTTATTTGTATGTAATGAACCTCAGCAACATTGACAAATTTGTCAAAGAATTAAAGATATATGTAGCTACTATATCTCACTTTTATTCAGATATAATAGCACAATTAACATGATTAACTTTCTAACGATATTAACTTTAGGATGTATAGTGAACAAAGTACGATAAGTACTGACAGACTTAGTACCGGTCTGAATGAATCAAGACATGCTGCAGTAACCAATTAGGGTAAGTAGAGTCATGAATGAATGAATGAACGAATAGAAACGCAATATTGCAAACAAAGACCGATGAGTAAAGGTACCGGTATGAATGAATGAATGAAAACAGTTTCCAATGATAGATACCAGGCCTTCATGAAATCCTTGGAAAATGAGTTGTTCACACATAAGTAGAATTGTACATCTTGCTTGATGTCACCAGTTTATGCAAACATGTTCAACAGACTTATAGAAATATTTGCATCATGTCATAGAGTCATGGAGATGTACAGCATGGAAACAGACCCTTCAGTCCAACCCGTCTATGCCGACCAGATATCCCAACCCAATCTCGTCCCAAGATTGGAAATCGCTGAAACTTGGCCAGAACCCACATGATACTCTCCTCTCGAAGGCAAGACCATCAGCAGAACTGCCGGACCTAATCCGGCTGAGCTCAGAAAAGATTTACAAGGATGTTGCCAGGGTTGGAGGATTTGAGCAAAGGGAGAGGTTGAATAGGCTGGGGCTGTTTTCCCTGGAGCGTCAGAGGCTGAAGGGTGACCTTATAGAGATTTATGAAACCATAACTAACATGATTTTGAGATGCCGGTCTTGGACTGGGGTGTGCAAAGTTAAAAATCACACAACACCAGGTTATAGTCCAACAGGTTTAATTGGAAGCACACTAGCTTTCGGAGCGTTGCTCCTTCAGGTGATTGTGGAGGGCTCAATCCTAACACACAGAATTTATAGCAAAAATTTACAGTGTGATGTAACTGAAATTATACATTGAAAAATTGATTGTCTGTTAAGCCTTTCATTTGTTAGAATATCGTGATAGTTTCACTAATTTCATGTGTAAATCACAAAACTTTTTTTTAAAAAGTTGCACTCTCGGGTTTTCATGTTAAACTCCGTGATCTCACTTTTCTGATTAGAATCAATCTAAACAGCAAGACAGAGACAGACAACACAGGGGGCCAACACCTTCAACATATTGTCTAGCTATCACCATTGTTAACAGCTAATCCGAGAATGCAACTTTTTAAAAAAAGGTTTTGTGATTTACACATGAAAGTAGTGAAGCTATCACGGTATTCTAACAGATGAAAGGCTTAACAGACAATCAATTTTTCAATGTATAATTTCAGTTACATCACACTGTAAATTTTGCTATAAATTCTGTGTGTTAGGACTGAGCCCTCCATTACCACCTGAAGAAGGAGCGTCGCTCTGAAAGCTAGTGTGCTTCCAATTAAACCTGTTGGACTATAACCTGGTGTTGTGTGATTTTTAAATAAGTAACATGGTTAGGGTAGAAAGAGAAAGTCTTTTCCCTGGGGTGAGGGAGTCCAGAACATGAGGGCATAGGTTTAGGGTGAGAGGGAAAAGATATAAAAGGGGCTTAAGGGGTAATTCTTTCCAAGAATTTTTACAATTCTTTTTCACGCAGAGGGTGCTGCGTGTATGAAATGAGCTGCCAGAGGGAATGGTGGAGGCTGGTACAATTACAACATTTAAAAGGCATCCGGATGGGTATATGAATAGGAAGGGTTTAGTGGGATATGGGCCAAGTGCTTGCAGGTGAGACTAGATTAGGTTAGGCTATCTGGTCGACATGGGCAAGTTGGACTGAAGGGTCTGCTGCCGTACTGTACATCTCTCTGACTCTACGACTCTAGCCTGATCGAGACAGAATATAGAGTCATAGAGTCAGATGTACAGCATGGAAACAGTCCCTTTGGTCCAACCCATCCATGCTGACCAGCTAACCCAACCCAATCTAGTCAAACCTGCCAGTACCCGGCCCATATCCCTCCAAACCCTTCCTATTCATATATCCATCCAAATGCCTCTTAAATGTTGCAATTGTACCAGCTTCCACCACATCCTCTGGCAGCTCATTCCATACACGTACCACCCTCTGCGTGAAAAAGTTGCCCCTTAGGTCTCTTTTTATATCTTTCCCCTCTCACCCTAAATCTATGCCCTCTAGTTCTGGACTCCCCGACCCCAGGGAAAATACTTTGTCTATTTATCCTATCTATGTCACTCATAATTTTGTAAACCTCTATAAGGTCACCCCTCCGCCTCCAACGCTCCAGGGAAAACAGCCCCAGCCTGTTCAGCCTCTCCCTGTAGCTCAGATCCTCCAACCCTGGCAACAGCCTTGTAAATCTTTTCTGAACCCTTTCAAGTTTCACAACATCTTTCCGATAGGGAGGAGACCAGAATTGCACGCAATATTCCAACAGTGGCCTAACGAATGTCCTGTACAGCTGCAACATGACCTCCCAACTCCTGTACTCAATACTCTGACCAATAAAGGATAGCATACCAAACGCCTTCTTCACTATCCTATCTACCTGTGACTCCAATTTCAAAGAGCTATGAACCTGCACTCCAAGGTCTCTTTGTTCAGCAACACTCTCTAGAACCTTACCATTAAGTGTACAAGTCCTGCTAAGATTTGCTTTCCCAAAATGCAGCACCTCACATTTATCTGAATTAAATTCCATCTGCCACTTCTCAGCCCATTGGCCCATCTGGTCCAGATCCTGTTGTAATCTGAGGTAACCCTCTTCACTGTCCACTACACCTCCAATTTTGGTGTCATCTGCAAACTTACTAACTGTACCTCTTATACTCGCATCCAAATCATTTATGTAAATGAAAAAATAGAGGACCCAGCACCGATCCTCATGGCACTCCATTGGTCACAGGCCTCCAA
Organism: Chiloscyllium punctatum; assembly: GCF_047496795.1. Classification (NCBI taxonomy): domain Eukaryota; kingdom Metazoa; phylum Chordata; class Chondrichthyes; order Orectolobiformes; family Hemiscylliidae; genus Chiloscyllium; species Chiloscyllium punctatum. Next base: position 21,293,627 of record NC_092765.1, on the reverse strand, counting down.
TCTGAGAAACAACCCTCCACCACCACCCTCTGTCTTCTATCTTTGAGCCAGATCTGTATCCAAATAGCTAGTTCTCCCAGTATTCCATGAGATCTAACCTTGCTAATCAATCTCCCGTGGGGAACCTTGTCAAACACCTTAGTGAAGTCCATATAGATCACATCTACTTCTCTGCCCTCATCAACCCTCTTTGTTACTTCTTCAAAAAACTCAATCAAGTTTGTAAGACTTGATTTACCATGCACTAAGCCATGTTGACTATCCCTAATCAGTCCTTGCCTTTCCAAATACATGTACATCCTGTCCCTCAGGATTCCCTCCAACAACTTGCCCACCACTGAGGTCAGGCTCACCGGTCTATCATTCCCTGGCTTGTCCTTAAACCGCCCTTCTTAAACAGGGAAAGTAGACAGAATGTAGCATCTTATGAGTTTTTCCTCATTACAAGCTGAAGTTTTCTTGTCACTGACAAATCATGCACCACCACAAATATGGTTCAGGCTATGTTTATCCTTCCTATAACTTCTGCAACACATTCACCATTATCATTTATCCTAACTGGAGAAGCTTATATACATGCCCCATTCTAGTTTCTTCTCAAGTATCCCTGCCAACCACCATTGATTTTTATTTTGTTGGTTTCATACTCTATTCTGAAACCCAAATTCTAAATTTTACTTTGTCGATGATATCATGTATTTTTGAACCTTGCAAGTCGTGTGGTTGCCAATATTCCGCATGTTTATGTACTTGCTTCCAATTTTTACCGATACACATTTAATTCTCTGAATGTTGGTTCTGAGTGCGGATTGATAGTCTTGGCAAAAACAATAAACACAATCTTGTTGTGATCCTGCCTTCAATTGAAACATTTTGGATTGTCCCTCTTATAGCGTCATGCTCATGATTTGGTCTCAATATAAATTTTGAATAAATTGCACATCTGAGGAAAAAAATAGAAAAATCCCACTGAGCCACTTGGAATCCTCTTGTGGCATAATAGTAGCGTCCCTTCCCCTGTAGTGAGAGAACCGCATTTAAATCCTACCTGTTCCAAAAGTCTGTAATAACATCTCTAAATAGGTTGATTCGAAGAAAATAAAACAGACTCAGGGATGTGTCAGCAAAGCTGTCCGTCCCAGGCTGGGACTAGTGTGTGTACACCACATGTAGTGGCTTTATTTTGGTTTTTAAAACCAAAAAATTTCATTTTCCAGTTGGGTTGCCTGAGTTATTACATTCTGCTTGAAGTCATTGCTGCAACCATTCACACAAGTCTTCAAAATTAATTGCAGTGATCTGGACACTGTCGGTATATGGCTGAGACACATCTTCTCTTCCAGGTCTTGCTTTTTCAAAGCTCAATGTACACGAAAGGACAAAGGGAACTCTACAAAGACATTCTGAAGCCTTTCTTGAAGAGTGCCTGACACTGTTGACTGGAGGAACTTAACTATCCATCTTTCAAAGAGGTGACTTATCCACCAAACTGCATTGCACATTGAGTCCAAATACCTTAATGATCAGGCAAAGAATTTAAGAAAGGATATTCTTCACCAGATTCATTACTTTATAAAACATCCTGCTCCATGTATACAAAGATCTGAGCATCAAGTATTGGACTGCTTAACCACATGAAAATACACGGGCAGTCAATTGTGGCCCTGTGTATACAATTTCAAACCATCCTCAGAATGGCTCCCAGCCCCATCTTCCTAACATCCAGTTCCTCACTTAGGCATTGACTGCCTTTGGTCAGGGATCCAGCTGCCTCCCTGGAGCTGACAAGCTGGTTACACTGTCTCAGCTTCCATGAACACTGATTAATCCTGACAGAGGCAGAATGTAGTCCTTAACAGTGGCTCAGTGGTTAACACTGCAGCCTCATAGCACCAGGGTCCCAGGTTCAATTCCAGCCTTGGGTGACTGTCTATGTGGAGTTTGCACATTCTCCCCGTGTTTGCGTGGGTTTCCTCCCGGTGCTCCGGTTTCCTCCCGCAGCCCAAAGGTGTGCAGGTCAGGTGAATTGGCCATTGCTAAATTGCCCATAGTGTTATGTGCATTAGTCAGAGGGAGAGGGAGATGGGTCTGGGTGGGTTACCCTGCGGAGGGTCGGTGTGGACTGGTTGGGCCGAAGGGCCTGTTTCCGCACTGTAGGAAATCTAATCTAATATAATCAGGTGGTAGAAAGTGAGGACTGGAGATCGGAGTTGAGAATGTGGTGCTGGAAAAGCACAGCAGGTTAGGCAGTATCCAAGGAGCAGGAGAATCAACGTTTCAGGCATAAGCCCTTCATCAGAACTTCTGGTGAAGTGCTTATGCCAAAAACGTCAATTCTCCTGCTCCTTGGATGCTGCCTGAAATCCTGTGCTTTTCCAGCACCACACTCTTGATGTTGTCATTAATCAGCCAGTCCAGGGTCTCAGTTGGTGGCAAGGCATGACTCAGAGCTTAATTCCAGAGAAAATGGTAAGGCAGTGGGTTGGGGTAAACCAATCCCACCTAATTAAATTTATGGGCGGCACGGTGGCACAGTGGTTAGCACTGCTGCCTCACAGCGCCAGAGACCCAGGTTCAATTCCCGTCTCAGGCGACTGTCTGTGTGGAGTTTGCACGTTCTCCCCGTGTCTGTGTGGGTTTCCTCTGGGTGCTCTGGTTTCCTCCCACAGTCCAAAGATGTGCAGGTCAGGTGAATTGGCCATGCTAAATTGCCTTTAGTGCTAGGTAAGGGGCAAATGTAGGGGTATGGGTGGGTTGCGCTTCGGCGGCACGGTGTGGACTTGTTGGGCTGAAGGGCCTGTTTCCACACTGTAAGTAATCTAATCTAATCTAAATGTCATTCCCAGCTCCATGCCCCCCCATCAACAGAAGAGAGCAAATTACTTTGGCCACAGTGTAATGTAGCAGCAAATCTGAGTAAAGCAAGGTCCTCCAAACAAAATATGCTGATAGCCAGATGATCCTTTTATCATTGGTGAATAATTGTTGTCTTCATATATTTTCTTTGTGGGGTCGTTTTCAAATAGCAGTTGGAACAGTAAGTGGCGAAAATAATCTCTTTCATTCAGCAATCACAGCATAAGTTCAAGGAGGCAGTAGAATCCCCAAATACATACAGTTCTTACATATATTAAAATTCCATTACAATAGTGTTACATTCTTTTATACACAGTACACAAAGATTTGAAGGGCTTTTGTCCTGGGAGACAGGAGATGGGTTAAAACGTGCTAAATGCTGGTTGCTATTTCTGATGGAATATCTCTCTGGTCCTTTTGTCTTTTAAATTAGTAAGTGTTAGTAAAAATACTAGGACTATGTGCTCTAAGTAAGTTAAAAATTGTACCTATACTTAATAAAAGAGTAAAAGATAAACTGATTACTGCAGCTGTGTTGTGAGATTCATTTACTATTTGTTGCTGAGTTTCATTCATTCAGACAATTTCATGAAAGCGCTGTTTTGTCAGTTAGTTTCTTAAAGGGATAATAGCCCAGTTAAAAGGTATTTGGAGGTGCTGGTGTTGGATTGGGGTGTACAAAGTTAAAAATCTCACAACACCAAGTTATAGTCCAGCAGGTTTATTTGGAAGCACTAGCTTTCAGAGCACAGCTCCTTCATCAGGTGGTTGTGGAGTATAAGATCGTAAGACACAGAATTTATAGCAAAGGTTTACAGTGTGATGCAACTGAAATTATATATCAAAAAAAGACCTGGATTGTTTGTTAAGTCTCTCATCTTTTAGAATGACCATGTTGGTTTCCTTTCTTTCTGAACGGAACTGGTTTCAGAACTGAAACCAACATGGTCATTCTAAAAGATGAGAGACTTAACAAACAATCCAGGTCTTTTTTGATATATAATTTCAGTTGTATCACACTGTAAACCTTTGCTATAAATTCTGTGTCTTACGATCCTATACTCCACAACCACCTGATGAAGGAGCTGCGCTCTGAAAGCTAGTGCTTCCAAATAAACCTGTTGGACTACAATCTGGTGTTGAGGTATTTAACAGGCACTTATTAATTGTGGAATCTATTCAGGTCCACCTGATGGTTGGCAGGGGCTGATTAATATTATAATGTTTCATGGAGACTTGACGGAGATGGTATTGCTCTGTATGCTACACTTATTCAGAGGTAAACACTGCTTGTAGCAAGGGTTGATAAAGTGTAAAAATGCAGTAAAATATAGTGAGCTAGTGAGTTAATAAAGATAACCTATAACGCAATATCTCATAACACAATATCTCACATCTTAAATTATGCCATGGGAACCTTTATATTCATCTGAAGGATGGATCCTCAATTTAACATCCTAGCTGGGAAAGTCAGATGTGATTATGGACTCCAGTGTCTGGGGTGGTGCTTGGTCATACAAACTTCTGACTTGGCGGTAGATGTCTTACCCATTGAGAAACAGCTGGCGTTGCTTTTTAATTTGACATCTCATAAACAAATGAGTTGAACACATGCATGTTGACAGTTCTGTTTATCACAGCTCTTTCAGTCAGATCTTTCAGTTTCACCTTGCTCTAAGCAATTACTCACTATCAATGTATCAAAGGTGACACAAAGATCACAAAAGGAAGAAAAGGAACTCATGGGATATAGTTTGCAATGATCTTGTGTTCAATTAAATTGATGCGCAAAGAGCATTATTTTTGTTTAAAGTCTCTATTTTTATTAACACAGAGATTGATGGCTTCAAGCTCATGTCACAGGTGAAGCTAATTGCACTATGTATACCTAAAACTAAATTATTTGCAGTTTTCAAAGGCCATAGGTCTGAATAATTCCTCCTAACACTTTTATTGTCAATAACGATTTGTATTAGTTGGAAGTTAATATTTGTTTAAGGCCTTTTGGTGAGGTAACTTTAATGAACAGTTTCATTGTGGATATTATTTTACTCTTGACTGAAAAGTAAAATACAATTGGCTTTAAAGCCATTAAGTGTGAGAAATTGCCTTTAGGCCTGATATATCAGGACAGTGGATCAGAGACTGCCTTTCCCTGAGACCTCAATGTGTTTGCTAACCAAATTTTAAATGAAAGTTTCCTTTATACTTGCAAAGGCATCATGAAATATTTAAGGAAATCAAGACCCTTGAGAAAGGAGTGTAGTGTCATGGAAGTTGAATTAATTCATCATCAAGCTGAGTTGATAAAATGATTGGGAATTTTATAACGTAGATGATAAACTGAAGTGTTCAAGATGATAAATGGTTCCTCCAGCTAAGATCTTCACTTCTGAGACTGGTTGAAACAGCAAATTCAAACATTAATCAGGTTGTAAAATCATCGAGTCATAGTTAGGCTACAGCACAGAAGGTGACCATTCAGCCCCATATACCCATGCTGACTCTGCAACAGCAGCTGAGCTAGTTCCACTCCCTTGCCGTTTCCCATAATGTTGCCCATATATTTTCCCTTCAGCCAATTATCTGGTTTTGATTTGAAAGTGGCAATGATGTCCATTTTTAAGACTCTCTGTCTGATCCTGAATGATGTTTACTTGCTTCGTTTGGGATCAGTAAGGAGGATGTGGTGGTGAAGGTAATGGCATTTGGACACCTTTGCCACCCATTAATAGGGGCATTATGGATGCCAATTCTTTGAAAGAATTTTAATGCCAAATGTCCATTGTGTCCAATTGTTGGGATGGTATTCTTCTTTTAATCTGAAAACCAAGCTTTAAGATGCGAACAGGATCTTGATTATTATTTAGCTTGGCAGCCTGTGCTGTACTGGAAGAATTATCCAAGGCCGAGAAAACACATTGGGCCTTCCCAGATGCACACCCATCTATATGTGATTTCCTCCTGCTCAGAGTTTAATGCTTCGGCAGCATCCCTGAATTAACCTTGACGACTTAATGTAGCAGTTTACGTGATGGGAAACATAGCAGATAAGTTGCAAAGTTTAACTGGGGCTGCCACGAACTCCAAGGTAAAAATCCATCATGCAAAGGTCAAAACTTGACCCCAATAAATTGGCAGCTTGGAGAGAAATCAGGCAAAAAAAATGATTGCACAAAACAAAATTATTGAGAAATGCTGCCTGACAGATTGGTGGAAGCAGATTCTATTGTAACTTTCCAAATGAAATTGGATGCATATTTAAACAGAAAACCAACTTACAGGCCTTTGGGCAAAGAGTAGAAGACTGGGACTAATTGAATAACTCATTCAAAGTGTCAGCACAGGGCCAGTGGGATAAATTACCTTGCCCTGTTCTACAAGGTTGTCATTGGATGGATATAGAAACATAGGAACTAAAAACAGGGAGACGCCATTTGGCCCTTCAAGTCTACTTCACCTTTCAGTATGATCATTACTGATCCACTATCTCAATGCAATATTCCCGTTTTCTTGCCATACCCCATTAACATTTAGTAGCTAAATATTTAACAGTCTCTTTCTTGAATTACTCAATGTTCCAGTTCCTACAGCCTGCTGTGAAAGTGAATTCTACAGATCGATCACTCTGAGTGCAGAACCTTTTCCTCATTGAAGCCTGAAACATCTTTACTCCATAGCCTAAGACTGTGACCTCTGGCTTTAGACTCCCCAACCAGGTGAAACATACTCCCTACATCTAGTTTGTCTAGCCCTCTTAGAATTTTATGCGTTTAAATCAGATCCCCTCTCATTCTTCTAAGTTCTATTGAATAAGACCAAATTCTCCTCTTAGTATAGTCCTGCCATTGCCTGTGCCAGCTTAGTGAACCTTTGTTGCACTCCCTCAATGGCAAGTACATCATCTCTAAGGTAGGGAGTAACCATATCGTTCTAGGTGTGGTCTTACCGAAGCCCTGTGTAATGCATCAAGACATTCCTATAGCTGAACTCAAATCTTCTTGCAAGATATAATTTCCTTTACTTGCTGTACCTATTTGTCTACTTTATATTAGATACCCTACAGAGTGGAAACAGGCCCTTCGGCCCAACCAGTCCACACCGACCCACCGAAGAGTAACTCACCCAGACCCATTTCCCTCTGACTAATGCACCTAACACTGTGGGCAATTTAGCATGGCCAATTCACCTGACCTGCACATCTTTGGACTGTGGGAGGAAACTGGAGCACCCGGAGGAAACCCATGCATTCATGGGGACAATGTGCAAACTCCACACAGACAGTCGCCCATGGCTGGAATCGAACCTGAGAGCTGTGAGGCAGCAGTGCTAACCAGTGCCGCCCTTTAATTGCCTAGTACACAAGGTCACCCAGATCCTTTTGCATATCCACATTTCCCAATATAACATTAATAAATTGAATACATAACTCATATTTTCCTTGTTTATATCAGGTAGGTACTTGAAAATAATTGTCCTGCTTTCATACACTGGAGTAAAATAAACAGTTAAATTATAAGCTCAGAATGTACATCAGTTGTATATGTAAGCTTGAGTACATTGTTTTCCTGTCAAACATTGTCTCAAAGTTTGAAAGTACATGGTTGTAAGCATTTGCCTGAAAAGAAAAACCAAATTTGCTTTCAGTGTATTCATTCATATTTTTCTGGTTTTCCAGGCTGACATCATTCTGCATCATGGGGAGGAAGGACAGCTGACTTCCAACAGTCTACTCTATCAATAGCCAGTTATTGTCTACAGTTTAAAATTGTATCCCTCTGAAATGTTTAATTCTACTCAGCCATGTTCACAAACTGCTAGTACAACAAGATAACAGACATTTTTACATATAAGTATTGTCTTGACTTGGTGATGTTTGAAAGCCAGTATCCTGTCACTGAATTACCTTTTATTTACATGTGCATAGTACAAGACACTTTCACAGCTAGCTCAGAGGCAGATCCCAGAGTAATCCTGACACTCCTCTTTATTTTTTCTTTTCCTTTTTTTTGTTCTATTTTCTCTTCTTTCTTTCCCTTCATTTTTTAAGCAAAAAAGAAAAGAAAAGCCAGGAAAAGCAAACAAAGAACTTCAAAATAAATTTCTCCTTAATGCGAGGGCACCAACAAAAATCCGAGTCCTCTCCTCTTTAAAGAACAGAGTCCTTCACTCCACACTTATTCCAGCTCCCTCAGACGACACTCCTGTTTATATCTGTCAGCCAGGGCTTCCTGATTGGACTAGTTTAACAGTCCCCATCAGGGAGCTATGTTCTATGAGGTCTATCTAGCTGACATTGTTCCAATCGCTAGAATGTTAAAATGTGATAGCAAGTAATTATGATAAAACAGGAAGTCTGCACCACACACAGTCCTTATAAATTAACCAGTTATTTTGACAAGAGGGCTAACTAAATCACTCATTTAAGATCAGTTTAAATTTCTGTACTTGCTGTAAAAGCACATCAAAGTGGAAGTACAATATTGTGGTTTAGAATTTTGTATTTTAATGTTAGTAGATAGCTGAAATCACAGTGCAACTGACCTTGTAAGTTTATCAAAGCCAAAATATTATCCTTAATGAAACTCTACATTTATCAGTTATGCAAATTTTCACTTCACTTCATCTGAATAACTGATAGACAAGATTTGATTTTTTTTTTGCTATGTTTATGTCTTTAAGATTGGGTATCCAAGCTGTCATAAATTGTATTGGAGAGAAAATGTAGTTTTAACAGAGGCTTCATGATGTAAGGATCGATCCTGTAGGGCATCACTTTCTAATGCTCCGTGAATAACCAAAGATATGATCATAAGAGTTGAAGATGAACAATGGAATTAGTCACCATGACATAATTATCTTTTGAGTGAGTTCAGCGAGTGAAGATACCTAGTTTGGCACATGGTTTGCAGAGTACTAAAATTGAGTGATATGCTGCTTATGTAATAGAAGTCATAGCCTTTCCTCATATTCATCAATCATAATAGGCTGCATTTCACAGCAAGCTGTTGGTTTAAAAGGAAGGGTGTGAAGAAGTGGGCCATCAAATGAAATTACAATGATACTAAGCCCAGATTGATTCCTAAAACAAACAAAATCAGAAATTGCTGCAGCAACTCTGGAAGCATCTGTGAGGAGAAAATAAAATTAATGTTTGAGTCCAGCTATACGGTGAGGACTTCAGAACTGTTCTAAAGAAGGGTCACTTAATTTGAAACGTTAATATTGTTTTTCTCGCGACAGATGCTGCCAGATCTATTGAGTTTCTCCAGCAATTCTTCTTACTGCTTGCTTTAAAACTCCAGCATCCATAGTTCTTGTTTTATGCCAGATCAATCCCACTTTAGTGGATCTGTGACCATAGTTTCTTTTACTGGGCTTTGCAGAGAATATTGGGGAGATTTAATTAAGTGGTACTAGTGGGATTTTAGTTATGTCAAGAGATAAGAGAAGATGTGATTTTTTTTGTCTTCTTTGAGCAGAGACAGTTAAATGTTTTACTACAATGTTCAAAATTGTGCAAGAATTTGACAGAACAGATATCGCAGAACTGTTTCAACTCACAAGAGATTCATTAACTGGGGCCACATAACAGAGGCTTGATTAGCCAATATTTTTCCAAAGTTTGGGCTGAGCATAGGTGACAACTAACACATTGCCCCAACATTGAGATTACTCATGGGATTGCCCAGAACATGCCTTTTGACTGCTGTATCTTAACTCTTTTTTGTCTAGAAGCAAGCTGAAGGGGACAGTAACTTCTAACTCAATAATTGTTGGAATTTAAGTAATGAGAAGATAGTCTCATGTCTATATAACATAATTTATTGTGACCAGCCTTCTGAGTGTTTTATAATACAGGGCTGTTTGATCTGTGGTGAAAAATCTTTTATAAGCAGTTAATGGTGTTTACACTTCATTGTGGCAGTAGGTTTAGGTCAATTGGCTGGATGGTTGGTTAGTAAAGCAGTGGGGTGCTGACAGCTAGGGTTCAATTCCTACATCAGCTCAGGTTACTATGAGGTACCTTAGGCTGAGGTGTGTTGGCTCTCAGGTTAAACCACCACCTGTTGTCTCTCTCTATTGAGAGAGAAACCCTATGGTCTGGTAAGACTTGGGTAACCTGACTTGACTCTTGTACTGTCACCATGATGTGAAAGTGGTAGCTGTGATACTTCAGCTCGCCTCCGTAATGTAAGGACAAGGTGTGGATCATGGAGTATTGAAGTATAAAATTAATTTTTATTACAGCACCTGACATCTACCAAATATATATTATCATAGGTGCCTGTGCGTCTGAACTTGAACTAAGTTCTTTAGCGCACTGCAGCACCCTTCCCTCAGCATGTCATGCTGCAAGGGCACAGCTTAGTTAGATGGAGACTGCACGTTTTATTCCATTAGGTCACACGCTATCATGCAATGATGATATCATGAGCATATCCCTTTAAAGTATTTGCACATCTGCTGCAAGACAAAAGATAACATTTCCCAATCAATATCAATATCACCAAAAACTTTACACTTTTGTTGGAGCTTGCAGTGCACACGTTTGGTTGCCATGTCTTTTACATTGCAACAGAAGTTGCCCTTCCAAAATTCTTCATTGGCTGTAAATCACTCTGAGACCTCCTGAGGTAATAAAAGATTGTACGTAAATCCTGTTTTTTCATTACTTTCTCCATAAGTCAGTGTGAGCAGGCATTGTTCCCACAACACATCTTTCTTCACCTTGTTATCATCTGTATATCTGAAAGTCATCTCAACACAATTGCATTTAGAAATCAAAATGACTTTGGACTTTAGGTTTCATTTACTGTTCTATGCCTCTCGTGGTTTTCAACCTTCTGTCATTGCAAAGTTGGTGATTGCAAAGTGAGGTCAAATGTACACAGAGTTGCAGAGTAAAAGACTCTGGGTTGAATCCTGCACTTTTTAGCTAAGTGTCAGTTTCATTGAGTTTCTCTCTGTGGGTGAAAGGAAGATATCTCACTGTATGTTGCCAAACACACCTCATTAAGTACCTACTACAACCCTTTGGCACACCTCAATAGATTCTAGCCCCATTCTACCACTTCCTGTACCCACAGCAATTTGCCACATTTGAGACTTGTAGATATGACTGGCATCTCCAGCACAGGGGGCATCTTTAAAAGGCCTTCAAGCATCCAGATATATTGTCAGTCTGCATGATTCGTGACATTTGCCCCATGCATGCAGGAGAAGGGAAAATGTGTGCCTTACTTTGTGGGCAGGAGCCAAGAGCTGCTGGTGGACAGGGTGGTGGAGAGGCACAAAGACCTTTCCTCCTAGAGCCATCAGTCGGAGTTACAACACCAGGCTATGTCAGCCTGGTACCAGGCTGTTGCCAGAATCACTAGTTCATGATCTTCTCCACTCCACCAGTGTAAGTGCTTCTCTCGGACATATCACCTTCACTCTGTCCCTGTGACAATCCCTACTCCCACCAAAGAGTCACTTTCACTATCACTATTCAGTGCAAAACCTTTATTTTTATTTCAAAAATATACTTTATTCATAAAATGATTTGATGGTCTGTACATTTGGTCATGCCGTACATATGTCCACATTTACAAACACAGATCAGAATTTATCATTTATACAGGTCTGTGCATTTCTCAATCTTATGCATATATTTGGCTGAGGCATCAGCAGAGCCCAAAAAACGTCCGCATGGGCCCCCTGTTCTTCTTTAGGCAGGCCGATCTTACACGGTGGTCTTTCCCCACCGCGCCTTGGCGGCAGCTGCCCCAAGCTTCAGCGCGTCCCTCAACACGTAGTCTTGGACCTTGGAATGTGTCAGTCTGCAACACTCAGTCGGGGTCAACTCCTTCAGCTGGAAGATCAACAGGTTTCGGACCGCCCAGAGAGCATCCTTCACCGAGTTGATGATCCTCCAGGTGCAGTTAATGTTCATCTCGGTGTGAGTCCCGGGGAACAGGCCGTAGAGGACGGAGTCCCGCGTCACGGTGCTGCTCGGGATGAACCTCGACAAGCACCACTGCATTCCTCTCCAGACTTCCTCTGCATAGGCACATTCCAGAAGGAGGTGTGTGACAGTCTCGTTCCCCCCCCCCGCAGCCGCTTCGAGGGCAGCGTGCGGTGCGGCAGAGAGTCCAGGCGTGCATGAAGGATCTCATAGACAGAGCCCTTCTCACCACCAGCCAAGCCACGTCTTGGTGCTTGTTGGAAAGTTCTGGCGATGAGGCATTCTGCCAAATGGCTTTGACAGTCTGCTCAGGGAACCGCTCGACAGGATCCGCCCTCTCCTTTTCCTGAAGGGTCTCAAGGACACTACATGCTGACCTGATGGACTTGTGGTCAAAGGTGTTTTTCCTCATAAATTTCTCCACGAAGGACAGGTGATACGGAACAGTCCAACTACTTGGAGCGTTCCGCGGCAGTGAGGCCAGGCCCATCCTTCGCAACACCGGGGACAGGTAGAACCTCAGTACGTAGTGACACTTGGTGTTTGCGTACCGGGGATCCACGCACAGCTTGATGCAGCCACACACAAAGGTGGCCATCAGGGTGAGGGTGGCATTGGGCATGTTTTTTCCCCCATTGCACCGGTCTTTGTACATTGTATCTTTTCGGACCCGGTCCATCTTTGATCTCCAAATGAATTGGAAGATGGCCCGGGTGACTGCAGTAGCACAGGTCCTGGGGATAGGCCAGACCTGTGCCACATATAGCAATACTGAGAGTACCTCACACCTGATGACCAGGTTTTTTCCCACGATGGAGAGCGACCGTTGCCCCCATCTGCCTAGTTTCTGTCTCATCTTCCTGATCCGCTCTGCCCAGGTCTTGGCGCACGCCCCAGCCCCCCCGAACCAAATACCCAGCACCTTCAGGTGGTCAGTCCTGACGGTGAAAGGGATAGAGGATTGGTCGGCCCAGTTCCCGAAGAGCATGGCCTCGCTCTTGCCTCGGTTTACCTTGGTCCCTGAGGCCCATTCGAACTGGTCAAAGATGCACACGAGTCTGTGCACGGACAGCAGATCTGAGCAGAAAACGGCGACATCATCCATGTACAGGGAGGCCTTAACCTGCAGGCCCCCGCTGCCAGGAATAGTCACCCCTCTCAGGCTCGCATCCTTCCTGATGGATTCGGCAAATGGCTCTATGCAACATACAAACAAGGTGGGTGAGAGGGGGCAGCCCTGCCTGACTCCAGATCTGACTGGGAAGCTATCTGATTCCCACCCATTGATTGAGACTGCACTGACAATGTTGGTGTAGAGCAGTCTGATCCAATTTCCGATTCCCTCCCCAAAGCCCATTTTGGAGAGGACATCCCTCATATATGTATGCGATATCCTGTCAAAGGCTTTCTCCTGGTCCAGGCTGATGAGGCAGGTGTCCACCCCCCTGTCCTGCACGTAGGCAATCGTATCCCTGAGGAGTGCGAGACTCTCAGAGATCTTCCTGCCCGGTACAGCACAGGTTTGGTCCGGGGGGATCACCGACCCCAGAGCAGACCTGACCCGGTTGGCGATGACCTTTGACAAGATTTTGTAATCTGCATTTAACAGTGAGATCGATCTCCAATTTCTAATTTCCTCCTTCTCCCCCTTCCGCTTGTAGATGAGGGTGATTATGCCTTTCCTCATGGATTCACTCATGGTACCTGCCCGAAGCATACTGACATACACCTCCAGCAGGTCCTAGCTGATCAAGTCCCAAAGAGCGGAATAAATCTTGACCGGTAAGTCGTCGCTTCCGGGAGTTTTATTCTTTTCGAAGGACTCGAGGGCCTTGATCAGCTCATCCAGAGATAGCGGCTGGTCCAGCCTCTCTCGTGTTCCGTCATCTAGGACCTCCGTGATAGAGGACAGGAACGACTGGGAGGCCGCGCTGTCGGTTGGCTTCGAGTCATACAGGCTGGCGTAGAAGGATTTGCTGATCCTCATGACGTCAGCCTGAGATGACGTTATCGAGCCATCTTCTTCCTTCAGGCTGCTGAGCACGGAGCTCTCTTTGTGCACCTTCTGGAAGAAGAAACGAAAGCACGTCTCGTCCTGCTCCACCGAGCAGACCCTGGACCGGAAGATTATCCTGGAGGCCTCCGAGGCAAAGAACGAGGCTTTCTGGCCCTTCACCTTCTTGAGGTCCTCCGTGACATCGACCCCCATCGTCTGCAGCAGGAGCAGGTTCTGCATACTTTCCTGGAGCTGGGACAGTTTTCCCCGCCTCTCTCTCGCCTCCTGGACACTATTCAGTGCAAAACCTTCCCTCAATCGCTGACACTTTACACAAATTCTAACACTACAAACCCTGACTTCACACTGAGCTAACTTGGAACTATATCACTGTTTCTTCAATGTTACTGGTTCCAATTGAAATGTCCTCTGTGCTGCCTACTCACTTGCTCAGGACATTGTTCTTAGCTCTTAGCTTAGTTCCTCGAGCTAAAGGGATCAAAGGGGAGAAAGTGAGAACGGGGTATTGATTTGGATGATCAACCGTGCTCATGTTGAATAGCTGAGCAGGTTTGAAGGGGTGAGTAGCCCACTCCTGATCCTATTTGCTGTGTTTCAATAACACCTCTCCACCTGTACTAACAGTAACAGGCACACTAACATCCATATACAACTCCCTTAATACCTGCATCTCTCTCATTTTCAAAGGAAAACAGTCCTCTGGTCTTGTATTGGAAATCCCCATTGGCTTACTGTGCAGGGGCACCCTGACTAAACATCTTGTCCTTTAACTTGACTGTGGACTGTTGTTCCACAGTATTCTTGGGTATCTCTGGTCGATGGGCAAATCACAAAAAGAAGCACCAAGACATAGCTTGGCTGGTATGCACGCCCAGACTCTGCCGCACCGCACGCTGCCCTCGAAGTGGCTGCGGTGGGGACGAGACTGTCACACACCTCCTTCTGGAATGTGCCTATGCAGAGGAAGTCTGGAGAGGAATGCAGTGGTGTTTGTCAAAGTTCGTCCCGAACAGCGCCATGACGCGGGACTCCGTGCTGTACGGTCTGTTCGCCGGGACGCACACCGAGACGGACATCAACTGTGCCTGGAGGATCGTCAACTTGGTGAAGGATGCTCTCTGGGCGGTCCGAAACCTGTTGATCGTCCAGCTGAAGGAGTTGACCCCGACTGAGTGTTGCAGACTGGCACATTCCAAGGTCCAGGACTACGTGTTGAGGGATGCGCTGAAGCTTGGGGCAGCTGCCGCCAAGGCGCAGTGGGGAAAGACCACCGTGTAACATCTGCCTGCCCACGCAGTCATTTGGACTCTGCTGACACTCAGCTAAATATATAGACATATGATTGATAAACGTACAGACCTGTATATAAAAATGATAAATTCTGATCTCTGTATGTAAATGTTGACATATGTATGGCATGACCAACTGTACAGACCATCAAATTATTTTATGAATAAAGTATATTTTTGAAAAAAAATCAGAGCAATGACTACTGGCATTTAACTATAATAAGCAAAAACATTCTAAGGCACTTCCTAGGAAGTCTACTAAACAAGTTACAATATACAGGCCGACCACCATATCTGCGCATCTGGTTTCCATGGTTTTAGTTACCCACATTTTACATTAAAAACAAGCCAAACATATTACAGGGAACGTTCTAGAATCAGGGATCGGGGGCTGCTGGGAAGGTAAATTTCCCATTTAAATGAATGGGTTTGCGACTATCCGTGGTTTTGTGCTTCCATGGTAGGTCTTCTGTTCGAGGGCTGGGGGACTACTGTCCAGGAAGTGCAAATTTGTAGGTGCTTGCACTTGGTCAATTGAACACCAGGTGGCTCTGTATTAGAGGTAAGCAGATGCAAGGCAATGACATATTTTCTGCATTACATTTGTTATTCCTTGTTAGGAATTTGCTAGCTACAGGTTCTGGATACAAAAAAAATCTTAGTTAATATTGCAGTAATTAGATTGTTTATTTTTGGACAGAACATTAATGTTTATATCTCCAAAATACTTGACCTTTAAAGATGCAGTTTTAATTAAGTGGGGCTTTCCTGCAAGTCAAACAGGGAGCATATAACATTCTTGGCTTGTTTTTAATGTATTGCCTATGGGCTAAGAGGAATTCCATGATAGAAAGTGCCATCTTCTAGTATTATAGCAATCATAAACCATTCAATGTTCGTAAGGAAAAATACAAGTGTTTGAAAATACCCCATGGGGACAAAATTTGAGAATAAAAATCAAATCAAAAGAAATATTAAATAACAGCCATCTGTCTTTCAAAGATTCATGAAAATATCCGAGTATTGTGATGAATTGTTATGTTCTTCCTAAGTTTCTTATCTATCGGCTGTTCTCCTTGTGTTCAATTGGGAAGTTATGCTGAAAATGCTCTTGAAATTGTGCTATTAAGTTAACAGTTCAAGAATGGAATCTTATGCCCTCAGTGACTGGTCAGTTTGGTGGTAGGGGGTTTTTAGTTGGGGTTGGGGGGTGGGAGTGGTGGACGAATACCTTGTTATCTTCCTTCCTCCATCTCATTTAGCTTCATAGCAAGAAGCCATATGGATGATCCTCCTACCGTACCTCTAACTGAACCCATTATGTGATCAATTAATGCCAACTGAAAGGGCTTATTCCATTGCTGCTGGTACAACTCATTCATGCTCCTTATACAACACCTTACAAACCTGTGACCTTTAACACCCAGAAGTACAACAGCAGAAGCATGGGAACACCATCACCTACAAATTCCCCTCCAACTCATGCATTTCCCTGACTTGGAATTATACCACTGTTCTGACACGATCACTGATTCAATATACTAGCACTTCCTTCCTAATAGCAAAATAGGTGTCTCTCCCTCCATAAACTGCATTGATTCAAGGAGGCAGCTCACTCTTATTTATTGTAATCATGTCCAAAAGAAACCATTCAAGACTTTTTAGATAGATTCACTGCCTTCTCTTGGTATTAGTCTAATTTACTAATACCAAGTGAAAGATGTCCACTCAAAGTCTTTGGCATGATGTAGGCTTAGTCTTGATAAACAATATAAACTGAATAGCATTGGTCACGATGCATTGGGATATTGCACTGAAAATCAAACCCACGACAAGAACAACCTCAGTTATCCAAACGAGATGGGGCAGGGAGTAATTTGTTCAGATAACTGAGAGTTCAAATAACTGATTGCTTGGATAGTCGATAGAATTTTTACCGGATCTTGAGATCTGTTTGGATAATTGAGGTTGTACTGTGTTCTCGGGGTCACTACAAATGTCAAAAATGAATGAACCTCTGTAAATCCTACCTATGTCTCTGATGTACTGCAACCCTGGATAAAAACTAACTTCTCTAGGTTCCTTCAGTAACAAATAAGATAATTCTATTTATTGAATCAATTTAATGTTATAACAAGAACTGTGCCAAAAAGGATCTCTAACTTGAACCCTTTTAAAACTCACACACAAACATACACAGTGAGCAAGTTGTTGGACGGAATCCTGAGGGACAGGATGCACATGTATTTGGAAAGGCAAGGACTGATGAGGGATAGTCAACATGGTTTTGTGCGTGGGAAATCATGTCTCACAAACCTGCGACCAGTGGAGTGCCACAAGGATCGGTGCTGGATCAACTACTTTTCATCACTAATATAATGTTTTGGATGTGAGCAAAAAAGGTATAGTTAGTAAGTTTGCAGATGACATCAAAATTAGAGGTGTAGTGGACAGCGAAGAAGGCTACCTCAGGTTACAACAGGATCTTGAAAGGATGGGCCAATGGGCTGAGAAGTGGCAGATAGGGTTTAATTTAGGTAAATGTGAGGCGCTGCATTTTGGGAAAGCAAGTCTTAGCAGGCCCTTATACACTTAATGGTAAGGTCATAGGGTCTGTTGTTGAACAAAGAGACCTTGGAGTGCTGGTTCATAGCTCCTTAAAAGTGGAGTCACAGCTAGATAGAATAGTGAAGAAGGCGTGTGGTATGCTTTCCTTTATTGGTAGAGTATTGAGTACAGGAGTTGGGAGGTCATGTTGCGGCCGTACAGGACATTGGTTAGGCCACTGTTGGAATATTGCATGCAATTCTGATCTCCTTCCTACTGGAAGGATGTTGTGAAACTTGAAAGGGTTCAGAAAAGATTTACAAGCATGTTGCCAGGTTGGAGGCTTTGAGCTATAGGGAGAGGTTGAATAGGCTAGGGCTATTTTCCCGAAGCGTCTAAGGCTGAGGGGTGATCTCATAGAGGTTTACAAAATCATGAGGGGCATGGATAAGATAAATAGATAAAGTCTTTTCCCTGGGATTGGGAGTCCAGAACCAGAGGGCATAGGTTTAGGGTGAGAGGGAAAAAATATAAAAGAGACCTAAGGGGCAACTTTTCAGCAGAGGGTGGTACATGTATGGAATGAGCTGCCAAAGGAAGTGGTGGAGGCTGGTACAATTACAACATTTAAGAGGCATCTGGATGGGTATATGAATAGGAAACGTTTGGAGGGATCTGGGCAGAGTGCTGGCAGATGGGATTAGATTAGGTTGGGATATCTTGTTGGACCAAAGGGTCTGTTTCTGTGCTGTACATCTCTATGACTCTATGACTCTCTGGCTGTATGACTGGATTTGGAAAGCAATAAACAGGTTATCACCAGTCCAAATCACAAAGCTAAACATGATGGTTTCACAATCTTTTTGATTCTTCAATGTTCCCTGCACACCAGTGGTTGGTCTGCAATTCACTGGTTGATCAGTTGGATCCAGGATCTTCATTTTGTCTTTCAGTTTCAGAATTATTCCGTTCAGTAGCCTTTCTGTACTTTGTAGACAATTTGTGAGAGATGGATAAATTGATATGGGAGGTCACTCAGTTTTGCTTTCCTCTCAGGGTCTGTATTAAACTTGAATCTGGTCAGTCGGAAATTTGATGCTTTATGGAGCTCTACTGAACTCACAGCAAATGGTCCCAATTTGGGTTGAGTTAGAGTCTCTAAGAAGTAACATTCTCACATACACATAGGTTAGCATTACTTGTTTTTCTGAGCTACAAACAACTTATTATAAATTCTCCCCTTTTTAAAACAGTGCCATTTTTCACATTTTTAGTCCATAGTCCAAAATATATAGTTGTGGTTTTTTACTACGGGTTAATCTCTTACCACAAAACTCATCTCCAAACTCCAAGACCTAGCACTCTGCTCCCCCCTGCTCTCCGCAATGCTGCGTACTTAAACCTTTACTCTGCGCCTTTCACACTCACGACCACAACTGTGTGGCCAAATTCAGCTCTAACTCCATTTACAAGTTTGCTGATGACACCACCATAACAGGTCGAACCTCAAACAACCCTGAGACAGAGCACAGGAAGGAGATAGACAGCTTAGTGGCATAGTGTAAAGACAACAATTTCTCCCTCAATGTCAGCAAAGCTAAGGAGCTAGTCATCGACTTCAGGAAGTGGAGTAGAGGATATGCCCCTGACTGGATTAATAGTGCTGAGGTGGAGATGGTTGAGAGCTTCAAATTCCTTGGAGTAAATATCACCAATGATCTACCCTGGACCATCCAGGATAACAGTCTGGTCAAGAAGCACACCTCCGCTTCCTCAGAAGGCTAAGGAAATTTGGCATGTTCACAATAACTCTTACCAATTTTTATAGATGCACCATAGAAAGCAACCTATCTGGATGTATCATAGCTTGGTATGGCAACTGCTCTGCCCGAGACCGCAAGAAACTGCAGAGAGTTGTGAACGCAGCCCAATCCATCAGGAAAACCACCCTTCCTCCCATTGGCTCCGTCTACACTTGCAACTGCCCCAAGAAAGCAGCCAACAGAATCAAAGACCCCCAGCCAGCCCGGTCTTACTCTCTGCCACCGTCTTCCATTGAACAGAAGATATAAAAGTTTGAAAGCACGTACCTACAGATTTAAAAACAGCTTCTTGCCTGCTGTTATCAGACTTATGAATAGCCCTCACATATATTAGAATTGATCTTTCTCTGCACCTTCTCTGTAGCTGTAGCACTGTATTCTGCATTCGGTTGAATTATCCTGAAGTGCTCATGTAAGGTATGATTTGTCTGAATAGAATGAAAAACAATACTTTTCACTATATCTCAATACATGTGACACTAGTAAATCAAATCAAATTAAGTAGATTTCATTTGATATATGTGATAGTCTCTTATGAGATATCAGGCCCACCCTAAGAGTGAGTATCGGTTTTCCTTAGCTACATCGACAGCATATGAACAACAAGCTTCAGAGGTCTGAACAATGCTTGTAAAGACATGAGCACTGATTAGTTCCTCTCAAGAATAATTCTTCATATACTGATGGAGGGATCTTAGATCATGACGTCAGTTAACACTAACTTCCTTATTCAGAAACACAATACCAATTATGAATGGGGAATGAATTCAGGCCTAGCCAGAAATGCCCACAATTCCATGAATAAATAAAAAAGAAACAAACTCAGCGGTAGGCAGGAGACTCCCAGGTGGCTTTCCTCCTTCAAATCCAATCTGTGCCTGACCAAGAAAACTGGCTTCAGGAAACAGAAAGCCCAATGAAAGGCAAGCCTTGCCCTGACTCCCCACTCCCACTTCCTCCACCTCCCCACCCCAACACTCTCTTCCTGCCAAAGCTGGCCAATGTCTAGCTCCACCTTGATTCATGGCCTTGGGTGGGCATTCTACTGGCACTAACCATGTTCTCCCCCTCATCCTGGAGAAGGCTTACTGCTATTGTCACCACTCAGACTAAACATTCCCGATGAAGAGCTTATGCTCAAAACGTCAATTCTCTGCTTCTCGGATGCTGCCTGACCGGCTGTGCTTTTACAGCACCACACTCTCTTCGACTCTGATCCCCAGCATTGCAGTCCTCACTTTCTCCTGGTAAGACCATGCAGTCAGACTCCACATGTATGCACAAGGGGAACAGCTCAAGCGCTGTTCCAGCTGTTGCAATGAAACAATAGAAAGCAGTTGCACTTATACAGTAATGCATCCAAACGAATGCGCCCGTGCTTTCAGCATTCCTTATTTTGCATAGATATTCACCAATGCCTGACACATTACAGCAGGCTGGAAGCCAATGGGTAGTGTGTGATAAAGGCCAGTTAAATCTCCCCAAGCTTCCCTGAGTTGTCCAATAGGAAGTGGCACCTGCCCTAGGGACTTTTTGTGATACACAACATGGGGTGGTATTGATACATGCGCTGTTAAACAAAAGGGACTATAACATGCCCAAGAATTCCGTTGTAGGTGCAAAACAGGAATTTCACAGGAACAAGAACAGGTTACACAGGCTCGGAGCAAGGTTTAACCCTTTAATGGCCAGTGCTTCTTAAAATGTTCCACACTGCTCGCCTGTTGAGTCCCTAACTAGCACAAAATATATTGTGGACCTTCCTGAAAAGAGGCGGCCCCAGGTCAGAGAGCAAAACTGGGGTTCTCCAACCAGCAGCTGAGACATCCACAAGTTTTCACTCCAGCTTTCCACCAGTTACTTTGCACAATCTCAAAGTGAAATTTTCTGTGGACCAACACAATCAGTGAGCAAAACAGAACTAGACTGGTCTTTATTTTCTTCCTGTTTTATGGCATTCCTTGACCAGCCTTACTAAGGCAGCTGAAAATAGATTTATCAGCATTATTCAGCACAGTCCTCCACCTGTAAATAAATTTGATTTAAAATTACTGGAAGTGGCCTCAAGGGAATCAAAGAATGAATGTTTGGTGTACATTAGTCAGTTTCTTAGCAAATTATTTTCTCTATATGAAACATGTTGTGGCCACTTTTGGAATATTGAATGCAATTCTGGTCTCCTTCCTATCGGAAGGATGCTGCAAAACATGAAAGGTTTCGAAAAGATTTACAAGGATGTTGCCAGCATTGGAGGATTTGAGCTATAGGGAGAGGTTGAATAGGCTGGAGCTGTTTTCCCTAGAGCGTTGGGGGCTGAGGGGTGACCTTATAGAGGTTTATACAATCATGCGGGGCATGGGTAGAATAAATAGACAAGGTCTTTTCCCAGGGGTGGGGGAGTCCAGAATTAGAGGGCATAGCTTTAGACTGAGAGGACAAAGGTATAAAAGAGACTTAAGGAGCAACCATTTCACACAGAGAGTGGTGCGTGTGGAATGGGCTGCCAGAGGAAGTGGTGGGTGCTGATACAATTACAACATTTAAAAGGCATCTGGAGGGTTTAAGAATAGGAAGGGTTTGGAGGGATATTGGCCAGGTGTTGGCAGGTGGGACTAGATTAGGTTGGGATATCTGGTTGGCATGGACAAATTGGACTTAAGTGACTGTTTCCGTGCTGTACATCTCTATGACTCTATAACTCTAAAAGGATTTGACAATGGGACTACTTTTCCCCTACACAACACAATAAATGCAACTCATAGAACTTTCCTGAACGTGGGCAACACTGGAAATTCACAATTTTGATGTTAAGGGTGTGGTCGATTTTGTGGGAAGGATCTGACCTTGGGCTAATTGAATCTGGAACCAATGCAAAAGCTTGGAAAGAACGTGAATACAACTGATCTTGGGGATAATTATCCAATCGCTTGCATTGATTCATCATGAAATTAACCAGGTGCCAGAGAAATGTCCTGTTTCCAATAAATCTTGTAGAAGACCTTGTGAAATTGACATGTTTGTTTATTTCTTGATATAGTGGGAAGATGTCAGTGACTGGTCAGCTCAGAATGACCGCTCAGCACTGATGAATCATAACCTCTTCACTCAGCTACAGGCATATACAGTTTATAAAGAGTCACAAATGCTTGATTGTTGATCACAGAATAATACACATCAAACTACAATAGGTAGTTTAACAATATTAAAAAGGCTAAAAATACTACTGGTCTAATAACATTGATTAATTGAACAATGGTAACAGGAGGCTGACAGTATTACTGATACCATCGATTAATTGAACAATTGAAACTAGTCAAATAGTCCTGTTCATAGTGGCAAGCAGTCAGTGACTATCAATATTAAATAGTTTGGTGACATCTTGTCTGCAGGGCTTTGTTTTAGCTGGAGCTCCCATGGAGAGAGAGACCCCTCAGGGGACTCATCACTGGTACAGCAGAGGTACAGCAGCATTGTCAGTGAGGGAATCCAATCAGCAGGCCATTTCATTAATATGTTTCCTCCAGTCAGGAAAATGGCTGTTCACAATCAATTCCTGTGAATAGCTGTTAGCAATTTTGCTAACCTGTCTCCTCTAGTCAGGGAACATGGCTTCCACAATCAAAATGAAAATCACACAACACCAGGTTATAGTCCAAACAGGTTTGTTTGGGAGCACTAGCTTTCAGAGCGCTGCTCCTGTCCACAACCACCTGATGAAGGAGCAGTGCTCCAAAAGCTAGTTCTTCCAAATAAACCTGTTGGACAATGACCTGGTGTTGTGTGATTTTTAACTTGTCCACCCCAGTTCAGCACCTGCACCTCCAAATCATGACAATCAAAATGGTTTCCCTTCTCCCACACCAGGTACACATTAATTCAGGAGAAAGACTTTCAGACGTTATCCTACTTAACTGCTGTGCTCAGCAGACATTGCTAATTGAATTATAAATAAGCAAGAGTGATTTCAAGGTGTAATTTAATCAAGGCATTTTGCCAAATTCATAACATAAGAGTCAAATATATTCATAAAGATGAGCTTATGAATCATTTTAAAGTTTTTTAGCATTGATTTGAGGGCCATTGAAAAATCATCTGCCATCAAAAGTCTTCCTCCTTTTCTTTGAACCAAACAGTAAAAATGCAAAATACTTTAGCAGTTTCTCCCGTTTTTCTATCTCCCTTTCTTTGGGACACCTTGATTCTTGTCAGCACATGATTCAATACGGCTGAGTATAAATTGTGCAGTCTGCAGACTGAAGCTGGATAGAAGCTGTCAATAAGGTGATTTCACCAGAGAAGCTAATATACCCTGATACTTTTCACACTCTGTGACTATCCACATGAACTTGCCAACCAGTGTAAATGGAGAACAATCTGATTTGGAATCCAAATGTCTATTCTTCTCCTTAGTCCTTGATTGTTGAAATTATATCAATGGTTAACCTGCTGAGATCAACTATCTCAGTGAAGACCTGATGCCTTCAGTACGCGCGACTCAGTTATGTGACTCAGTTAGAAACTGAATGTGTCTCAGTTGGATAATTTGGTTTATAGAATGGGTTTCAAGCAGTGATATTGATTACAAGGGCAGGGTCTCCACTTACAGTCGACTTTTCCACCAGCTGTCATCGTTTGCAATGCTGCGTGCCACTGAGCCTCTGTCACGACCAGCCCAACAGAAACTTGTACCTATTGCTGAAATTTAGCACTCTTCAATGCTGCTCTGAGCAGCTGCAGTAGCTGGGAGCATGTAAATTGTCTCGCCTGAACATTCAGCAAATTAGAAGCTTTGCCTACAAATAGGCTGTATGCCAGTTTCATTTGTGGTATTACAGTCTGATAACTGCAGGTCTGTGAGTTAGCAGCACACACACGTACCTGAATTTAAATGATTTGTAATGACAGCTATTAGCTTGATAGACAATTGCAAAAGCCCCAGAGCAATTCAGTATTTCATTGTACAGCAAACCGATAAATGACAAGGCAGCCCAACTCTCAAGGAACAGTCGTTAGCACAGGTGGTGGAGGTGATTAAGGTCGTGCAGCGTTGACTCTCGAAACCTATTGTCTATTCCTCATTGCTCCCTCTCTCTGTCACTCACTCATCCATCTCTGTGGCATTTGCTGGAGGGGCACATAGTTAAAAGCACATCATGTGTCGACTGAGAAAAGCACAACAGAGCATGGTTACCCAAAGGGAAAAAGGAAGACTTGCATTAGGAGAGACTACATTTGTGTTCTCTAAAGTTTTAAGGGATGAACGGTGATCTGCATGATTTATTCCTGAAGGGGCTGGACAGAGTAGATGCTCAAATATGTTGGACTGAAATGATTGTGAATGTTTGGAATTCTCTGCCTGCAGGGGACTGGGATGCTCAGCTCTTGAATATATTTTATGTCTGGAATCCATGTATCTTTGAATAGGATGGGAGTCAAGAGATATGGGAATACGTCAGACTACATAATCGAGGTGAAAATCAATATGACCTGATTAAATGATTTAGGAGCAAATTTCTGCAGTTGCTGCAATCTGTATTGAAAACAAAAAATGCTGGAAATCACAGAGGGTTAGGCAGCATCGATGAAGACCTAAGCTTGCTTTCTCTCCTTGGATGCTGCCTGACCTGCTGAGATTTCCAGCATTTTTTTGTTTTCAATTATTGAATGGTTTAGCTGATTTGAGGAATCAAATGGCCACAAATGCTTTTGTTCCTTTTGCTGCTCTTGTCCATATAACACTTTCATAATCTCAGAACCCCAGGATCTTGAAGGCTGAGACAGAGGAGCAACGAGGTTTAGGGAAGAAATTCCCAACAAAGTTGCTCATGCAAGAAAAAATAGAGAGATGTACGATGCATTTGAGGTGAATTCCTTCAGCAGGATCCAGTGGCAACATGGTGGGTCAGTGGGGTAGTATGATGTCTCAGTGGTTACCACTGCTGCCTCATAGCACCAGGGTTTGATTTCACCCTCGGGTGACTGTCTGGAGTTTGCACATTCTCCCCATGTCTGCTTGGGTTTCCTCTGGGTGCTCCGTTTTCCTCCCACTGTCCAAAGATGTGCAGGCTAGGTGGACGAGCCATGCTAAAGTACCCATAGTGTCCAGGGATGTGCAAGCTAGGTGGGTTAGCATGGGAAATGCAGGGTTACAGGAATAGGGCAAGGAGGTAGATGTGGGAAGGATGCTCTTTGGAGTTCGGTGTGGATATGATGGGCTGAATGGCCTGCTTCCGCACTATAGGGATTCTATGAAATTTGATAAGATGAAAGAATAAATGAAGAAGAATAATGACTGACAAAGTAAGAATATGAGGAGAGAATTGCAATTAATATAAAAAGGAACCCAAAACTCTTTCATTGGCATGTAAATAATGAATGGGTAGAAAGAGGCAAGGTGATGTCCATTTGGAATAAAGAGAATGATAAATGTTTAGAAGCACAGGCAAGGATAGAATATTTAAGGAGAGTGTATAAGGAAAAAGAATGCTGGCAAATAGATGGCAGAGGTAATCCATTGATAGTAAAAATTTACTGAAAAGGCTGCAATGCTTAGGTCACCTGGTCCAAATTGTTTACAGCCCAGATTGCTAAAGGAAGAAGAAAGGGGACAGCGGAAGGAATTGCCATAATTTTTCTGGATATGGGATGGCCAGAGGGTTAAACAGTGGAAAACTTGACATTGCTATTGAAAGAAGGGTGTAAAATCAATACTCATAGCGGCAGGACAGTCAGCTTAACAGTAAAGGTGTATATTTTGTTACGGACACAATAATCAGGGAAAAATCAACAGGCACTTGAAGAGTCTTGAGTTGACTAGGGAGACTGAGCTTGGATTTGTGAAAGCCAGATCATGCTTAAATCTAACTGTTAACAGAGAAGGTAGATGAAAGGAAAGCAATGGATCTTTTTTATGGATTTTAAGAAAATCTAATTTACCACATTAAAAGCTGCAAACAAAATTGAGCTTTCTGTAACAGAAGGATCAGTGTCAACATGCACAAGGATTAACAGAAACCAGAAAATTAAGGTAAATGGTTATTGTTCAGACTGGGGCATGATAGACAGTGAATTGTGGACAGAGTCAGTACTTGGATGCTAATATCATTCATTACAATGCAGCCAATCATTATTCACAATAATCTCCAAGCCCCCTGTCCCCTGTGCCCCCATATTCCTGAAGAGCTTATGCTCAAAACATCAACTCTCCTGCTCTTCAGATGCTGCCTGACCGGCTGTGCTTTTCCAACACCACATTCTTTGACTCTTTTCCCAATAATTGGCAATGGATTCACGGTCATCATTGAACTCTTCGTTCCAGATGTTTTTATTGAAATCAAAGTTCACCATCTGTGGTGAGATTTGAACCCAAGTCCCCAAACCATTACCTGGGTCTCTGGGTTTACAGTTCAGCGATGATATCACAAGGCTATCATCTCTCCTAAGTGCAGTGAACTGATAGACATCCAGAAGTTTACAAATAACGAGTGTTGATCACCATTCTTCTTCGTGAGTGTAAAGATGAAAAACAAACCTAAAAAGAATCCTAGTTCAAGGAAAGATCTAGATTTGGGGCAGCACAGTGGCTCACTGGTAGCACTGCTGCCTCACGGCACCAGGGACCTAGGTTCAAGCCTGGCCTTGGGTGACTGTCTGTGTGGAGTTTGCATGTTGTCCCTGGGTGTGCTCAGGTTTCCTCCCATATTCCAGAAGATGTGCAGGTCGGCTGAACTGGCCATGCTAAACATCTGATAGTGCTTTAGTCAGAGGGAAATGAGTCTGGGTGCGTTACTCTTCAGAGGGTCGATGTAAACTTGTTGGGCCAAAAGGCCTGTTTCCACACTATAGGGAATCTAATTCACCTTATTAGCTATTGTTGTTCCATGGACAATATAATGTCAGTTTTTAAACCAAAATAATGATGAGAAATAGCCTTTGGTTTGGAATCTAGAACTACAGCATTTGTTTCCACTGTTTATTTTTCTACCCATAATACTGTGCAAAAGTTTGTCTTATTAGTGAATATATGTGTTTATATAGGTTTTAAAGGAGTATAGTTTAAATCCATATTAGTACATTTATAATTCATTTGTTGGCTAGTTGTTATCAAATAAGTTTGGTGACATTAAATAATGTTATTTTTCTGTTAATGATTAAATTATGGTGTGAATTACTTTTGGCCTTAATAGCAGTCCATCAAGTAAATTGATCATCATGGTAGTTTAATTAGGTATTTACACATTTGCGATGGCTTTTGGAAGAGTGAAGCTTGATTAACAGTGCACTCTTCCCAACTGAGTCGTGACATTATGCATTGTTGATGTGCTTCATCTTTGTGAATACTAAACTTCACCAGAAATTTAGAATGCACCTGTGAACATGCTTCAGAATTGGAAACTGAAATAAATCACTCTCAATATACAACAAATCTCCTCCAAATGCCATTTTAATGTTTTAAAATGTCGGGAGTTGCCATGGGAACTGAAAACTCTTTGTTCAAACATACATTTCAGAAGCACTTCTATACTCACTTGTACTCTCTGCTGATAGTCAATACCAGCATTGCTGGCTGATTAACATTTCCTCTGTGCCATTTGCAAATGGTCCTCTGCAGAAAAAAATAAATGGCAGCTTTCTGCTCTCCCATGGCAGCCTGATAGGGACAGCTGTGCTTGGACTTTATGCTTGGAGCAGAAATGACAATTGTGGCACAATTTGCGTATAGAATAAGGCCAACTGATCTCCTGGTCTGATCACTTCCCAAGTTTATTCCTACCCATGCAGCATAATTTTGACTCAATTGACTTTGTTGTTTGTTAACATTATGTGTTTCAAGCTGGTTTCGCTGTGTCAGTGACTTTCTAATGAATTGCTGCTGTTCTTGTTATTGCCATGCCTATGTCTCTCTTCCAAAAGACAAACTTGCTCAATGCACCAAAGCCGATTGCTTGCACTCTGAACCGTTAGCATTGGCATTGCATCCTGTTTGAACCCTGCAAACGTTGCAAGCAGAAGTATTCTTCTAGACCCCACAAAAAAGACATCTATTCCTACTTGGCCACATCTCAGATTGCCTTCAACTAACCTTTCCAACCCCATCTCATTCCACAGTCTGGAATATTGGCAACCGAGTGAAGAAACACAGTGAGTTGTTGGTTAGCCTGGTGCAACTGATTCATATGATCAGGGCCCAAGCTTCAAGACTACAGCATCTCCCACTGACCAACTCTTTCACGTCTTATGTTAAAACGAGCCCCATTGTGTGTTAGCTGGTAAGTCTTTTGTCCAAATAACTTTTATTTGAGAAGTTAACATAAGACACCACCTGTCCTCTCAGGTGGGCACAAAGGATCCATGACATGATTTGTAGAGCAGGGGAGTTCAGCTTGTTATCCTAGTCATTGAAGCAATACATAGTTGTCTATTTCATTGCAGATTGTGGGATCCTGAGCTGAGAAATGATGGCTGCATTTTCCTGCATTATAACAACAACAGCATTTCAAAAAATGTTTGTCAATGATTGTCAAGCATTTTACTGCATCCTGATGCTGTGAAATATGTGGCATCAATGTAAGTTCTTGCTACCTTTTTCTTTTTATCGGGCTGTGCACACCAGTGATTGTTGATTAGGTCCCTGGACATTATTCTTCTGAGCTGAGGTAAGTGCTGGATCATTACTTTCAATTCATGTTATCTCCAGAATAATTGATGCATCCGAGTGCACAGAGGCAGATACATCCCTTGTGATTTAGAGGCATCACATCAGTTTTACTAATTGTTATGACAGGAAGATTGCTCCAGAGATTTACATTTTATAATCAAATGTTTCATGAGCAACAAGTGATGAGATGATTTGAAATGTCTGGCTCATATGAGTCATGTGTTAGAGGGTCGCCCAAGATGATTGTGATCCTTAGCCCCTTTGCTGCAGCTCCCTATCACCCTTTCGTCTCCCATTGGAAGAACAATTCTGCATGGGCATCAATCATTCAACCAGATTATAATTAATTTGATCAAGTCATAACGATATGCTCAAGAGGGCATAAATCATTATGCATCTTCCATACCAACTTTGTAGCAGTAACATGGCTCTAAAGAGACTATATGAACTCATTTACAGTCTCCAACTTAAATCCTTCTGTAAATACCCATTTCCTAACCGACACCACTGACTCTTATCCTGATGCTCAATGACGTATTTCGGATTATAGCATCAGCAGCACCTTGATTTTAAGACTTTTATCCTTGTTTTCAAATTCCTCTACAAGGCTTCATCCCTCCCTACTGCTGGGATAGCCTTCGACGATATAACCCTTCAAGTTATCTGCGATTCTTTAATTCTGGATGCTTGTACATTATCAATTATTATTGCTGAAGGACCGATAGCTGTACTCTCAGCCTGCTAGGCTCTAAGATCTACAGTTCTATTCCTAAACATCTGTACTCTTTACTGCACTCTCTCCTCCTTGAAAATACTCCATAAAAGTATTCTAACATGGCCTCGCATTAAGTTTGTTCAGTAATACTGCTTTCTTACTATGTTTACTACAGTTTACCACATTATAAATGTTATATAAGTGCAAGTTGTTGTTGTTGTTGAGGTGGTGCATGGGGTAATCCTTCTCCTGGAGCTACATTGATCTACAAAGGCAACAGCAGCACTGCCTCAAGATTTTTTTTTTCAATTTATCTTGTTCTGGTTGTCACATTGTTGTCATTTACGTACATATTTCTTCTGACAGTTTGGTCAAAAGTGCCCTTTGATGGGCTCTTCCATATTTGCTGTCAACACTCTTTCATCCCTGAATGACAGAAGCTGGAATACTGCAGGCTAAGTCAAGTCTAGCCCATTTCTTCTTTTTTCCGTGATGTACAGTTCTGCTGACACATGAAATGAGATGTGTCCAAGACAATCCGATTTTAGCAATGTTCAGTGGGTGGCAAATATTGCTCTGGACATCAAAAGAATCCCTTTGCTCTTCCTCAGAAAAGTCCACTAAGGGCGGCAGAATTCTCTCAGGCCCCAAAATAGGTCTGAGAGAACATGATGAGTGATTGATCTGTGCCAGTGTTTCTAAGTAATATACTGTCTGCATTATGACTGGTGTTTAGTAGGTGAATATAATCATGAGATGTTAACATGACTTCTAGCTGTTGACGAAAGCCAGTGTCATTGGTTTGGAACCATCTATTCCATCCCTATCCCTGGCATCTGCAGGAGTCTGAACCAGATTATTTGCAATTTGCGTGTCACATTTGATTCTAAGGTCAGCTTTTGGCCATGTATTCATCTTATCAAGCAGACCATCTTAATCCACTTTCATAGCACTGTCTCATTCTTGCTTCAGGTCAATTGTAATGAAGCCCTGATTCATGGCTTTGTTAAGTTTGGATTTTCCTATTTTAATGCAGTCCTGATCAACTGCCCATGCTGCACTCTCTGTGAACGTGAGGTCATCCAAATCCTGCCATGAATGAACTGATACCAAATCCCATCTATCCATTACTGTCATCCTCGCTGTGGCTCCATTAAAACAACACCTTGTCTTTAAGTTACTCATCCTTGTTGTCAAATCCCTCCAGCCTTACAACCCTCCAAGCTATGTAAGTTCTTTTCATTCTGGTCTTTTGAGCATCCCTGAATTCCATTTCTCCATCATTAATGTTACCTGAGTCCCACATTCTGGAATTCCTTTCCTAAAGCTCATTTGTTTTCCTTGTTTAAGATATTCCTTAAATTGTATCTCTACGACCAAGTTTGGGCCATCTGCTGTAATATCTCTGTATGAGGCTTGATGTCATATTTTGTTCTGTAATGCAACCTTAATGTGTTTTGGAAGGACTTTAAGGTCCAATGTAAATTAAAAAAATGGAATTCCCTTCATAATATTAGCGACTTGTAGATATAAACCTGCAAAATCCTATAGCCTCAATTTTAATACACCCCGGGGAGGGGCAATGGACTCATGGTGATATCACTAGCCTATTAATCCAGAAATCCAGGTAATGTTCCAGTGGACCTGGGTTTTAAGCCCACATGGCAGATGGTGAAGTTTGAATTCAATAAAAATCTAGAGTTAAGAGTCTAATGATGATCATAAATCCATTTTGAATTGTTGAAAAAAAAAGTCTGGTTCAATAATGTCTTTGGGGAAGGAGACTACTATTCTCACCTAGTCTGGCTACATGTGACTCTAGACTCACAACAATGTGGTTGACTCTTAAAAGCCCTCTGGGCAATTCAGGATGGGCAGGAAATGGTGGTCTAACCAGCAAAATCCACATCCTGTGAATGAATTTTTAAAAAGTTGTATTCATGCCTGATGTCCAATTTATAACCTGCCTGATTTTACACTAAAGTTGAAACTTCTTTGTTAATTGTTCAGTATTCTATGCAGGGCTTCAACCAATGTTTTATATTCAACTGGCTATACACCAAGAATACATTATACATCTAAAATATACATCTAAAATATAGGTTCAGGGTGTTTAGTGTTAGTTTTTACCTCTTATGATTCTGTTTTGGAAGATTCTAGTGTAAGTAACACTCTAGAGATCTGAACATATGGTTTGGGTTGCAGTACTGAAGGCAAGTCATACCATTCAATGATGTACAAAGGCTCTGATGAAGAATCATCTACCCTCAAAACATTAGCTTTCTCTCTCTCCATGGATGCTGCCTGACCCGGTGTTATTTCAAGCATTTTCTTTTTCAGTACAGATGCCAGCATCTGCAGTATTTTGCTTCTACATTGCACCAGGGCCTTGTTAGCCTCGATGTGAAACTTCCACGGAACTAGTTAAAAATCACACAGCACCAGGTTATAGTCCAAAAGGTTATTTGGAAGTACAAGCTTTCAAAGCGCTGCTCCTTCATCAGGTAGCTAGTGGGGCAGGATCAGAGGACACAGAATTTATAACAAAAGGTCAAAGTGTCACACATAGAACTAGTCAAAGAACAGCAAGGTGGTTTATCTGGACAATAATGGTCACTTAGCCAACTTACCTAAAAACTGATCACCTATCTATTATCTCAATGCTGTTTCTAGAATATTGGCATGTGCAAATTTCTGTTTTCTTTATGTTACAAAAAAAATTCATAATTGCTGCAGGAATTTAGGGCATCCTAAAATCATAAAATACGAACATTTCTTTCTTAATGAGTTAGTGTGGCTGTAATTAAAAGCGTGTAAAATAAAAGGAGATTAATGAGTGTCTAACATTGACCGCAGTATCTGACATCAAACAATCTGGCAGTGAATGGTGACTATAATTTTACCTATGTTTATCTTGGCTCAAATCTTATTACTTGTTTTTGGATTGATTGGGATCAGTGCTTCATGCATATTCCAATATGTACTGTTGACACTTTGATCCCAATAAGTTGAGATATCATTGAAGTGGCAGTGAAATTACATGGAAGAATGATAATCAGATTGAACAATTTAAATCAAGTAAGAGAGAAAGACTTTAAACGTGCTGGATAGTGGCAGTGCTGCATGATACTTACTGAAAACCCGTGCTCAACTCATGTATCACTTTCTGCAGTAGCCTTTTAAGTGCAGATGTCTCATAAGTGCAGATGTGAGACATTCTCTAGCACATCTTTCTTGGATGTGATCTTGAAGCTAGACCCAGAAACATGCTCTACGTTACACCTCTACTGTCCTCCTAGTTATGTGGAATTACAAACTACATACAGGACAGAAGCAGACCACCTGCCCAATGTTCTACTTGAAACGTTTATATTCCACATGTGCATCTTTCCACCTCCCTTCCTGTCACCTTATTATCATAACATTGTCTTCCTTGCTCCCTCAGGTGTACATTCTCTAACTTTCTCTCAACTGTAACTGGCTTCAACAGTCTACGTGACTGTGAATCCTACATTCCCATTACAATGTGTTCATGCTTTATATGGGCATAAATTCATGTAATTGTTTCACAAAGTTCTTCTTCTAGTTTTAAAAATTTATGCCTCAAAAAGTTCATAGTTCTGTTATCAGCTAGTGTTTGATGCCGAGTCAGGTCAGTAATCTGGAGGGCTCTCAGATCTGAGAAAAAGCACATTGACATGAACACTGTTTATGTCTCCACAGATGCTGCCAGCATTTCTAACATTTTCTATGTTTCTTAATATCTGCATGTTATTCTCCAGTATGAGGGCCACTATCAAATTATCTAAGACTTCATGAACAAATAAATCCTGTCAAACCAGCTATTCATAACACTTGCAGTCAACAACCCTTTCAGAGAGTAATTGCCAATCACCGTTGGTTCATTTGATTTACCACTTTGTCGAGGCATCACTGAGAAATGAGAAATGTTTATTAGTCTGTCAGCTTGCATTTGCCCTGCCTGATGTTTCTGTTAGAACAGTGCTGTATCTCCCATGAACGATTCACAAGCATTCATTTTTCCCTTCTGTGTCATTATATGAGTTTATTATTGTAATGATATGTTGCATATTGCTTTCGGGATTTGGCATTGCCACAATGTAGGAAGACAGAATGCAGAAAGAAAGAAAGTATAAACTTGCAATGAAATTTCTGACATTCCCAAGTACTTCAGAGCTCATTAAAAAGATATTAGTCAATTTGCAACATCCCACAGGCTGATGTGATGAATACCCCAGGTCAACGGTTTTAGCCATGTTAGTTGATGAGAAAATTATACAGGCAGGAGGCTGGAAGAACACAGCAAGCCAGACAGCATCAGGAAGGACAGGCAGGAGGCTGGAAGAACACAGCAAGCCAGGCAGCATCAGGAGGTTTCAGATGTAACCCTTCTTCAGGACTGCGGGTGGATGCAGGGGGAGCTGCAGGTAAAAGTGTGTGGCGGATGCAGGGTGGTGAAGTGGGGATAGACGAAGACAGGCTGGTCAATGGGAGGAATGAATCCAGTAAGTGGCAGGGAGGAGT
This sequence comes from Chiloscyllium punctatum, assembly GCF_047496795.1. Classification (NCBI taxonomy): domain Eukaryota; kingdom Metazoa; phylum Chordata; class Chondrichthyes; order Orectolobiformes; family Hemiscylliidae; genus Chiloscyllium; species Chiloscyllium punctatum. Next base: position 21,259,227 of record NC_092765.1, on the reverse strand, counting down.
GAAAGGGAGGGGAGGGGCTAGGAAGGGAGTCAGGGGATGGGAAGGGAGGTTATTTGAAATTGGAGAACTCAATGTTGAGTCCTCTGGGCTGTAGGCTGCCCAGGCAGGAGATGAGGTGGAGTTCCTTCAATTTGTGGTTTGGTTCATTGTGGCAATGGAGGAGGCCAAGGATGGTCATGTCAGAAAGGGACTAGGAAGGGGAATTAAAATGGACGGTGACTGGGTAGTCCGGTCAGTCTCTGCAGGTCCAGCTGAGATCCTCAGCAAACCTTTCTCTAAGTTTATGTTTGGTCTCTCTGATAGAGAGAAAACCACATTGGAAGCACTGGATGCAGTAAACTAGGTTGGAAGAGAGTTAGGTGAATCTCTGTCTCACCTGGAAGGACTGTTTGGGGCCCTGGATGGAGGTGAGGGGGTGGTGTGAACACAAGTTTTGCATCTTTTCCAGTTGCAGGGGAAGGTTTGGCAGGGGGGCGGGGGGGGGGGAGGGGGGGGATGCGGTTTAGGGCAGTGGAATAGGGAATGGACGTGGAGCGGTGGAGGGCTGTCTGGATGACAGAGGGCATAAAGCAGGTTGTTCGAAATAGGAGGACATCTGGGATGTTTGACAATGGAATGTTTCCTCGTCTGAGCAGATGCGGCAGAGGCGGACAAATTGGGAGAACGGGATGGAGATCTTGCAGGATGCTGGGTGGGAGGAGGTGTAGTTCGTTTGTAGATTGTCACTGAAGATGTAAATGGAGAGGTCAAGAAAGGGAAGGGAGGTGTCCGAGATGGACCAAGTGAATTTGAGGACGGGTAGAAGTTGTGGGCTCAGTTGATGAACTGCATCCTGGGTGCAGAATGCTGCACTGATGCAGTCATCAGTGTAATGGCAGAAGCGTGGGGCACAGTACCTGTGTCGGTACTGAAGAGGAACTACCAGAAACATTGACTTCTCCACCTCCTGATGCTGCCTGGCTTGCTGTGTTCTTCCAGCCTTCTGCTTGTCTACCTTGAATGCCAGCATCTGCATGTTTTTGTCTTTAACCTGAGAAAGTTATGGCCAGGCTATTCGGAAAGCTCTCCTCCTTTATAAAGTGGTACCACAGCATTTTTACAGTCATCTAAGTTTGGATCTCCACATTAGATACTTTGTCTAAAATCTGGCAGCTCTCATATTGCAAGCTGTCCTGAGTGTCTGCCTAAATGACATGATTAAATTTAGATTGAGGTTTAGCACTTACAGATCAGGGCTCCCCAAAGAAGGGCTCAGGACCCCAAATAGGGTGGTGAGCTGACATTTGGAGGTCATGTTTCCTGAACAGCAATGAGTAGCATGGAGCTCTGATTGAGCTCCAACAGCTGTTCACCCTCCCCCACTGGCCCCATGTTCACCCCCTGTAATCCCAGTATTCTCACAATTCCCACGGTGGGGGGGGGGGGGGGGGGGTCACAACAATTTTCAAGGCTTGAAATGGGGCTTGGAAAACACTGCAAGAGATCTTTTGGCTCATAGACAAAAGTACAATATCTTGAGACAAGGCTAATACCATGACATGATGAGAAAGGAAAGAAATGTACTTAAGCTGATAGTCTAAAATGAAAGCAAAAGAACAGAACAGCTTAAATGTTATTTGATCTGCTATATCTGCCAAGCAATTTCAATTTTAGATGTACAGCAAACTGTGCTTAACCAGCACCTTATGAACCTGCACTCTTGATGCTAAACTGGCTAAAATTATATACCTCAAGGACCTCAAAGTTTATCATGTTATTCTGTTCAATTATTGTATTTTTTTGAAGATTATTTACCACAGTGTAAATGTTCTTGTTGTTTAGTCAAATGGACACATGAAATAGTAGCAGTTGATTCAATTTCAAGTCAACTTATCTTCAAATATGACTATCTAACTGTGAAGTCCGAGTAGTCAGTTGAGAGAAACAGGGAGAAGGCTCTCTGCCAGAGAGTTTTATTTCAGGCAAAGTTGCATTATTATTTAAGTGACTTTCGCTGTAAATAAACAATAACAGTGATGTGTATACCCTCTGTATTGTGTTTCTTTTACTCAGTGTGTATTTTTACACTGATTATGTGGACCTCTTGATTATCTGGAGTATTTGATCAAATGGTACACTCCTGGCCCCATAGGTGTCAGATAATAAAACATTTACTGTTGATAAATCAAAATAATACTTGTTCTCATAGTGTCATAGAGATGTACAGCATGGAAACAGACCCTTTGGTCCATCCTGTCCATGCCGACCAGATATCCCAACCCAATCTAGTCCCACCTGCCAGCACCCGGTCCATATCCCTCCAAACGCTTCCTATTCATTTATCCATCCAAATGCCTCTTAAATGTTGCAATTGTACCAGCCTCCACCACATCCTCTGGCAGCTCATTCCATACATGTACCACCCTCTGCGTGAAAAAGTTGCCCCTTAGGTCTCTTTTATATCTTTCCCTTCTCACCCTAAACCTATGCCCTCTAGTTCTGGACTCCCCGACCCCAGGGAAAAGACTTTGTCTATTTATCCTATCCATGCCCCATATAATTTTGTAAACCTCTATAAGGTCACCCCTCAGCCTCCGACGCTCCAGGGAAAACAGACCCAGCCTGTTCAGCCTCTCCCTGTAGCTCAGATCCTCCAACCCTGGCAACTTCCTTGTAAATCTTTTCTGAATCCTTTCAAGTTTCACAACATCTTTCCAATAGGAAGGAGACTGGAATTGCACACAATATTCCAACAGCGGCCTAACTAATGTCAAGGACTTCACTTCAAGGATTATTTTGGAAGTGGAATGACTGAGAGTATGAAAGCAAATACACAGAAGTCATTTTAACTGCAAGGAGAGAAAGATGCAAATTATCTCTTGGTTTAATCTTGCACAATAAACATGCAAAATGTGGATGGAAGATGCAATGTATGCAAGTTAGAAGGTGATGTGTCAATATTGCCCACGTGGACATGTAACATGATAGGCATTTTGATTTGTACGGTGCTGTTTGGAAATTCACTGAGTCAGATATTCAACTCATGTAAGAATGAGGATCATTGTAAGAGAACAAGATAAATGAGTGCTTATTTTAACACACATTACACACGCACATAGTACAGCAACCTATTACTGGAAGTGGATCATTATAATTTTCAAATCACACTAAACACTATCCCATTTGGATTTCTGAGATAACCAAGTCCTTGCTGGTCTTTTACTTTTTGATTTAAAGGAGAATCATTTCCAAACGAAAGTCATGAATGGAGAGAAGAGCCAAAGAGGCTGATTAATTACATGGGATAATTAATGCAGTTATGAAAAGGGGGATCGCTATAAATTGGCTTGCTTCAATTTTCTGTTGTGGAAATCATAATTTACAATCTTTCCATGTCCAATCCCATGAGGGCCTTCTCATTTGAATGAACACAACATTTAGCCATTCCTGACCCCTTTAGCTGAATATTCAATTTGGGCCCTTCTGCATGTGTTATGAGCATTTGCTCTAGCAAGCGTGCACTTCTAAAGGCAGCCCACCCTTCTTACAGAGAAAATTAACTCATTATAAGGAAGCTACTGCTATCTGCCTGTAGCATAAGTGGCTGTAAGAAGAAAAAGCTGACAGTCAAGAGAGAGGGTTCCCATGTTCCTGATTGCAGTCTTAATCCAGGAGGATGACAGAATTAGAGAGGCTGTGTTGTTTCAGGGAAGTCAGTTGAATCGCAAAGTATTCCTCCTGAAGGGATTAGGAGCGGATGATCAGTGAAGTGAATGTGAGGAATTTGAAGAGCGCGGCAGCAGGTTCAATAGCCTTCTACCCATGGTCAAGTTCAGTCAGTGTATCTTCACATGCCATCTCCCACTGTTGGACTATCTGTCCCTTCCGTTGTGCAATGTAAAGACTGTACAGAATTGAACTGCTCAAGTAACAATCTATGGATATAAAGGTATTTTATGAATAAAGTTTATTTTTGTAATTTTAAAAATATTCAATGAGACCTGGGTGTCCTCTTGCAACAGTTACTGAAAGTAAGTGCACAGGGTGGCACGGTGGCTCAGTGGTTAGCACTGCTGTCTCACAGTGCCAGGGATCCAGGTTTACATGTTCTCCCCATGTCTGTGCAGGTTTCCTCTGGGTGCTCTGCTCTCCTCCCACAATACAATGGTGTGCGGGTTAGGTGAATTAGCCATGGTAAATTGCTCATGGTGTTCAGGGATGTGTAGATTAGGTGCATTAGTCAGGGGCAAATATAGGATAATAGGCTAAGAGTTTGGGTCTGGGTGGGTTACTCTTCAGCGGGTTGGTGTGGGCTTGTCAAATCCACTGTAGGGATTCTATAAAGGTGAAGCAGGAGGTAAAGAAGGCAAAGTCTATGTAGGCCTTCATAGTGAGAAGATTTGAGTACAGGAACAAGAATGCCTTGCTGCAATTATACAGGGCATTGGTGAGGCCACACCTGGAATGTTCCATGCAGTTTTGGTCTCCTTATCTGAGGAAAGATGTTCTTGATATAGATGGAGTGAAATGAAGGTTTACCAAATTGATTCCTGGGATGGCAGACCTGAAATATGAGGAAAGATTGCATAGGTTAAGATTGCACTCACTGGAGTTTAGAAAAATAAAGGGGCATCTCATAGAAACCTATAAAAGTCTAACAGGACTTGTTAGGTTAGATGCCGGAAGAATGTTCCCAATGGTGGAGTGGTTCAGAACCAGTGGTCATTGCTTAAAGATAAAGGGAGAACCTTTTAGCATTGAGATGAGGAGAAATTTCTTCACCCAGAGAGTGGTGAGCATGTAGAATTCACTACCTCAGCAAGTATTTGTGGCCAAATCATTGTATGTTTTCAAGAGGAAGTGGACATAATTGTTATGGTTAAACAAATCAAGGGACATGGAGGGAAGACAGGATGAGGATATTAAGCTCGACGATCGACCATGATCATAATGAGTAGCAGAGCAGACTCTAGGGATTGAATGGCCTACTCCTGCTTCTAATTTCTATGCTTCTATGTTTCTGTCTAATGATCAGTGCTAAAGGATGGACCACTGATGAGTCTAAGTGGAAGAGCACTTGTCTTATTCATCAAAATGGCTTCTTGAATGATAACAATAAGTAAAACTTACATTACTAATCCAGCATCATTACTAAGGACTATTGGGAGTTGCACATAATGCATCTTCCCCCTTTGAAAGATCCTGTGAAACTCCACTCTATCCAAAAACTGTGTTGTACCATCAGGTTGGGTGGAGCTCCTGCAACTTACATTAACTCTTTCAGAATGATCCCCTTTTCTGACAGATTTCAGCTGCAAAAACAAACTGAAACTTCTCAGCAAACATATCAAACTTAGCCAGGTCATTTTGTTTATTTGATTGAATTGTTCCAATGAATCCAGCAATGGCTTCTGTCTTGGGAATGGGTGCTGAGCAGCAGGTGGATCTAACAGGGAGAACACAGGCCCTACTCAAAATTAGAAGTCTCTGAACTTGGTTCAGTTTTTGGATGGTGGCGTGTGGCTGTCTTTCAGGGTAAACTGTAGTCTGTATATAGTAAATGGAAAAGTCCTGGGGAAATTTGATGTACAGAGATCTGGGTGCTCAGGTCCATTGTTCCCTGAAGGTGGCAATGTTGGTCAGTAGAGTGGTCAATCAGACTGGGTATTGAGTACAAGAGTTGGCAGGTCATGTTACAGTTGTATAGGACTTTGGTTCGGCCATATTTGGAATACTGCATACAGTTCTGGTCGCCACATTACCAAAAGGATGTGGATGCTTTGGAGACGGTGCAGAGAAAATTCACCAGGATGTTGCCTGGTATGGAGGGTGCTAGCTATGAGGAGAGGTTGAGTAGATTAGGATTATTTTCATTGGAAAGAAGGAGGTTGAGGGGGGACCTGATTGAGGCCTCCAGAATCTAGAGAGGTGTGGAGAGGGTGAATAGCAAGAAACTTTTTCCCAGAATGGATGTCTCAATTACTAGGGGTCAAGAGTTCAAAGTGAGAGGTGAAAAGTTTAGGGGAGATATACAGGGAAAGTTCTTTACGCAGAGGGTGGTGGGTGCCTGGATGGCGTTGCAGGCGGAGGTGGTAAGGGTAGGAACGATGGCGTAATTTAAGATGTATCTTGACAAATATATGAATGGGCAGGGATCCTTAGAAAATAGGCAGCAGGTCTAGATAGAGGATCTGGATCAGTGCAGGCTTGGAGGGCCGAAGGGCCTGTTCCTATGCTGTAAGGTTCTTTGCTCTTCATGCACGTTTTGTGCTTTAAATCCACAGCTTTATTATCAACCAACCTTCCTTTGATTAGTTTTTCCTTTCTGTAATTTAGACAGATAGGATTCAGTTGAGTTCTTTGAACTTAAATGATGTCTCTCTAGATGCAGAATCTAATATACCCCGAACTCCATCCATACTGTTTTGGTGGGATTTTATTTAGACCAGAAACTTGGCATGGGCCATAACTTTGCCTGCCAGAGCTTAGTGCAAACAACTAATAAAGAACTCAAGGCAGCCATCAGCTTGGTGTGACATTACATAGTCAAAAGATGTGGTGCTGGAAAAGCACAGCCAGTCAGGCAGCATCAGAGGAGCAGGAGAATCAACATTTCAAGTATCAGCCCTTCATCAGGAATCACATGGACATTACATAGACATTGTAACATTGAAACAGATCATTCAACTGCACTGTCCATTCTAAAAGCTCCCTCTAACCAAAATTATATTAAAAATTACCATAACTTCTTACCTGTTCAATTCTATTGCTGTAAGCTAATATAAGTCACATTCACCCCATATCCAACAACACTCTGCACAGCACATTATTAGTTCAAACTGCAAATCACTGAGTTTTCAAAATATTAAAGTTGAAATATTTGACTCATTTATAAATGTGAAAGAGACTGGCAGTATCTGATAGTAATATGAAGTTTCAGGGACTGTGCGTTCAAAATAAATGGCTTTCTTTGAGCAAACTGGTACGTTCATCACTCAAAGTAATGGCTTGCGACGGGAAAAAGAATTAGCAATGTATTGTAATGTCGCAGACTCCTCATTCACAATGGCGGGATTACATCAAGAACATTTATATCATTGAGAAGCAGTGCATTTCTGGCAAACAGCTGGTGGGTTAGATGGTGGGAAGGATAGGGAGGAAATGGGAGAGTGATATCAGCCAGAACTGAAGCGAGAGGAAGTGGTTGTGTACTGAATGGTGTATTACTGGGATTGGAGTCAGAAATGTTCACATATAAAACAAGCGTAGCTCTCGGTCTCTGACTGAGACAACAATGAGCTCCTTCTATTATTGATCTTAGCTGGTCCCATAGAGCTTTGTATGATACCAACCTCATTATTTTTTCATCGTTCTTCCACGTAGTTGACTTGCTGGGATTACTATCCTGCCGAAGGAGTGACAGAGATAATTGAATGCTTCCCCAAGCAGCAATATCAGCCTGAGGAGTACTGGACAGGAAAATTAAAGGGGCCTTGCCAAAAATGTTCTTGCTGCAAAATTCATCTCCAAAATGCACCGGAGCTGGTGCTGCAGAAGGCAGAGTCCCTCAAAATGATGGATTGATTCCACCACATCCTGGTTGGCCTCTGTGGTGCCCCAAACTGGGAAGGGCACTAGTGGAAACTTGTCATGAATGCACCCCCTGGCCACTGTAAGACCACATTCAGGTGGAGAAGGGTCTGGCTGTGTTTGGATGCAGCAATACCACAGATATATAGTATTGATGACTCCCACCCACCCAGGAAGACAGTGGGCCTGTATGAAAGCTGTGTTATCATCACAAAGCCGGCCATCAGCATTCTCAAGCAATTGTTTTCTCTGCCTACAGGGGTCCTACAACCTTCACTGGAATATGTTTCCAAAACTATGACGGACTGTTTGCTCTCCCACAACTTCATTAATATGAGAATGTAGATATACCCCCAGGGTAAATAGAGGTCATTTCAGGACAATGGGGGAGAAGGATAAATCTATCTCCTTCAACAGAGAGAGGTATTCCCTTTGGACATTATCTCTTCTACAGTGCAGCTTCACAGCTTCCCTCCTTCCTGTTCGCTTGTTATGCCTCCCCACCCCCACCCCAACCACCACCACCCCGGCATGCAATAAAAGTCACCAACAAAAGCCTGAGGGGTATTTGATTCCACCGGGCTTCCTGCACAGAACTGATTTGTTTCTCCACCATCCTCTGATTGGTGGTTGCCTGCCCAAGAGTGTCTGACTGAATCCCAGTCTATCTTCTAATCCTAAACTAGATCTATAGATGGCCACACATCAATGTTATAGTATGGTCTATTTTTAGTGCTGTCCGGTTATACAGCAAGTGTCAACGTGTCAGCCATAGCTCAATTGGAAACATCTTCACCTCAAGGTTTGAATGTTGTGGATTCATGTCTTACTTTTGAGTCTGTCACCTCCCAGTGCATTGCTAACAAAGTACAACATTTTTGTTGCTGCTGTTTTTCTGGTCAAAAAGTGTGGCACTGGAAAAGCACAGCAGGTCAGGCAACATCTTGAACTGTCCTACCTGTCCATCTTCCTTCCCACCTATCTGCTCCACCCTCCCCTTTGACCTATCTCTATCACACCCCCACCCCCACTACTGCATCTACCTATCATCTTCCCAGGCACCTTACTCCAATCCCCACCATCCTATTTATCTCTCAGCCCCCTTCTCCTCCTTCCCGCATTCTTGATGAAGGACGTATGCCCGAAACGTCAACTCTCCTGCTCCTCAGATGCTGCCTGACCTGCTGTGCTTTTCCAGCTGCACACGTTTTGACTGATACTCCAGCATCTGAAGCCCTGACATTCTCCTAGCTGCTGTATTTCTAGTGGCATGTTAAACCCAAGGCTCTATTTGTTCTTTCAAGTCACTGCATAATATCACTTTAAAAAAGAATAGGGGAGTTCTCCCTGCATCCTGACCAATATTTATCCTCCAACCAACTTCTCTACAAACAAATAATCTGGTAATTTGTCACTTTGCTATTTTTGTGTGTATATCAGTTTCTGCATTTCTTCCATTCCAACCTTGATCACATTTCCAAGTAAATAAGCATCTGTGAAAGAGTTTTGGGTGAGTTTGAAATTGCAGAAGGTATTGTATAAATGCAAACACCCACTTATAAAGAACCCAAATCAGTACTGTACTCACAACAATTGAGACACCCACTAGTTCAAGATTGGCAAGTCTTGAGTAATGCACAAGAAGAAACTACTGTCACCATAACACATAGAAATTAAAGTCACCACATCTTAAAATGTGAAGCTAGAAAATGAAGGTGAGAAATATACATGCAGAAGAAATGAATAAATGCTGTAATTTACACACAACACTGGAAGATTTTGATAAGCTTAAACTTGCCAAAAAACTTTTTAACATTTGTATAGCAGTAAAAGAAAGAACAAAGAAAATTTACAGCCCAGGAACAGGCCCTCCAAGCCTGAGCCTATCCAAATGTACTGTTTAAACCTGTCGGTAAATTCCTAAGTATCTGTATCCTTCTGCTCCCCACCTACTCATGCATCTGTCCAGACACATCTGAAATGAATCTACCGTACCTGTCTTTACCACCTCTGCTGGCAACGCATTCCAAATGCCCACCACCCTCTGTGTGAAGTACTTAAACTTTCTACCTCTCACCCTGGGAGAAAACTTGTCTCTATCCACCCTGTCTATACCTTTCATGATCTTGTAAACCTCAATCAGGTCTCCCCTCCTCAGTCTCCTTTTTTCTAATGAAAATAAACCTAAACTACTCAACATCTCTTCATGGCTAGCACCTTCCATACCAGGCAACATCCTCATAAGCCTTCTCTGCACCCTCTCCAGACTGTCCACATTCTTTTAGTTATGTGGCGACCAGAATTGTACACAGTATTCTAAATGTGGCCGAACCAATGTTTTGTATAATTTTAGCATGACTAGGCAGCTCTTATACTCAATACACCGTCCGATGAAGGCAAGCGTATTATATGCCTTCTTGACCACTCTATCCACCTGTGCAGCAAACTTCAGGGTACAATGGACCTGCACTCCCAGATCTCTCTGCCCATCAACCTTTCCGAACGCTCTTCCATTCATTGTATAATTCGTTCTAGAAGTAGTCTTGCCTAAATGCATCACCTCACATTTGTCTGGATTGAAAACCATCTGCCACTTTTCCGCCCAACTCTCCGGTCTATCTATATTCTCCTGTATTCTCTGACAGTCCCTTATGCTTTCTGCTAAAATTGAGTCATTCTCTAGAAAAGTGTCCAGGTTAGGTGCATGTTGATTAGAATTTGGACACTGTGATTTCTATTCTCATTCACTATGTTCCAATGTTTTTTAGACAGATAAGTGCTAACTTTACAGCTCACGTGGTCCTACTATAGAAATAAGATTAGTATAAAAGAAAAGTATTGTGGATGCTAGAAATATGAATTTTTTTTTAAAGTTGGAAAATTTAAGTATGCCAGGCAGCTTCAGTGGAGATTATCAAGGTCCCAGCTGTTAATACTGGAAAATCAGATCCTAGAGTGAAATCTAGTTAGTAGACCATAAGTTTTATTTTGTAATTTGGTTAGTGTGACGGGGTGGCAGTCACTGAACATATTCACATGAGGGTGCCAATGTACTTTCAACAAAAGAATATATGCTTATTACACAATAATGGGACAAAAATGTAGAAAGTAATTTCGAAAGGTATCATCATAAATAGTAAAAACAAAGATATAATTCTTTTTCATAGCAGTATCCTTTATAGATGCTCAAGCCCATTGAAACACTACTGTGTCTTGCATGGGCAATTTATTTGAGGGAGACATAATGATGTCCTTCGATCAGTTAGTACGGAAGTACGAGTTATCTAATAGAGACCTCTTTCGTTTTTTCAAGTTAGGTATTTTATTCAAAAAAAGACCACATTTTTGACAGATTCCTGTAAATCCAACATAGAGAAGGAGGTGCTAAGGGCTAAGAGTACATTCTCTGGCTTTCATTTCTGGCTCAATTGATAAGATTGAGGGGTTCCATTTCAGTACACTTTTGAACATTCAATAGATATGATTCTCTGTTATAATCTCTCCCTGAGATGCTATAACACAGCTGAACTCACTGATTTTCCACATTGAAAGTTAAAAATAAGTAAAGGACTTATTTCATCCTGTCTGCTTGGATTACTATAACACCTCAAGACTTCTTTCCAGCTCTGAATATAACAAAACGACCTGCCTGCTGGTAAAGATTTTTTCTTCTGAACTAAGTCTGCTCCTGGCCTTCGGCCTTTCTATCTATTTATCATAAGAGCTCAGTTTAGTAAACACATCAGCAATTATCTCACCTATTAGCTCAAGAGGTCATGTTGTAACTCACATGATATCTTGAAATTGTTATTTTGACCCACTGCTTAAAAAAAGAGTTTCTGTTACACAAGGAGTCACTTTCACAGAACTGAAAACCATAACACCATTTACTTCTATTTTCCAACTCAAGTTCCCAATTATATGTTTGTTTATTCATTCACAGGATGAGGACACAACTGGTCCATTTTGAACCACACCACTGTGGATCTGGAGTCACATCTAGGCCTGACCAGGCCAGGATGATAGTTTCCTTTCCTAAAAGACATTAATGAACCAGATGGGTTTTTTCAACAAGCAAAAATGGTTTCATAGTGTTCATTAGACACTTAATTCCAGATTCTTATTGAATTCACATTTCACTACCTGCAACAACATGATTGAAATCCTGGTCCCCAGAACATTACCTGGGTCTCTGAGTTAATACTCTAGTGATAATACCATTAGGCCATTGCTTCCCCAATCATTAAAATAACAGATTATAAATCATTAATGCAAGAGAAATCGAGTTAATGGCTAGAATCTTCCCATTTGCAGGAGATTTTCCTGGAAAGAAATCCATGGCTTACAAGGATGAGGAAGCCTGCTGGATTTTCCAGTGACGGGCAGCTGATTGTCTGCTGTTGCGATTTCTGCTGGAATTAGGACTTGGGAGAAGGAAGTCCCTGTCACCAAGAGCTGCCAGGAGAAATTGAGGACTGCCGATGCTGGGGATCAGTGTCGAGAGTGTGGTGCTGGAAAAGCACAGTGGATCAGGCAGCATCCAAAGAGCAGAAGCATCGACATTTTGGGCGAGAGCTGCCAGTCATTTAAAGGCCAGTATTCCCAGAATTCAGTTGTACCATGACAGAAAACATGTCTACTGCTGTGTCAACATCCCAGAGTGTCAGCATGAAGGATTATTCATGGAAAAGTTAAGTGTTGTTTGCTGGAGGTGAATATTGTTGCAAGTCGGAAGCAAGGGCAGAGAGCTGGCTCTGAATGCCAGTCCTCTGCCTTCGGTCCAGTTCCTTGACTGTGCACAGGTCAATGCACCTCCTTCACATCTAAACCCTTCTTTCCTGAAGAAGGGCTTATGCCCAAAACGTTGATTCTCCTGTTCCTTTGATGCTGCCTGACCTGCTGCGCTTTTCCAGCAACACATTTTCAGCCCTAGATATCAAAGCCTCCTAGGTAAGGTGCCCCCTTACCAGTTTGCTGCATTTGGACAAGATGAGGACAGTTAGGGACTATTGCCATAACCCAATAGTCATCAATACTGTTAAAGCATGGAGGGCAATTCGGCAGAGGGAAGGCAATATTGGCAAAACATGTTTGTTTACACCTTTAGTGGGTATGCCGGGTTTCAACCGGGCCTAATAGATTTAGGATTTAAACGTTGGGCAGCTAGGGGTGTGTCTTGCATGGGTAATTTATTTGAGGGAGACATAATGATGTCCTTCGATCAGTTAGTACGGAAGTACGAGTTATCTAATAGAGACCTCTTTCGTTTTTTCAAGTTAGGTATTTTATTCAAAAAAAGACCACATTTTTGACTGATCCCTGCAAATCCAACATAGAGAAGGAGGTGCTAAGGGCTAAGAGTACATTCAATACTTTATGTCATCAACTGGGGAGTGCCACCTCAGATGAGTCTGATCAACTCTGCAGGGTGTGGGAAAGAGAGCTGGGTGTTGAAGTTTCCTCAGAGGCATGGGAGGATATTTGGGAGAATGCAAGGAAGATATCAATTTGCAATAGGACCCATGCTTTACAGTTGAAGATTCTCCACAGGGTCCACTTGGCTCCAGACCGTTTGTCAAAATTTAAACCAAGGCTATCTTCAGCATGTTCCAAGTGCAAGGTCTGTATGGTCACTCTTACCCATTGTCTTTGGTCTTGCAATAGGCTTCAAACATATTGGAGTGCTGTAGCAGGCGCAATGGCGAGGATTTTGGATGTAAGGGTGGAGAAGGACCCTATCTCTCTCCTTTTGGGCCTGTCCATTGTATTTCCTGCAGATGTGCATAAGAAAAAACTTTTCAATATTCTCACATTCTGTGCAATAATACCTTGCTAGGTTGGATATCCAAAGCCCCCACCACTAGCCCCCCCCCCCCACCCTCCCCAGGCCTGTTGGGTTGTCATAGTTAATATTTAATTGTCAACCAATATCACAAAAGCAGATTATCTATGCATTGTCACTTTGCTGTTGCTGTACACATATTGGCTACCATACTTTCTACAGTATCACTGTGAATACACTGCAAAAGAATGACTGTGTTTGCTGTAATTTTCAGACCAGGTAATCAAAAATGCAATACTAATGCAAGTCTTTCTTTTATGTAAATGACCAATTCATTTTTGTTAAGCGTGGTTAGTTAGAAGTAGATTATTATTGGTCTTCTTCAATTTATGTTAAGAAATCCTTCCACATCCATTTGAATAAGCAGACAAAGCCTCAATTCAATGTCCGACCTGGAAGACATCACCTCTGATAATGCAGTAGTTCAGCCTGTACTGGAATGTCAACCTCTGTTGCATGTCTAAGTCTCTCAAGTGGGCATGAACTCATGACTTGCCCAATGCTCAGAGGCAGAGGTGCTATGGCTGATTCATTTAGTTTCATGGGGTGAAATGCAACGATATTTCGACAACACCTTTTACTGTACCTTCAAGATATATGTGACAATAAACAAATCGTTTATTCATTCTTCATATATCCGGGAGCACTGGACAAAATGTTAAGTGCAGAGTGGATGTGCTTTATGTAATTAGGAAGTATCAATTATTAGCTTATAACTCTACAAGATTAGATTCTCTACAGTGTGGAAACAGGCCCTTCAACCCAACTAGTCCACACCGATCCTCCGAAGAATAACCCACCCCCCCTAACTCTACAGGCAATTTAGCATGACCAATTCACCTAACCTGCACATCTTTGGACTGTGGGAGGAAACCGGAGCACCCGGAGGAAACCCACACAGACAACATGCAGACTCCATACAGATAGTCGCCCAAGGCTGGAATCGAACCCGGACCTCTGGCACTGTAAGGCAGCAGTGCTAACTACTGAGCCACTGTGCCACCCCAAGCAACTTAAACATTATCCTTTCTTAAATTCCCCTTTACAAACTGATAAACATAGAAAGACAAACAAGATATATGAATTAAGGATGGAAAGAGAAAATAATAATAGTGAAGCACAGCCTGATGGCACCACTTTTGATCCGAGGATTCAACGAGCAATTTTCTTCCTGTTCCCACCAATTCCAATTGTAGCTCTTAGTTGTTGAAACAAGATTGTTTGCACACTGATGCTCTCTTTCATCACTGGTGGAAAATGTATCCTTTTACTGTCTTTGAAGCTGTTTTATTCCTCCTTCTTGGAACAGCTGTAGAGAAAGGTGAGAAGAAGACAGCTAGCTAACAGGTCCTGGTGCCACCAACAAGAGACACATACACAGAGAGATTTTTTGATGGTTTTTCTTTTCAGGCTAAGTGGATCTGTGCCACACAGGCACCAGTGAACCATGATCACGTGATCACTTGGTCAGCAGTCAATCAGAATATTGTAGTGAAGCAGTTTGCTTTTACCACAGAACTAATTAGCTCTGCTTCTGCTTCCTTTGTTACCAGAAAAATGCAACATTGAATATATCTCACAATCTATTCCTATGAACATGAATTTAAAAATACAGCTATTGCTTTACATTATCACCTGAGGAAGGAGCAGGGGCTTTGAAAGGTTACAGTTTTAAATAAACCTGTTGGACTATAACCCAGAGTCGTGTGGTTTTTGACTTTGGTTTAAAGTAGTGCCTTACTTTTGTTTTAATCGACAAGCCCAAACGAAAGGAAGTGCAAGGATGTAGTCTTTGCAAGTCTATGACCAGCCTTGATTTCGCAATGCTTAATGTCATTACACTGCAACATTATTTCCGTGAACTCTATTTTATTGACTGTGGCAGAACAGCCCACATTCTCTGCATATAAATATGTTTGTCTAACCTTCTCTTTTTAATTGATGCTGTAAAAATTTTGAACATATACTTTCACATCACTGTCTCACTCACTAGTGGAAAGTGAGGACTGCAGATGCTGGAGACCAGAGCTGAAAAATGTGTTGTTAGAAAAGCGCAGCAGGTCAGGCAGCATCCAAGGAGCAGGAGAATCGACGTTTCGGGCATAAGCCCTTCTTCAGGAAGCCTGAAGAAGGGCTTATGCCTGAAACATCTATTCTCCTGCTCCTTGGATGCTGCCTGACCTGCTGCGCTTTTCCAGCAACACATTTTTCAGCTTACTCACTAGTGGAACGAATCAGTTAAATTTGCTGTTTCCATTTCTTTTGAATTTCCTCCCTTTTTGCTCAGTTTCTAGACATTCTTTTGCAAATCTTTTAATTTATTAATTGCATGGCATTAACATGGTCCTGATAATTTTACCTCCTTGAAAGAAAGCTTTCCTGAGTTAACATGTATTCTGCTTGTGGTGATTCAGAATTTGAAGTGGGCATGCTAATTTCCATTGGGATTTCACTGTGATAACTAGCATGCTCAGGAAATATGAGTCTTTAATATTTCATCACATTTTATGGACAATTATTTCCCATGGTTGTCATTCTGATGCATCACTTTTAATTTTACATTGGGATTCCATCGACTATTGTAACTTAAAACGTACAATCGTAGAAACTGTGGCATATCATCAAGTTGCTTGGTCCAATTGTTCTGTCGGTTTTTAATGCTCCCACATATTCCTCTTCACAGCCTTCCCATCACAATGTATCTGTCTATTTATTTCTCCTTTATGTATTTATCTGGCTTGCACTTAAATTTACTGATTCAACTTGCCTCAACCTTTCCCTGTGGGAGCAAGTTTCATATTCTAACCACTCTCTTCACATCAAATTTCTTACATTTGAGCAGATGTCAATGGATAGTGAATGTGGCTGCATAGGGTGATGGGGGAGTAGACAGTTCAAATGAAGAGAAAATTATGAAGTAAGTTATAGGGGAAGGTCTCAGCAGTGGTTAGAGTTTCCAGAACAAGTAAGAGGACATATAGTATAGAAAGGGCCAGGAGTCTAAATTTTGACACAGCAGATAAGGAGCCATGTATTTGTAAGGGAGGAGCAGCCAATACAGGACTGAGGGTCTTGTACTTAAATGCAGTACATGTAAGAAAGGAACTATTACAATAATCATGGGGAATTTCAGTAAGTGGTGGACTGGGAAAGTCAGGCTGATAATGGATCTCAAGGAAAGAAATTCATGGAATGTCTACATTTTTTTTGGGAGTAGTTTGTGGTAGAGCCCGCTAGGGAATAAGCTGAAAAATCTGTTGCTAGAAAAGCACAGCAGGTCAGGTAGCATCCAAGGAGCAGGAGAATCGACGTTTCAGGCATATGCCCTTTTTCAGGAATCTTCAGGATCTGCAGTCCTCACTTTCTACCGCTGGGGAATAGGCAATTCTGGATTTGGTGATGTGCAATCAGACAGACTTGATTAGGGACCTTAAGGTGAAGCAACTGCTAGGGGTCAGCAACTAGAATACGATAAAATTCAGTCTGCAGTTTGAGAGGGAGAAACTGGAATCAGAAGTAATGATATTACAATTGAGTAAAGATTACTACAAAGACGTGATGAAGGAGCTGCCAGAGATGATTGGAGAGAGAACCTAGCAGGGAAGACAGTGGAACAGCAATGGCAGGAGTTTCTGGGGCACAGAAGAAATTCATCCCGAGGAAGAGACATACTAAGTTGAGGATGAGACAACCGTGGCTGATAAGGGATGTCAGGGATTGCATAAAAGTAAAAGATAAAGCGCACAATGCTGGGGGGTGGGGTTAAAGCAGATGAAATTTGAGAGTAAGCTATTGAGCTGCTGGAAAATGAAGCTAGAGAAGCAGTATTACAGAATAAAGAAGTGGTGGAGGAACTGAATAGGTACTTTGCATCAGATTTCACAGTGGAAGATACCAGCAGCTTACTACAACTTCAAGTGATTCGGGGGCTGAGGTGAGTGAAGTGGCCATCACTCAGGAGAAGGTTCTGGTGAAGCTGAAAGGTCTGAAGATGGATAAATCACCAGGACCAGATGCACTACACCCCAGGGTTCTGAAGGAGCCAGCAGAGGAGATTGTGGAGACTTTGAGGAATCACTGGAGTCAAGGAAGGTCCCAGAGGACTGGAGGAAAGCTAATGTAACACCCCTGTCTAAGAAGGGAAGGAGGTAGAAGTTAGGAACCTATAGGTCAGTTAGCCTGATCTCAGTTATTAGTAAGATTTTAAAGTCTATTATTTAGGAAGCGATTGCGGAGTACTTGGAAGTTCATGATAAAATAGGGCTGAGTCAGTGCAGCTTCGTCAAGGGGGCGTCACGTCTGATAAATCTGTTAAAATTATTTGAGATGGTCATGATCACATTAGACAAATGAGAACCAGTGGATGTGACTTACTTGGATTTCAGGAAGGCCTTTGACAAGGTGCCACACTGGAGGCTACACAATAAGGTAAGTGTCTATAGTGATCGAGACAAGGTACTGACATGGATAGAGGATTGGTTGACTGGCAGAAGGCAAAGATTAGGGATGTAAGGGTCTTTTTCAGGATGGCAGCTGGTGATCAATGAAGTTCTACAGGGGTCAGTTTTGGGATAATAACTATTCATGTTATACAGTATATTAACAATCTGGACAAAGGAACAGAGGGTATTGCTACTAAGTTTTCAGATTACAGAAAGATAGGTGGAGAGACAGGTAGTGTTGAGGAAGTAGGGAGGATGCAGAAGGACTTGAACAGGGTAAGAGAGGAATACACACTGAGTAACTGGGAGGTCCTGCACTTTGATAGGAAGAATAGAGATGTAGATTGTTTTCCAGATGGGGAAAGGTTTTGGAAATCTGAAGCACAAGGGACATAGAAGTTTTAGTTCAGGATTCTTTTAAGGTTAACATGGAGGTTCAGTTGGCAGTTAGGAAGTCAAATGCAATGTTAGCATTTACTTGAAGAGGTTTAGAATACAAGAGTAGAGATATATTGCTGAGGCTGTAAAAGGCTCTGGTCAGACTGCATTTGGAATATGGTGAGCAGTTTTGGGCCCCATATCTAAGGAAGGATGCAATGGCTTTGGAGGAGATCCAGACGACGTTTGCGGGAATGATCCAAGGAATGAAGGGCTTGATATATGAGGAGCATTTGAGGACTTTGGGTCTATACTCAATGATATTTAGAAGGATAAGGGGGGAATCTGATTGAAACTTACAGAATATAGAGAGGCCTGGACAGAATGGATATGGAGAAGATGTTTCAATTTGTAAGACAGACTAGGACTCGAGGGTACAACCTCAAAGTGAAGGGATGATCTTTTAAGACTGAGATAATCTCCAAGGGATCAAGAGTTACAGGAAGAAGGCAGGACAATGGGTTGAGAAACATATCAGCCACGATCGAGAGGCATAGCAGCCTTGATGGGCCGAATAGACCAATGCTGCTCCTATATTTTCTGGTCTTATGGTGTTATCGTGACTTGGATTTCTAATTCCCCATTACATGCCTGATCCAACTTGTTGATACAGCAACAAACAGCAATAAAGTATTAAAATGTTTCTCAGGTGTGACGCCAAACAAGATTTATATCAAAGTATATAAAGAACTCTTAAGCCGAGTGATCTAAAGCTGGTAAAAGTGTCCATTTGGAGGAGTGTCTTAAAGATAGAGAGAGTTTGAAAGATGGAGAGGCAGGATAAACCACTACTTGTGGCTCAAGCAGCAGAAGGCATGGTCACCAACAATAGAATAATGGATATCAGGGATGAGTGTAAGGTGGAATTGGAGGAATGTGGAAATCATGCGAGGGCGTAGTATAGGGCTGCAACAAGTCACTATTATACCAAGAACCTATTGTTTTCCTCTCAACTCTTAGTTACAGAATCAAAGGAAAAAAAAACTGTATTTTCCAATGTGTTGTGCAGTTTTTAAATTTCAACCCTTTCCACTCTAATTTTTTTTCCTTGTCTCTTCTGAAGGGGCCCAAAAGTCTTGCTGAGGTATAATTCAATGTGTGCCACATAGTCTTGCCCATATGCCCAGTCTTCGGCATAAGATAGGACTGTGAGTGGCTGAAGACTGACCACTACATGTTATCATATCCAAACCTACTATTATTCCCATGTCACAGCTGTGCATGCTTGACCTTTCTTTGCAGTAAATGCAAGGTGCTGGATTGGTTTTGATTCTTGAACAGGATCAGAGAGGAATATTCCAGAGCATGTTTTATATTCCATTGTTATCAGGATGTTACATGCTTGTGGGGAGCATTGACAATACACTACACACAGAGAGGACATTCTGTTCAGTAAGGCTGGATTTGCAAGGATTAATGCAGTTACACAATGGGCCATCTGGGGGAGCCCAATCTGCTTTAATCATTCTCCAAAGATCTTACTCTTTGATGTTTAAAACTCTTGATTATCTTTAAGTGGAAGATAACAGCTTCATTTTATGGAATGACTCATTTGCAGAGTCAGCGAGAGGGGAGTAGGTTGATTATTAGAAGATAATATCAGTAGAAATCAGTTGAAAGCTGCCTGTTATCTAACTCTGACTGGAACAACTAGTACTGTACTGCGAACAACCAGAACAATTGCAAAGTCCAACCATAATTAATTTTGTACCCGATTCTATCAGTTAACTTTTGCTGTGATTAGTTGTGGTTAATCGGGAACAGTTAATGTGTGAACCTGGGGCTGACTGGCAGAAATGGCTCTCAGAAACCTTCCTAAATTGTAAATATATTGGAAGTCATTATGTCCAAATATGAACAGTCAAGCCCTGTGAAGAAATAGAAGTGATGTCTGAATTGCATGTTATCCAGTACTCATCACAAAGGATGATGAATGAAACACTGAAGAGATCATGTCAGCCATGACAAATAATACATATCCATTCTCAATGACTGACACCGTATGGTGAAGCTTTCCCATCTATTGTAGAAGGGCCTGAAGTAATCATATCGTATGTCCACAAAGGCTTATCTGTATAAAGACAATATATCTGTATGCATTCTTGTATCTGTTTATTGGAAAAAGTTATCTGTTCATTTAAGGGAAAAGGGGGGAATATTGTGATATAGCAACCAATGTACCTATAAGCTTTCATAACATGCGGCCTTCAGTTATAAATATATCTCCCTCACCTTTACTCAATCGAATCAGTATTGTCAGTCAGCTATGTGTATGCATTGTAAAGTAATATCAGAAAGCATAAAATCCAGATTATGTGCAAATCTGTGATATTGTAATCTTTGATGTATTTAGTAACCTTGTGTTGTATTTAGTGTTGTAAATAAACTTCATGATACTTGACAGAAATCAACTATCCATGGTACACCTTAAATCACCCAACATATCATAGACCACAAACTCTATCAGCACCAATAGCTTGAATTGAGATGTCTTAGCCTTGTTTTGTGCTGATTGGTCAGTGCTCAGTGAAGCTCGAGCTTGGCCTTTACAAATGACACTTGCCAAGTGAATTGTTAGTTTGAATCCAAGCTTACTGGAATTAACCACATTCAGTTAGTTGCTTCTTGAAAGAAAGAGAGAGAGAGAGGATTCAGTCTACAGTCAACAGTTGATAAAGTTCTGCATATATATAGTTATTGGATATGTTAAGGAACTTATTTTGTTTTCCTTGGTGTTATTTGCAGCACGTTATGAAGAAATATGGAGTGAAGGGACCCATAATGAATAAAAGATGAAAGTACTGGAGATATCCAGCAGGTCTGGTAGCACATATGGAGAAATCAATGTGTTTGCTCCTCACACGTGCTTCTCAACCTGCTGAGTTTCTCCAGCACTTACTTTTTTTAAAATTTCAGTTCCAGCATTTGAGTATTGTGCTTTTGCATTAGAGTGAGGCAGTATTGAGAGTTGTTCATTTAGGAGACAGGTTTACTGCTGTTCTATTGATTTATTTGTCCTCAGATGAGATTGTTCTGTAATTTTAGTGGAATATCTTGTTTGCTTTGCTGAACAAATTCACTGGAGTCTTGGTAGTTTTTTTCTTCTCTTTACTCAGCATAGTTCACTCATGGCTTCTGCAGCCAAGGTGTAGGCTTAGGCAATGTGGCAAAAGAGGTAAAGAAAACCTAAATCTCCAAAACAAAAACAGGGTCTCAACAATGTTTGGATTAATTGGGCGTTTATACATTTCATCAAGAAATGTATATTTGTGCGATTTACATGTCATAAATTCGCTACAGTGTGGAAAGAGGCCGCTCACCCCAACAAGTCCACATCAACAGCATCCCACCTAGACCCCCCCTACTCTGTTCCCATAACCCTGCACTTAACATGGTTAAACCACCTCACTAGCACATCCTTGGATACTACAGAGCAACTTAGCATGGCCAATCCACCCTAACCTGCACATCTTCAGAGTGTGGGAGGAAACCAGAACACCCAATGGAAAGTCCAGATACAAGGAGAACATGCAAACTTCCCACTGATATTCGCCCAAAGCTGGAACTGAACCCGGGTCCCTGGCAATGTCAGGCATAAATGCTAATCACTGCACCACTGTGCTGTTCACGTAACCTTTAATTTGTGCATTCATGTTTTGAGGTGTTTATTCATGACTATATTTTATTTCTTCCAAAAAAAGTTGAAATTTCACTTAGTTTTCTTCAGATTTTCCAAAATTGTCCACAACCTCATACCTGATGCACAAATGTAATTCCTTCAGGATGCATCCAATATATTTCTCTTTCCATGAATTGATTCATCTACAACACATAAAGCATAACAATGAAACAACTAAATTGAAATTCTAAGGGTTTCAGACCAATGCTTCATTTGTATTCTTCCTTATATGTTTGATGTGAGCACGAGCTGACTGCCCAGAAGCCAATGTCAGCAGGTTCCAATCAGTAAATAGAATGAACCAGACAGCAACCAGTGACAGCCATTTCCGACCGTTGAGAAATGAACTGTAGATAACCCAGGGTCAATCATTCCTGACATTACACACACTTCAACTATTCCATTTATACTGTGTTTTTTCACTTCTTTGCAGAGGTAACAGAGAAGGAATCCAATGTTTGGTGACAGGGAAAGGTTGATATCAAAATACACAGCAAGCAACATTTCTTTTGCCTTCATTACATTTACATAGACAGATCTTCAGGATTAGTCAACACAGGCTTTCTATTGGTGAGATTAATGTCTGTTTTGGAATGTTTCTAGATAACACATAGGAGCTGAAGGATATAACCATGTGCTCATTCAGAGCACATTCACATTCAGAAGCATTCATCATCTACTTAGCCACCTAATTCATTTTCGAACGAGCTCCTCAATCATCCTGCAAGCCATGTAAATTAACATGATGTTCTCAGTACAGCTTGAACATACAACTGACAGGCAAAAATACCACTGGCTAAAGTTACTTAGAATAAAAAGACAAAGTGAAACTTGAAATAAAAATACACACATCCATACATATTTAGCCTTTAACAAATTCAAGATGCTCCACATTTCAACAAATGAAGTACTTATCTGCTATAACGCAGGAAACACAGCAGCCAATTTATGCAGAACAAACACCAACAATAAAACAAATGTGATAAAGACCAGGTCATCTTTTTTTTGTGATGTTTATTCAGAGGTAAATATTGGGCAGGACACCAAGGATATCTTCCCCACTCTTCTCTGGAACTATATCATGGGATTGTTTTCATCTACCAAAGAGAGTAGAAAGCCTGTGACAGTACATCTGGAAGTCAGCACATCCAATAGCGCAGCTTTCCTTTCACGTTACACTGGAGTGTCTGCCCAGCTTTCTATGAACAAGTCCATGGAATGGGATTTTGAATCCACACACTCTGAGTCTGAGACAAGGTTCCAA
The DNA here is from genome assembly GCF_047496795.1 of Chiloscyllium punctatum. Classification (NCBI taxonomy): domain Eukaryota; kingdom Metazoa; phylum Chordata; class Chondrichthyes; order Orectolobiformes; family Hemiscylliidae; genus Chiloscyllium; species Chiloscyllium punctatum. The sequence goes on along the minus strand of NC_092765.1, from coordinate 21,235,993 downwards.
CCAATTGAGCCATGACTGAAACTTAGGACCAGATCAATTGGTCCTTTAAATCTGTGACTTGGAGGAGCCGGTGTTGGAGTAGGGTGGACAAAGTTAAAAATCACACATCACCAGTTTATAGTCCAACAGGTTTATTTGGAAGCTTTAGCTTTCTGAGCACCGCTCCTTCAACAGGTGGTTTTGGAGGTTAAGATCATGCTCACAGAATTTATAGCCAAAGAAGTCCAGTGTCATGGAGATGTGACACCATCAGACTTGCAATAGACTTTTCTTCAGCATCTGTCTCATTCTTGGACACATGCATCTCCATCAAGGATGGGCACCTTAGCACCTCGCTGTACTGCAAACCCACGGATAACCTCATAATGCTACACTTGTCCAGCTTCCACCGAAACATATTAAACCAACCATCGCCTATGAACAAGCTGTCCTCATACACAGGATCTGTTCGGATGAGGAGGGATGTGATGGACACTTGAAAGTGCTGAAGGGTGCCCTCATAGGAAGAGGATACGATGCTCAACTCATCGACCGTTAGTTCCGACGTGCCACAGCAAGGGACTGTAATGATCTCCTCAGGAGACAGACACTAGCAGCAACTGACAGGGTACCCTTCATTGTCCAGTACTTTCCAGGAGCTGAATGACTATGCCATGTTCTTCGCAGCCTGCAACACATTATCAGTGAGGATGAGCACCTTGCCAAGACCTTCCCCACACCTCCACTTCTTGCCTTTGAACAACCACCAAACCTTAAACAGATCACTGTTCGCAGTAAACTGCCCAGCCTTCAGGACAACAACACTGTAAAACCCTGCCACAGCAGCCGCTGCAAGACGTGTCAGGGTATTGACACGGATAACACCATTACAGGTGTGGACACATCCCACTATGTACGCAGCGAGTACTCATGTGACTCAGCTAATGTGATCTATCTCATACGCTGCAGGCAAGGTTGCCCTGAGACATGGTATATTGGCAAAACCAAGCAGACCGCTATGACAACGATGAATGGACACCACACAACAATCACCAGGCAGGACGGTTCCTTCCAGTCAGGGAATACTTCAGCAGTCCGGGACTTTTGGCTTCAGACCTTTGGGTGACGGTCCTCCAAGGTGAACTTTGGGACAAGCAACATCCCAAAGTGGCCGAGCAGAGGCTGATAGCTACGTTCGGTACCCATAGAGATGGCCTCACTGGGATCTTGGGTTCAAGTCAAGTCACACTACAGGTGACTTCACTACACTGTACACACACACACACATACACACACACACATACACACACACCCTGTACTGACACTAACACACACACTCTCCCACACATACCCCATCATGCTCACACACACACTTAACCAAGCTTACACACACATATACAGACTCACTCACTCTATCATGTCCATTCACACCCACACACACATATTCATATGCACACTCAATCTATCGCTCTGTCATGCGCGCACATATAAGGTTATGGGGTGAATTTATTTTTGCAGAATTACATTTTATTTTGCTCAAACACTGCATGAATCCACGTGAACCTTTGTAAAACTATACAGTGGGTTTTTCAGTCGGACATAGCATTGAGACACAGACAGACTTCACATCTATTGTTTAAAACATTGAGCTGTCTTGAGAATGTAATTTAAACAAAGTTCTGGGATGTACGTATCAAAGAACAGAAACCAACGTATCCCATGATAAAAGATGAAAGATTTAATCTAAGATTGTTTACTGTATCACATCTCCATGACACTGGACTCCTTTGGATATAAATTCTGTGAGTATGATCTTAACTTCCACAACCACCTAGTGAAGGAGCAGCGCTCCGAAAGCTAGTGCTTCCAAATAAACCTGTTGGACTATAACCTGGTATTGTGCCCTTTAAACCTGCCTTACGTCAGAAAAATGTAACATATAGCTTGTGTTTTATACTAAAGCCATAACTTCCCTGATGAAATTTGTTCCCAATCCCCTTGACCCACTGCCCCAAGCCATATTTAAAATCCTCGCATGTAGAGATTTGCACTTGGACTCACAGCCTCCAGTTTGAAGATTGGGATAGAACCCACTGAGGGAAAAACTTCTGGATCAGGAAATCCCACATCAGAGACGTTCTGGTAAATCAAAAGTCAATACCTCTCCCATACTTTGGGGAAAGAGCATGTGGTGCTAAGATTTGGGTAAATGTGTGGAGGTCTTTCCTGATCCAAGCCTCGCTAGCTCAGCTGAAGTGGGGGATTGGTGGGAGGGTGCTGAAGGGTGCTGAGGTGGGAGTGCAACCTGGAGAGGGATAATACCTGGTGGAGGGAGGGCCTGTGACGGACCCATTGGGCTTAGGTTTCAATAACACTAGGGAAAACTTTCGATCTATGTGCTTGGCATAAGTCTCACCTGCTGTTGGTTAACGCCCAGAGTGGCAGAATGCAGACCTTAATTAGGCATGAATTTTCCAGTTAAAGGCCTGGACAAGCCCACTGACAGATAGGACACATGACAACACCCAGAGCCCTCACAAAGTTACAGTAGGGACAGTGGAGGGAAAACTTCCTGCTGGATTTAAAGAGCCCCTAACTTAAAGTCCATTGGTAAGGACAGCATAAAATTCAGTTCATAGAGTGTAAAAGAAGGGACCTTATGCTAAAGCTTTATAAAGGTTAACCATCAATGAATGCATTACATTCGGAATGATGTTAAAATCTGAGGTGCATAGAAGATTTTTTTGAATAGCATCAGGGATGAGGGAAATTAAGGAGTGACTGGAAGAAGTGGAATTATTCTCTTTTGAGCAGAAACGTTAAAGATGAACTTTAATGGTGTTGTATCAAATTGTGAGGGGCTTGGATGGAGTAGTTGGGTAGACTGGCAAGTGGGTTAGTAACCAAAGTACACACAATTGAAATAAATCAGAAAAACAGTTGAAGGAGAACATGTGAGCATGTTTATATTATTCATTAAGTTTCTGTGATTTGCAATGCAATGCTGAAAGTTGGAGAAAGCAGAGTCAATAACACCTCCCAGAAAGAAGTTAAATACTTGAAACTAATATATTTGCATGGATACATGGGAAGACCTATGGATTAAATCAGCAGTTCTTTGAAAGAGCTGATACCTGCATTATTTGCTACACAGATTCCTTGTCAGAGGGTAATACTGACTCACCTTAGACTTAGACTTTTGTGGGGGTGTTCCATATCAGATTCCTGAGCATAAAATCCAGGTTAACAACCCAGTACTGCACTGAGGAGGTGCTGAATTGTTGGGAGTGACAATTTCTAATGAGTTGTTGAAACAAGGCCTTGATTGCTATATCTGACGAATATAAAAAAATCCCATGGCAGTATTCAAAGATAGAGAAATTCTCTCAAATCCTGCTCAACATCTATCCCTCAAACAGGGCAAAGATAACAAATTCTTTAGTCTTCATGGCAACATTGTACTTGGGGCCCTGCAGCTGTGTGTTGGTCAATGAGTTTCATTTGTTCATCTAGACATGACTTTGCTTTGATTATTTTCCAGTTTTTTTTTATATTCAATTCAAGCATGAACTCTTTTGGCTCCTAAGAGGAGCTGGTACAGGCATGATCAGTCAACTGGCTTCCTTCTATCCTGTAACTTCTATAATTCTATAACTTCACACTGCGCCAAACTCGAACAGGTCACATTTTACTTGCACAGAAACTAAGCAATTTCCCTGCTGACATTTTAAAAATTATTTTACAATGCATATATATAACATGGTACCAAAACTCACAGTCCCCTTGTGAAGTAAAACATGCCTCTTCTTGCTGTCAGAGACATTTGACCAAATCCCAATGAAGGGCTTATGCCTGAAACATTGATTCTCCTGCTACTCGGATGCTGCCTGACCTGCTGTGCTTTTCAGCACCACACTCTTCCACTCCAGGGGTACGGACACAATCACTGTCCTACATGAGTCCTCATGGCCTTTAATTATTCATCAATCATTTACCCAATACAAATTGTCTGAAAATCATCTCTGTGATGTTCCTGCTACCTTCCTGTGTGGAAATTGGCTGCAGTGTTTCTGAAATTTCCCAAGTGATGTTTTCTTGGTTGTAAAGTGCTTTAGACACCCTGATGTAATTGAAACTGCTATGTAAGTACAAATCGTTCTTATATATTGAGCTCAGCTTTACAACTTGCAGGAAGGACTGGGAATTCTCTCTCAGTACAATTACTGCCATATTCATGCAAAATGATGGAAATAGTCTCATCTCAGACTGGAGGCCTGTGACCAGTGGAGTGCCACAAGGATCGTGGGCACACAAGGGTGCTGGGCCGTCTACTTTTTGTCATTTACATAAATGATTTGGATGTGAGCATAAGAGGTACAGTTAGTAAGTTTGCAGATGACACCAAAATTGAAGGTGTAGTGGGCAGTGAAGAGGGTTACCTCAGGTTACAACAGGATCTGGACCAGATAGGCCAATGTGATTACAATACATTACAGTGTGGAAACAGGCCCTTCGGCCCAACAAATCCACACCAACCCGCCGAAGAGCAACCAACCCATACCCCTACATTTACCCCTTACCTAACACTACGGGCAATTTAGCATGGCCAATTCACCTAACCTGCACATCTTTAGACTGTGGGAGGAAACCAGAGCACCCGGAGGAAACCCACGCAGACACAGGGAGAATGTGCAAACTCCACACAGTCAGTCGCCTGAGGTGGGAAATGAACCCGGGTCTCTGGTGCTGTGAGGCAACAGTGCTAACCACTGTGCCAATGTGCTGAGAGGTGACAGATGGAGTTTAATTCAGATAAATGCGAGGTGCTGCATTTTGGGAAAGCAAATCTTAGCAGGACTTATACACTTAATGGTAAGGTCCAAGGGAGTGTTGCTGAACAAAGGGACCTTGGATCGCAGGTTCATAACTCCTTGAAATTGGAGTCGCAGGTAGATAGGATAGTGAAGAAGGCATTTGGTATGCTTTCCTTTATTGGTCAGAGTATTGAGTACAGGAGTTGGGAGGTCATGTTGGGGCTGTACAGGACATTGGTTAGGCCGCTGTTGGAATATTGCATGCAATTCTGGTCTCCTTCCTATCGGAAAGATGTTGTGAAACTTGAAAGGGTTCAGAAAAGATTTACAAGGATGTTGCCGGGGTTGGAGGATCTGAGCTACAGGGAGACGCTGAACAGGCTGGGGCTGTTTTCCCTGGAGCCCCAGAGGCTGAGGGGTGACCTTATAGAGGTTTACAAAATTATGAGGGCCATGGATAGGATAAATAGACCAAGTCTTTTCCCTGGGGTCGGGGAGTCCAGAACTAGAGGGCATAGGTTTAGGGTGAGAGGGGACAGATATAAAAGAGACCTAAGGGGCAACTTTTTCATGCAGAGGGTGGTATGTTTATGGAATGAGCTGCCAGAGGAAGTAGTGGAGGCTTGTACAATTGCAACATTTAAGAGGCATTTGAATGGGTATATGAATAGGAAGGGTTTGGAGGGATATGGGCCAGGTGCTGGCAGGTGTGACTAGATTGGGTTGGAATATCTGGTTGGCATGGATGGGTTGGACCGAAGGCTCTGTTTCTATGCTGTAGATCTCTATGACTCTATGATTCTAAGTGCTTCTTACATACCCATAACTAAAGCAACTCAACTCCAGACCCATTCATATCTTTAAAACAAAAGTAATATACTGTGTATATTGGATGCTGGAAGTCTAAAATCAAAACAGAATATGTACTTAAGATGCTCATTGGAAGGAGTAAGCATTATGAGTGTTAAATAAACCTAATGTTTTCTAAACAGTTACTGTCTATTTTTAACAATCACTGCATTTTACTGACTGACTTGTGCCAATAAAGCATAATAAACTGCTTGTCATTGCAAAAGCAAAATTCATGACTGTTGCTCGAAGAGAGACACAGAGTGAGAGAATGTAGACAGGCAGGAGGCTGGAAGAACACAGCAAGCCAGGCAGCAACAGGAGGTGCAGAAGTCGACGTTTCAGGTGTAACTCTTCTTCAGGACTCATTCAGGGCTCTATCAGAGTAAGACAGGACAGTTTCCAGTCTTTTATTTTAGTAATTTCTTGAGCTGCAATTGCCTTTTTTTTGCTATTTAGTAGCGAGCTTTTCTCGAATGTAGTTTAATATTAAGATTGCTCATTCATAATTTGATTAATTTAGTTCATTGCCAAGGAAAAAGGTAAAATCCAATTGATTATAACTTCAGCTGTCTTCAAGGTTGGTTGGTTACAGCATTAGCTGTGAAATTGGAAATAAGGTTGTGCTAATGATTTAAGGGAATCTAAAATCTGCATCAGATCTTGGTAAACTTATGATTGCATGGAGTTTTTTACAGTTCTGTCTTTGGCCTATACCCTCAGATATTTGTGTCCTTCTCAAACTACAAGAGTTAAGGAAGGCACCAAAGTCAAAACAAAGAACTACAGATGCTGGAAATCTGAAACAAAATCAGAAAGTGCTGGAGAAACTCAGCAGTTGTGGCAACATCTGCAGAGACAGATAAGAGTTGATGTTTCAGGCCCAGTGATCCTTTATCAGAATGAAAAGTAGCTGGGAAATGTTGGTATAATTGCTGATGACAGGGAGGGAAGTGAGTAGAGTATATGGCGATGGTGTCCTAAGAAAATACATCAGGAAGACACCAGGCAGGTATACATATAAATGTGGTGGTGGTAGAAAGAGCACATGATTTCTACCCAAGGATTAATGGAGCTTGTTGTAAACTGCTTCCTAAATAATTCAATGTTAGTTCCCTCATTATTATTCAATGAAACCATAATTGTCACCAAGACGCAGTCATTTTGAAATATTTGGCATACACTTTCAGGTGGCTTCACGTTTATTACAACATCAACTCAATCAAATTAATTAAGATGAATCTTAATCATGGAATGGTTTCAGAAGGGTTTTGTGATGTTAACCTGTGAATATCCCATTTCTGATTCTCTGCCGTACATGATCCTATTGTGCAGGACCATAACAACAGTACTTCCCAGCATTTTCTATTCTTGTAATTTCTCAGAATTGAAATGGATAGATAGCTGGTTGGGCGGGGGGGGGGGAGGCGGGGAGGGGGGGCAATGTTTTCTCTGGCTACATGGCTAAATGATTGCTGAGGAACCAAGAAACCCCTGTAGGCTCTGCCCATGCATCCACAGCTAAAAAAAGCACATGAAGAGGCCAATAATACTTATCTGAATCAGCTGCACACACCTTAAATAAAATATTGCTGTGTTGTTTAGGATATCAACGAATATGGATTAACCATGAGTATATGTGTTAGCTGTTATCTAACTGATGTTACCAAATGGACTCCACCTCTTCTATGATTTTGTAATCGACACAAAATTGTTGTCAATGTAGTTGTTGTTGATTTCACTTGCAGTGTTTGACTGAGTGTGGTGATAGAAAATCCTAGGAAAATGGAGGTCACTAGAGGATTAGGGAAAATCCCTCCAATCGGCTTGTTCTTTTTCCCTGCAGAGTTGCAGGTGTCAGGGAAACATTGCTTACGAAACCAACTGCCCTTCCAGTTTCTTCATATTTGCTGAAATTGAAGCTAGTCATTTCAGAAACAGAGTGTCAGGCTGCAACTTTATCTTGCAGTGTTTCTCACTTCTGCTTTCTGGTATGTTTAGGAACATAGGAACAGAGGAATTAGGGACAGGAGCAGGCAATTCAGCCCTTTGAGCCTGCTCTACCATTTAACGTGATCATGACTGATCTTATCCTGGTCTCAACTTCACTTTCCTGCCTGCTCCCCACAGCCCTTTCTGCTACTTTTCATCAGAAACTTATCTATTTCTTTCTTGAATCTGCTCAATTAAATCTATTGAATGATTCCGCCTCCACTGCACTCTGCGGGAGTGAGTTCCACGGATTCACAACCCGCTGAGAGAAATAGTTTCTCCTCTTACTCTATAAGACCACAAGACCATAAGACATAGGAGTGGAAGTAAGGCCATTCGGCCCATCGAGTCCACTCCACCCATTTAATCATGGCTGCTGGGCATTTCAATTCCACTTAACCACACTCTCCCCATAGCCCTTAATTCCTTGCAAGGTCAAGAGTTTATCAATATCTGTCTTGAAGACATTTAACATCCTGGCCTCGACTGCGCTCCATGGAATTGAATTCCATAGGCCCACCACTCTCTAGTTGAAGAAATGTCTCCCCATTTCTATTCTAAATTGACCGCCTCTAATTCTAAGGCTGTGCCCATGGGTCCGAGGCTCCCCGCCTAACAGAAACAACTTTCCAGCATCCACCCTTTCTAACCCATGCATCAACTTGTAAGTTTCTATTAGATCTCCCCTCAACCTTCTAAATTCTAATGAATACAATCTCAGGATTCTCAGCCATTCATTGTATGTCAGGCCTACCATTCCAAGGATCATCCGTGTGAATCTCCACTGGACAAGTTCCAGTGGCAGTATGTTCTTCCTGAGGTGTGGGACCCAAAATTGAACACAATATTCTAAATGGGGCCTAACTCGAGCTTTATAAAGTCTCAGAAGCACATCGCTGCTTTTATATTCCAACCTTCTTGAGATAAATGACAACATTATATTTGCTTTCTAAATCACGCACTCAACCTGCAAGTCAACCTTTAGGGAATCCTGGACTAACACTCCCAGATCCCTTTGTACTTCAGCTTTATGAATTTTCTCACTGTTTAGAAAATAGTCCATGCCAATATTCTTTTTTCCAAAGTGCAAGACCTCTCATTTGCTCACGTTGAATTTCATTAGCCAGGACCACGCTCCTAAATTGCTTAAATCTTTCTGCAGCCTCCCCACCTCTTCAGTACTACCTGCCTGTCTGCCTAACTTCATATCATCGGCGAACTTCGCCAGAATGCTCCCTGTCCCTTCATCCAGATCATTAATATATAAAGTGAACAGCTGCGGCCCCAACACTGAATTCTGCAGGACACCACTTGTCACCGGCTGCCATTCTGAAAAAAAACCTTTAATCCCAACTCTCTGCCTTCTGTCAGACAGCCAATCCTCAATCCATGCCAGTAGCTCACCTCAAACACCATGGGCGCTCACCTTACTGAGCAGCCTCCCATGAAGCACTTTATCAAAGGCCTTTTGCAAGTCCAGATAGATCACATGATCACTTGTTCAAGACTGTCCCTCAAGGGTGAACACCAGTTGTTGCTAAAAGTATTACCTTTCCTCTGTTTCCTCAGCAAACAAATATATATGCACACAAATCAGTTTCAGCTTCTTCTTATTTAAAACTGAAACAATTCTAATATTTTTCAATTCTGTTAATTTTTGCCATTCTGATATCTTACTAAAATCAGAGTTTTTCCAGGCCTGTTTGTAAAGAATTGAGTTGTTCACTTTGTTCCATGTTTTCTCCTTACTATGGTAAGCCTGGTCCTTTAGAACCCTTTATAAATCTTCGTCTGTGTGAAACTCAGGTTCACAAAGGTGACCCCCTTCTTCAGGAGTGGAAACAACCCAACACATCTTCCCTGAATCATAGTTCCAGGTAACAGAGAGGAACCATGAAGCAAGGTCATAACCTTGCACTCTGAAAGTCTTCATTTCTTAAACTTCCTGATACTTATATCATTTCTGTAGTCACTGTTATTGCTTTTTCTTGGCTGAAGAGCATTGTAAAATATTTTGTTATGAAAGCTACTAGATATTGGTGAATGAACTGGCTTGCCTCCTTACCCTTGCCATTTGGAAATGATTGACAGGAAAAGACTAGCTAGTTCATCAACCCTACTCACACATTTGGAACACCCAGAACATCATGTATTCATAATCAAACTCTGAGTATGTTTTTTTAAAACATAGAGTACATAGATGACAGCTGTGGTTACAGTTGGTATCGCTGTAACCTCTGATGGGGTATTGTTGAAGAAATTCCCTGGACTCAGACTTTGAGTATTGACAAACTTTATTGCATGATATCATGGGGGGATCACCTTTCCTTAGCATGGTCTGGTACAACTCCAAAGAACCCACAGATCGCTGCAGATTTATATAGACTGAGCCAGCAGTTGCTCAATCAGACACAGATCCACAAGACAGTCACTAGATGGCCTACGTGAATATATACCAGGCAAAGTCCGAGGTCTTGCCAAGACGATACACAATGAACTATTGTTCTCAGACTTGAGTCAATGCAGATACTACATTCGGCCATTGATAACGTTTGGCTGAGTTGCGCTTTCTATAGATAAACAGTTCATGAGTTATGTGATAAAAGCAGAGGTTATGTATTTGTTACAGAATATTCTAGCAGGCTAGGGCCACTCAGGGTAAGGAGCCAAGCCAAGCAACAGCAACATCATGACAGAATAAACCAGCAGACCAGCAAAAACAGCTTCTGCAGGTATAAAGGAATTCATGCAAATCAAAACATGTAACAGATCATAGGACTCTGACATCAGTAAATGAGAAGATAGTTTAGATTGAGCATGAGCATATGGTGCTGGATTAGTGGTGCTGGAAGAGCACAGCAGTTCAGGCAGCATCCAACGAGCAGCGAAATCGACGTTTCGGGCAAAAGCCCTTCATCAGGAATAAAGGCAGTGAGCCTGAAGCGTGGAGAGATAAGCTAGAGGAGGGTGGGGGTGGGGAGAAAGTAGCATAGAGTTGCAGTGGGAGAGGGACTCCCTGAGATTCTTGTTGAGAGAGGAGGAAAACTTCTTCAAGGCAGGCATCCTTGCAAGAGGATTCGCAGTAGGGTTAAATGCATATGGTGGCTTAGTGGTTAGCAATGTTGTCTCACAGCGCCAGGGACCCAGGTTTGATTCCACCCTTAGGCAACTCTCTGTGTGGAGTTTACACGTGTTCCCCATGTCTGCAAAGGTTTCCCTCCAGGTACTCTGGTTTCCTGCCACATTCCAAAAATGTGCAGATTAGGCGGATTAACAATGATAAACTGTCCACAATGTCCAGGGATGTGCAGGCTAGGTGGGTTAGCCATGGGAAATGTGGGTTGACAGGGATAGGGCAGGTCTGGGTGAAATGCCCTTCAGAGGGTCAGTGTGGATTCGATGGGCTAAATAGCCTGCTTCCACACTGTAGGGATTCTATGATGAAGAGAGAGATCACATACGCTGTTGTATATAAATCTGAATGGATCCAAAAGGCTGATACTTGATTGATTAATAAGCATTATCCACCATGATGATATTATGAGAACTGAGAGGAGAGTAAATTAAAATTTCATACAAGACAGGCCTAGAGATAAGGACTTTGTCATAAGTTAGAGCTTATTCTTATAGTCTGTAAACAGCCGCAGAGATGTAATAAAGCATACTATACCATGCTCTTCTCTTCTAATTAAACACAAAGGTAGCTACTGTCATATTTATGATAATTATGCAATGATCATTGTTCATTAGGGAATGATTAACTCCATTGGATAGTTTACTTAAAGGAATAAAATATGCTATAAGTTATGAAGCAGACATCACAACAAGCCAACCGAGTGAGGTAATCAAAACAGAAAATGTTGAAGAAGCTCAGCACGTGTGGCAGCATCTGTGAAGAGGTAACATTTCAAGTCTGCCATGACTCGTCTTCAGAATGGTCTCAACATTTCTCCAGCATTTTTTGTTCTGACTTCAGAGTTCCAGTGTCCTCCAAGTTTTACTTTAATTTGAGTTATTGCTGTGGTGTGTGCACAGCTTGTAGACAACAAGCAAACTAAAACCAGACACAGTCACACATTGTATACACATGACCCATAGAGGCCTTTAAGGTGAACTCATTTAAAAGTAAAGTACATGTGCAATATTCCTCCTTTGCAAAAGAAAATCTAACTAATTGCAATAATAGCATGGCCGATAAATCTCCATAACATTTGCTGATACACCCAGCTCTTGTGATGGTGACATTGCCGGAAGGTTCTGTTGATTTCCACAGTCATCAATGATAATGTCTGTCATTCCTAATTGTGTGTGAAGATTTTCTTTCATGCTCTGCAATTGCTGATTGACGTTTTGTTTACTTTGATGTACTACAGCCGAATTATGTTCTAAATTAGCCACTAACTCATCTCATTCCTCAAACTGTTTCCAGTGATTCAAATTTTCTTGGATTTAACCATAGAGTCAGAGAGTCTTACAGCACGGAGACAGGCCCTTTGATCCAAATGTCTGTCCATGCTAACCCCATTTCCCTGCACTTAGCCCATTCATTAGCTATAACTCATCTCATTCCTCAAACTGTTTCCAGTGAATCAAATCCTCTTGGACTTGCTGTATTATTTTGTTGTTTAAGACTTTACAGCTTATTTCGAAACTTCTGGTTTTGCACCTCCTAACTCTATCAAATTGGGTGGCATGGTGGCTCAGTGGTTAGCACTGCTGCCTCACAGTGCCAGAGACCTGGGTTCAATTCCTGCCTCGGGCAACTGTCTGTGTGGAGTTTGCACATTCTTCCCGTGTCTGCATGGGCTTCCTCCCACACTCCAAAGATGTGCAGGTCAGGTGAATTGAACATGCTAAATTACCCATACTGTCAGGTGCATTAGTCAGAGGGAAATGGGTCTGGGTGGGTTACTCTTCAGAGGGCCGATGTGGACTGGTTGGGCTGAAGGGCCTGTTTCCACACTGTGGGGAATCTAATCTCATATCTTAGTCTTCTATTAATATTTTTTCTCCTTCATAACTTACCCTAATAAACATGCAGTGCCTTCAACTTCTTTTTTCCATTTTGTTTTTCCTTGAAGTTCAGACATCCTCCACTTACTACTTTAATGGTTGCTTGGTTTTTCTTCAAAGTTCTGCTTGAGTCTTTACTGATAGTTATTTCTGCAAGAACTGCCTCGTGAGTAATCTGTATCGCTTTGATGTGGATGCTGAGTATCTCCATCGAGTTTTGTAGGTTTGCCGTTTTCTCCAGCATTGCTTTGAGCCCAAGCTGGTCATTTGGTGGTTCTCACTGAGCTTGGTCCGCTTTGCTGTCAAATTGCTCACCAATCGTTATGAATTAATTCCATTGGGGCCAGTATCCCATCACCAAGTCACTCTTTATTTACATGGGCAGAGTCCTTGACACTAATCCAGCTCCCTCAGAGCCAGCTCTTGGTCTGATCAATACCTCATTTACCTTCACACTCATTTGCGCAAGTGTTTGTTGAATAGTCTGCTGCAGTTCCTGTGGCGTTTGATGTTTGATTAATTTAATACATTGTAACTAACATAACGTCATGGCCTTCATACACGCATTAGCGAGTCCAACAGTGTATATGATATAGAATATCAGCAATGTCCATATGGATTAATTATACTTGCACTTCAGTAAAATTGATCCTGCATATGATTTGGTGAACTGTTCTGAGTTGAATGCTTTACATTCATAGGTTTTGTCATGGTTTCTCAAGTTTGTGTTAACCTTAGACAATAATGAATAGTCATCAGTTTTCTGAAGACAGTGATAGTGTTTGTAATGTGTTCAGCCAGGTGGACCTCATAGAATATGAGTTCCCTGATTGGGGATGTTAACCTGGTTCAAACAAGGAGCATTGGTTGACAGCTATAAACAGGAGGGTTAGAGGTTCTGCTCATTCTGAGAGCTGGGTCTGATTATGTTTAAGTGTTCTAACAAGTGCGTCAATGGTTGGGTTTGCATGTAGGAACTCTGAGCTTCGTCAATCTGAATGGCTTGCTTCACACCTATGACCACTGTTCAGAAACTTTACAACACTATAATCCTTGGGTTGTATCATAAAGCTTTCTGAAAACCTCCCGTGGTATTAGCAGGACTTATACACTTAATGGTAAGGTCCTAGGGAGTGTTGCTGAACAAAGAGACCTTGGAGTGCAGATTTATAGCTCCTAGAAAGTGGATTTGCAGGTAGATAGGATAGTGAAGAAGGCATTTGGTATGGTTTCCTTTATTGGTCAGAGTATTGAGTACAGGGGTTAGGAGGTCATGTTGCAGCTGTACAGCACATTGGTTAGGCCACTGTTGGAATATTGCATGCAGTTCTGGTCTCCTTCCTAGCGGAAAGATGTTGTGAAACTTGAAAGGGTTCAGAAAAGATTTACAAGGCTGTTGCCAGGGTTGGAGGATTTGAGCTATAGGGAGAGGCTGAACAGGCTGGAGCTGTTTTCCCTGGAGTGTCGGAGGCTGAGGGATGACCTTATAGAGGTTCACAAAATTATGAGGGGCATGGATAGGATAAATAAACCAAGTCTTTTCCCTGGGGTCGGGGAGTCCAGAACTAGAGGGCATAGGTTTAGGGTGTGAGGGGAAAGATACAAAAGAGACCTAAGGGGCAACTTTATCACGCAGAGGGTGGTATATGTATGGAATGAGCTGCCAGAGGAAGTGGTGGAGGCTGGTACAATTGCAACATTTAAGAGGCATTTGGATGGGTATATGAATAGAAAGGGTTTGGAGGGATATGGGCCGGGTGCTGGCAGGTGGGACGAGATTGGATTGGGATATCTGGTTGGCATGGATGGGTTGGGCCGAAGGGTCTGTTTCCATGCTGTACATCTCTATGACTCTATATGTCAAGAACCTCTTACTGATTATATTTTAACATAAATGCAAATGCTATACAAATTAGACAGAGCTAAAGTAAATAAAAATATGATAAATTTAAGAAAAGTACAAAAAGCAAATGCTTTACAGCACTGAACACCACAGAAAGAACACTGGAATCACAAAATACCTGAATCAAGCAACAAGGGTATAGCATTCTCATTTTGGCAGAAAATGAGTTGCATTCACCTTAAAGCATATCCACTAGTAACTCAAAGAAAGACTGGTTGGCATCTTTATGATGCACACTGGTGATTTTCTATGAGGAGATTACACAGATTTTGAGCAATATGTGATCAAGTAAAAAGGGAATTTAAGATTAGAATTTACAGAGTAAGACATTAAGCAAAATAAGTTCTGTGACTTTGGATCTCCAGTCTTGGAAAGTCTTAATTCACACCCTAATAAATCAGGCCATACATTCAAAAAGGACAACTTTTGACAGAAAGACAATGTTGCCTCCAAGAAAGGGTCAATTAAAAAGGTTATTTTGGGCAATTAAACTGCATATTCAGACACAATGCTATTGTAATGTGTGAGAAGGGAGTACCAAGTTGAAATGGGGCAGGGAGTGGGAAATCTTTAGAACAAATAAAATATTAAAGAAATTAAATTCAGAAAAATGCATACACAAATTGGTAGACTTGGATGATCTATAAGATATGAATACAATAATAAGTGTTGTCTGGGAAGTCAAGGTAACAGAAAGATAATTCAAATTATTGTAGCTGGGAACCATTGATGCTGTAGAAGCTTTCAATACATGGTACATTTATCCATGATTCTAAAGGAGATCTTTTTCATGGGACAATCTGAGAAAAATTTGCTTGTGGAATATCATGTGGATAACTCTTTGGGGCAATGTACAGTAAAGGATGTCACTGCCTTCTTCACTATCTATCTATCTGCAACTCCACTTTCAAGAAACTATGGACCTGTACTCCAAGGACCCTATTCAGCAACAGTCCCCAGAGCCTGACCTTACCATTAAGTGTATAAGTCCTGCTAAGATTTTCCTTTCCAAAATGCAACACCTCACATTTATCTAAATTGAACTCTATCTGCCACTCCTCAACCCATTGGCCATCTGATCAAGATCCTGTTGTAATCTGAGGTAACCTTCTTTGCTGTCCACTTCACCTCCAATTTTGGTGTCATCTGCAAACTTACTAAATATACCTCCTATATTCATATCCAAATTATTTATACAAATGATGAAAAGCAGTGGATCCAGCACTGATCCTTGTGGCTCAGCACTGGTCACAGGCCTCTAATTTGAAAAGCAACTCTCCACCACCACCTTCTGTTTTCTATCTTTGAGTCAGTTCTGTATTCAAATGGGTATTTCTCCCTGTATTCCATGTGATCTAACCTTGCAAACCAGTCTCCCATGAGGAACCTTGTGAACACCTTACTGAAGTTCACCGCTCTCCCCTCATCAATCCTCTTGGTTCTTTCTTCAAAAAACTCAATCAAATTAGTGAGACATGGTTTCCCACATATAAAGCCATGCTAACTATCGGTAATCAGTCCGTGCCTTTCCAAATAAATGCAAATCATGTCGCTCAGAACTCCCTACAACAACCTGCCCACCATTGATTTCAGGTTCACCGGTCTATAATTCCCTGGCATTTCCTTCTCACCTATCTTAAATAGTGGCACTACGTTTACCAACCTCCAGGTTGATACCTCACCTGCGACTATCAATGATACAAATATCTCAGCAAGGAGTCCAGCAATCATTCCCTTAGCTTCCCCAGAATTCTAGAGTACACCTGATCAGGTCCTGGGGAATTATCTATCTTTATGTTTTTTTAAGATATCCTACACCTCTTCCTCTGTAATATGGACATTTTTCAAGATGTCACCATCTATTTCCCCACATTCTATATCTTCCATGTCATTCTCCATAGTAAACACTAATGCAAAATACACGTTTAGTATCTCCCCCATCTTCTGTGTGGACTAAATTTGTTTCAGATATCTGGTTGCCATAGACAAGTTAGACCAAAGGGTATGTTTCCATGCTGTACATCTCTATGACTCTATAATATAGGCAAATTTCCCATATGCCTTCTCAACCATCCTATCCACCTGTCCTGTTTTGTTCAAGGATCTAGGGACATGCATATTAAAGTCCTGTTAATAAGACCATAACACCATAAGACATAGGAGTGGAAGTAAGGCCATTCGGCCCATCGAGTCCACTCCACCATTCAATCATGGCTGATGGGCATTTCAACTCCACTTACCTGCATTCTCCCCGTAGCCCTTAATTCCTCAAGACAACAAGAATTTATCAATCTCTGCCTTGAAGACATTTAGCGTCCCGGCCTCCATTGCACTCTGCAGCAATGAATTCCACAGGCCCACCACTCTCTGGCTGAAGAAATGTCTCCGCATTTCTGTTCTGAATTGACCCCCTCTAATTTTAAGGCTGTGTCCACGGGTCCTAGTCTCCTCACCTAACGGAAACAATTTCCTAGCGTCCACCCTTTCCAAGCCATGTATTAACTTGTACGTCTCTATTAAGTCTCCCCTTAATCTTCTAAACTCCAATGAATACAATCCCAGATACAATCCTTAATATAACTCAGGTTCCTAGATGTTACATACTCCCTTCCCTTGTTAGTATTCCTAAAATGCAATACTTCATACTATTGACGATTCAACTCCATGAGCCATTATTTAGCCCACCTCACTAGCCTGTCTCTGTCTTCCTGTAGTCTAAACTTTTTTCCTCACGATTTACCGTATCATTAATTTTCGTGTCACCTGTGACCCTACTGAGAAAACCTTCCACATTCATATCTAAATTATTAATATACTAAACAAACAGCAAGGGACCCAGCACTGAACCATGTAGGGTTCATAGGCTTCCAATCATAAAATCAGCATCCTCTAGCTTCGACCACAAAACCAATTTTGAATCCAGTTTGCAGTGGATCCCAAAAGCTCTTACCTTCTTGAAGTTACTCCCTTACTAGACCTGGTCAAAAGCCTTACTGAAGTCCACGTAGTCCACATTAACCACATTATCTCATTACCTCCTCCAGAAATTCAATTGAACCTGTCAGACATGATCTCTGACTGACAAGTCAGGCTGATTATTCTTAGCTAATCCTTGCCTCTCTAAGTGAGGATCAATTCTGTCCCTCAGAACTTTTTCCCTATTTTTGATACCTGACTCGCTAGCCTATAGTTCCCTTATTTATCCCTATCACCATTTTCGAATAATGATTTAATTAGCTGTCTTATATTTTGCCAGCAGTATACAGAAAAGATTTGAAAATGAATGTCAAGGCCCTTGAAATCTTCTCCCTTGCCTCTCACAGCAGCCAAGGATACCTTTCACCTGGGCCTGGGATTTAACTATTTTTAAGCTTGCTAAAAATGTTAACATCTCCCCTCTCACAATGCTCATTTCTTCAAGTTTATAACAGTCAGTCTCCCTTATTTCTATTCCTGCATCATTTTCCTCGTTAATACAGATGTAAAGTAATCACTTAAATCTTTACCTATGTCTTCCAGCTCAATACACAAATTGTTCCTAATGGACCCCATTCTTTCCCTGGTTATCGTCTTTCCTCTATTATACCTCTATGACTTTGGAGTAACCTTTATTTTACGCACCAGTGTTTTCTCATGCCCCTTTTTCACTCTCATAATTTATTTTTAAAAATCCTCTGTACTTTTGATACACCCTTTGGCCTTCTACTGTTTGTAACCCTTAATGTCTACAATAAAGTTCCCTTTTTGTTTTTATCTGATCCTGCACATTCCTCGAATGCAGGATTCCCTGGTATTCTTTGCTCCTCATTCCACCTTTACAGGAACATGTAAACTCTCATGATCTCCTTTTTAAATGACTCCCAATGCCCTGACATAGATTTTCCTATAAGTATCTGTTTCCAGTCCACTTTGGCCAGATCCTGTCTCATATTAAAAATTGGTCCTTTCCTATTTGAGAACCTTTATTCCAGTCCAACTTTTCCTTTTCCATAACTACCATAAAAAGTACAGAGATTAATTATGACTTAATTGACTGGGGCTGGTGTGTGGAAGAAACTCTAAGACTGAGTAGTTAATAAACTTTACCCACAAAAAAAGTTATCCTGACTTTTTCTTCACTTACTGTCTTGGACTGGAATTGACTTTCTGTATACAACTGGGAGTATAGCAGATGATGTTATTGCTCAACAAGAGGTAAAGAAAAATAGCAGATATATTTGAAGAGATACTGACAGCTGTTTAAAGTTAATTCAACCTTAAAACTAATAAAATTCATGAAATATTAAAATCCAATAGAAGAACATAGTATCCAGTGGAATCATAAGACCTTAAGGCATAGGAGCAGAATTAGGCCATTTGGCCCATAAAATCTGCTCCACTATTTGATCTTAGTTGATATGTTTCTCAATCCCATTCTCCTGCCTTCTCCCCACAACCTTTGATCCACTTACTAATCTGTCTTAAATACGCTCAATGACTTGGCCTGCACACCCTTTTGTGGCAACAAGTTTCAAGATTCACCAGCCTCTGATTGAAGAAATTCTTTCTCATCTCAGTTCTAAAGGGTCATCCCTTCACTCTAAGGCTGTACCCTCGGGTCTTAGTCTCTCCATCTCAGGAAGGTGGAACACCTTCTCACGTTATCTTTGTCCTGGTCTCTCATTATTCTGCAAGTTTCTGTAATCTTTTTAAGCACCATTGAATACAGATGCAGAGACTCAACCACTCCACATATGCCTCACCCTTCATCCCTGTGATCATTCTTGTAAACATCCTCTGGATTCCCTCCAAGACCATCATATCATTACTTAGATGCAAGGCCCAAAACTACTCACAATATTCCAAATGCGGTCTGACCAGAGCCTTATACTCCCTTGCCAGTATATACCTGCTTTCGTATTCTAGCCCTCTCTGAATGAATGCTAACATTGCATTTGCCTTCCTAACTGCCAACTGAACCTGCATGTTTTAATCTGCATTAAGAAAATCCAGAATTAGAACTCCTAAGTCCCTTTATGCGTCAGATTTTTGCAGCTTTCTCCATTTAGAAAATAGTCCATGTCTCTATTCTTCCTACCAAAGTGTACAAAATAATCTATTGGCTTCATCATTAATAATCTCCGCAGAAGAGTGGAAGGATGACTTAAAGTTAGTATTCATGAGACCAAATTATTGTCAGCATTAATGATGAGTCGATGCCAGTATCTCAATGGGCAGCTACTAGTAATCGCTTGGAGAACAAGATAAAGCCACTGAGACAGAAACTTTTGGATTTGAGTCCTGCTTCAGGGATGGAAATGCAAAATCTACTTTGGCATTCCTGCGCTTCTCTTGGAGAATGATTTCATCTTTCAGACATGATTAAATTGAAGGCCTCATTTGTCATCTCCAGAGACTGTAATTGAACCCTTAGTGCTGTTGAGAATAAAAGAATGTGAGTTTACCTCTAGTATCCTGGCTGATAGCTATCTTACAACCAGAATCTCATAAAAGCTTGTGTCAAGGCTGTCTACAGTACATTGAACAGAAGAGAAGAGAATAGAATGCCTACAGTGTCAAGGCTGTCTGCAGTATAAAGCTGAGCATGGGGTGGCTGCTGGATTTCTTACATCTGAACAGTGACTGTACTTCATTGCATTAAACCTTCTGGAACATCCTGAGATTGTGCAAGGTGCTCTGTAAGAACGCATTCTTTCTTTCTGTAAAGAACAATATCAATTTCTGCGGGTTGTGAGTAATGGAAGCACTCTCAACATCTTCTTTGTAGGCCAAAGACAGAGAATCCCACAAGACCAATTTAAAAAGAACAAAGAACAATGCAGCACAGGAACAGGCCCTTCAGCCCTCCAAGCCTGCGCCAATACATTTTGCCCTTTCATACTAAAACCGACTTCATTTACAGGGTCGTATACCTCTCAACCCTTCCTATACATGTATTCATCTAGATGCTTCTTTAATGTTGCTATTGTGTCTGCTTTCACCACGACCTTTGGCAGCACATTCCAGACACTCACCATCCTCTGTGTGACAAACTTACATCACTTTTAAACATCCCCCTGCCCCCGCACCTTGAATCTGTGTCCCTGAGTAATTGACCCCCCCATCATTTGAAAAAGCCTCATACTTTCCACTCTATCTACACCATTGACAACCTTATAAACTTCTATCAGGTCGCCACTCAACGTCTTGCATTCCAGTGAAAACAAACCCAGTCTAGCCAATCTTTCTTCATAGCTAAAATCCCCCATACCAGGCAATGTCCTGGTTAACCTTTTCTGGACTCAATCCAAAGCATCCACATCCTTTTGGTAGTGCAGTGACCAGAACTGTATGCAATATTCCAAGTGTGATCTAACTAAAGTTCTATAAAGCTGCAGCATAGCATGCCTATCTTCATATTCAATGAAGGCAAGCATGCCATAGGCCTTTTTTACTACATTATCTACCTGTGCTGCCACCTTCAGTGATCTTTAGACCTGCACGCCCAGCTCCTTTTGCATATCAATATCCCTAAGGATAATGCCATTCAGTGTATAACTTCCAACTGTACTTGACCTTCTAAAACGTGGAACCTCATATTTGTCTGGATTAAACTCCATCGATCATTTTTTCTGCCCATGCTGTCAACTGATCTATATTCTGCTGTATCCTCTGATACTCCTCCTGACTATCCACAACTCCACCAATCTTTGCACCATCCACAAACTTACTAATTAGACCAGCTACATTTTCCTCCCAATCATTTATATAGATCACGAAAGGCAGGGATCCCAGCACTGATCCCTGTGGAACACCACTAGTCACAACTGTCCATTCCAAAAAGGATCCTTCCACCACTACCCTCTGTCTCCGATAACTAAGCCAGTTCTGTATCCATCTTTCAAGTTCACCCTTTGATACCTTGTGACTTTACCTCTTGTACCAGTCTGTCAGGAGGGCTCATGTCAAAGGCTTTACTGAAGTCCATGCAGACAACATCCATCGCTTTTCCCTCATCAATCACCTTTATAACCTCCTCAAAAACCTCGATCAGGTTAATGAGGTATGACCTCCCCCACACAAAACCATGCTGTCTATCACTAATAAGTCCATTTGCTTCCAAACACATGTAGATCTTGTCCCTGAGAATCTTTTTCAATAATTTCCTTATCACCGATGTGAGGCTGTAATCTCCTGGATTATCCCTGCTGTCCTTCTTAAACAATAGGACAACATTGGCTATTCTCTAGCCCTCTGGGACTTAAGTCATGAACACTTGATATTCCTATTTGTATCCCTTTCAAGTAAAAAATGGCAATTCTGCAATGCCTCAAAAGAGTAATTTGATGTGACAGGCCATTCATAGTCTCCCTTTATGCTTAATGAACTAGTTTGGAACGGTAGAGAGCCATAAGAATCAATGTGAAAAAGAGGGTCACGATCTTGAAAAAGCATCCACGTCAGAAAAACAAAGGAGCTTGTCATTGACTTCAAGGAGCAGAGTAGAGAACACACCCCTGTCTGTATCAAGGTACTGAGGTCGAGAGTGTCAAGTTTCTGGGAGTGGTAATCCCATCATCATCTGTCCTGGTCCATACACGTCAATGCAACAGTCAAGAAAGTGCAACAACATCTCTGCTTCCTCAGGAAGCTAAGAAAATTTGACATGTCCACAAGGACTTTTACCGATCTTTATAGATGCACCATAGAAAGCATCCCATCTGGATACATCACAGCATGGTATGGCAACTGCTCTTCCCAAGACCACAAGAAGTTATGGAGTTATGAACACAGCCCAGTCAATCGCACAAACTAGCCTTCCATCCACTGGCTCCATCTATACTTCTCACTGCCTCAGGAAAGCAAACATCATCAAAGATCCCTCTTAGCCCTTCCACCCTCTTCCATTGAGCAGAAGATGTAAAAGTTTGAATACATGTATAAACAGATTCAAGAACAGCCCAATCCTTGTTGTTATCAGACTTTTGAATGGACCACTCATATGTCCATTCTGATCTCTCTGTCTGCACCTTCTCTGTGACTGTGATACTATGACACATAGAAAGTACTTTGTATGGTATGACCTACCAGTATAGTACACAAAACAACACTTTTCACTGTATCTTGGTGCATATGATAACAATCAATTAATCAATTGAATTTCTAGTTTTGTTAAAAGATGGATTGCAAAACAACATAATTATTACTACTTGTACAATATTATTAAACCCATTATAAAATGTATATATTCTGTACAAATAATAATTTGTTGAACATTTACAATTCACCACTGAAACTTCAGGCCATATTTCTGGTGGAATTCCAACATTATGCTTGGAATCTAACCTATTTTTGTTCAATCCCTATATGATTTAATGATCTAAAATTGCTGTGTAACGATGTGATTTTCCAAGATATGAGACATTTGTATCTTGTCGCATGAATTTTAAGGTTAGCTGGGAATAATTGTTAATTATCTTGCATGCAAGCCAAAATGGTTTGAACAAATCCAAGGCCTAAGCTTATAATCTAAAGTCGAGGATTTGCTATGTGATCATTTAACACGATCTAAAGGCATGCTTGAACTAAGGAAAACAAGTTGAAAAAAGCAAAGAATTGCAGATGTTGGAAATCTGAAACAAAATCAGAAATTGCTAGAGACATTTCTTCTGAAGCATTAACTCTGCTCTCTCTCCCTAGATGCTGCCAGATCTGATGACTTTCTTCAGCAATTTCTGGGTTTTTTTAGTAAGGGAAAGCTAGTGATGGATATTAATTCCAGGTGAATCGGTTGTGCTGATATGAGGAGTCCATATTCAATGGGGTAGGACTTCAATGGAGTAAACTTCAGTGAAATAAAGACCTCACTGAAAGTGTGGGCAGGGACAATGTTCAAAATATTTATTTTCTAGTATATAACACAGGGCTAGCAAAGGATGGTTGAGTCAAAATGCACATTTTGGGGTGTGATTAACCACCCATGTTTTCTGAAAGTGATCCTTAAGACCACTGGAAGAATGAAGTATCCACATGAAGCTGAATATTTCTTTACCAAAGGGGCAACAAAGGTATGGCCTTCGAACTTTCAATATCACATGGAATCAGGAATAAGGGATGGAGAGTGTGATAAGAAGAGACACATGACAGATGTGAGAAATACTGAAGGACACCTTCACAGTCTATAGTCAGTCTACTCTCCTTTTAAGAGATTTTAATTAATCTGGCTACTGATTTAAAGATATGGGTTAAAGGAAAACATTTTAATTTTCCAGTCTGTGCACTTGGCATCCACATTTTGTCAGTCAACAATAAAACACAGTAGAGAAAAGAAAATATCATGGATAAGGTGACTGCATGGAGTCAAGATTTGGAAGAACGAACCAAATTCTTCCTGATATTGGGTGATGTGGGGTGGAATTTGTTAATGATGAAGTTAGAGATGTGTGCAAATGTGAACATATTAATTATGAATAAGGCAGAAGAAAGTCCTTCTAGTAATTTGGTACATGCAAAGAGCTGTGAAGTAATAGACAAAATAATTCATAAAATGTTGGCAGATCAGCCAAACTGCAAATGATCATCTGCACTAGTGTGGGCTGTAATTGTTAAGAATTCATTGCAGATGCTTGTGGGATTTATTACAAATCTGTTAGCTTTTGACAGGAATCCTAAAATCGTATCAGTAATAAGTGATCAGCCCCCAGCTTCAGAAGGGGCTACAATTAACTCCCTTTTTTTAGGCATGACATGAAGGTGCCTGTGTTGGACTGGAGTGATGGACAAAGTCAGAAGTCACACAACATCAGGTTATAGCCCAACAGATTCATTTGAAATCACAAGCCTTTGGAGCACTGCTCCTTCATCAATGTGACTATTGAAGGTAAAGTCGGGAAAGCCACTTGAAAATTTTGAAAAGGTTAGGCTCACAGACTGGAAACATGAGGTACAAAGAAAGAAGGCAACAAAATGCAGTGTAAGCTCAACAGTAATTTTGGGAGTGAACATGCCCCTCGAAAGAGATCAAGCACTATTATAAAGAATCCTATTAATAGGAGGGAGACGTCAAAAAGTAGCAGCCCAGAAAGAGACAGAATGCAAAATAGAAGGTGCAGTTTAACCAGGTCAAGAAACATAGTGTAAACTAAGAATATCAACAGGAACAAGAAGCCCATATGATTGGGAAATCTTAGTGAACAGACAAGAAGTAAAGAAAAGTTGCCAAACACCAGGAATCACAACCAAAAGAGAAAATGCTGGAAAATCTCAGCAGGTCTGGCAGCATCTGCAAGGAGAGAAAAGAGTTGACGTTTTGAGTCTAACTGACCCTTTTTCAAAGCTAAAAAAAGGGGAAAAATAGGGAGGTATTTATACTAGGCTGAGAGAAGGTGAGTCATGGCTCCAGAAGCAAAGGGAGCAATAAAGAGGTGATAATGACAGTTCTTAGAGAGATTATAGGGAGATTAGGAGCTGTGAATGACCAAGGCTGAAGCCAGTGCTATGTGACAAAATATGTGGGGGATGGGGGGGGGATGGGATGGATGAAGCAGAGGCAAAATGGAAAACAGGAGAGAAGGGTAGCAAAGGGGGAAGAGGAGAGGAAAATGGTGATGAGAGAGTGGGGAGAGGGAGAAAGAGAGACAATCAAGAAATAAGAGGTACAGAACAGTGAAAAAATAACTAAAAAATAAATAAAATAAATGAAATAAAATGACAGAGCAGAATGAAAACAGAGGGGTCGAGATGGGATAATCATCTGAAGTTGTTGAATTCAATGTTGAGACCGGCAAGCTGTAACGTGCCTAGTCGGAAGTTGAGATGCTGTTCCTCCAGTTTGTGTTGAGCTTCCCTGGAACATTGCAGCAGGCCAAGGATAGACAGGTGGGCATGGGAGCTGGATTGTGTGTTAAAGTGGCAAGCCACGGGAAGGCCCGGGACTTGATTGTGGACAGATGCAAACTGGAGGAACAGCATCTCATCTTCCGACTAGGCACGTTACAGTCTGCCGGTCTCAACATTGAATTCAACAACTTCAGATGATTGTCCCATCTCGACCCCTCTGTTTTCATTCTGCTCCGTAATTTTATTTCATTTATTTTATTTATGTTTTAGTTATTTTTTTCATTGTTCTGTACCTCTTATTTCTTGATTGTCTCTCTTTCTGGTGCTCCCTATTCTCTCATCACCATTTTCCTCTCCTCTTCCCCCTTTGCTACCCTTCTCCCCTGTTTTCCATTTTGCCTCTGCTTCACCCATCCCCCACATGTTTTGGCCATAGCACTGGCTTCAGCCTTGGTCATTCACAGCTCCTAATCTCCCTATAATCTCTCTAAACACTGTCATTATCACCTCTTTATTGCTGCCTTTGCTTCTGGAGCCATGATTCACCTTCTCTCAGCCTAGTATAAATACTTCCCTATTTCTCCCTTTTTTTAGCTTTGACAAAGGGTCAGTTAGACTTGAAACATCAGCTATTTTCTCTCCTTACCGATGCTGCCAGACCTGCTGAGATTTTCCAGCATTTTCTCTTTTGGTTTCAGATTCCAGCATCCGCAGTAATTTGCTTTTAACCAGGAATCACAAGGCTGGAGAGAATTTAGTGTACACACAGAGATGGCAGATAAGGGAACACCAGTCCAATTATATAGGTGGATATGCATAGAAATCATCTGATGGAATGTAAAAGACTAAAGCAAAGCTAGTGGTGTGAGGTTTCAGGGTAAAACTGAGGGCCCAAGATCTAAGAGTAGATATATGGATGGCAGGGAATAGAATTTTGAAATTTTTTTTTGCTTTTGTTTTCAACAAATGCTTGGGAGTATGGATCTATTGATATTAAACCATATTTCTGCAGGGGGGATCAGCTCAAGAAGGAAGTATTTCATTGTCCTTTGAAAGATGTATCAAATGCAGTGGGGTCACCATGGGAGTTAAATAAATGTGCACATGGGCTAAATGATGCTTCTCAGAAAGGTCCATATGATTCAGATTGGACTGTCTTCAGTTAAGAGCAGACCCTGTCATGTTTTACTGGGACAATGAGAGGCAGCTTTCAGCCACCTTTATTAGATTAGATTAGATTACTTACAGTGTGGAAATAGGCCCTTCGGCCCAACAAGTCCACACCGACTCTCCGAAGAGCAACCCACCCAGACCCATTCCCCTACATCTAGCACTACGGGAAATTTAGCATGGTCAATTCACCTAACCTGCACATTTTTGGACTAGGAAGAAACCGGAGCACCCGGAGGAAACCCATGATGAATGTAGATGATTTTTTTTTAATGGGCAATGAGAAATGAGTTTGAAAACATCATCAGAAATGGGCTGAAAGCCAAATTCAAAATTGGATATCAGACTTCTGGGGCCTCAAAGTACATTGGCTTAGAAATCAGTAGAATGGATCAAGTGTCACTTAGTATCAGCAATCTCATTTGGAAAATGTTAGCCAATTGTTATTAGTCAAAACAGGGTCTCTCAAAATAGCTTCCAAAATTAAAATGGAAAAGTTATAAAGTCTAATTGTACAGATGAATTGGTTGAGCACCCAAATGAGGCCAGATGCCAGTTTTGAAATATTAGATTGAGTACAGCTATGAAAAATCTCAATATAGGAGATATTGAGAAGAACAAAACATTGCAAAATTAAAAATGGAGCATTGTCTTTTCAAATTTCCATTATTGGGAGTTTCCAGCAATATGAAACCTGACACTTTTAGCAATAATTCTATATAAATCTTTGTGAGTCGTAAGTCTCAAGTGTAGGAGGATTTATAAGTTTCCTTATGAGGTAAATGCTGCCTTTTAACTTGGAAATCTAAAAAGAGCAGAAGACTAGTAAAAAAAAACCTTACAGTGGAAACTCTAGCTCTGTGTGAGGTGGTAGACAAGACTACCTTTGTTTTTGAAAAAATATTGAGAGAAATTCAGGAGGTAGCCATAGCCATGAAATAAGGAGGATTGATGTTGCAGGTTTAAACCCGATGTGGGAGAAAGAAGAAATCTTACAACTGAAATGGGTGAATAGCAGAACCAGCTTTCTGGCTGTCTTACAAAGAAAGGAGAAGATCTAAGAAACTGGTAAACACATTGGAAATAGAATGCTTGGAATGTTAATGAGCAGAGATAAAAATGAACACTATGTTATCATTCTGGTTTTTTTCATTTTTACATGGCATATTGATATATTATAAATATATATGGATATATTTATAAAAAGAAATCTGTTACAGTTTGAAGAGATGTCTGAGACCAAATGGAAAATGGGGGACAGACTTATAACCTGTAAACTATTCCCTCCCATGTGGATCCCCTCCATGGTAATAATAGCAATCAAGTGTCCTTTCAATTTGTTTTTTTCAGCTGTGTGGTCTAGGCTGAGTTTGGATATGTAGACTTGCCCAAGCCTCTGCAGCTCCCTCACAACCTTATAGACAGAACCCAAATAAAGGTTAGAGGTCCCAAGTCTAGTGTCTATTCGGTGCAGGGTTTCTGGGAGATGCTTGCTCAGAGGGAATGCCAACTGCCTATAGGATTCCCCTCCTGTGCTTTTGGCCCCTTCTGTGCCTGTGGTTATTGACCCTTCATTGGGAACTGATCGATAGCTATGAGGACATGTGCACTTGCCAATGGGCCTGGATGTTACAGTTCTGATGGGCCTCTGAGAGCCCCTGCACTTCAGAGAAAACGTGCAGAGTCATGCAACATGCCTATAACCCAGAGGGTAATGGACCTGAACCAATTTCTGCTTTCCCTGCTTTTAGGTTTGCCACATATACATTATGCGTGAGATATGTTTGCATGTTCCACTTCTGCTAGCTAGAAAGGGAGCTGAGTGTGCAAGTCTTTCTTGCCAGTACCCAGCCCTTGCATCACTAAGACCCCATCCACTATCTCCTTGCTGCAACACAGAGCAACAATGTATCCTTAAGCCATAGACTCACTGTACTGCACTGAAATGTTAATCTGGGATGTGTGTGTTCCTGTCCTGGAGCTTGAATCCTTAATCATTTATGAATTCCTCCCACAAAGTATTTTCTTCTAGTAGAACACTTCCATTTCTCCCATTTCTCGCACAAAGGAAACAATCTCTCAAAATGAGCTTGTCAATTTATTGTTAAACAATGCTATATTGTGCAGATAATTAAATATTTTGGCCTTAAATCTGTGTGAAACTAGCTGTGACTTTTCAAACTTACTTCACATATTCGTTTTTCCCTTAGGTTAGAGTTTAAAAGCACCATTACATTAATTTAGGGGTTTGATTATATTAAGTTAAAAGGTATGATTACATTAGTTTGAGGCCATGATTACCTTCATTTAAAGCCATCATTGTACTAACTCAGGGTATCATTTTAATTGAAAAACATGATTACGTAATTTAAAGTTATGATTACATTACAATGATTTTAATAAATTTATAATAAATTCTACCATATCATCCATCTTCAGCCACAGCAATGTTTGAAATGAGTGTCTGTAATCCATCCCGATTTTTGTTTTGTCTTGCTATAGCATTAGAACTTTTTCTTTCTCATATCAAAGTCAGTCTTGCTGCAATTCGATTCCCTCCCTTAAAATTTATCAAATTAATTTACAATCATCAAAGTTATCAAATCTGTCTGTTTATATTGATATTGGTTAAATAATGCATGCAAACTCACAGCTGAGCTGGTCTCCAATGTAGCAAGCAAAACAAAGTTAAAATGGAAGGACAATAGGACAAAGGGAACAGGGGATCAGGAATAGACCATTTGGCCCCCTAAGTCTGTTCTAGACTATGATAGATGTGCATCTTCATTCCATTTAACTACCTTGGTGTAACGTTTTCTTAACAAAATCTATCGATCTCAGTTGTGAAATGTCCAATTGATGCCCACCACAACAAACTAGGGGAATAATTCCAGATATTCATTCCTTCTTCTGTAAGTGAGTCCTGCCATCAGCCCCAAACAGCTCAGCCCTAATTTAAAGATTTCTTAATCTGGACTGTCCCAGAGGAAAACATCCTTTGTCTGGTCTTTCAAATCCTTTGAATATTGAACATCTGAATTAGAATCCTCCCATATACTTCCACATACTCATGAAAACATCAATGTAGAGGGGAGAACCAAGGGATACTTTATACCCAAAGTACCATCTCCATTCAAAATTGTCTTCACAGAAATGATCTTAAGCATTGACAAATGTCGAGGGCAGAATCTTATAGGATCCTGAATGACTTAGACAATGGCAATAAACCAGGGAGAACTGCATGAGAATTTGAGTAAAACTGTTCTTAATGTAAAGAGAAACTAATTATATTTTCCAACAGTTCTGGACATTGGGTTGAGATTCTCATTAGGTGCAGTGAGGTGCCTATTAAAGGGGATTACTGATCATTGTTAGCCTAATTAACTGTGCGTGTCACCTCATTAATACACAGCTTCTGATCTTACAACCCTCCATGAGAAAACTAAACACCAAAAATGCTCAACATGGGAGTCAGAACAGTTACCTGGTGACTCCACCCCTCTCCTGAAGAACTCCATCTTGGTTACGCAGTACCAGTACCTCAGGGCGCTCAGTGTGGACAACAATTGCACACAAATGACATTTTTGGCATCAGACATTTGCCAGGCTCTCCATATCACCGTGCATATCTCCAATCCACTTACAGTGTACACCTGCACTTTAAAGTTGCATTTTGTGGTGTATCAGCAATTATCATTGCTATGCTGCTACAAGGAAACTTTCTGTGCAAAAACAGACAGTCAGCTGACTGATTGGACCAGGCTGAACCCCAAGGCTTGCTGCTATTTCACTCAGTCACTTTGAGCCTACCTGGATGTTCTTGCCTTGCCTTTTTGCGGTATGCCCCTTCAGCCAGAGACTCCAGGTACTTAGGACTGCTGTCTTGCCTTGCTATTTAATGCAGACACAATGCCAGGAATCTTGTCATAGTTGTCAGCCATCTTCAGCCAAATTAAGGGAGAAAGCCTTCAGTCAAGAGGCTCCAGTACAGTAAGTCAAGGGCAGTCTCTAATTTCAGGCCAAGGGCTTGGACACAATCAGTCGTCTGCCTGGATGGTCAGGATCCAGTTGTTCCATGCACCGAGAATGAGGATCTGAATGTTGGGCTATCTTGGCTCTTTCTGCCATATTGTGGGTGTTCTATCCTGGAATGAGAGAAAGGGAGCAATTTAGGGAAATGAAGTGGGGTCATAGCTGTTATTGCTGGAGCAAGAGGGGAGAAAGGTTGAGGTCACTTGAGTGAGTGACTAGGCAGTGCAGTGACTACGCAGGGTTAGTGGTGTGGAGTGGGTGAGGACAATTAAAAACTAGGGAAGGTGTTGCAGGCAATATAGAGCATCAGAGGTTTATGCAGTAGCAGAGATAGAGTGAGCGTGAGGTAGCAGAGAGTGGATGGCGGTATTAACTGTGGCAGGATCAGAGAAGGCTATTGACCTTCCTTCTACTTTGCTGGGCATTCCTCCAGATAATTGAGCCCACGCTGACCTGCGTGATAAGCGTGGACCAAGTTGGCAGGGTCTTGTGTCATGGCTTCCTCTGTCAGTCCTCCAGGTTCCTGTCTGTAAAGTGGAACGCTTAAAGTCCCCTTATATGCCAGGTGCTGCGTACATGTCAGGAACTGTACAGGACAGCACTGGTCTGATACTTCTTGTCTGGGTTCATAACAGTCTTTTAAAGATGGCATCAGTGCCAAGGATGCCCTTCTACATTGGGATATACAGGTAATGATGAGGTCATCTATTTGCAATGAGTGGTAGAATGGGGATAGCATTGGATGAGAGTTTGTTATAAGGTTGAGGTAGGAAAGCAATGAGGCTGGCTTGGGACAATAGCACGAGAAAGTGATCTAGGCCTTCTAGAGAGAAATCCTCCATGAAACAGGAAATTGACACTTAGCCAACATTTCACAAAATTCACCCCCCAGTGTAGAATTTATCTTGTGGGTTTCTGAATCCCCACAGTCATGTACAAGTCGGGGTCAGATGGAAAGCAATCACTTAATGTCATTTTACTCCAGGATGGATAGTTCATAACTAGAAGATTGATTCACTGTTCAATTAAGTACTTTTTAAAAAAATTATTCATGTGATGTGGGTTTTGCTGTCTGGACCAACATTTATTGCCCATCCCTAATTGCCCCTTGATCTGAATGACCATTTCAGTGAGTTTTTTTGTTCATTCATTTTAAGGGATTTGGGTGTCACTGACTGGACAGCATTTATTAACCGTCCTTAATTGCACTTGAGAAGGTGGTGGTGAGCTGCCTTCTTGAACCACCACAGTCCACTTGCTGTGGGTTGACCCACAATGCCATTAGGGAGGGAATTTCAGGATTTTGACCCAGTGACAGTGAAGGAACAGTGATATTTCCAAGTCAAGATGGTGAGTTACTTGAAGGGAAACTTGAAGGTAGTGGTGTTCCCATATATTTGCTGCCCTTGTCCTTCTGGATGGAAGTGGTCGTGGGTTTGGAAGATGCTATCTGAGGAGCTTTGGTGAATTTTTGCAGTGCGTCTTGCAGATAGTATACACTGTAGTAGTACAGTATACTGATGGTATACTGAGCATCGGTGGTGGCGGGAGAGGATGCTTGCAGATATAGCGCCAATCAAGTAGGCTGCTTTGTCCTAAATGGTGTCAAGCTTCTTGAGTGTTGTTGGGGCTGCACTCACCCAGACAAGTGGGGAGCATTCCATCACACCCCTGACTTGTGCCTTGTAGATGGTGGGCAGGCTTTGGGGAGTCAGGAGGTAAGTAGTTAAGAGTCAGTCACATTGCTATGGGCCTGGAGTTGCATGTAGGCCAGATCAGGTCATTATGGCAAATTTCCTTCCCAAAGGACACTGGTGAATCAGATGGATTTTTAGGCCAATCAACAATGGTCACAATTAGGTCAGATTTTTAATTGCAGATTTTATTTTGATTGGATTCAATTTCACCATCTGCCATGGAGTCATTGAAATCCTTGTCCTCAGATGATTCGTCTAGAGTTCTGGATTACTAAACCCCAGTGACATTATGACTATGCCTAGTCCCAAGTGAAGACCTACAATAGTAAAGCTCTTTTCTGTTCTGTCACCAATGAGGAACAGCTGCACTGAATTCATTGGATATTCCAGTTTTAGCCAATCTTAGAAATAATCAGGAGCTACCAATGCACATAAACCATATTAATAGCCTGAAGCACAACATATTCGCCCATTGAACTATCATGTTGATGTGTTACTTATAAATATTTTAGGGCTTCTCACAAATCATAGCTATGAAATCTACACCCATTAATGTCGAGGTCTTATTACCAGATTTCTCTTGATTTGTTGTTATTTGATCCATATTTAATATTGAGCTGCAAGCAATACAGCATCTTTCATGAAACAACAATGAAGTGGCATATACAAAAAGGACCTTTTGTTGCATTGTATCTCTGGTTATTTGAAAACATTTTGAACAGGTCTTTCTTTAGTCATGAAACAGAAGCTGTGCTTAATGGAAATGTGCATATAAGTCAGGAGACAAATAAGCTGTTCACCAAAGCTGAAGGATAAATTTAAATCCCGAGCCTTGCTATCTGAGTTTCATTTTGTTTGCAGAGATTAATCTGGTTGATGGCCATCACTGAAGTGAAGGATGCCTAGAAATGGGATTCTTCAGCCTGTTAAAGTTTTACATGATGTGACATTCCAATCCTCCTCCTGGTTGAACCTATCAGTCTTGCATCCTCTAGAACTGAGCTTCCTAAATCGTGGGTCAGGAGCCACCAATGGAACTGTGAGGCAGAATCTTAAGAAAGTGACTCTGAGATAGCAATGACAGCTATGGAACTCAGACTGAGCATTAGCAGCATGAAGCCCCTTTAAATCCTCACTTATTTTCATGTTGGGCATGGACCAACTGACAAATCTTTTTGAGGCCTGATTCCTGCTCCTAAAAATCCACTGAAAAGGTAGGTTTGTAAAAACCTCTGAAAGCTAAACATGCTGCCCTCACGGCTTCTTTTGGCCATTCTCCTCTAACTGCTCCTCCCTCCAGCCATCCACCCCAACTATGGTGTCTTGCCAATTCCCATGCCTTGAAGAAGATTCACAGGGGGATAACATTTGCAAAGCTTTGCTCTAGATCTCACTCTGCTTGAACTTCAGTTCACAGCATACCCCACTCACCCATTGACCCCTGTGCTCACTGATCTACATTGTCTCCCCAGTTGACAATGCTCAGTTTAAAACTCTTCTGTCTTAAAATATTCTGTCCATAGCTTTGACTCTCCTACTTCTGCCATCTTCTCTAGCCTGACCTCTGAAGTCACAACTTTCCTCAATTCCCATGTTTCACCTTTGGCAACAGTGCCTTCAATGAACTCCATGTTTTGGTATGTCCTCCTTAAACCTCTCCTGCTCAGTACCTCTCCTATCACCTTAAAACTCATCTCCTGGACCAAGTAATCAGTTACCTTTCCTAATATTTGTCTGATGTTGCTGAGTGTCAAATATTGTTTAATAATGCTTGCGCTTTTGAGTTGTTTTAAAGCATAGCATTGATAAGCTTCTTCAGGTCTCAGTAATAATCCATTACGAATAGCCCTGATCACCCTACATTATATTCCAGATATTACAATTCTCGTTCAATCCTATTTTTAGAATTTGTATTATATATGACACATTTCAGAATTTTAACAGTCAAATCAATAACTGTGGACTTCCAACAGCTTCAGTTTACCTCTGATCAATCAAAGGCCCAACATGATTTTTCCTTTGGGACTAGGTCTGGCTGTGGATTGCAACAGACCTTTGGAACATTAAAGGCCAACTTAAAAGGCACATTGAAAAAAGATGGAATGGATATCTAACGCTTTGAGGAGAAACTCATTGACAGTTCTATTAATATAACATGAAAAGCCTTCATCCTACAAAACAAAGACTTAAACTAAAAAGAGCTTGTATTATTTATTTTCTGAATGCTGAAATGTGCAAAAGTCAACAGAAGTTGGAGTCAGAAATTTGGGACAATAGGTACAATAGGTAAACACTATCAATTCATCATTAAATGTTGCAGAATCATTTTGAAAATCATCATACATAGTTTAAAGTGGACCGTGTTGCAGTGTCCTGTACCCCTTCATAAGTAATACAAACAAATTAGGAATAAGAGTAAGTCACTCAGCACCTTGAGGTTTCTCTGCCATTCAACAAAATCAAGGCTGATCTGATTAATTTGCATTCTGATCTACTCCACCCTCCTTTCACCTCCTGGTTTATCAGTAACCTAGCTATCTCTGCCTTCAGAGTATTTAAACACTGCTTCCACAAACTTTTGAGGAGGAGAGTTCCAAAGATTTATAACCCTCTGCCAGAGAAAAAATTCTCTTCTTCACTGTCTTGAATGGACAATCATTAATTTTAAACAGTAACCTACTGTTCTAGATTGTACTACAAGCCGAAACAACTTTTCCACATGCTTTCAACGAGACCACTCAGGGTCATTTTTGTTTTAGTCACCTCCTACTCTTCTGAACTCCCACAGGTACAAGCAAGTCTGTCCAACATTTCTTCATAAGACAATACACACAGTCCAGGTATTAACCCTTCAAACTTACTCTAACCTGCTTCCAATGCATTCTTCCTTAAAACTAGTTTGAGTATGGCATGCTCCATGATTGGCTCTAGAACATTCTGCGTAAAGAACCGCTGAAGTCCATGTGCTGTAAGTAGACCCACAATGCCATGAGGGAGGGAGTTCCAAGATTTTGACCCAGCAACAGCGAAGGAATGGTGACGTATTTCCAAGTTAAGAATGGTGAGTGGTTTTGAGGGGAACTTGCCAGTGCTGGTGTTCCCATGTATCTGCTGCCCTTGTCCTTCTAGATGGAAGTGGTTGTGAGTTTGGAAGATGCTGCCTAATGATCTTTGGTGAACCCCTTGTCTTTATTGTCACAGAATTAATGGAGTAGAGTTCCTTCACAGGCCCAACAGTTTTTGAAATTACTTTACAGACTTATGGCAATGATCTTCCTTTTCTGCCTTCTCAGACCCACAATGCAATTCTTTGGTCAGGGTCACAATTTCTTCCTTGCTGCAACTCATGAGAATGCAACATGAGACAAACCCAGCACACAGAAAATCACCACAAGCAGCTTAGATCCATTAACTGGAAAGAAATAAAAGCATAGTTACATGATTCAGACTGATCAATGCAATCCAAAAGTGAAAAATACTTTCATTCACAGAACATTTTTGTATGTATTTGTACGTATTGGCTAACACCCTTCATTTCTTTGGTCATATATGATGCAGAGGCTTTCAGCTCCTTAGGCCCGAAGTTCTGAACTCCTTTTCTAAATTTCTCCACCTGTCTCACCTCCTATGAGAGGCTGGTTCAAAGCTGCTTCTTTGACCAAATGTTCGATCACCTGTTGATGTGTTTGCTTCTTTGGTTTGGTATCTGCTTTGATCTGAACACATTTCTGGGAAATACTTTATGTTTTACTGCATTAGATAGATCGAGACCTGATATTTATTGAACTGGAAGTTCTGAGGAAGGGTCACCAGACCTGAAATACTAACTCTGATTTCTCTTCTCAGATGCTACCAGACCCTCTGAGCTTTTCCAGCAACTTTAGTTTTTGTATCTGATTTACAGCACCTGCAGTTCTTTCAGTTTTTATGCAAGGAAACGTGTTTGTTGCCTGTGCTACGTTATAGATATAAAAGTGTCTGTTATTAATCCACTGCACATCATTAGTGAAAAGAAAGTACCAGCATTTATATTGCATCTTACATGAGAGATTGTCAAGGAGGCATCTGTTTAACCTGATCCTTGCAGGCCTGCATCATCTTGAACGTTCTGCATGGTGCCAGTGCACAATTTCACCCTTTGATCATCGAAAGCTCTGCAACTTAAAGGGGTTCACTATTGAGACTTAAGTGTCATTGCTTTAAGATAAAGGATCGTCCATTAAGACAGAAACAACAAAACAAATTCACACACAGGGTCATGAGTCTTTCAAACTCTCTTCACTGGAATTTTTGAATATTTTGAAGACAGAATGGATAGATTCTTGATAAACTGGGAGCTTGAAAAATTGTCAAGAACAGGCAGGAATATGGAGTAAGGGAATCAGTCACAATGTTATTCATTGCCAGAGCGGACTCGTGAGGCTGAATGGCCTACTTTTGCTCCTAATGCTGTTGTGTTTGCATGTTTCAACAATTGACAGTCACATCGCACAGATACCCATTGAAAACCTCAGAACAGCAATTCCTGGCCCACTGCCTTGTGAAATGGGACTAACGACAAGTTATTGTCTAACTACGACAGAAACAAAGGGCACATTTTGAAGACTAAAAATCTTTCAGCATTGTGATAAAAAAAAGATGAGTGCCAAAACCAAATTGAAAAACCCATTGTAAATGTCTTTTTGTTAAATGCAGTTTCTGTTTATCACTTCCTGCTTTCTTATCACCGTTTTGCTCAATACATAGCCTGACCATTGATGGATAACTTATGGAAATATGCTTTCATTATATTGCAAGCCCTTGTGTGTAGATGGCAAGCTAGGGACCTCAAGCATTCACACAAGAACTCTGGGATTGTGGTGTTTCTAATGATTGTGCATATTAGGATTAAACAGAGAACATTACCTGTCAAAAGCATTACCATTAGGCACAGTGTATTTTGAGGCTGCCAATTGTTCTGACGTCTCCTGAGGAATAAGGTTTATGAATATATATTTGATTAGTGGAACTACCCTTCATTTACTGTAATGGATGAATAATCAATCATCCAACTGCGCACAAACCATCTGGTTCTTGATTCAGAATCATCTTCTTTGTTGCATAGTCTTCCTCCCAAGGGTAAATGTGGGTCAGAAGACATTAGCTCGATGTTTTGGAAGTTTACAAGAGCTTCAGCATGGGAATTGGTTGGTCCCTGAATCTACCTATAAACAAAAAGATGGCTGGAGGATCCAACAATATTTTCATCATGTATTGTCAGAACATCCCACTACCACACATTAGTCACAAAGAGAAGGAACGTTGGCTCGTGGGATTCAGGTTAGCCAAGTAAATGCCAAAGAGAGAAATGATCCGAGAATTAAACAAAGTTCACTTTTTCTTTTTCTTTGAACAATTGTAGTTACTTGTCACAAAAATATTGGGAATGGAGTGAAAGGTCCGTTTCATTAGCAGACCTAAATTCAGTCCTTTCTTACCCAACTACATTGATTGATGTAGTTGGGTTAGAAAGGGCTGAATTTTCCCACATTAGATTTTATGTTGACGATTTCTGGGTCGCAAAGCAATTACCACATATGGAAGGCTGCTCATCCAATCGACAGAGATGAGGGAGTTCAGACAGGAGGAGTTGAGACAGGAGGCTAAGCAGTGTTTTTATAATCGAAAGGGTTTCTGACAGCCGTCACAGTGTTGTGGAGGTGAAAAGGAGAATAATCCATGGTATGAAATGGATGGCAGAAGAAGCTGAGGAGCCAACAGCTATCTCTGCACCCTGGGTACTGTCTGAGACAACAGTTTTTAGAAGCCATACTTAGAAAAGTCTCGAATTACCCCAAGTGTGCTGAGTTGTGCCTTTAATATTTGCTTATTATTTTCATACTGCTCCCCCTCTACATGTGATTCCTATAAGTTGATGGGCTACAGGCAGTGCTGCTGATTCTGTTCCTTTCCCAACTGGCCAGAGGAAGATCTTGCCCCTGGATGGACCAACAGGGAGAATATGTCAGAACAAGTGAATATGAGGTGGGAGAACCTGTGATGAAGTCTCTCGGGATACCTGCAACCAGGGGTTGGCAATGCTAAGGTGCAATATGTCTGGGAGATGCAGGTGTCTGAGTGATGGCTTGTGCCAGCTTTCAGTTTCTATACAAAGCTAGAAGGAGACTTTAAGGACTCCTGCCCCTTTCCCTCTTCCCCTCACACTCTCCTGACACCCAAAATCACCTTTCAGGTGAAAGAGTGACTTAACCGTTTACTTCTTGGAATTTAATATTCTATGCACACCATCTCTAAATAGGGAGACCAAATGCAGATTAGACAATCAATTTGTAGAACACACAGGATTGTTTTTGTAGTATTTTACCAATGACTACTCCTGGTATCTTGTCATACTTCCACCATTACCATAAAATGGCACTGGGTTAGCACTTTCTGAGGGAGTTCATTGACTCTAATCCTCTTTTGTCTTTGCTTTATTTTGGACCTTTGGTTGGTGTTAGAGGATACGCTACCATAGGGCATCTGCAGAAGATACAGTGTTCTTAGATAACAAGAAAAGTTATTGGATGATGACCAACAACTACATTTGTTAAAGTATAATTACCAACACTTTTCAACACTCCCCACATACGTTCGAGACACTACCCACGCCCTCCACCTCCTCCAAAACTTCCGTTTCCCTGGCCCCCAACGCCTCATCTTCACCATGGATATCCAATCCCTCTACACCTCCATTCGCCATGACCAGGGCCACCAAGCCCTCCGTTATTTCCTCTCCAGATGTCCCCAACAGTACCCTTCCACCGACACTCTCATTCGTTTGGCCGAACTGGTCCTCACCCTTAACAATTTCTCCTTTGAATCCTCCCCCTTCCTCCAGACCAAAGGGGTAGCCATGGGCACACGTATGGGCCCCAGCTATGCCTGTCTCTTTGTTGGCTACGTAGAGCAGTTGATCTTCCGTGATTACACCGGCACCACTCCCCACCTCTTCCTCCGCTACATTGATGACTGCATTGGCGCCACCTCGTGCTCCCGCGAGGAGGTTGAGCAATTCATCAACTTCACCAACACATTCCACCCTGACCTTAAATTTACCTGGACCATCTCTGACACCTCCATCCCCTTCCTGGACCTCTCCACCTCCATTAATTACGACCGACTTGACACTGACATTTTTTACAAACTCACCGACTCCCACAGCTACCTGGATTACACCTCTTCCCACCCTACCTCTTGCAAAAATGCCATCCCATATTCCCAATTCCTCCACCTCCGCCGGATCTGGTCCCAGGAGGACCAGTTCCACCACAGAACACAGCAGATGGCCTCCTTCTTTAGAGACCGCAATTTCCCTTCCCACGTGGTTAAAGATGCCCTCCAACGCATCTCGTCTACATCCCGCACCTCCGCCCTCAGACCCCACCCCTCCAACCGTGACAAGGACAGAACGCCCCTGGTGCTCACCTTCCACCCTACCAACCTTCGCATAAACCAAATCATCCGCCGACATTTCCACCACCTCCAAACAGACCCCACTACCAGGGATATATTTCCCTCCCCACCCCTTTCTGCCTTCCGCAAACTTCTTGGTCAGGTCCATGCCCCCAAACAACCCACCCTCCAATCCTGGCACTTTCCCCTGCCACCGTAGGAACTGTAAAACCTGCGCCCACACCTCCTCCCTCACCTCTATCCAAGGCCCTAAAGGAGCCTTCCACATCCATCAAAGTTTTACTTGCACATCACTAATATCATTTATTGTATCCGTTGCTCCCAATGCAGTCTCCTCTACATTGGGGAGACTGGGCGCCTCCTAGCAGAGTGCTTTAGGGATCATCTCCGGGACACCCGCACCAATCAACCACTCCGCCACGTGGCCCAACATTTCAACTCCCCCTTCTACTCTGCCAAAGACATGGAGGTCCTGGGCCTCCTTCACCGCCGCTCCCTCACCACCAGACGCCTGGAGGAAGAATGCTTCATCTTCCGCCTCGGAACACTTCAACCCCAGGGCATCAATGTGGACTTCAACAGTTTCATCATTTCCCCTTCCCCCATCTCACCCTAGTTCTACACTTCCAGCTCAGTAACTGTCCCCATGACTTGTCCGGACTTGTCCTAACTGCCTATCTTCTTTTCCACCTATCCACTCCACCCTCTCCTCCTTGACCTATCACCTTCATTCCCTCCCCCACTCACCCATTGTACTCTATGCTACTTTCTCCCCACCCCCACCCTCCTCTAGCTTATCTCTCCACGCTTCAGGCTCACTGCCGTTATTCCTGATGAAGGGCTTTTGCCCGAAACGTCGATTTCGAAGCTACTTGGATGCTGCCTGAATTGCTGTGCTCTTCCAGCACCACTAATCCAGAATCTGGTTTCCAGCATCTGCAGTCATTGTTTTTAACACTTTTCAACAGCTAAGCGTTGAAATCCCCATCTCATAGAATCCCTACAATGTTTCCTTTGACCCAACAAGTCCACACTGACCCACCACATAATATCCCATCCAGACCCATTCCAGTACCACTCTACATTTCCCATGACAAATGCACCTAACCTACATATTCCTGAACACTATGGGCAATTTAGCATGCCCAATCCACCTAACCTGCGCATCTTTGGATTGTGGGAGGAAACCCACACAACCACGGGGAGAATGTGCAAACTCCACACAGTCACCTGAAGCTGGAATCAAACCCGGGTCCCGATGCTGTGAGGCAGCAGTGCTAACCACTGAGTCACCGTCTCTCCATCCAGAAAATATGGATGCCATTGGTAAAATGGGAGCAGCAAATATTGTATGAACACTAATTCTTTCAGATCCGTTACCTTATACCACAATCTGCTTAACTCTTTAATATTCATCTTCTACCACATTCCAACTCTGACCTCTCTATATTCAACTTCCAACACTGTTCCAATGCAGATCAATAGAAGCACCAGAAACAACATGATCAGACACTTCCCTGAGCTCAAAGGCAAACCTTGATAACTTCAGATCATAAATGGGGCCTTCAATGTTTCGATAACTCCTGAACTGCTCACTCGATGACATGAACTGTATCCATCAGTGCAGATGAGGTCTCTCTAGGGCCCTAACCTCAATGCTATCCACCTGTCAGCCTGTACTAGGACTGATTCGTACCTCGTTCAGCCACTCTCCCTGTATGCTGCTCACTATCCCCTTTGCCAAGACTCCCCTGAACCATTGACGTATGGTACTCCCCTCTCTGCCTGTTGCAAGAGCAGTCTGTATGTCAGTGATGATTGTCTGTTAATTTGGGTGCCTTGGTACACTGTATCTTTCTGCATAGCCTTTACCCAT
Source organism: Chiloscyllium punctatum (assembly GCF_047496795.1). NCBI lineage: Eukaryota > Metazoa > Chordata > Chondrichthyes > Orectolobiformes > Hemiscylliidae > Chiloscyllium > Chiloscyllium punctatum. Next base: position 21,194,395 of record NC_092765.1, on the reverse strand, counting down.
TTCTTAGCATAACATGGAATCAAATTGGCTAAAGACTGGCATCTGTGATACTGGAGAGCACAGAAGAAGACCAAGAAGAATCATCCATGCAACACTTCTAGCTGGAATATTTCAGCCTGATCTTTTGCACTGATGTACTGGGCTGCTCCATCATTGGGAATGGGAGTGTTTCTGGAGCATCCTCTTCCTAGCTTTATTGCTCACCACCATTCATGTGGCAGACTGCAGGGATTAACTTTGAGTTGTTGGCTTGTGAGATAGTTTAGCCCCGTTGGTCACATGCTGCTTGTGCTGTTTGGTACCACATTATCCTGTGTTGTAGCTTCACCTCATTTACAGGTACGTCTGGTGATGCTCTCAACATTCCCTCCAGCAATCTTCACTGAACCTGGATTGATCCCCGCGCTTGATAGTAATGTTAGAGTGGGCGATATACACAAGTCATTAGGTTACAGATTGTAGTTACATGGAATACTTAGGCTGTTGCCGATGGCCCACAGTGTCTCATGGATGCTCAGTTTTGAGTTGTTGGATACATTCAAAATCTATCCCATTTTCACAGCGACAGTGCCATGCAACAATATCCTCAATGAGAAGAGGGGCCTTCATTACAGTCACACAGGCTGTGCAGTGGTCAGCCCTAGCAATATCATCATGAACGGATGCATCTTTGACAGCTAGGTTAATAAGGTTGAGGTCAAGTCTTTTTTTATTAATTCATGGGAGGAGGATGTTGCTGTCTAGACCAGCATTTATTGCCCATCCCTAATTGCCCAGAGGCTGTGAATTGCTGTGTGCTTGAAGTCACATGTAGATCAGGCTAGGTAAGAATGGCAGTTTCCATTAGTGAACCAAATCCTTTTTCCCAACCATCCCAGATTCTTCTTGGTCATCATTAGATTTTTAATTCCCAATGTTTATTTCATTCAAATTCCACCATCTGCCATGAATTGGACCTGAGTGCCCAGAACATTACCCAGGTTCCTGGATTAATAGTCCAGCAATAATACCATTAGGCCATTGCCTCCCCTCATAAGTATGGGATGCACGGTTTTTAAAAGTATGTTTTTTTCCTCCTAATTGTACCATTATCACATACTGCAGGCCCAGTTTGTTGGAATCCATTAGCTCGGTCAGTTTTGGTGCTACCAAGCACCTCTTGATGGTGGACATTGAAATCCCAGAGTTCATTCTGAGCCCTTGTCACCCTCAATGCTGTTATCTCAGACCTACCCCTAGAGTTTCTGTTTTCCCCTTTCTCTTTGCTCTCCCTCAAACCTCGTTCAAACCTAGTATATTTCTAGCTTCTTTTAATTCTGCCAGAAGATCAGGAACCTGAAATTTTAACTCTGTTTTTCTCTCTCTCTAAAGGCACTTCCTGGCCTGCTGTATAATTCCAGAACGCTCTGTCTTTAAAAGCTGCTGCCTATTGCTTTGGGTATGAGATCATCCATGGATTCAGTTTCTGCAAACATACTTGAATGGACTGATGCTTTCAGATTGCATTGGCAACAGACATAATGTTAGCTTTAGGCCAGTACTCTGTGTAATCATCCTCTAGCTTATCTCTCCATGCTTCAGGCTCACTGCCTTTATTCCTGATGAAGGGCTTTTGCCCGAAACGCTGATTTCGCTGCTCGTTGGATGCTGCCTGAACTGCTGTGCTCTTCCAGCACCACTAATCCAGTATTTGATTTTCAGCATCTGCAGTCATTGTTTTTACCTCTGTGTAATCATGTCCTGCTGACATTATTATTATTATATCATCGTATGTCATTTTGACTTTACGCTGTGCTGTTGTCTCATCATTCTCCAGCTATACAGTGAATTGTTAAACAATTCTGACAGTAATTACTTTGGGCTGAATTCCATCTGTAAGCTATAGTGGTATCTCTCATTCTACCTTCACAAACTCACTTTATTAGCTGTGCACCATGCCCCTTGGTGCCCCATTCATTCAATTCTCTCACTCGCCACAGACAGAACTGTTATCCACTACCAACCCCACCCAGGATTCCTGGGAGCTGGTGCCTTATTTAGAGTAGTGCAGGGCATATGGTCAAATAGTGGTAGCCTCAGGCTGCCCTCATTGATTCATTTCCTTTGCCCCAGACCTGCTGGACAAAGTCTAGTTGCCAGTCTGCTTTATTAACAGGTGGCCCTTCTGGAGGGGGGTAGGTACGGTTGCTGCCCATCAAGCTATACCCACAGATGGTTGTGACTGTTGCAGGTGCGCAAGGAGCAACACTGAGCTGGAATCCCCAGGTTACTATTCTGACTTACTTGTTTGCAGTTGTCACTGTCTGGTTTCTGTGTGGTGAGTGGGAGAATAGAAAGCTGCATGTGAATGAGACAAGATGACAAAAGAATGAGGATGTCAATGCATGCTAAGAGGCCTCTCACAGTTCACTAGTCAGATTTTCACCTGACCATTCATCACTTCTGTTGGAAAATGGGACTTTCGCTTTTGATATCAGGAAGCTCCTTGCTGGCCATCTTGGGCGTTTCCTCCAACTTCCTCATCAAGTCCCACATTGTTCAGGGTCTGGGAAGATTCTTTGTGAATGACACTTGAATTTGGACTTGAGGAAACTACTTAGTTATAAATCTAGAAATCATTGCATGGTGGGTCAGTGGTTAGCACTGCTGCCTCACAGCACTAGGGACCCAATTCAGTCCTAAACTCGGATGGCTGTCTGTATTTGTAGTTTGCACATTTACCTGTGTCTGCGTGCGTTTCCTTCAGGTACTTCAGTTTCCTCCAATAGTCCAAAGGTGTGCAGGTTGGGTGGATTTGCCACATTAAATTGCCCATTGTCTCCAGGGATATGCAGGCTGGGTGGATTAGCCATGGTAAATGCAGGGTTACAGGAGATAGGCATGGGGATTGGTCTGGGAAGATTGCTCCTCAGAGGGTTGGTATGGTCTTGATGGGCCAAATGGCCTACTTCCACATTGTGAGAATTCTCTGCCAGAAAGAAATCAGTGTGATGATGCTGCTACTTTAACAAGGTTATGTTGTCCTTGTTTCTTTTCTCAGAAGGTTGTAAAGACACAGGTTCCAAAAAGTCTGGGTTTCGATGGTTTTCAGGGTCAGTTTGATTATAGCTAACAGATACTGCCTCAGGCAAAAGGCTTTTAAGTTTAAAAAAAAGCATTTGTACAGGTGCACAATCTTTATCCGAAATGCTCAGGACCAGTTGGTTTTCGGAATTCAGAATGTTTCAAATTTCAGAATAAAATGTAGGGGGTGATGGATTCTCAGGGCAACATAGCACGAACAGCCAAGTTTCTGGTATTGAGACTGGCTCTAATGCAACGAGGGGTACGTCGGCTTCCAAGAGATCAATTGTGTTAAGGGATTCTGTAGTTAGAGGGACAGACAGACGTTTCTGTGGCCAGCAGAGAAAAAGCAGAATGGTGTGTTGTTTCCCTGGTGCCAGGATCAAGGATGTCTCAGAGAGGGTGCAAAATGTTCTTACGGGGGAGAGGGGCCAGTAAGAGGTCATTGTCCACTTTGGAACCAACGACATTGGAAGGGAAAAGGATGCGACTCTGAAGGGAGATTACAGAGAGTTAGGCAGAAATTTAAAAAGGAAGTCCTCAAGGGTAGTAATATCTGGATTACTCCCAGTGCTACGAGCTAGTGAGGGCAGGAGTAGGAGGATAGAGCAGATGAATGCATGGCTGAGGAGCTGGTGTATGGGAGAAGGATTCACATTTTTGGATTATTGGAATCTCTTTTGGGGTAGAAGTGACCTGTACAAAAAGGACGGATTGCACCTAAATTGGAAGGGGACTAATATACTGGCAGGGAAATTTGCGAGAACTGCTTGGGAGGATTTAAACTAGTAAGGTGGGGGGCTGGGACCCAGGGAGATAGTGAGGAAAGAGATCGATCTGAGATGGGTACAGCTGAGAACAGAAGTGAGTCACACAGTCAGGGCAGGCAGGGACAAGGTAGGACTAATAAATTAGACTGCATTTATTTCAATGCAAGGGGCCGAACAGGGAAGGCAGATGAACTCAGGGCATGGTTAGGAACATGGGACTGGGATATCATAGCAATTACAGAAACATGGCTTAGGGATGGGCAGGACTGGCAGCTTAATGTTCCAGGATACAAATGCTACAGGAAGGATAGAAAGGGAGGCAAGAGAGGAGGGGGAGTGTCATTTTTGATAAGGGATAGCATTACAGCTGTGCTGAGGGATGATATTCCCAGAAATACATCCAGGGAAGTTATTTGGGTGGAACTGAGAAATAAGAAAGGGATGATCACCTTATTGGGGTTGTATTATAGACCCCCCCAACAGTCAGAGTGAAATTGAGAAACAAACTTGTAAGGAGCTCTCAGCTATCTGTAAGAATAATAGGGTAGTTATGATAGGGGATTTTAACTTTCCAAACATCAACTGGGACTGCCATAGTGTTAAAGGTTAGACAGAGAGGAATTTCTTAAGTGTGTACAAGACAATTTTATGATTCCGTATGTGTTGTACCTACTAGAGAAGGTGAAAATCTTGACCTAATCTTGGGAAATAGGCAGGGCTGGTGACTGAGGTGTCAGTAGGGGAGCACTTTGGGGCCAGTGACCATAATTCTATTCGTTTTAAAATAGTGATGGAAAAGGATAGACCAGATCTAAAAGTTGAAGTTCTAAATTGGAGAAAGGCCAATTTTGACGGTATTAGGCAAGAACTTGCGAAAACTGATTGGAGGCAGATGTTCACAGGTAAAGGGATAGCTGGAAAATGGGAAGCCTTCAGAAATGAGATAACAAGAATCCAGAGAAAGTATATTCCTGTCATGGTGAAAGGGAAGGCTGGTAGGTATAGGGAATGCTGGATGACTAAAGAAATTGAGAGTTTGGTTAAGAAAAAGAAGGAAGCATATGTCAGGTATAGACAGGATAGATCGAGTGAATCCTTAGTAGAGTATAAAGAAAGTAGGAGTATACTTAAGAGGGAAATCAGGAGGGCAAAAAGGGGACATGAGATAGTGTTGGCAAATAGAATTAAGGAGAATCCAAAGGATTTTTACAAATATGTTAAGGACAAAAGGATAACTAGGGAGAGAATAGGGCCCCTCAAAGATCAGCAAGGGGGCCTTTGTGTGGAGCCACAGAAAATGGGAGAGATACTAAATGAATATTTTGCATCAGTATTTACTGTGGAAAAGGATATGGAAGATAGACTGTAGGGGAAATAGATGGTGACATCTTGCAAAATGTCCAGATTACAGAGTGCTGGATGTCTTGAAACGGTTAAAAGTGGATAAATCCCCAGGACCTGATCAGGTTTGATTAGATTAGATTACATTACAGTGTGGAAACAGGCCCTTCGGCCCAACAAGTCCACACCGACCCGCTGAAGCGCAACCCACCCATACCCCTAACCTAACACTACGGGCAATTTAGCATGACCAATTCGCCTGACCTGCACATCTTTGGACTGTGGGAGGAAACCGGAGCACCCGGAGGAAACCCACGCAGACACGGGGAGAATGTGCAAACTCCACACAGACAGTTGCCTGAGGCAGGAATTGAACCCAGGTCTCTGGCGCTGTGAGGCAGCAGTGCAAGCCACTGTGCCACCGTGCCACCCATATGTGTACCCGAGAACTCTGTGGGAATCTAGAGAAGTGATTGCTGGGCCTCTTGCTGAGATATTTGTATCAATGATAGTCATAGGTGAGGTGCCGGATGACTGGAGGTTGGTAAACGTGGTGCCACTGTTTAAGAAGCGTGGTAAAGACAAGCCAGGGAACTATAGACCGGTGAGCCTGACCTCAGTGGTGGGCAAGTTGTTGGAGGGAATCCTGAGGGACAGGATGTACATGTATTTGGAAAGGCAAGGACTGATTAGGGATAGTCAACATGGCTTTGTGCGTGGGAAATCATTGATTGAGTTTTTTGAATAAGTAACAAAGAAGATTGATGAGGGCAGAGCAGTAGATGTGATCTATATGGACTTCAGGAAGGCGTTCGACAAGGTTCCCCATAGGAGACTGATTAGCAAGGTTAGATCTCATGGAATACAGGGAAAACTAGCCATTTGGATACAGAACTGGCTCAAAGGTAGAAGACAGAGGGTGGTGGTGGAGGGTTGTTTTTCAGACTGGAGGTCTGTGACCAGTGGAATGCCACAAGGATCGGTGTTGGACCCTCTACTTTTTGTCATTTACATAAATGATTTGGATACGAGCATAAGAGGTACAGTTATTAAGTTTGCAGATGACACCAAAGTTTGAGGTGTAGTGGACAGTGAAGAGGGTTACCTCAGATTACAACAGGATCTTGATCAGATCGGCCAATGGGCTGAGAAGTGACAGATGGAGTTTAATTCAGATAAATGCGAGATGCTGCATTTTGGGAAAGCAAATCTTAGCAGGACTTATATACTTAATGGTAAGGTCCTAGGGAGTGTTGCTGAACAAAGAGACCTTGGAGTGCAGGTTCATAGCTCCTTGAAAGTGGAGTCACAGGTAGCTAGGATAGTGAAGAAGGCGTTTGGTATGCTTTCCTTTATTGGTCAGAGTATTGAGTACAGGAATTGGGAGGTCATGTTGCGGCTGTACAGGACATTGGTTAGGCCACTGTTGGAATATTACGTGTAATTCTGGTCTCCTACCTATTGGAAAGATGTTGTGAAACTTGAAAGGGTCCAGAAAAGATTTACAAGGATGTTGCCAGGGTTGGAGGATCTGAGCAACAGGGAGTGGCTGAACAAGCTGAGGCTGTTTTCCCTGGAGCGTTGGAGGCCAAGGGTTGACCTTATAGAAGTTTACAAAATTATGAGGAGCATGGATAGGATAAATAGACAAAGTATTTTCCCTGGGGTTGGGGAATCCAGATTTGGAGGGCATAGGTTTAGGGTGAGAGGGGAAAGATACAAAAGAGACCTAAGGGACAACTTTTTCACGCAGAGGGTGGTACATGTATGGAATGAGCTGCCAGAGGATGTGGTGGAGGCTGGTAAAATTGCAACAATTAAGAGGCATTTGGATGGGTATATGAATATGAAGAGTTTGGAGGGGTATGGGCCGGGTGCTGGCAGGTGGAACTAGATTGGGTTGGGATATCTAGTCGGCATGGACAGGTTGGCCCGAAGGGTCTGTTTCCATGCTGTACATCTCTATGACTCTATGACTGTATAAGTGACAATTTGTGGATGAAATTTTAAAATATCTTACCATACAGCAGATGTACTGTGAGCAAAATGGGCCCTGAAATATGCCTCCACATGTTGCATCTGAGTGACATGCAGTAGTGGGTGCGGAGTTGGGTTAATTGTTTACAAGCCAAACAACCTTGTTAATGAGAAAAAAACTTCATGAAAACACCTTTGGGTTTCGGAGCTTTTCAGATTTCGGGCTTTCGGGTAAAGGGTTATCGATGTGTACAATGAAAGGGGAGTGGACAGTTCTCCAAGCTCAGCATTTCTCTGGTTTGATTTTGTTTTTTTTTTGGCATTCTGACTATTCACTGAAAGCAGTCAGTCAGTTTTGAGGTTGATTCAAGAAACAATTACATGGAAGAGGGTGTTCCATGCTGCCATTTCTCTCTCTCTCCTATAAGACCCTGTGTTTGATTTCTTCTTTTGTGCCAAGGGGTGTTTATGGGGATTGTTACAAACATTTGGAACAGTATCATTAAATTGGGATAATCTGTTGGGTTTTTGGATAGGTTAAGTTTTTCGGTATTCTGTTCTCTTTTGTTTGTGCTTCATTCCGTAATCTTGAAAATAAATTCTGTTTTGTTTAAATCTAAGTGGTTTGACCAGCACCTCTCTCCTGGAATATCCATGTTACACCTGCTTAAAGCAATTAGCAAAGTTAGGGTGAGGGCTACCTTCTTGAAATGTTTTGAGAGGGTCTGGCCTGGTCCATAACATCAGTCAAAAAGTTTGCAATTCTCAAAGTGCCCAGTACTTTGCCAGATTGTCTATGTGTACAATGAAAGGGAAGTCCCAGCTCAGCTTTTCTCTGGTTTGATTTTAGTTTTTTTTGGCACTCTGACTATTCTTGAATCAGCCTCAAAACTGCCAGATTTATTATCTACTATCTCTTTATACTTTGATCTATTTCCCCTGATCACCAATGACCAGGTTTTCCCTTGGTCCCTGACTAATAATGCTGTCTTTAGTAACGCAGGGATTTCCAGTCATGACATCACTTGAACAGCTGCTACCTAAACAAGTAAACTGTAAGAGATACGTGAAGCACACTATTTTCCTCAAAGTTTGCAAGATACTCAGTAAGTTGTAATCTCTAATTTTCTCCCTTCTCCTCATTCCAAACATTGTCATTTCTTTGTGCAGTAAATGGAGTCAGAGAGCTGAAGAAATGGATCAGGTGAAGTCATTCTGCACCAACTCGCATGAAAGAAGCCCACATTTTAACAAAATACTAACAACATGGATTCTGGCCAGCGTTAAAGAAAGCAAGCAAAGGGTGTTGATAAGAGTAAACAAGAAAAAACTGGTTCCATCATTAGCAAGGAAGATACAGATTTAAGCCCATGTGAAAATTAGATGAGATAATTTTGGCAACAACATCAAGTTGTTGTGATCAGGAATTCACTACTTGAAAAACTGTATCAGATTCAAGTCCAACTTTTAATTAGAAACAAACAAAGAGGCAAATAAACCAAAAGGAAGTATTTGTGTGGCTGTGGGGAAAGAAGCAGGAAGCTGGATTAATTGGATACACATTCAGATAGTTGGCAAAAACATCATGGGCTGAATGGCCTTCCTCCGCAATGTCAGTCAGAAAGCAGGCAGCACAATGATAATGCAACTGGACTGGCAATACAGTGTTAAAAACAATGACTGCAGATGCTGGAAACCAGCGTCGAGATTAGAGTGGTGCTGGAAAAGCACAGCAGTTCAGGCAGCATCTGAGGAGCAGTAAAATCGATGTTTCGGACAAAAGCCCTTCATCAGGAATACAGGCAGAGAGCCTGAAGGGTGGAGAGATAAGTGAGAGGAGGGTGGGGGTGGGGAGAAAGTAGCATAGAGTACAATAGGTGAGTGGGGGAGGGGATGAAGGTGATAGGTCGGAGGGGGGAGGGTGAAGTGGATAGGTGGAAAAGAAGATAGGCAGGTAGGACAAGTCATGGGGACAGTGCTGAGCTGGAAGTTTGGAACTGAGGTGAGGTGGGAGAAGGGGAAATGAGGAAACTGTTGAAGTCCACATTGATGCCCTGGGGTTGAAGTGTTCCGAGGCGGAAGATGAGGCGTTCTTCCTCCAGGCGTCTGGTGGTGAGGGAGTGGTGGTGAAGGAGGCCCAGGACCTCCATGTCCTCGGCAGAGTGGGAGGGGGAGTTGAAATGTTGGGCCACAGGGCGGTGCGGTTGATTGGTGCGGGTGTCCCAAAGATGTGGGCCAGGGTTATCCTCCACAGCAGCTGGTGAAATTTAAATTTAAGCAATAAATCTGGAATTAAAAACTAATCTAATGATGACCATAAAGCAATTGCAAACTTTTTTTGGGATCTCCAAACACAAAATTGCCAATCTTATGCTATGGCCTGGTAAATGGAATTAAGTTCTATTTGAAGATCATTTGAAGTTTGTTCATCATACAAACTAGTTATTGAAGTTTAATATTTGTTGCTGAAAAGCATAATACAAATCCTTACACTTACATGCTGCAATTTAGATTTACAATGGCTACTAGCTATGTGTTCTATATCCTGGTGCCTTGCTCATTAGCATGACTCTTTTCAAAGTGACATTACACCGTAAAAACCCATCTCGTTCACTATTTCTTTAGAAAAGGAGATTTCTTGTTCTGACCTCGTCTGGCCTATAGCTCTGTGGTTAGCTCTTAAAGACCCTTCAAAATAGCCTAGGATGGGTGCTCAGGTGTAAAGGGGCCTAGAAGGGTCGGATTATGTAACCACGGAGGGTGGGAAGCTGTGAATGTAATTGGTCTCTGACTAACTGAAGATCTGAAGGTCTGGGCCTATTATCTCAAAGCTTTAGTTCGACTGATCAGCAGTGATGACAACAAACAGAAGTTTTAAATGTCTAGGGTTGGGCCTAGGATACAGTTTCTTGGTTCATTCATTAGATTGAGCATGTGAACCAAAACACTTGATGTGATGTTATTGCTTTTGTCCCTTTAAGATATCAACATTCAAATGAGCCAAATAACTGGATGCCGTCAAATGACCACAGGCTCTGCTCTGTAACACTCAAATCCCAGGCTGGGTCTGGAGAAGATTCTACATTGTAACTATTAGTTTACTGCAATAAGGAGAGATTTAAGGAAAGGGAATTTGTCATAGAGTTAGATAATAAGGGAATGTGAATGTACTTCAAGCTTAAGTTTCTTTTGAGAGCTGGTTAATTCACTAGGACCAGCTATGAGTAATATCACCCTGGCAAAGTACGATACAAGCTTTCCCTGGGTTACGAACACCTGACTTATGAATGCCCGTACTTACAAACCGACCTCCATAAAGCCTATTGTTTTAAAAAATTGAGTTACATACAATGATTCGTACTAATGAACGGGCGGAGTACTTTGTATGACGCTCAAAAACTGCCCAAGGGAGAACAACACCACGCAGTCATCACCATGTTAAGTCAGATCACGTAAACATTGTTGTGTGCATTGTGTTTTGACTTACATTTTTCATGTATTTACCCTGATGTTTTTAAGATATTTAAGATGTTTTAGGTAAATATATATATATACAATATACTAAGGCAAACATTTGACTACGGCACATTGGCTCAGTGGTTAGCACTGTTGCCTTACAGCACCAGGGACCCAAGTTTGAGTCCAGCCTCAGGCGACTGTCTGTGTGGAGTTTGCACATTCTCCCTGTGTCTGTGTGGATTACCTCCGGGTGCCCTGGTTTCCTCTCACAATCCAAAGATGTGCAGGTTAAGTGAATTGGCCATGCTAAATTGTCCATAGTGTTCAGGAATGTGTAGGTTAGGTGCATTAGTCAGGGGTAAATATAGGGGAGGGGGAATGGGTCTGGGTGGATTACTCTTCGGAGGGTTGGTATGGACTTGTTGGGCCGAAGGGTCTGTTTCCACATTGTAGGAATTCTGTGAAAAAAAAATTGACGCTAGATGTGAATCGTAAGCAACTGTTCTGCCTTATATACAAATTTGACTTACAAACACATTTAAAAATGAAACTCGTTTGTAACCCAGGGACTTCCTGTAGTTTATCGTATAGACGTGTTACTGTAGAATTCCCATTCATTGATAGTCTGTCACATGAAAACCAACCTGCTACAAAGATCCATAACAGAAAACTAACAAAACCAAAGTGAATTCCAGAAGATGCAATGTCTATTAAGAAGGCTATTTTTCTCTGGAAAAATACAATTTGATTGATTTGATTTGATTTGATTTATTGTCACATATACCTAAGTCCAGTGAAAAGCTTTGTTTGCGAGCGTTACAGGCAGATCATAGTAAACAAGGACATACAGATTATAGGATGAAAAACAATTTGGACAGAGTGAGGTATACAGGTTACATTATGCAGGATCTGCATGAGGCAAGAAAAGCATTAACAAGATTAATATTATTTGAAGTTAGAGAGTCCATTCATGAGTCTAACAATGGCAGGGTAAGAAGCTGTTCTTGCACATGCTGATGCATGTGTTCAAGCTTATGTTTTTTCTGCCTGGCAGGAGAGGTTGTAGGAGAGCATTACTGGGGTGGGAGGGATCTTCGATGATGTTGGCAGCCTTTCGGCAGCACTGAGAACTGTAAGTGGATTCCATGGGTGGAAGGTTGGCTTTTGTGATGATATGCGCTGTGCGTACAACCTTGTGTAGTTTCTTACATTCTTGGGCACAGCAGTTGCCGTATCGGGCCATTATGCACCCGTGCATCTGTAAAAAATTGGTGAGGGTTCTAATGAACATGCCAAATTTCCTGAGCCACATGAGGAAGTGGAAATATTGTTGTCCCTCCCTGACCATCACATCTATGTAGGAAGTTCAGGACAGGCTGGTGGTTATCGTCACTCCTAGGTTGCTCTCAACCGTCTTGACCTCCGCTCTGTTGATGTAGATGGGGGGCATGGTCTCCTCCTTTCTTTCTGAAGTCAGTGATCAGTTCTTTAGTTTTGCAGACCTTGAGAGAGACGTTGTTATCACTGCACCACATCACCAAGCCTTTCTCCTTTCTGTATTCTACTCATCATTGTTTGACATCTGTGCCATCACACTGGTGCCGTCAGTAAATGTGTAGATGGCGTTCATTTGGAATTTGGCTGCACAGTCGTGGGTATACAGGGAGTACAATGGGGGCTGAGAACCCATCCTGGGAATCTTCAGTGTTGAGTGTCATCATGGAGGAGGTGCAGTTGTCTATCTTCACTGATTACGGTCTGTGGGTCAGGAAGCTGAGGATCCAGTTGCAGAAGGCAAGCAGAGACCATGGTCATGGTGTTTTCAGATCAGTCTGGTGAGGATAATGGTGTGGAAGGTGGAGTAGGAGTCTGTCATAGATGTCCTTCTTTTCTAGATGTTCCAGGAATGAGTGCAGGGCTAGGGAAATGGCATCTGCTGTGGCCCTGTTACGTCGCTAGGCAAACTATAAGGGATTGAGGCAGGCCGGGAGACTAGAGTTGATGTGGGCTATGACCAGCCTCTAGAAGCACTTCATGATTATGGAGTCAGAGCCACTTGGCAGTAGTCATTAAGGCACGTTGCGTGAGCTTTTTCAGGTACTGGGATGAAGGTGGTCTTCTTGAAGGAGGTGGGGAATTTGGCTTGTAGGAGGGAGAGGTTGAAGATATCAGTAAATACTCCACTAGTTGGTCTGCACAGGAGCTGAGTGCATGCCTGTGGACTCCATCCAGGCCTGTCGCTTTCCTTGGTCTGACTCCCATGAAGACTGATCTGACATCTGCAGCAGTGATGGAGAATGCTGGTTTCATTCTGGTCAACATTTCTAAATCAACATCACTAAAATAGATAGTCTGATCATTATCACACGGCTGTTAATGCGATGTTACCATGTGTGATTTTAATGCTGTGTATCCTACATTGTGACACTAATATGGAGATGGAATTTGAATGAATAGGAAAGGTTTAGAGGGATATGGGCCAAAGGCAGGCAAATCGGACTAATTCAGTTTTGGATACCTAGTAAGCAGAGATTAGTTGGATTAAAGGATCTGTTTCTGTGTTGTATGACTCTATAACTAAGGATGAGGAGATTGAAGGAGGAAAGGATGAGGAAGATAGTTTGATTAGAAAAGTAGGATTTTAAGTTTGGTGGAGAGGTTGGGGATATGCTGAAATATCATAAACCTGCAAACTCATGAGCACAGCTCCAATCAATGAAAGAAACATATTAAAACCAGTGGATTCATGGCATGAGATGAATCTGGTGATATGGGCAGGTACTTTAATTGATGGAATGAGCTAAACTGGAGTTAGAATCACAATTAGCACTGGGGATATTAAGTGAAGGAACAAAGAGATCAGCAAAGGAGGGGGTAATGAATGATAATGGATAGTATTAGAGGACGGAGCAACTCAAAAGAGAACTGCTCTCTGGGTTTCCTCTTGTATAATCTTTATACGGAATGACGTTGTCAGTTCCTTAGAACATAGAACATAAAACAGTACAGCACAGTACAGGCCCTTCAGCCCCCACTGTTGTGCCGACCTTTATCCTACACTAAGATCAGACTAACCTCCATATCTTTCATTGTACTGTCTTCCATGTGCCTACCCAAGAGTCGCTTAAATGTCCCTAATGTATCTGACTCTACTACCACTGCTGGCAATGTATTCATGCATCCACCACCCTCTGACATCTCCCCTAAACATTATGCCCCCTCACGATAGCCATTTCTGCCTTGGGAAAAAGGCTATGACTATCCATTCTGTCTATGTTTCTCATCATCATGTACACCTCTATTAAGTCACCTCTCATCCTTCCTCACTCCAATACACAAAGCCTTTGCTCCCTCAATCTTTCTTCATAAGATGTCCCCTCCAGTCCAGGCAGCATCCTGGTAGATCTCCTCTGCACCCTCTCTAAAACTTCTACATCCTTCATGTAATGAGGCAACCAGAACTGAACACAATATTCCAAGTTGGTCTAACTGAGGAGCTCAGTATAATCTCATGGCTCTTAAACTCAATCTCCCTCCTAATGAAGGCCACACACCTTACACCTTCTTGACAACCCTATCAACTCAGGTAGCAACTTTGAGGGATCTATAGGCAGGGACCCCAAGATTCCTCCACACTGCCAAGAATCCTGCCTTCAAACCACCCTTCCAAAGTGAATTGGTTCACACTTTTACAGTCTGAACTCCATATGCCATTTATCAACCCAGTTCTCCATCCTGTCAATGTACTGTTGCAATCTACAACAACCCTCCACATTATCTACCACTCTACCAACCTTTGTGTCATCAGCAAACTTTACAAACCCACACTTCCACTTCCTCATCCAAGTCATTTATAAAAATCACAAACGGCAGAGGTTCCAGAACCGATCCTGGCGGAACACCACTGGTCACCGAATTCCAGACTGAATACTTTCCAGCTACCAACACCCTCTATCTTCTATGGGCCAGCCAATTCTGTATCCAGACAGCCAGATTTTCCTGTATCCCATGCTTCCTTACTTTCTGAATGAGTCTACCATGGGGAACATTATCAAAAGCCTTGCTAAAATCCATGTGCACCACATCCACTGCTCTACCTTCATCAATGTGTTTTGTCACATCCTCAAAGAATTCAATAAGGTTTGTGAGGCATGACTTGCCCCTCACAAAGCCATGCTGACTATCTCTAATCAAACTATGTTTTTCCAAGTAATCATAAATCCTGTCTCTTAGAATCCTCTCCAATACATTACCCATCACAGATTTGAGCCTGATTGGTCTGTAATTCCCAAGGTTATCCCCCTATTCCCTTTCATGAACAATGATCTGGCACTTCTCCAGTGGACAGTGAGGAAGTAAAGATCATTGCCAAAGGCGCAGCGACTTCTTTCCTCACTTCCCGTAGTATATAACACCTGACCCAGTGGATTTATTTATCCTTATGATTTTTAAAATTTTCCTTCTTAACAACCACATGTTCAAGTATATGAGTCTATTTCACGCTATCCTCAGAAATGTCAAGGAGGATTTATCTATAGAGTCAGTGTGGGTGGAAGTCAGAAACAGGAAAGGAGCAGTCACTTTATTGGGAGTTTTCTGTAGACCCCCAATAGAAAGAGAGACACAGAGGAGCAGATTGGGACCTCCTCCAATTCAAGGCACAAGTTCTCTCCACTATCCCTGATCAGCCCTACCTTCACTCTTGTCATCCTTTTGTAAGTGTGGAATGCCTTAGGATTTTTCCTTAATCCTAACCACTAAAGTTATTTCATGCCCCTGCTAGCTCTCCTCAGTCCATTCTTCGGTTCCTTCCTGGCTATCTTGAAACCCTCCAGAGCCCTGTCTGATCCTTACCTCAAGTAAGTAACTTATGTAAGCTTCCTTCTTGCTCTTGACTAGATGTTCCACATCCCTTGCGACCCAAGGATCTTTCAACCTACAATCCCTCCCTTGCCTCAGTGGGACAAACCTATCCAGCACTATCAGCTAGTGCTTTTTAATCAACTTCCACATTTCAGTTGTGCACTTCCCTGAGAACATTTGTTTTCAATTTAGACACCCCAGTTCCTGCCTAAAGCATTGTAATTCCCACTCCCCCAATTAATTACTTTCCTATACTGTCTGCTCCTATTCCTCTCCATGAATAAAGTAAAGGTCAGGCAGTTGTGATCACTATCACTGAAATGCTCTTCCACCTGGCATGGTTTGTTGTCAAGCACCAAATCCAATATGGCCTCCCCTCTATTCAGTAGTAGAAAGTGAGGACTGCAGATGGACCACATTATCTACATACTGAGTCAGGAACCCTTTCTGGAAACACCTGACAAAAACTGCTCCATCCAAACTATTTGAACTAAGGAGGTTCAATCAATGTTAGGGAAGTCGAAGTCACCCCGACAACAACCTTGTTATTTTATCACCTTTCCAAAATTTGCCTCCCAATCTGCTCCACCGTGTCTCTTTTGCTATTAGGGAGTCTGTTGCCACTTCTGATGACCCTTCAATCAACTTGACCATCAAGACTGTAGTCATTTTTTCCTCTTAATTGAAACAAAGCCCTTTTGTACTCACTGCATATAAAATGTCAGTGTAAAGAATTTTGATCCTACACATAACCAACCTTACACATATAACTAATTCTTCCAGCATTATACATTCTCTTGATTCAGACTTACAGCCTAGCTGTCTAAACTAACAACACAATGACATTTGAAAGATTTCATTCATTCCATTATCAATCACTTCTGTTTTCCCTCAAGTCCCCTTTCAAGCTATAGCTCAGATATCTTAATTACAAAATGACAGACAAACAAAATGCATATATTACATCAAGAGAGAATTATCTGTGGAGAACTGATGTTCGGAATAATAGGTGAAACATGTCAGAAAATCATCAAGTATCAGATTGTTTTCAGAGTTGAAATATTGTTTTCTTCACTAACGGTTGACAGTTTCTTGTCAAGTTTCTCCCCTCAAAATGTCTCCATTTAAACAGTTAACCTGCTTCCATTATCATTTCTATCCACAACCCTGATGTGATGAGTAAGTAGAATTAGTCAAACTTTTCAAGGCTTTGAATTGGGCAAAGGCCTACAATTTTGATTGGTACAACCTGCTTTTCTGGACTACCGAGCTGTATATCCTTCGAGTGGGATTCCACAAGGATTCTGATCAGTGATTAAATCCATGTACCTTCAATTTAATGCAGGTAGCATGCAAATTCACACTGTCTATTCTTTTGAAAGTTTGCAGTCTGCAGGCAACATTAATGTTATCATACATTGATTGCAATATTAGCAGGGATTCCAAAGTTGTAGCTTCTGAGCATCACTCAAACTTTCACTGCACTGGTTAAATCAAACGGGAAGGGACATGATGGTTGGGACAAATGATGGCACTCATGGAGGAAGTAAGTCTCTCCGGGAAAGTGGTGTAGAATGGCACAACATGAGTTAAAACTGTCTCCAAGGCTTCATATTGTGAAATGAAGATTTTGGTGGAAGAGTTGGAAAATCAAAGTGATGTCTACCATCTATAGGGAGATGACTTCCTCCCCCTCCGCCCAGATATTGGAAGCTGATAAGTTTGGTGGTCAATGCCAGGCGCCAATCCCACAAATCTTGATTTAGAGCCACAAGAAAGTCAATGAGTGATAAAGATCAGTGAATTCATCTTCAAATGTCATAACCTACCAACTGCAACTGCAGCTTCAGTCACTGCTTAAATAACCACAGACCATTTGACATTCTAACCTACTGACAACTTTTAAACATCAGGCTTCACATTCATTTACTGCACCTTCCTCTCATACACCTGGCACTGTTGCAAAAACCATACCCACTTTGTACAGCTAGCACACAATGCCAACTGTTCAACATGGCAACCACATCAGCCAAAAAGATTACACAACACTCACTCATGGACATGTTCTTTCTTGGAAGACAAGATGATATACCACAGGAGACAATAGAAGCCAATTAGAGCACTTGAATGTCCTAATCATCATGGAGTAGAGGAACTTTGTGAATTACGCAATGAAGCAAACATCTCCGTTCCAACCCTTACAGAGACAGAAGCATTAAGGTTCTTCTCCATAGTCATCTTCAGAACCATAGAATCAGCCATGATCACATTGAATGGCAGAGCAAGTTCAACAGGTCATATAGCCTATTCTTGCTCCTTCATCTTATGTTCACCAGCAGTGTACTCTTTGCCCTACTCTGAGGTTAGAAGTTGGCAGATTTAAGAAGAGATATGTTCATGGATACTTCACATGTTTTTCACAGAATTTGTTGAATTTCTGGACAAGTCTGTGTTTTTCTGAAAGTCCTTCTCCTCCCTAATCCAGGAACTTGTCCTGTCCTGTATGAACTCTGTCCAAACCATACTATATTCCAAGAGAAGTACCAACAAGGGCAAGAAGAACTGTGTGCAACTGATTTGCATCAATGTATTGAGATCAGTGAATGATCTTTCAACCACACTCCTTGTAGACCTCTGAAACATGAAACCAATACCAAAAATACCAAACGCTTGTGAAATCATAGCAAGGACAAGAAGAGTTGCACAGTGACTAACCTAGAAGTAGTTGAACCTTGAAATGGCATTGGTAGAGGGGAGGGGAGGTTGTGGAGCCGAGGCATCCCTTCCTACTGCTGAAGGTGTATAAAGGGTAACAGCAGGCACTAGCTGGAGCATGGAGCTCAATCATTGTACAAATGGCACCAAACAAACAAATTGACATCATGGTCTGCCTGTTTTGGAAAGTTGGAGAAGATATTTATTGTGTGCACACTACTGATACAGCTTTGGCTGCCATGCACCCCACATGCTGGCAGGTGAAACTAGATTGGTTGGGATATCTGGTCAGCATGGACGGTTTGGACTGAAGGGTCTGTTTCCGTGCTGTGTCTCTCTATGACTCTATGACTCTATGTACACCATTTTTGAGATCGAAGGGAATTGTAACACTGAAAAATGAGTGTCAATGAGCCCAGGTTTTGATTGCAGGATTTGTGAAATTTTTCCTTTAATCATGACCTTTGACTGCAGTTTCACCCTCTCTATTCTATCAAAAGCCCTCTGAGACAAGTGTGAAGTATGATATTATTATAATATATCACTATACTTAATCTCTAGCTTGTATAATTTGCCGCACTACAGGGATATTGTGATCTGGTAATGATTCAGAGAGACATAAATTGTGAGAATTGCTAGTGAGCACAAAGTGAGATTTCCCATTATTCTCCAATGGAATGAAAATTCATTGATTTCAAAGGAAGAATGGCATCATGTAGTATCAGGCAGTAACATGAAGAGTTCCTTCACAAAAGCAGCCAGCAATGAGACATCAAATACGAAGGAATCATTCTGACTGATTTAATACTGAATGGTTGCTTTCAATTTAACATCCTTTGATAGGGTACAACATCTAATAGTTACTGTTGATAGTTCATGAGGAGAGATGTATGTGGAACTCTTTGATATCACATGTATTACAATTCCTTACTAAATAATAGATCCATTAAGGCTGCGGTTCAATTCTGCAACACAACATTGCGAACCATTTATCTTTCTCTGCTCTTCTCTTCCCTCCTGTTGATATCGGCTCAGATTTTCACAGGATGTGATAGCAAGGCACAGGTTGCTTCCTTTGCTTGATTGCTACTTTAATGAGGTTACCATATGTTATCATGTCTGGGACTTTTTGGCTAAAGGTTAATCTGTGAACTTTTTTGTCCCTCTCTGCATGTTTATTTAGATGATCATACTTGACTTTGCTGACAGTCTATGAAGCACACAGAAGCTGACTTATTTCAAAAATATTTGCAGTGGGTTATGAGATGTCTTCCCCTGCGATATAACAAGCCAGTGTGGGAGTGCAGAGTACAGGCTAGGTCGACACCAAAATCATTTAACAGAGGCAGGCGAGGACCTCATTCCAGGACTCCTGTCTCATTCCTGGTGCCAGAAATTTCCAAGACCTAGCCTGTACTCTGCACTCCCACACTGGCTTGTTATATCGCAGGGGAAGACATCTCATAACCCACTGCAAATATTTTTGAAATAAGTCAGCTTCTGTGTGCTTCATAGACTGTCAGCAAAGTCAAGTATGATCAACTAAATAAACATGCAGAGAGGGACAAAAAAGTTCACAGATTAACCTTTAGCCAAAATGTCCCAGACATGATAACATATGGTAACCTCATTAAAGTAGCAATCAAGCAAAGGAAGCAACCTGTGCCTTGCTATCACATCTGTGACAACTTGCAAATGTCCCAAAATGCTTCACAAGTAATGAAATATCTTTCAACATTGTCATTGTTATGATGTGTTGAGAAAACAGTTTGCCCACAGGAGGTTCCCACAATGAGTATGTATATGATGTATTTCTTTATCATGTTAATTAAGGGGTATTCATTGGCCCAGGATATCCTGAAATATTTCCACACTTTTCTTCAAAATAGTGCTATGGAAGCTTTAACATCCAGTCAGGAGGAAAAACAATGGAACTGCATTTCCCATTCAAGAAATGTGTGGCTCAGGAAACTGACAGAACCTTTGGTGGATCTGGATTTACATCGTTCTCAGAGATACATTGCTTTCAACCCATTTAATCATATACAATGTCACATTTACTGATAAAAAAATACAATAACTGCAGGTATTTAATATCATACAGTTACTTAGCACAGAAATAGACCCTTCAATCCAACCCATCCGTGCTGACCAGATATCCTAAATTAATCTAGTCCCATTTGCCAGCATTTGGCCCACATCGCTCTAAACGCTTCCTATTCATGTACCCATCCTGATGCCTTTTAAATGTTGTAATTGTGTCAGCTTCCACCAATTCTCTCTGATAGCTCATTCCATACACACACCACCATCTGCATGAAGAAAATGTCCCCTAGGTTCCTTTTACACCTTTTCCCTTTCACATTAAACCTATATCCTCTAGTTTTGAACTTCCCTGTCCTGGGAATAAAAACCTTGGTTATTCACCTAACCATGCCTCTCATAATTTTATAAATCTCTATGTGAGAATGGAAAATTGAACCTTCATGAAACTGTGTTTCTGATTATTTCCTAAAGACAGGGTTTATTTACTGAGATATGAAATATAAGCACGTGCAGAAAAGAAATGACAGACTATTTTACCAAATAAACATGAACCTGCAAGGTAAGATGGATGAATTCAAGATTATCAATGGGTTTGGTAAGGTAGACATAGAGAAAATGTTTACACTTGCATTGGAGACAGAGGGAGAAAATTACAAGTGGGGTGGGGGCAGATGCTTAATCTCCCTGAAAGGAAAATCAGCAGTGAGCTGCTGGAAGGGAATGAAACCCAGTCACAGCCATAGCTCAAGATATCACCTCAACATGGGACTTTCTGGTGCTCAATCAGGGGGACGTCCCATCCTTGGGAGCTGCCAGCTAATCTGATTTGAGTGGCAGATTCATCACAACCGACAATGCCAACACTCAGTACCTGGCACTGTCAGGACAGCCAAAAGTATCTGGAGGAGGACTCTGGCTGCCCCAAGAAGTGAAGTTCTGGGATTTTAGGGCGAGGAAAGATCTTACAGCTCAGGGAAGAGGGAGAGGTGGTGGGGAGCGCTGAATAATGGATGGGGTGGCATATCAGAGGATGGCACCTCCAAAACACACAGGATACCTTCGAAAGGAGGGGTGCACAGTACCATAGGATATAGGAGCTGAATTAGGCTTTTCAGCCCATCGACTCTGCTCTGCTTGACTGATATCTCAACCCTATTCTCCTGCCTTCTCTCTGTAACCCTTCCTGACCCTTTTCATGTAGGTGTGTAAAAACAGCCTGCTTGCTCCCATCCGGCTGCCAAATGTTGTCCTGGGCAGCTTAGTATCAGGGTTAATCAAAACTTATAACAAGCTCAGTTTCATAGAGATGTACAGCATGGAAACAGACCCTTCGGTCCAACCTGTCCATACCAACCAGATATCCCAAACTAATCTAGTCCCACCTGCCAGTACCTGGCCCATATCCCTCCAAACCCTTCCTGTTCATATACCCATCCAAATGCCTCTTAAATGTTGCATTGTACCAGCCTCCACCACATCATCTGGCAGCTCATTCCATACCCGTGCCACCCTCTGCATGAAAAAGTTGCCCCTTAGGTCCCTTTTATATCTTTCCCCTCTCACCCTAAACCTATGTCCTCTAGTTCTGGACTCCCGACCCCAGGGAAAAGACTTTGTCTATATACCCTAACCATGCCCCTCATAATTTTGTAAACCTCTTTAAGGTCACCCCTCAGCCTCCGACACTCTAGGGAAACCAGCGTCATCCTGTTCAGCCTCTCCCAATAGCTCAAATCCTCCAACCCTGGCCACATCCTTATAAATTTTTCTGAACCTTTTCAAGTTTCACAACATTTTTCTGTTAGGAAGGAGACCAGAATTGCACACAATATTCCAACAGTGGCCTAACCAATGTCCTATACAGCTGCAACGTGACCTCCCAACTCTTGTACCCAATACTCTGACCCATAAAGGAAAGCATACCGAACGCCTTCTTCACTATCCTATCTACCTGCGACTCCACTTTCAAGGAGCTATGAACCTGTATTCCAAGGTCTCTTTATTCAGCAACACTCCCTAGGACCTTACCATCAAGTGTATAAGTTCTGCTAAGATTTGCTTTCCCAAAATACAGTACCTCGCATTTATCTGAATTTAACTCCATCTGCCACTTCTCAGTCCATTGGCCCATCTGATCAAGATCCTGTTGTAATCTGAGGTAACCCTCTTCACTGTCCACTACACCTTTAATTTTGGTGTCATCTGCAAACTTACTAACTGTATCGCTTATGCTCGCATCCAAATCATTTATGTAAATGATGAAAAGTAGAGGACCCAGCACTGATCCTTGTGGAAATAAATAAATATTCAATCCAGTTTGGCAAACAGAATTGAGGAGAATACAAAGGAATTTTACAAATATATTAAGGACAAAAGGGTAACTAGGGAGAGAATTGGACCCCTCAAAGATCAGCTAGGCGGCCTTTATGTGGAGCTGCAGAAAATGGGGGAGATACTAATTGAGTATTTACTGGTCACAGGCCTCCACTCTGAAAAACAATCCTCCACCACCACCCTCTGTTACTCCACTGGTCACAGGCTTCCAGTCTAAAAAACAACCCTCCACCACCACCCTCTGTTACTCCACTGGTCACAGGCTTCCAGTCTAAAAAACAACCCTCCACCACCATCCTCTGTTACTCCACTGGTCACAGGCTTCCAGTCTAAAAAACAACCCTCCACCACCACCCTCTGTTACTCCACTGGTCACAGGCTTCCAGTCTAAAAAACAACCCTCCACCACCACCCTCTGTTACTCCACTGGTCACAGGCTTCCAGTCTAAAAAACAACCCTCCACCACCACCCTCTGTTACTCCACTGGTCACAGGCTTCCAGTCTAAAAAACAACCCTCCACCACCACCCTCTGCCACCTTTGAGCCAGATCTATATCCAAATGGTGAGTTCTCCCTGTATTCCATGAGATCTAACCCTGTTGATTCAGTCTCCCATGGGGAAACTTGTCGAATGCCTTACTGAAGTCCATATAGATCACATCTACTGCTCTGTCCTCATCAATCCTCTTTGTTACTTCTTCAAAAAACTCAATCAAGTTTGTGAGACATGATTTCCCACGTACAAAGCCATGTTGACTATCACTAATCAGTCCTTGCCTTTCCAAATACATGTACATCCTGTCCCTCAGGATTCCCTCCAACAACTTGCCCACCACCGATGTCAGGCTCACCAGTCTATAGTTCCCTGGCTTGTCCTTACTGCCCTTCTTAAACAGTGGCACCACGTTTGCCAACCTCCAGTCTTCCGGCACCTCACCTGTGACTATCGATGATATAAATATCTCAGCAAGTGGCCCAGCAATCACTTCTCTAGCTTCCCACAGATTTCTTGGGTACACCTGATCAGGTCCTGGGGATTTATTCACCTTTAACCGTTTCAAGACATCCATCACTTCCTCCTCTGTAATCTGGACATTTTGCAAGATGTCATCATCTATTTCCCTACAGTCTATATCTTCCATATCCTTTTCCACAGTAAATACCGATGCAAAATACTCAATTAGTATCTCCCCCATTTTCTGCAGCTCCACATAAAGGCCGCCTAGCTGATCTTTGAGGGGTCCAATTCTCTCCCTAGTTACCCTTTTGTCCTTAATATATTTGTAAAATTCCTTTGTATTCTCCTCAATTCTGTTTGCCAAACTGGATTGAATATTTATTTATTTCCATATGATGGGGAGGCTGCTGATCTCAGCACCTGTCTTGTATAATCCTCCAGACTATGTGTTCAGCTTGGGGGTGATGGATGGTAATGTAATCAATGCCTCCCCTCCCATTTTATGTGCTTTCTACTGAAAACACAACCACCAGGGTCATGTGTTATCCATCCTCAGAACTAAGGGTTGTAATTACAAGATTGTCACGGAATAAACCCAATGGAAATAAAATCAGGAGAGATCTCTTTACCCGAAGAGTGATTAGAATGTGGTACATTCCAAAGTGAGGCGTAGCTGAGGTGACCAATATAGCTTTATTCAAAAGTATTGCAAGACACGTTTGAGGAAAAAAAGCAATGGAATAATTTGCAACAGCGTTAGGATGGAGTGCAGTGGAACAAAGTTCATGTAGGGCATAAGCACCAGCGGTGGGCAGGTTATGAGCTGCATGACCTATTTTTAAGCTGCAAAAATATGTAAATTTAGATAAAGGAAGAAAGAATTAAATTTAAATAATTTCTTGCATGACCTGAGGAGATGACAAAACTTTTTATATCCAATTAATTATTTTTGAAGTGCAGTCATCGTTGTGATGTAGAAAATGTGGATACCAATTTGTGTGCAACTCAGTCCCACACAAACATGATAATGTCCATATAATCCATTTTAATAATGTTGTTAAGGTCGAATATTGGCCAAGGACCTGGGGCGAAAGCCTCTGCTCTCCCTCAGACTATCGAAAGATACTTCAATGCTTGAGACACATTAAGCTACCAAATCAAATTATGTTCTCTCTAATTGATGTTGACAGGTTAAACAGTTAGAAATGAGGGTTTGGAGCCAGGCTGAAGTCTGATGATGTCAAAATGGCATAAAATGGCTTAACTGCAGAATGAATTGAGGATGACAAGTTTAATTAAACAGTTCCTTAAGTTCATTGTGAAAGATGCCTTGAGGAGGCAGCCAGCTGTGAGATGAATACCATCAAAAAGTGATGTCCGTCTTGGCTCAATTGGTTGCTCTCTTGTCTGTGAGTCAGTAACTGGCAGATCCTAATCATTCTTCAAGGACTTTAGCGTTTAATGCAGCACTGAAGGAAGTGGACTGTCAGAGATGCCATCTATTAGAAACAACACTAAACCAAGATCCTGCCTGACCTCACAGGTGAATGTAAAAGATCCCGTAACATCATTTATGAAACAGCAGTGCAGTGTTCCCTATATCCTGGCTAATATTCATCCTCAAATAACAGATGATCAGGAATAGGAGCAGGAGGAGGCAATAGGGCCCCCCCTCTCTGCTCTACCATTCAATAAGGTCATGGTTGATATTACTCTTCAACTCTATTTCCCTACTCAAATGCTGCATTGAATTCTCATCTATGGGGTTTTTTTTAAATGGCTACTGTGTTGTCTCCACTGCATCAATGTTGGGCCCAGAGAGCTAACACAGTTCATGCAGAAAAAGCAGCTGGACCTCTTCCATGTCATGCTCTCTATCACCACCTCGCAATGCATAAAGAAATGCAATTGGGATAGGATGAGGTCCTCAACTAAACAGTTCAAGGCCTCTGAGGGCCCAAGGGTACAAGGCCACCCAACATCTACACTGCCTCATCAAACTTTAGGTAGTTCTGGGAAAGGTGGAAAGGCAGCAGGACAGCCTGTCCCCAACTTAAAACCCACTCGTGGGGAACACAGAATCTGTGGAAAACTTGGACTGGCCATTGTCTTAAAGATTTTTAATGACTGAGCATCTACAGCTCCCCAAGGTAAAGAATCCAGGAAGTTTGTGGAGTAGATATATCTCAACGAATAAGAAAAATGCCAAAGGATGGAACTACTATTGACAGTTCACAGGAAATGCTAAAGAAAGTGTCAAAACTTTACTTAAAAGAAAAAAAAGTCTATAATTATGCAAAGGCAACCTGCATGTCAGAAAACTTGATGAAATGTAACAAGGCAAAGAATAATCAAAAATGTAATGAAGGATGAGAAGTTAGAGTATGAGAGAAAGCTAGCCAGAAATATAAAAACCAATAGTAAGATATCCCATAAATTAAAAAGAAGACAAGTCAACAAAGTGAGCAATAGTCCTATAGAATATGATGTTATAGAATAAATAGTAGAACGTAAGGAAATGGCAGGTGAGTTGAGGAAGTATTTTGCATCAGTCATCACTTTAGAATATACAAGTAACATCCCAGGTGCAGTGATAAATCATGAAATGGAAGAGTTAGAACAACTCAGGTAAATCACAACTACCATACCGAGCAAACTATTGGAGCTGCCAAGTGTCTGGGTCTGATGGACTTCATTCGAGGACCGGGAGAAAAAGTCATTCATGAAATAGTTGATACATTGGTTTTAATTTCCAAGGCTCCCTTGATCCTGGGACAGTGTCATTAGATGGAATATAGCAAACTTTATTCAAAAAGCAGGGAGACAAAAAACAGGAGCAACTGTTACTATCCTAACAGAACAGTTAGCATGGCAAACGCCCACAGAGTTAAAACTACACGATGAGATGGAAAAACCATCAGAGGCACAGCAATACTACAAGATGTACCACAAGGCAATGCATGTGAGAGTTAAAAATGTAAATATTATTAGCAATCAACCAACTTCACTTTTGAGACTCAATGAATGTCCCAACCTGAACTACATCAGAACAGTTGGTGGGGTGGGGTTGATTGACAATATAGTTATGTAAGTGAATGCAAATGGGTTAACCATCACAAAAAAGCCTGCAGGGAGATGTTGCAAGATGTCAAGCTTTTGAAGTCATGATTTGGAGATGCCGGTGTTGGACTCGGGTGTACAAAGTTAAAAATCACACAACACCAGGTTATAGTCCAACAGGTTTAATTGGAAGCACACTAGCTTTCGGAGCGTCGCTCCTTCATCACGTGATAGTGGAGGGCTAAATCCTAACACAGAATTTATAGCAAAAATTTACAGTGGGATATAACTGAAATTATACATTGAAAAATTGATTGTCTGTTAAGCCTTTCATCTGTTAGAATACCGTGATAGTTTCACTTCTTTCATGTGTAAATCACAAAACCTTTTTTTAAGAAGTTGCATTCTCAGGTTAGCTGTTAACAATGGGGATAGCTAGACAATATGTTGAAGGCTTCCTCATTTCCCCTTCTCCCACCTCATCCTAGTTTCAAACTTCCAGCTCAGTAACTGTCTCCTTGACTTGTCCAGACTTGTCCGACCTGCCTATCTTCTTTTCCACCTATCCACTCCACCCTCTCCTCCTTGACCTATCACCTTCATCTCCTCCCCCACTCACCCATTGTACTCTATGCTACTCTCTCCCCACCCCCACCCTCCTCTAGTTTATCTCTCCACGCTTCAGGCTCACTGCCTTTATTCCTGATGAAGGGCTTTTGCCCGAAATGTCAATTTCGCTGTTCGTTGGATGCTGCCTGAACTGCTGTGCTCTTCTAGCACCACTAATCCAGTATTTGGTTTTCAGCATCTGCAGTCATTGTTTTTACCTACCTAATATGTTGAAAGTGTTAGCCCCCTGTGTTCTCTGTCTATGCCATGATGTTTAGCTTGATTCTAATCTGAAAAGTGAGATAACGGAGTTTTACATGAATGCATGCAGTTTTTGAGCAAAGTACAATGTAACCCTGCAAGTACAAATTCACCCCACAAAATATATGTGTGCATGTGGGTCTTTGTCTATCTGTATGTGTGTGTCTGTCTGGGTTGGGGGTTTTGAGTGTGAGAAAGCGTATGAGTGTGTGTGCAGTGAGTGCAGTGTCTTAAATCTGTGAGGGGGTGCATGTGTGAGTGTGGGAGTGTGTGTGTCTGTAAGGGTGTGTGTGGGTGTCTGTGTGCATGTCTGTGTATATGTGTGTCCGTGTGTATGTGTGTATAGGAGTGCCTGTGTGTGTGTGAGAGTGTGTGTGTGTAGGAGTATCTGTGCGTGTGTATAGTGCAATGGTGGTCACCTGTAATGTGACATGAACCCAAGGTCCCGGTTGAAGCCCTCCCTATGGGTACTGAACTTAGCTATCAGCCTCTGCTCGGCCACTTTTCTCTGCTGCCTGTCCCGAAGTCCACCTTGGAGGATGGTCACCCGAAGGTCCGAGGTCGAATGTCCTGGACCGCCGAAGTGTTCCCCAACTGGGAGGGAACACTCCTGTCTGTTGATTGTTGTGCGGTGCCCATTCACCCATTGCCGCAGCCTTTGCTCAGTTTCCCCAATGTACCATACCTCAGAGCATCCTTGCTTGCATCTAATAGGTAGACAACGTTGGCTGAGTCACATGAGTACCTGCCATGTACAAGGTGAGAGGTGTCCCCACATGTAATGGTGATATCTAAGTCCACACTCTGACACGTCTTGCAGCGCCTACCATGACAGGGTTGTATGGGGTTGTCCTGAGAGCCGGGCAGCTTGCTACGAACAACGATCTGTTTGAGGTTTGGCGGTTGTTTAAAGGCAAGTAGTGGAGGTGTGGGGAAGGTGCTCATCCTCATTGATAATGTGTTGCAAGCTTTTGAAGATTCTTGTTATACTGCCACTACTCATTCTAATGATGTCATATACATTCTGTGAGTTGAGACAAGGAATTTTACACCACCTTTCAGAGAGAACAGATGTAACTATAGCTCCCCGAGGTCCTTGTATGTAAGCCTCATCAACTGTAATTTAGCTTATTGCTATCATACAATTCTTGGGTGGCAGTGTATTTTGTCAAACAGCCCTTACTCATTCCCATGTGCTCATTCCCACCTCTAGGTACTGCGAGCAATCACCTGAGAAAATATCATAGAGAAACAGATACAGGAGTAGGTCCTTCAGCCCATCCACTACTAAACACGATCATAGTTGATTTTCTGTTACTATGCCGTTCTACCATCCGTGCCTCTTGAAGCTCTAAGTCTCAAGAAATATATCCACTTCACTTTTAAAATTTAGTTCTCTGGGATGTAAATCATTTAGGATTGAAATGAGGAAACATTTCTTCACCCAGAGAGTGGTGAGCTTGTGGAATTCTCCTGCATAGAAATTGGTCAAGGGCAAGACATTGTAAGATTTCAAGAAGGGGTTAGGGATTTAACGCTTGGGGCTAAAGTAATCAAAATATAGGGAGGGGGGGGGCAAACCAGAAACAGGCTATTGAAATCAAAAGAACTGTGGATGCTGTAAATCAGAAACAAAAAACAGAAATTGCTGGTAAACCTCGGCAGGTCTGGCAGCCTCTGGGGAGAGAAATCAGAGTCCAGTGACCCAGTTCTGAGGACAGGTCACTCAACATGAAATATGATTAAGCAGAGCAGACTCAAAGGGCTGAATGGCCTACTCCTGCTCCTAGTTTCTATGTTTCACTGTTAAATATATTCAATGACCTGGCCTCCCCGGTTTTCTTTGGTAGCAAGTTCCACCAGTTCACCAGCCTCTGCGTGAAGATATTTCTCCGCATCTCCATCTGAAGTGGTTGACCACATATCCTGAGACCACGCTACCTGACACCGTGGTCAAGTGAAATGTCATCCCTGCATCTAGTCTGACCAGCCATACAGAATGCTTTATGTTTCAATTACATTTCCTTTCATTCCTCTAATCTCCAGAGTATACAGGCCCAGTTTACTCAATTTCTCCTCATATGACAAGCCTGCCATTCCAAGAATCATTTTGGTCAACATCCACTGCACTGTCTCTATGAGTATAACCTTTCTCGGGTAAGGCGACTAAACAATCACAATTATTAAGTTCTTTTGATTGCAAATAGTTATATCATGGCTTAATTTAACATTTTGACAAAATCTAACTGATTGTGAGGATTAAACTAGAATATATAAATTATTAGTCATACATCATAAGGGATCATTGATATCTCTCTCCATCAGAGACTCAAGAGTTGATTATTCATGGCTTGAGACAGCACCACTGCACAAGCATGGGACAAGGCAAGGATATAGGTTTCCACAAACTACCACAGCAAGAAGATTGAACCTGCATTGTCATAGAGTCATAGAGATGTCCAACTCACCCATGCCGACCAGACTTCAACCCCAGGGCATCAATGTGGACTTCACCAGTTTCCTCATTTCCCCTTCCCCCATCTCACCCTAGTTCTAAACTTCCAGCTCAGTAACTGTCCCCATGACTTGTCCGGACTTGTCCGACCTGCCTATCTCCTTTTCCACCTATCCACTCCACCCTCTCCTCCTTGACCTATCACCTTCATCCCCTCCCCCACTCACCCATTGTACTCTATGCTACTCTCTCCCCACCCCCACCCTCCTCTAGCTTATCTCTCCACGCTTCAGGCTCACTGCCTTTATTCCTGATGAAGGGCTTTTGTCCGAAACATCGATTTCAAAGCTACTTGGATGCTGCCTGAACTACTGTGCTCTTCCAGCACCACTAATCCAGAATCTGGTTTCCAGCATCTGCAGTCATTGTTTTTACCTAGTCCCACCTGCCAACACCTGACCCATATCCCTCCAAACCCTTCCTATTCATATACTCATCCAGATGTCTTTTAAATGTTGCAATTGTACTCGCCTCCACCACTTCCTCTGGGATTTTGGCCAAAATATCTATTTTCCTGTTCCTCGGATGTTGCCTGACCTGCTGTGCTTTTCCAGTACCACTCTAATCTTGCCCACATCCTCTGGCAGCCCATTCCACATACACACCACCCTCTCCATGAAAACTTTGCCCCTTAGGTCTCTTTTATGTCTTTCCCCTCTCACCCTAAACCTATGCCCTCTAGTTATGGACACCCCCACCCCAGGGACAAGACCTTGTCTATTTAGCCTATCCATTCCCCTCAAGATTTTATAAAGCTTGATGACGTCACCTCTCAGTCTCCAAAGTTCCAGGGAAAACAGTCCTAGCCTATGTAACTCCTCCCATAGCTAAATCCCCAGGACCAGATCAAGTGTACCCTAGAACTCTGTGGGAAGCTAGGGAAGTGATTGCTGGGCCTCTTGCTGAGATATTTATTTCATTGATAGTCACAGGTGATGTGCCAGAAGACTGGAGGTTGGCTAATGTGGCGGCACTGTTTAAGAAAGGTAGTAAGGACAAGCCAGGGAACTATAGACCAGTGAGCCTGACGTTGGTGGTGGGCAAGTTGTTCGAGGAAGTCCTGAGGGACAGGATGTACATGTATTTGAAAAGGCAAGGACTGATTAGGGATTGTCAACATGGCTTTGTGCGTGGGAAATCATGTCTCACAAACTTGATTGAGTTTTTTGAAAAAGTAACAAGGAGGATTGATGAGGACAGAGCAGTAGATGTGATCTATATAGATCAGCGAGTCGTTTGATGAGGTTCCCCGTAGGAGACTGGTTACCAAGATTAGATCTCACGGAATACAGGGAGAACTAGCCATTTGGATACAGAACTGGCTCAAAGGTAGAAGACAGAGGATGGTGGTGGAGGGTTGTTTTTCAGACTGGAGGCCTGTGACCAGTGGAATGTCACAAGAATTAAACTTATCATTATTTGTATAAATGATTTGGATGTGCACTTAAGAGATATAGTTGGTAAGTTTGCAGGTGGCACCAAAATTGGAGTTGTAGTGGACACAGCGAAGAAGGTTACCTCTGGTTACAACGGGGCCTTGATGAGATGGGCCAATGGGCTGAGAAGTGGCATATGGAGCTTAATTTAGGTAATTGTGAGGTGCTGCATTTGGGAAATCTTAGCAGAACTTGGACACTTAATGGTAAGGTCCTAGTGAGTGTTGCTGAACAAAGAGACCTCGAAGCGCAGGTTCATAGCTCCTTGAAAGTAGAGTCGCAGGTACATAGGATAGTGAAGAAGGCGTTTGGTATGCTTTCCTTTATTGGTCAGAGTATTGAGTACAGGAGTTGGGAGGTCATGTTGCAGCTGTACAGGACATTGGTTAGGCAACGTTTGGAATATTGCATGCAATTCTGGTCTCCTTCCTATCAGAAAGATGTTGTGAAACCTGAAAGGGTTCAAAAAATATTTATAAGGATGTTGCAAGGGTTGGAGGATTTGAACTATATGGAGAGGTTGAATAGGTTAGGGCTGTTGTTCCTGGAGCATGGGAGGCTGAGGGGTGACTTTATAAAGGTTTATAAAATCATGAGGGGCATGATTAGAGCAAATAGACAAGGTCTTTATCTCTGTGGTGGGGGAGTCCAGAACTAGAAGGCAAAGGTTTAGGGTGAGAGAGGAAAGATACAAAAGAGACCTAAGGGGCAACATTTTTATGCAGAGGATGGTGCATGTGTGGAATGGGCTGCCAGAGGAAGTGCTGGGGGCTGGTACAATTGCAACATTTAAAATGCATCTGGATGGATATATGAATAGGAAGGATTTGGAGAGATATGGGCCGGGTACTGGCAGCTGGGACTAGATTGGGTTGGGATATCTGGTCGGCATGGACAGGTTGGACCGAAGGGTCTGTTTCCATGCTGTACATCTCTCTGACTCTATGACTCTAAATCTTCCAACCTTGGCAACTTCCTTGTAAATCTTTTCTGAAGCCTATCAAGTTTCACAACATCCTCCTGATAGGAAGGAGAACAGAACTGCATGCAATATTCCAAACGTTGCCTAACCAATGTTCTGTACAGCCACAACATGACCTCCCAACCCCTGTACTCAATACTCTGACCAAATTACAAATATATTATTATACATAAAATTAAAAAAGAACAGGATACACTGAAAAGAAATGTATTTGAAAATTATTTTATTACATTTCAGCTTCTACCTTAATCCCTGTGACTACGCCAATCTTTAGTTCGCTGTCTGTAAAATGATTAAAAAGTGAACCATGATCAGTCCTTTCATTTGTTGGCTTAATATAGGAGATTTTCTATGTTGCTGACAGCTTTGCCTGCTTGATAACGTTACAGCTGGATGTTGGAGTTCCTTCATATTTAGTGCCAGATTTGAATTTTTTCCCCAGGGTGAAGGGCTCAATTTCTAGGGACCCAGGTTTGAGGTATGTGGGGTGGAAATTTTAAAAGAGATTTGCGAGGCATGTTTTTCACACAAAGGGTAGTGAGTGCCTGGAATGCATTGCCAGAGGAGATGGTGGAAGCAGACACGAACAGATGTCAGAGGTAGATTCTTTACTTAGACAGTAGTAAGAGCATAGAATGCGCTGCCTGTAACAGCAGTAGAGTCACCAACATCAAGGGCATTTAAATGGTCATTGGATAAACATATGGATGATAATGGAATAGTATAGATTAGATTAGCTTTAGATTGGTTTCATAGCTCAGTGCAACATTGAGGGCTGAAGGGCCTGTACTGTGCTGTAATGTTCTCTACTATACTATACAATAGCAGTATTCAAGAAGCACCTGAATGAATACATGAATAGGAAGGGAATAGAGGGATACAGATCCTGTAAGTGAAGACAATTTTAGTATGGAAGGGCAAAATGTGTTGGCATAGTCTTGGAGGGTTAAAGGACCTGTTCCTATTCTGTATTGCTCTTTGTTCTTGTTTTATGTCAAGAAAGGTGAAATCCACAGCACAGATCTTTCTTCAATGTCAGGATGAGTTTCACCTGTCATCATTGACAATGAAATTCAGGCCAATATTTAAATAACGCAGAGCAATCAATTCCTAATTTCCAGACCAATATCATTTAAAAAAAAGCAAACTCAAAAGTATGGTTTAAATTCTGTGCAGCAGCAAACACCTTCTGACACGGCCCAGCTCTGACAATGATTAATACATTTATAAATTTGTATCATAATTGTTGGGATCTCCAGCCTTTGGGGAGAGAAATAACATTAACATGCAAGGGGATGGATACTGTTGGTCCATGCAACTTTGCACAATTAGGTGGGCCTCCAAGCCAGATGAGGTCAATGGTGTTTCGAATCATTGGCCAGTCAAATCAGGCACTCAAAACCTTTCCATAAAGGCCTCACAAAGTAAATGGCATCTTTGACTAGTCAAATCATGGTATCTACCACGAAGAAACACGAGGGCAGCTGATGCACTGGAACACCATCACCTGCAAGTTCCCTTCCAAGCCTCATACCAGCTTGACTTATAATGATAGCACTGTTCCATCACTGTCTTTGGGTCAAATCCTGGAGCTGAATTCCTAACAGCACTGTCATTTACTTACACATGCCCTACCCTAAACTGCAGCAGTTGAAAAAAACAACTTACTGCCACCTGCTCCAGTGCAACGCGAGGGACCCAGGTTCGATTCCCACCTAGGTGACTGTCTCTATGGAGTTTGCATATTCTCCTCATGTCTATGTGAGTTTCCTCCGGGTGCTCCGGTTTCTTCCTACAGTCCAAAGATGTATAGATCAGGAGAATTTCCCATAGTATGAGGTGCATTAGTCAGGGGTAAATGTAGGGGAATGGGTTACTCTTCAGAGGGTTGGTGTGGACTGGTTGGGCCAAATGGTCTGTTTCCATAGTGTAGGGAATCTAATCATTTTTACTTGAAATTGACTGTCAGCAATGTTCAGTATTTCTGTCACTTAGCTCCTGACAATTATATTAAAGACAGTCAATTTTTAATAGAGTTTTTAATTAAATAAACTTTCCCAATTTTTCCTCTCTTGAAGGTGTTCTGTCTTGCCATGTTACATTATTCAACAGGAATTTGGGTGACACGTGTTTCTTAATTAATCTCCAGGTCACTGCTGCAAATAAATTTTTGGAAGAGAAAATCTCCAGGTGGTAGATGTCATTCAAAAGATTGTGTTTACTTCAATTCTTTGAATATTTTTCATTCAGCAGTTTTAAGAATGTTGAAGGTGGTGGAGGAGAGGGGAGAGTTGTTTGGGATGATAAGGACTATTTGGCTAACAGGGGAAAGTGAGGACTGCAAATGCTAGAGATCAGAGTTGAGAGCATTGTACTGGAAAAGCACATACTGTTGAAGATCACATGCCCAAAATGTCGACTCTCCTGCTCCTTGGATGCTGCCTGACCTACTGTGCTTGTCCAACACTACACTCTCGACTATTTGACGAACAGTCAAGATTAATCCAATTGGCCAAGACAGGTACCTTGTGTTTTCCAATTGGTCATGGAAAGACTGCGTACCCAGAGAATGGATCGCCAGCAGGAGAAGATCTATTCAAGACACGCGTTCATGTATTAAAATCTCTAGGAAAATACACAGTTGAACCGTACATTCATACCCAGGGTACCTGAAGCTAAGATTGGAACCTGGAAGGGAAAATGTTCTGTCACCTATCATGGAATAGCCATCAACTCAGTGAGTACTGTTTCCAATGTAAAAGCAGAAATGTATTTTGTTATGGCTAACTGATGGTAACTGATGGATGTGGGTGGCACAGTGGTTAGCACTGCTGCCTCACAGCGCCAGAGACCTGGGTTCAATTCCCGACTCAGGCGACTGACTGTGTGGAGTTTGCACATTCTCCCCATGTCTGCGTGGGTTTCCTTCGGGTGCTCCGGTTTCCTCCCACAGTCCAAAG
This sequence comes from Chiloscyllium punctatum, assembly GCF_047496795.1. Taxonomy (NCBI): domain Eukaryota; kingdom Metazoa; phylum Chordata; class Chondrichthyes; order Orectolobiformes; family Hemiscylliidae; genus Chiloscyllium; species Chiloscyllium punctatum. The sequence goes on along the minus strand of NC_092765.1, from coordinate 21,159,045 downwards.
GATGTGCAGGTCAGGTGAATTGGCCATGCTAAATTGCCCGTAGTGTTAGATAAAAGGGGTAAATGTAGGGGAATGGGTGGGTTGCGCTTCGGCGGGTCGGTGTGGACTTGTTGGGCCGAAGGGCCTGTTTCCACACTGTAAGTAATCTAATCTAATTCAAGCTGTGGGTCCTTATGACCTTTCCCAGCACAGAATGTGAAGCTTTTGGTGATCTTGGTGACTGGAAATAAAGCAAACAATCCAGAGAGCAGAGGATGGAATGTCTGTAGAGCTGGTAGTAAATGCATACGCAAGAAATACGCAAGATTAAGCAATCCAGAAAACTGATGGAAATGGAAACAAATCAATTATAGAAGTTCTGGGACCTTGGCAAGAGTGCAATAGATTTGTGCTACTTGCTGTAAGAGTTGATGTCATGTCTATGGAAGAATAGATTTAATCTGCTTTGCTTTCTAACCTGTAGCACCCATCTGCTGAAAGCAATCACAACACAAACTACTCTAAGAATAATAAGTTCCTAGCACCTGTACCAACTTCATATTCAATGCATCTTTTGTCAAAAAGGAAGCATTGTTGAGCATTTTACAACCTTGAAAATACATATACCATAACATTTTTATTAATGCGACAGTTTCCATCTTCTATTTTAATATTTTCTGATTGATTAGTTTTGTCTTTTATAATTTCAGCAACCATCCTACTTCTTTGTGTTTATAATAGTTATTGAAGCAAGTGGTCAGCATAATTGCAAAATTTAATATGATTTCTTTGAGCAGAAAAGGTTAAGGGTGGGGGGAGGGGAGATTTTCTAGAAGTGTTCAAAAATCACAGATAGTTCTGATAAGGGTAAAAAAGGACAATCTATCTCTGGTCATAGAAAGGGCCATTGAACATTGATTTAAGGAACTAGCAGAAAAAACCAGAATGGAGTGAGGAGAAATATTGTTGTGATGCTGTTTGTTGTGAACTAAAATGTATTGCCAGAAAAGGTGGTGGGAGTAGATAATAACTATCAAAGGGAATTGTATAAATGAAAATTCAAACAATGACAGATAGACACAGATATATTAGCTCATCTAGCTTGACTCTCACCTTGTGCATCATAACAGATATACAATACAGTTCATTCAGTTACACCAATCTCCTGGGGGGCAAAAATCGAGGTTAAAGCCCAATCTAATTTCCAAACAAAAGCTTGGAAATCCTCTGATCAACCGAGGTGACCAAACCTGTTTAAGAATTGACTCTAGCCCTGACTTCTGTGCAATGCCTTCCTGCTGCAAGTGGAAATGTTTGGAAGGCTACAGGTACAGCACTAACTGGACAGCTTTAATTTAAAGAGCCAGTGATTGATTTGTTATGCCATGGAAGATCTCCTTCTTTGCTGCATGATTCTATTAAAACAGAAACAATTATTTTGGAATGAGAACATTCTGTACAGATGCTGAAATGGAGTATTTATTTTGATTAATTCAAACCATTCTGCAGTCAGTTTTGACAATGGGTGCTTTGGATAAACATGTTTGCTGAAAGATTGAGACACAGAGCAAATACCTTGTCTAATGTTGGAACCAACTCACTATCTTAGACAAGTTGAATTCACTCACACCAGATACTCTGAGGCTCAGCATCCCAGGAGCCAATACCCTCCAAACAAGATTCTGTTATTTTAAGTGAAACTCTAAATACCAAGTACCATGATTAATTCTGGTTTTTATTTTAGAAAATGGATGTAGAGGCACTGGAGAAGGTGTGAGAAAGATTTACTAGAATAATACCAGAACCTTGAATTCATATTTACTTCAGAATCAGTAACCTGATTGAGGCCTGTATTGGCTATTACGCACTTTGGACTTCTTGATTTTCTAAAAGGTGCTACATAAATGCAAATCTACCTTTCTTTCACTACAGTTTGCAACAAGAAGAGGCTAAAATCATGTGCATGCTCATGATCCCTTACCCTGTTTGTTTAATGACAAGACTAAAGACGTCACAGATTGACTGCAAGAGTCTCTTGCTCATTGTTTCTGAAGTCAATATCATCCACAAGCAGGATGATAAATTTTTAATTAAAAAGAACTAGGCCAAACTGCTATGTAAGTTTGAATAATTTCTATCCTGAGTCTGTCTCTTTCAGGTAATCAAAAGAATCCATTATCTTTGTTAAAGATTGGCCTGAGATTCTCCCCCAAGTACTTTATTTGTTAATTAGTATAATAGACGGATGCAGTTAAATTCAAAGAAAGGAAAATGTGGGAAATCTGAAATCTAATTATGACAAAAGAAAATGGTTCTTTTAATATTAACTAGATGCTAGTTCTTTGGAAGAAGATAAGCTATGCTATGAAATATTAGCGACATAGAAACAGTCTCTGTACTCAAAGAATAAATGGATCATGTTTAAGGCATGATTTAACTGTAGGCCTGCCTTTTGTGCATTCAAATACACTTATAATAAGTTAGCTTATTGCAAATGATCCTTTGAAACTGCATTTTGTAACTGCTTTTATTGAGAATATTAGATAGATTTATAGCGTAGATGTGGCCATTTATCCTAGAGCTTAAAAATGTGTTGCTGGAAAAGCGCAGCAGGTCAGGCAGCATCAAAGGAACAGGAGAATCGACGTTTCAGGCATAAGCCCTTCTTCAGGAATGAGGAGGGTATGGCAAGCAGGCTAAGATAAAAGGTAGGGAGGAGGGACTTGTGGGAGGGACGTTGGGAGCACGATAGGTGGAAGGAGGTTAAGGTGAGGGTGATAGGTTGGAGAGGGGGTGGGGGTGGAGAGGTCGGGAAGAAGATTGCAGGTCAAGAAGGCGGTGCTGAGTCTGAGGGTTGGGACTGAGAAAAGGCGGGGGGAGGGGAAATGAGAAAGCTGGAGAAATCTGCATTCATCCCCTGTGGCTGGAGGGTTCCTAGGCAGAAGATGAGGCGCTCTTCCTCCAGGCGTCATGTTGCCATGGTCTGGCGATGGAGGAGGCCAAGGACCTGCATGTCCTTAGCGGAGTGGGAGGGGGGTGTTAAAGTGTTCAGCCACAGGGCGGTTGGGTTGGTTGGTCCGGGTGCCCCAGAGGTGTTCTCTGAAACGTTCCACAAATAGGCAGCCTGTCTCCCCAGTGTATAGGAGGCCACATCGGGTACATCTTTACAAGTGTTTACAATCCATATGAGCTTCCCTTTCCTATTTCATCTAATACTATCTTATCATATCCTATTATTCCTTTTTTACACGTATTTATTTTGCAAGCTTCTCTGCCTGATCTGAAAGTTATAGTATTAATAAAAATGCAAGATGTTGAGTTTAATAAAACAACTTAAAATACATTTTCCATGCAAACCTTCACAAGTAAAAACATCTCTCGAATCACTAGATTTCAGGTAGCGAGGGTCTTTCCATAGTGTTCATTAGAAAACAAAGAAAGACGTTACATTTTGATAGCATCTCATATTATTACGAGTTGATTCATCTTCTCAAAAATGGCTAAGCTGATTTATGGCTAACTATTGGTGAACAGCCATTGTTGTAATTTAAGCAAGCAGCAGCAGATTTACATTCCATAAACTCATACAAATAGCAATGAGATAAATGATCACAGAGTCTGGATTGAATTTGACCAGCCTTCTGAAGGCAGACTGGGAGAACGGAGGTGCTGCAAATATTGGAAGGGCAACTCAATGCCTTTCCCTCAGCATGGGGTGTTCTCAGTGGCAGCAACATCAGCAGCACAGCTTCTCATTGACTTAAACCATTTATTTGGCCAATTATCAGCTGTGTCCCCAACCCACCAGCATTTACTAGAGTTGGGATCTTCCCTTGCCTTGTGGAGAGTTTGGCAGGTAGAAAGTGTGGCCTCTCAATGGTAACTTGGGCCACGGCGTAAGGATAATTTCTTTCTGGTAAATTCGTGGCCCAAGGAGGGTTCCCCAGCAACATTACACTCTCACCATCTCCCCTGTCCTGGTAACCAGGGTCTGCCTGCTTATTCCAGGCACAGTAGAATCAAACTTACTTACTTGGCTCTTAAGGCTGCCCTAATATGTCGTCTTTCTTAAGCCTCAGCAATAGCTGCCCCTGTCACAGTCGAGGTTAGAAAATTTATGGCCTTCTGTTAGGCTGTGTACCATGCTCATTTGGATAGGAGTCCTAGTGGTGGCCTCTTGAATGTTGACAGGCTTGGGGTCCTGGCTTCCACCTGTGTGGTACTGAGAATCTCTTTCAGCCCTGACCAAACACTTCCCATGTTCAGGTACAGTTAAAGCCTCTGTTTTAAATAATATCTGAAAATACGAGCAGGGCAAGCATCACCTATGGAGAGAGAAACAGTGCCAATGGCCCAGTGCTTCCAGTCATTGGTGCAGAAGGACACAGGCTACTGGCTACAATTGTAACTGTGGCAAAAGTGAGGACTGCAGATGCTGGCGATCAGAGTCAAGATCAGAGTGGTGCTGGAAAAGCACAGCAGGTCAGGCAGCATCCGAGGAGCAGGAAAATCGACGTTTTGGGCAAAGCCCTTCATCAGAAATGAGGCAGGGAGCCTCCAAGGTGGAGATATAAATGGGAGGGGAGTGGGGCTAGGGAGAAGGTAGCTGAGAGTACAATAGGTGGATGGAGGTGGGGATGAAGGTGATAGGTCAGAGAGGAGGGTGGAGCAGATCGGTGAGAAGGAAGATTGGCAGATAGGACAGGTCATGAGAATGGTGCTGAGCTGGCAGGTTGGAATTGGGGTAAGGTGGTGGGAGAGGAAATGAGGAAACTGGTGAAGTCCACATTGATGCCCTGGGGTTAAAGTGTTCCGAGGCGGAAGATGAGGCATTCTTCTTCCAGGCGTCAGGTGGTGAGGAAGTGGAGATGGAGGAAGCCCAGGACCTGCATGTCCTTGGCAGAGTGGGAGGGGGATTTGAAATGTTTGGCCACAGGGCAGTGGGATTGATTGATGCGGGTGTCCCGGAGATGTTCCATAAAGCACTCGGTGAAAAGGCGTCCAGTCTCCCCAGTGTAAAGGAGACCGCATCGGGAGCAATGGATACAGTAAATGACATGTGTGGATGTGCAGGTGAAACTTTGATGGATATGGAAGGCTCCTTTGGGGCCTTGGATGGAGGTGAGGAGGGAGGTGTGGGCACAGGTTTTGCAATTCCTGTGGTGGTAAGGTAAGGTGCCGGGAGGGGAGGGTGGGTTGTTGGGGGGCAGGGACCTGACCAGGTAGTCATGGAGGGAACGGTCTTTGTGGAAAGCAAATAGGGGTGGAGAGGGAAATGTATCCCTGGTGGTGGGGTCCGTTTGTAGGTGGTGGAAATGTCGGTGGATGATGCAGCTTATGCGGAGGTTGGTGGGGTGGAAGGTGAGGACCAAGGGGGTTCTGTCCTTGTTGGGTTTGGAGGGGTGGGGTTTGAGGGCGGGGTGCGGAGGTAATGCACCTTTTCCCACCCTACCTGCAAAAATGCTATCCCGTGTTCCCAAACCCTCTGCCTCCACCGTATCTGCTCCCTGGAGGACCAGTTACACCACAGAACTCACTAGATAGCCTCCTTCTTTAAAGACCATAATTTCCCTTCCCACGTGGTTGAAGATGCCCTCCAACGCATCTCATCCACATCCGCCCTCCGCCCTCAAACCCGACCCCTCTAACCACAACAATACAGAACCCTCTTGGTCCTCACCTTCTATCAATGGGGTAGGTTGGGATGCCGAATGGCTGGGCTCACTTCCTTTCATCCCACAAACAAAAGGCAAGGTCCTTGAGTCTGCCTTTAGTTCAATATACTTCATAGTTTTTAAATATACATGTAATCTACTTTTAATTCCAAATCTCCCCCTTTCTTTGTTAACCCTTTACCCAACACTGCTCTCCACCATTAACATTGCTCACTTTCCCACTCCAACTCTGTCAACCACCAAAACATACTAAATATGGAATACCAAAAGAATTCAGTTTTAAAGAGGACCCACAGTTCTCAGCAGTGCACATGTGGTATTGGGCTCTACAACCAATAAATAGGTACTTCTCAATCAAGTTTCTAGGTCATACTGTCATCTGAGCAGTCATCTTCTGTGTTGAGAACTTGAGTTCATGTGTCGAAACTTGATGAACTATGCCTGTTTCCCTTGGTGTCAAATGGTTACCGAAGCCTCAAATAGGCCATGGTGTAACTGTAATTGGCAATATAGGCGCTTTAAGGTTTACAGCTGAAGCATACTTTAGACACTTTAGGTATGCAGGTAAGTGTTTCTGTGCAAAGCTGGGCCACATTGAACATGGTTTATCAAAGAGAGAGTTATTAGAACATGGACTGCTTTATCAGAACAGTTTATTAAGTCAGATATATATTTAAATGGGAACTGTTGATGATCTAAAATGGAAGTATAGAAAAATATACAGGGAAAGTAGCAGGAAATGGAATTGGAGGATGCACTAGAAGAGCTAGCACTGACTGCTTTCTGCACTAATTATAACTCCTCTCCATTTCCTCTATCTTCTACAGCCCAACAACTCTCTCTAACTCTCTATTCCTCTGGTGCCAGCCATTTTTGTATTCCTCTCCAATGCTCTGATTTAATATTGTCAGTGGTGCTTGGTCCCAAACTGTGCAACCCCCTCCTTAAACCTCATTACCTTCTCATCGGCTCCTTTTCAGATCTCTCTTAAAATCAAAGTCTTCGAACAGATCTCTTTGGTCATCCAACTAATGCTACTGAATTTGTCTTTGCACTTATTTTCTACTCACATCCATTAAAGTTTATTTAGGAATTTTATAAACTCATGTCATAAATGTTCAGAAATTAAATGCGGAGGACTAACTGATGCTTGGTGCTATGTTAAATGCCAGATCTACTGTTCAGATGATAAAAGCCAGAGAAACTATTGAAAAGACGAGAAATGCAAGTGTCTGAATGATACATAATCAAAGACATGAATGTGGTGGATGCAGGTTCCATTAAGACATTTAAGAGAGCATTGGTTGGTTTCTTTGATAGAAACAGTTCCAGAGGTATGCAGAAATGATGGGCCGAATGGACTCTTTATGTGATGTGATTCTGTGATCCTGTAACCAAAACAAGACTAATGTTGACTGTTCATACAAGGCTGTCTTCTTTTACAAAGAGACTTTGCAAGTGTAGTTAAAATGTGACACTGGAGGTTTCAGGAATTCTCACTTCTGTACTTGAGCTGAAAATGGCACGATACATTTTAACATGCAGCACAGCTTTATATTATTAATGACGACTAGATGTTTAGTTCTGCTGTGAGGAAGTGTCACCGGACCTGAAAGGTTAACTCTGATTTCTTTTCACAGGTGCTGCCAGACCTTCCTTTTCCAGCAACCTCTGTTTTGTTTCTGATTTACAGCATCTGCAGTTCTTGCAGTTTTTACTAGATGTTCAGTGGTTTGCTAAACAGGTTAAAAAGAAAAGAGGTTATGAAAGCACTGTGCAGGCTGAGGCCTTTGGGAGGCAGTAGTGAATGTTTGGAAATGCAGGCTGAGCCTTCATGGCTTTGATTCCACAAAAATTAATAGGAAGAGGTGATGGGGTAGTGAAAAACCAAGATCAGAAATTTCTACCATTCTAGTAATTGAAAAACACTTTCATAGGTAAAGCACCTTTTATGTTATAAAATTACCACAGGAGTGTCATCATAAAGAATATGATACCAAGTTAAGATGTAGGTTTTAAGGAGCGTCTTAAAGGTAGAGTGAGTAGGGTTGAGTGATAAGCAGTTCAGGAAGAAAATTTCAGAGCTTACGGCTGAATAGATGATTGCTAATTGACTAAGCAGCACAGCATTTTGAAGAAAAGAGTTCTTGGTCTCCACTAGACCTCATATGAAATATATTTCTGATTTCACTTCTCAATGGTCTATCTCTAAGGTTGTGATCGTTTGTTCACAAAAGCAGAACAAACAGTCTCTATTGAATTTATAGCTGCTTATTTTTGTATATTTGATATATTTAATTTGCCTTAGAGCCATGCAGCGATTTACTTCTAAATGTGCAATCAGTTTACTTACAGCATTATTTAAAATAGCTCTGCAATGATAAAATGATCAGCACCTACACTTAATCCAGCTTAGCTTCAAACAGCTTCTGTATTTGCGTGAGTGCTGAGTCATCACTCAGATTTAGCGAATCAAGCACAAGCAGCATAGATCAGTCATTATAAAAGTCTTAAACAGGGATCTCATCTCCCTCTAGTGTTCTCACTCTGTACTTTGGCATCAATCACTCAGTAAACTACAGACAAATAAAAAACCTGCAAACGCTGGAATCCAAGGTAGTCAAGCAGGAGGCTGGAAGAACACAGCAAGCCAGGCAGCATCAGGAGGTGGAGAAGTCAATGTTTTGGATGTAACCCTTGAGTTCTGAAGAAGGATTACACCTGAAACATTGACCTCTTCACCTCCTAATGCTGCCTGGCTTGCTGTGTTCTTCCAGCCTCCTGTTTGTCTAACTCAGTAAATTATGGCCCAGATAATTGTTGTTGCAGTATGCATGGGAGTTGCAGTTGGGCAGAATCCCTGACATAACAGATTCCGCTGGAAATGTCTGGGAAAAGTGAAGATTCTGATGGCCAATTCTACTACACCAGGAACTTTCCAAAAGTATCAGTTGAAATTGGAGAACTGATAGGGTTCTGCACAGGATGCAAAACAACACTTTTCACTGTACGTGCGACAACAATCAATCAATCAATTAAGTAAATAACTATTCTGAAAAAAAATAGACAAATCAAAACCTAGTCAAACTCCTCCTGCATAATTATTAAACTGACCCCACCAACTTACCACACACCCCAGCTACACCTCCTCAAAACTCTTAAAAATGTAGATAGTTTAATCAGCCTGTTTCAATGTATTATAACACAACTCTGGAGTGGGAGAGATTTGAACTCAGACCTTCTGGCCTGTAGGTCGAGCACTATTTTGGACAAAATTTCTACACCAAGAAAAATCATGAAAAACCAATTATTTGGTCAATACTCTTTACCCGTTTATGCGTAAAGTGGCTGGCAGTTATAACCAAGTAATGCATTGTATTTCAAAAGTCACTCATTGTAAATATCACGTTTTGAGATATGTCAGAGGGATGTGTTAAGGTGTTATATTTTATTTTTGTTCCTCAAAGCAGGTACCTTAAACAGTGACGCTTGTATTCTCAAAACACTTTTTTATTCTGAAGCTTCAGGATTTCATTAATGTTTATGTACATCACATAAATGGTAATGAAAATTCATTTTATGTGCAGTTACAAGCATAAACAAGATTATTGAGACCATTTTGCCTTGTTAGAAGCCATCACTGTGATAATCAAGATCATGAGGTTGTTAAATTTGCAATGTCATTATTGTCCTTGCTCGCAGGACAACAATAGCTAGCTTTGAAAGTGGTTTTAAAGTTTATTTCAGGTGTCTTATTCAAAAATCATCATATACAAGTCTTAACAAGTTGAAACAATGCACTGGATGTACTTGTTAATGTACAGGAAGCTTAACTTGGTCTCTGAATGAACCTAAATGCAGTGACTTGGACCATTCGGTCAAGACTTGTGTATACACTTTAGTCATTTTGGAAATCTAGTTAAATATTATTTAGCATTTTCACGCCATTATCTTAGTTCCAGGATTGCAATGAGCAGAGGATGTTTTCCTGTGTTTAGTTGTATTTTGATATTCCACTCATTTGTAGCAGGGGATTCTCCAATTAAAGAGCCAGAGAGTCATAGAGTCATATAGCATGGAAACAGACCCCAGTCCAACAGTCCATGCTGACCATAGTCCTGTAATAGTAGTGTTGTCCCAGTCGAACTCATGTTGCTTGTCATCTGAGTGTGTGGCTGCTAACGATCTGCATCCATGAACACCAACTAGCCACGAAACAACATGACCAATTATCCTTAGTAGCCACACACTCAGATGACAAGCAACATGAGTTTGACTGGGACAACACTACTATTATAGGACAAGCTAAACAGAGAACAGCCAGGGAATTCCTAGAGGCATGGCACTCATCCACAGATTCAATCAATAAGCACATCAACCTGGACCCAATATACCGACCACTGCAACGGACAGCTGGAACTGACAACCAGAAGCGGCAGAGACAAACCACTATAAATGCCGGAGGAAACATCACAGAAGCGCTTCACAAGAGGCTCCCAAGCACTGAGGATGTCACCTAGACAGGGGACGAAACGTCTGCAATACAAATTCCCAGCTCGGCGAACAGAACCACAGCAACGAGCACCCAAGCTACAAATCTTCTCCCAAACTTTGAACCTTTTCTATATCCCTCATGATTTTATCAACCTCTATAAGGTTATCCCTCAACCTCCCACACTCCAGTGAAGGAAGTCCTAGTCTATCCAGCCTCTCCATAAAACTCAAACTCTCCATTCCTGGAACCATCCTGGTAAATCTCATCTGAACCCTTTCCAGCTTAGAATATCCATCTTCTATCAGGAAGACCAGACCTGGACACAGTAGTCCATAAGAGACCTCACCAATGTCTTGTACAACCTCAACACAATGTCCCAACTCCTATACTCAAAAGTCTGAGCAATAAAGGCAACCCTGCTAAACACCTTCTTAATCACCCTATCTATATGTGATGCGGACTTTAAATAATGATGTACCTGAACCCCTGGGTCTCTCTGTTCTATAACACTACCCAAGGCCCTAATTGACAATGTTGTTAACCAGTCATTTCCATGCTGACCAAGATTGTGATGTCCCTGTAGGCAAACATTAAATTGTGTCCATTGGAAATGGGCTGGCAAGAATCAGGAAGGAACGAGCAGGAGTGCATCGCTTTCATCACTTAATAATCCACAGTCTCAATGCTTGGGCGGGAGAGTGTACAAGTATCATATAGATGCAGTTAGGAATTATTGGATTATAACTGCCTTAACATTGAAGGTCAGGGTAGAAGCAAAGAATGAAGCAAGAAACAATTTCAATATGAAGGGTTGTGACTCCCAAAGCAGCTTATTTTGTTTCTCCTTCCACAAGACATGAGCATTGCTAATTTGTTGCACATGCTGAAAAATGTGTTGCTGGAAAAGTACAGCAGGTCAGGCAGCATCAAAGGAACAGGAGAATCGACGTTTCGGGCATAAGACCTTCTTCAGGAATGAGGAGGGTCTGCCAAGCAGGCTAAGATAAAAGGTAGGAAGGAGGGACTTGGGGGAGGGGCGTTGGGAATGCGATAGGTGGAAGGAGGTTAAGGTGAGGGTGATAGGCCAGAGAGGGGTTGGGGGCGGAGAGGTCAGGAAGAAGATTGCAGGTCAAGAAGGCGGTGCTGAGTCCGAGGGTTGGGACTGAGAAAAGGTGGGGGGAGTGGAAATGAGGAAGCTGGAGAAATCTGCATTCATCCCTTGTGGTTGGAGGGTTCCTAAGCGGAAGATGAGGCGCTCTTGCTCCAGGTGTCGTGTTGCCATGGTCTGGCGATGGAGGAAGCCAAGGACCTGCATGTCCTTGGTGGAGTGGGAGGGGGAGTTAAAGTGTTCAGCCATGGGGAGGTTGGGTTGGTTGGTGCGGGTGTCCCAGAGGTGTTCTCTGAAACATTCCGCAAGTAGGCGGACTGTCTCCCCAATGTATACGGGGTCACGTCGGGTGCAGCGGATGCAGTAAATGATGTGTGTGGAGGTGCAGGTGAATTTGTGATGGATATGGAAGGATCCCTTGGGGCCTTGGAGGGAAGTGAGGGGGGAGGTGTGGGCGCAAGTTTTGCATTTCTTGCGGTTGCAGGGGAAGGTGCCGGGAGTGGAGGTTGGGTTGGTGGGGCATGTGGACCTGATGAGGGAGTTGCAGATGGAGTGGTCTTTCTAGAACACTGATAGGGGAGGGGAGGGAAATATATCCTTGGTGGTGGGGTCTGTTTGGAGGTGGCGGAAATGACGAAGAATGATATGATGTATCTGGAGGTTGGTGGGGTGGTAGGTGAGGACCAGTAGGTTTCTGTTCTGGTGGCGATTGGAGGGGCGGGGTTCAAGGGCAGAGGAGCGGGAAGTGGAGGAGATGCGGTGGATAGCATCAACAACCACGTCTGAGTGGAAATTGCGGTCTTTGAAGAAGGAGGCCATCTGGGTTGTTCGGTATTGGAATTGGTCCTCCTGGGAGCAGATGCGGCGGAGGCGAAGGAATTAGGAATACGGGATGGCATTTTTACAGGGGCAGGGTGGGAGGAGGTGTAATCTAGGTAGCTGTGGGAGTCAGTCGGTTTATAATAAACGTCCATGTTGAGTCGGTCGTCCGAGATAGAAATGGAGAGGTCTATGAAGGGGAGGGAGGAGTCTGAGATGGTCCAGGTAAACTTGAGGTCAGGGTGGAAGGTGGTAGTAAAGTGAATGAACTGTTCAACCTCCTCGTGAGAGCACGAGGTAGCGCCGATACAGTCATCGATATAGCAGAGGAAAAGGTGGGGGGTGGTGCCAGTGTAGCTGCGGAAGATGGACTGTTCCACATATCCTACGAAAAGGCAGGCATAGCTGGGGCCCATGCGGGTGCCCATGGCTACTCCTTTGGTTTGGAGGAAGTGGGAGGATTGGAAAGAGAAGTTGTTCAGGGTGAGGACCAGTTCAGTCAGTCGAAGGAGGGTGTCAGTGGAAGGGTACTGGTTGGTTCGGTGGGAAAGGAAGAAGCTGAGAGCTTTGAGGCCTTCGTGATGGGGGATGGAGGTGTATAGGGACTGGATATCGTAAAGTGGATGAATTGTTCAACCACCTCGTGGGAGCACGAGGTAGCACTGATACAGTCATCGATGTACAGGAGGAAAAGGTGGGGGGTGGTTCCAATGTAACACCTTCCATCCCGACCTCAAATTTACCTGGACCATCTCAGACTCCTCCCTCCCCTTCATAGACCTCTCTATTTCTATCTTGGGCGACCGACTCAACATGGACACTTATTATAAACCGACTGACTCCCACAGCTACCTAGATTACACCTCCTCTCACCCTGCCCCCTGTAAAAACGCCATCCCATATTCTCAATTCCTTCGCCTCCGCCGCATCTGCTCCCAGGAGGACCAATTCCAATACCGAACAACCCAGACGGCCTCCTTCTTCAAAGACTGCAATTTCCCCTCAGACGTGGTTGACGATGCCCTCCACCACATCTCCTCCACTTCCTGCCCCTCTGCCCTTGAACCCCGGCACTCCAATTGCCACCAGGATAGAACCCCACTGGTCTTCACCTACCACCCCTCCAGATACATCATATCATCCTTCGTCAGTTCCGCCACCTCCAAACAGAACCCACCACCAAGGATATATTTCCCTCCCCTCCCCTATCAGTGTTCTGGAAAGACCACTCCCTCCGCAACTCCCTCATCAGGTCCACACGCCCCACCAACCGAACCTCCACTCCCGGCACCTTCCCCTGCAACCGCAAGAAATGCAAAACTTGTGCCCACACCTCCCCCCTTACTTCCCTCCAAGGCCCCAAGGGATCCTTCCATATCTGCCACAAATTCACCTGCACCTCCACACACATCATTTACTGCATCCGCTGCACCCGATGTGACCCCGTATACATTGGGGAGACAGTCCGCCTACTTGCGTTTCAGAGAACACCTCTGGGACACCCGCACCAACCAACCCAACCGCCCCGTGGCTGAACACTTTAAATCCCTCTCCCACCCTGCCAAGGACATGCAGGTCCTTGGCCTCCTCCATCGCCAGACCATGGCAACACGACACCTGGAGGAAGAGCGCCTCATCTTCCACTTAGGAACCCTCCAACCACAAGAGATGAATGCAGATTTCTCCAGCTTCCTCATTTCCCCTCCCCTCACCTTTTCTCAGTCCCAACCCTTGGACTCAGCACCACTTTCTTGACCTGCAATCTTCTTGCTGACCTCTCCGCCCCCAACCCCTCTCTGGCCTATCACCCTCACCTTAACGTCCTTCCACCTATCGCATTCCCAACGCCTTTCCCCCAAGTCCCTCCTCCCTACCTTTTATCTTAGCCTGCTTTGCACACCCTCCTCATTCCTGAAGAAGGGCTTTTGCTCGAAACGTCGATTCTTCTGCTCCTTTGATGCTGCCTGACCTTCTGCGCTTTTCCAGCAACACTTTTTCAGCTCTGATCTCTAGCATCTGCAGTCCTCACTTTCTCCTAGTTAATTTGTTGCACATCCCTAATTGCCTTGTACTGAGTAGCTTGCTAGGCCACTTCAATATCAATGATATTTCTATAGGTTTGAATGCACATCAGGCCAATTAAGTAAGGATGGCACATGTCTTTCCCTAAAGAAAATTAGTGAACCAAATAGATTTTTTTTTAATGATAATAGCTTCATGATCTCCATTACCAAAATAGCTTTCAGTTCAAGGTATCATCAAATTCAAATTCTACCAACTGCTACGGTGAAATTTGAATTCAATTTCCGGAGCATCTAAATCTTTGGATTTAGTCCAATGACATCAGACTTCTTCTCTCTACAACAGCACTTCCTCCCCGTGTCACAGCTAGAATGCAATTAATGTTAAACTGACATGTTCCTGACGTTATATAGGTCTCATACTCCTTCTTAACTTGCACCATTGGTGCATGATACACTGATAAAAATGTGCTACTCTTCATTACTCGATAATATCAGCCCGGATGAAATACCTGTGACTGCTATATATGTACATATTAGATGCCATATTAAAAATTTGTTAAATTTTTCAGTATCATGTTACCCATGTCTAGTTCTTCAGTAATGGGGGTTACCACTGGCATTACCACATTGGGAACAAGTTCTGGCGGAGTCAAAGTCCACATTAATGCACAGCAATCTGCAAATTGCCAATGAAATAAATTATCTTAGATGTTCAGTGAAGAATAAATTTTGACTAAAAGGTCTGGACAATTCGCTTGCTCATCTTTGCCATGAAATGTTTTAGGCTCAACTGACTCATTCATGGAGTCTTGGTTTCATTTGTCATCCAAAGGGCTGTATTTCCAGCACTCCTCAAGTGCTGCAATGTCAACTAGACATTTGTGTTCAAATCTCTAGACTACATTTGAGTCCATGTCCTGTTGATGCTGAGACAACAGTATTAAACACTGAGCGATTTTTATCATGCTTGCCTTCGTTGCTCAGACCCTTGAGTATAGGAGTTGGGATGTTAGGTTGAGGTTGTACAAGATGTTGGTGAGGCCTCTTCTGGAATACTGTGTGCACTTCTGGTCACCCAGTTATTAGAAGGATATTATTAATCTGGAAAGGGTTCAGATGAGGTTTACCAGTATGCTGTTGGGAATGGAAAATTTGAGTTTTATGGAGAGGCGGCTGGGTTGGCTGGGATTTCTTTCACTGGTGCATAGGAGGCTGAAGGGCGACCTTCAACCACCTATGGAGGTTTATAAGAGGTTATAGAGGTTTATAAGATCATGAGGGATATAGAAAAGGTGAATGGCAGGTGTCTTTTCCCTAGGGTGGGGAATTTCAAGACTAGGGGACATATTTTTAAGGTAAGAGGAGAACAATTTAAAAATGACTGAAGGGCAATTTTTTTTTACTTAGTGTGGTTCATGTGTGGAATGAATTTCCTGAGGAAATGATGGTTGCCAGTATTGTTTCAGCATTTAAAAGACATTTAGAAAAGAACATGAATACAAAATGTTTGGAGGGATATGGGCCAAGCACAGACAGGTGGGGTTAGTTTAGTTTGGGATTATGGTCAGCATGAACTGGTTGGACTGAAGGGTCTGCTTCCATGCTGAATGACCCTATGACTCTCGAAGGTGGGCAAGTCAAATATGGAACAAGGCACAGATTTCCTCAACAGGACAATTTTCTAAGACTCCGCCAGCAGAATTGTGCATCTTTGATGCTTTGTCTCTGAAATTGTTTCCTTCATGAGGAGAGCAATCTTCAGTGTTAATTCCTCACCTTCATGCAGTTATGAATCAATTAATAAGAGTATGAAATAAGTGAAGATGACATAAGAGAAATGAATAACAAAATGGAGCATATCCGGCTATTAGACTGAGATTTGATGAAAAGTTATACCATAAGCAATGTAAATTTAAAAATACTAAACTGTTTACAAAACACTTTGGGACCTCCTAAGGTCATGGCAGGAGCAATACAAATACAACTTGCATTCTTTCTTTAATCTATCTATTCATTAAAATGAATAGATAGTGTGCAAACAGGCCCTTCAGCCCAATAAGTCCACACCGACCCTCTGAAGAGTAATCCACCCAGACCCATTCCCCTACATTTACACCAACTAATGCACCGAACCTATACATCTCTGAACACTATGGACAATGTAGCATAGCCAATTCACCTAGACCTGCATATCTTTGGACTGTGGGAGGAAACCGGAGAACCCGGAGGAAACCCACGCAGACACGGGGTGGATATGCAAACTCCACACAGAAAGTCACCCAAAGCTGGAATCGAACCCGGGTCCCTGGTGCTGTGAGGCAGCAGTGCCAACCACTGAGAACTCTTTCTTTTATCGATCCTTCTTTTATCAACCATTTGTCTGTCATGTCTTTCTGTTTTTTAAATTCAAATTTCACACTGAATAATTCAGACATAACATTTTCGCACTGAATAATTCAGACTCAGATTGAGTCTGAAATTCTCTTTCTTGATTTGTGTACACATCAACCTTGAAAGCTTGCAGGCACTATTGAGAACTCAACTCCTCAAAGCTGTACTGTTTCTAATAAAGGCCCACTATCAGGACCATGGCTAAAAACTGACAATAAATCTTATGATATAAGATTGCAGAGTTTTGACCAGTATTTCAGTGTGACTACAGAGGGACCTATAGTTTGGTGTACACAGTGCTGTTTCTGTGATGGGATTTGCAGTGGTTGAAGTTAGTCCAACAAGGAGTCCAAATGTCCCCCATAAGCATGGATTTATAAAGAAGGGTTCCAAGAATTAAGGGAAAACTATCTTTAATTAATTAGAGGGTGGTTCTTGCTTGAAGTGGGTAGTCATTTAATGGGAAACTAAATTAAATACATGAAGGAAAATCAAATAGAAGTTATAGCGATATACATTGTCTCCGAATCAAAGGAGCTCCAAGTTAAGATTGAGATTAAAAGGAATTTTGACTGTCAGAGTGTTGAGAGTCTTTGAAACTCTTTCCCACAGAGAGCTGTGCACATTATGGATATTTAAAGCTGTGATATAAATTCTTGATCAGAAGGAGAATCAAGGTTGATGGGAAAGGGCAGGAAAGTGGATGCGGGTAATGTCCGAACAGCCATGATCTTACAGAATGGCAGAGCAAGCTCAAGGGGCTAAATGATTTATTCCCGTTCTATTCCTTATGATCTTTTGGTTGGATGAATAAGTTTGAGAACAGGTACATGTAGAGCAGAAACACAGGCAGAGGCCAGTTGGTCTGAATGGTTTGTTTCTGTAAGTCCAATATGTCTGCATCACTTGCTCAACTTCACAGTTTAAATTAGACTCTCTCATATATTAATCATCAGTTGATGTTATATATCCTCCCTTCCAACATGCTACAGTCTTCAACACAACACAGTTTCAGTCTCTATGTCACCCACTGTAAGTTTGGAATGTTGACACTTGGGGATCTTTCATCCTCAGCCAATACAGACACCATTCACCTTTTTTTAATCTCTCCACCCTTCAGGCCCTCTGCCTGTATTCCTGATGAAGGGCTTTTGCCCAAGACATCGATTTTACTGCTCCTCGGATACTGCCTGAACTGCTGTGCTTTTCCAGTACCACTCTAATCTAGAACCAGACACCATTCACATGCTGATGTTGTCAGTGGGAAACATTAATGGCTGACACAGCAAGGGATATCATTCAGACCCATGAGTGTATTGAAAATATGTGGATGACGTGCTCAGTGATGATTAAGACACAGAGTAATAAGTAAGTAGCTGGGTAAACTGTGCAATCCCAAGACATGTTCTTGTTCTGTGCCCAGCTGAAAGGATGATCAAGAGGCCATGCAGGAGACACTGATTTGATCCATCAGCAAATGCAGGCTAAACATATTAGACATGCTCAGTAAGCAAAGCTGCCTGGATCAGAACTGAAGGTACTTCACATAACTCCAAATCTAATCACCTCGCCCAGTTTGAAATTATGGACAGAAGATCTTTACCCTTCAGCACATTGCAAAACTCTTAGTTTACCTCTTTGTGCTGAACTGTTTGAACAAGTGCGGGAAAATGAAAGTAGTTGTATGCAATACTATCTAAAGGGATCTATCAACTGAGAGTGCTTCCTCAGCTGAGAGAGTAATTAAAAGTGTGTGGATAAACTGTTCTGTGAGAATTGAGACACAGAACACATAAATGTAAGTAACCTGTGTAACCCTGAGGCATGTTCACTTTGATTCAGCTGTGAACAGTTTGTAAGTGCAATGTTGTTGTCATGGCAACACAGTAGGGATTTGAAGTAAACCCTAAGGCGAAGAATACACTGCTGCTTTCTCTGCCTCACTTCTTTGTCCCATTGCTTATTATCTGTTTCTGTTAACCATTTGTTGGTTTTTCAGGAAATATACAAATGAAAGGAGGCCATTCATTCTGAAAAGTCCTCTGTTCCTTAGTTTGATTGTAGCAGATCTGTTTTCTAACTCCATTCATCTATCTTGGTTTGATATCATTTAAGAGCCTTTAATGAAAGTCCATCAATCATTGTTTTGAAATGTTGAATTGACTATCATTAGTCTCAATTTAGGAATATCATTAGAAGATTCTAGGAGTTTGAGAAATATGAGGGCTCAGTATAAGTCTACTGTAAACTGTTAACATTTATTGCCTCTAAGCAGTAGACACCAGTGCAATGGAGAGAAGCTTTGTTAATGCCTTTTTGCATTAGATTTCCATCCCATATGATCTGATACCATGATGACACAGCTCCTTATGCTCAAGCCCATTATCTATCGTTAGAGTATTGGTACTGTTAACCCTTTATGCCATATCTCCCCCAACTCTTTACACTGTTTACTATTTACACACCTTCCCCTAATGTCTTTATTCTTAACAGGGATATTATTTGAGATGGTTTGAATGTGCACAAAGTTCTTTTAGAGATTATGGAAAATATTTATACTCCAAACCTATTCTTTATAGTTCTTTTTTCTTGCAAATGTTGTCAATGGATGTACCATCATAGTTTCCTGCTGGAAGTCAGTTTATACATTCCTTGTGGCTAATGTCTTCTTTCTCAGTGAAGTCATGGCACTCCTGTTTCTTCAGATGATACTATTTTCTATTTGGGCAAAACATGATCTCGATTATTGTAGCCTCACAATCATGCTACATTCCAGCTGCTGTTCCCTGAGCCACACCTTCTCTCCCTTTTTGGAAGGCAGAAGGTGATTTGTTTGCTCCTATCTGTGAATACTGCAGGTGTCAGAGCTAGAGACAATATCCTTTGGATAGTATGAAATACCTGACCTCCACATGGATTCCCTGGAATGACGAAGATATTTCTGTTGACTCTACTGGAGAAAGTCCAGATGCAGAGGTCGTGCGATCATTAACCTCACATAACCAAGAGCTCCTCAATATGATGTGATGACATTGTTCAAAGTAGAGCCTTACTACTGTGTAAATGTATATGTCTAAATTTCTGTGGTATGTGTAAATTTCAAAGTCTGGAGAGGAATGCAGTGGCGTTTGTTGAGGTTCGTTCCGAGCAGTTACGTGATGCGGGACTCCGTGCTCTATGGTCTGTTCCTCGGGACGCACACTGAGACGAACATCAACTGCGCCTGGAGGATCACCAACTTGGTGAAAGACACTCTTTGGTCTGTCTGAAACCTGTTGATCATCCAGCTGAAGGAGTTGACCCCGATTGAGTGTTGCAGACTGGCACATTCCAAGGTCCAGGACTACGTGTTGAGGGACGCGGTGAAGCTTGGGGCAGCTGCTGCCAAGGCGCGGTGGGGAAAGACCACCGTGTAACGTCTGCTTTGTTAATAATTGGGATCCACTGACGCCTCAGCAGAATATCTGGATAGTCAATGTACAGACTTGTATACACGAATGATTAATTCCAATCTCTGTGTAAAGAAATGTAATGTGTGCATAAGAATGGCATGACCAATTGTATAGATATCCAAATAATTTTATGAATAAAGTATATTTTTGAAATTTAAAAAAATGTGTAAATTTCCATACATTCTCTATCACAGAGTTAAGACTCACAAAATTCTTTTAACTTCCTTGTTTTCACTGGCAAATACTGAACAGTTAACACAGTGAATATTTTGACTTCTTGGACAAAGCTTTCATCTTTTCTTGTTCCCAGGACAGCGAGTGCGTATCTTTGATAGAATGTCAGCAGTAGTTTGGTATTTTATTTGTACATACTCTGAAACAGAGTCATATCATAATAACCAAACCAAAATCAAAGATTTTGGATAGCATCTTTATGCTCTCTTAAACACTCATATCAAGTGATCAGCTGTTTGTGCTCAGTTTCAGTCTTAAATGGAAGACCCAAATACATAGGTAGAAATTATTTCCCAGGTCACCTCAGGCACTTCACTATCTACCTCTTCATACCAATTTTTGGTTTCAGTGAGAGCCCTTAGAAATTGTCTTTTCCTACCACAGTGAGTCTGAAAGAAGACTGCTCCCAGACCTATGGATGTTGTATCCGTAGCTACAATGTTTGGAAGTTTAAGGTCACAATGTGTTAAGATCTCTGACAAAATGAGCATTTTTTGATTCAGGCCAATGAGTAGCATTGATAATCAGACCAACGCCACACCTGATCCTATTTAAAAGTTGCCTTAGAAGTTTGTTTACTTGGGTTATCTGGGCTAAACAATTTCCAAGTTTTGGTCACTACTTGTCGCCATGAAGTAATATTAATAGAAGTATCGAGGAGTTTGGCAAATACAAGAACTGAACACAAAGCCTATGCTTCCGGATAACATTCATTGCGTATAATTAAATATCTATATTTGATAAAACAGGGCATCACCAGTGCCGTCTTCCATCAGATCTCAGTCCCATGTAATCTAACATCATCATGATCTTATCCTTAACACATATTGGGGTATTAGTATCGTTAACCCTTTATTCCAGCCAGCTAGACTTCAATGGATTTTGGGTCACAGCATTCAAGATTTCTACTACCTTTTGTGTGGAGAAACACTTCTTGATAAGATCCCTGGATAACCTCAATCTAATAATAGGGAGATGTTCCCATATTCAAGATGTTCTCCCTCTTCAGGTATCATGTTCGAAGAGTCTGTTGGTGACCGTGGACATCCATTGGATTGGTCTATAATTATGTTTGACTAAGAATTGCAGTAGATTGCCATTGCCCTTTGTCATCTAGCTGACCAGGAAATACCCCCACCTCTAACCCCCACCTCTAGCCACCTACCATCCGACTCATTGGAGGGATATATAGGCTGAAAATCAATCTGCTTGGACAGAATAGAAATGCAACTTCTACAGCCATTAAGTCCTGAATTGGGACCTCAAACCGAAAGCTTCTGCCTCTGAGGCACTGCACTACAAGAGGACTGAGAATAGTTTCATCCTATTTATTACATCAAATTATTTAATTATCTTAAACAGCTCAATTCGTTGCTAATTCTCCATGCTCAATGGAATACAGACCTAATCTAAAAAATAAATTTTAGCTGCATTTAAAATTCTAATCCTAACATTTAAGTTCTGTCATGGTTTTTCTCTTTCCTGTTTCTTTAAATGTTCCAGGACCCCAAGCTTTCTGCTCCAATAACACCTGTTAACAGCTGGAATTTATATGGCATTGTACCTTTAATACAGAGAAACATAGGCAAGGGGAGTAAAAATGGATGCTGGGGCAAAGAGGGAGAGAACTATCAGGGAGGAGCTGTTTAAACCTGGTCGAGAAAGGGAAATTTAAAAAGAGTGAAGGAGAAAAGTGTGATGAGGAAAGAGGAACAAAGAAGGAAGGGCAAACTTTCATTGACATCACACTATTCATAACCACAGGAAGTCAAAAAGTGTTTCACTGCCAATTTGGTCATTTTGATTATTTCAAAGTAGGAAAGGTGTGCATGATGATTTCTGTTATTTAGAGAATGGACTTACTGGTGGAAAGTATCTGAAGCACACTTGATTCTGATAGCAATTTCCATCATGCTCAGTCAGTTTTATGCACCTGCTGCAGTGAGGGAACATTTCCTACCAAGAAAGTAATGAGCTGCACTCATACTCTTATCTCCTGGTCTTTTGTTGCAAGCTAATTTTTCAACTAGCACTGTAATACACAGTGAGGAGTCATTCAGATGGAAAAGCAAGAGGAACTGATCAGGAAAATACAGAGAAAATACTTGAACTGACAAAAAAAAACATATTTTGTCAGAGCTTTCTACCTTAAACTCATCAAGACAGTTTACAAGAATACCAAAATTAAAAGTAAAATCAATATATAAACTATATGAGGAGAATGCTGATTGGTTGACAAGTGGACTCTAACTGGTAAGAGTGTTGCCGTATAGAATTCCCAAATTAATGATAATTATCTGTTAACTACCAGGCTTTGTTTAAATTTTAAGCCAGGCATATTGACTCTGAATGGTCAAGGTATTCTTGAGAAATGAACCAGTTAATGATTGTCACCAATTTTGTTGAGTTGAAACAGATGAAACATATGTATATTCAAGGCAGAGATCGACAGATTACATTCTCATGACATCTGTAGGTTCACTTTATCCACAGTGCATATACCTCATTTAGAGAATTCCAGTAGATTGGTTGGGCATAGTTTTCCTTTGAGAATGCCATGCTGGCTTTTCCCAATTACCCTGACCTTTAGATGAGCAGCAATAAACTCTTTGGTGATTGAGTCTGGCACTTTCCTCATGGCTAACATTGAGCTGGACGGCCTGTGGTTTCCTGTTTGCTGCCTCCTTCCATTCCTGATTGGAGGGCTTTTATCTGCTGTTTCCAATCTGTTGGAACCTTTCCTAATTGAGCAAATGTGGGATGATTTACATTGAAATTTCTGCTGGTTTATTGGCAACCTCTTTTGGGATAAGATCCATTTGAATCTATTGACTTGGAAGCCTACAACTCCATTTGTTCACTCAATACTGCTTCCCCCATGATTGCAATTTCTCAAAGTTCCTCTGCCTTCTTTATATTCTAAACATCTCTCTCTGAACTGGTTTCTGATCTCATTCTGATGTCAAAGATGTTCTAAACACTGTCAGCATAAATGCTCCTGTCCTGGCTAGTTCTAGAGCTTGCTTCTTTTAGTTCTGAGTCTAACTTTCTATTAGTTTCCTATTCAATTATATCATTACAATTTCTCCATATAATGTAATGATTATAGAGCATTGATAGGCATCATCCTGTGGTCTTTTTTGGGGGGTGGAAGATGTCTGATAAGATAGTCAATGCACTGGTTTTGATTTTCCAAGGTTACTAGAAGTTAGACAGAGACCCATTAGGTTGGAAGGTGGTAAACATAGTTGCTTTGTTTAGGTGGGGCACAAGGGGAGGCAGGAGACATGAGAGTTGATGTCTGATTTTGGCATTCAAATTGGATAACAGCTACCCTGTTCCAATCTTACACCACTGTGTATTGTGAAAACTCATGAATTCAACAAGTTTTGATTAACCAAAGGTAGTAAGGAATATAGATTAAGATAGGTAGGGACCTGGGCCACAGATCTTATGGAATAGTGGAGCACTCAAATAACTAAATGGTCTACTGTTCTTATGTTCTGAACAGCATATTTGTTGTATAAAATTTCTACTTTCCCCAATAATGCTTCATTGCTCCTCAGTTTGAAGATAATATCCTTCATTAATTGTCACAGCTTTGAGTTACTTGTATGGGCAGTTTTCCTCATTAGGCTGTAATCAGTGTGTGCAAGTAGAAATAGTTACAATAATTTCACACACACATGCTGTGACATTCTCATCATGTGTTCTTGTAGTTGCAAAAATTATAATTGGTGCTTTTGATGAGACTTCATGCATCAGTAGTTAATGGACATTGAATTCTCTGCCGTGCACGAATATGCATGTTTCTCTTTACATACACCCTGCTCAGAGATACTGGCTGTAAAATGGAAGAAAGTATTGAAGAGTCATAGAGTCATACAGCAGAGAAGCAGACCCTTCAGTCCAACCAATCCATGCTGACCATGTTTCCAAACTAAACTAGTCCCAATTGCCTGCATTTGGCCATTTTCCTCCAAACCTTTCCTGTTCATGAACTTATCCAAATGTCTTTTAAATATTGTAGCTATACCTGCATTCACCACTTTCTCTGGCAGTTCATTCCACGAACCACACTGTGTAAAAAAGTTGCCCCTCATGTCCTTTTCCAAATCTTTCTCCTCTCGTCACACAAATACCAGGATATTACAGGATAATCTAACCACAGCCCCTTGACATTCAGTGTTAGAGTCACTGAATCTCCTACCATCAACATCCTAGGGGTTATCCTAAGATGAATTTTTCTATTCATCTTATTTATGCCCCTTATGATTTTATAAACCTCTATAAGTTCACCCCTTAACCTCCTATGCTCCAATGAAAATGTCCAAACCTATCGATTCTATTTTTACAACTTAAACATTTCAGAGCCAGAAACATTCTGGTGAATCTTTTCTGAACACAGTCCAATTAAATAATATCCTTCGTATAGCAGGGCGATAATACTGGTCACAGTACCTTACCAACGTCCTGTATATAACCTCAGCATAACATCACAACTCCCATACTCAAAGGTCTGAGCAATGAAGGCCAGCATGCTAAATGCCTTTTTAACCAGCCTGTCTATATGTAATGCATACTTCAAAGAATTACATATCTGAACCTTTAAGTCTCTCTATTCTACAACAATACCTACGGCTGTACCATTAATTGCACAAGTCCTTTCCAAAATTCAATATTTTGCAAGTGATGAGTAATATTCACACCACACAAATACCAGGATGTTACAAACACCAATAAGAGATAATCAAGTTACCTCCTCTTGACATTCAGTGTTAGAATCACTGAATCTCCTACCATCAACATCCTAGGGGTTATCATTGACCAGGAACTCAACTGGACTCACCAGTGTCTAAATGCAATGTCTACAAAAGCAGGTCAGAGGCTAGAGATACTGCAGCAAGTAACTCATCTCCTGACTTGCCACAGCCCCTCCATCATCTACAAGGCACAAGTCAGGAGTGTAATGGAATACCCCTCACTTGTCTGAATAGGTGCAGCTCCAACAACACTCCAAGAAGCTTGACATCGTTCAGGTCAAAGTAGCCTGGTTGATTGGCACTGTGTCCACAAGCATCCACCACAGATGCTCAGTAGAAGCAGTGCTATCTACAAGATGTAGTGCAAAAATTCACCAAAGATCTTCAATCAGTACCTTCAAAACCTGAGATCGCTTCCATCTAGAAGGACAAGGGCAGAAAACACATAGGTACACTGTTACCTTCGGGTTTCCCTCCAAGCCACTCACTATCCTGACTTGGAACTATATTGCCGTTCCTTTACTGTCGGCTGGTTCAAAATCCTGGAATTCCCTTCCTGATGGCAGCGTGGGTCAATGCACAGCAGGTGAACTGCAGCGGTTCAAGAAGGCAGCTCACCACCACCTTCTCAAGGGCAACTAGGGATGGGCAATAAATCGTGGCCAAAAAAAAGCTCCCACAAAATGGGAAAGAGCAGAACATAGACTGTGGGAGAAGGGAGAAATTGGGTGGGAATTGTCACTGATTGGGGATGGGGGGGGGTAGAGGAAGGAAGCACTATTGACAGATCATGAGATGGATGGTTCACAAAAAGTGTTAAAAGAACTGGTAGTGCAATTCTAAAGATGATAAGGGAGCAGAGGGACTTGTGATGTATATGCTTAAGACATTAAAGGTGGAAACTTAAGTTGAGAAAGTGGTTAATAATGGATAAAGCATCTTGGATGTTCTAATTAGTGGCACAAAATACAAAAGCAAGAAAGTTATGATAAAACTTTATAAAATATTATTTTGTCCTCAACTGGAGTATTGTGCCCAGTTTTGGGCACCAAACTTTAGAAAGGATGTGAAGACATTAGAGAGAGTGTAGAAAAGATTGATGAAGCATAAATACCAGTGTTTTCTAGCTACTAACAGTTCTGATGAAGAGTTACCAGACTTGAAACATTAACTCGGCTTTCGTTCCACAGATGCTGCCACACCTGCTGAGTTTCTCCAACAATTTCTGTTTTTGTTGATGAAGGAGGGATCTTGATTCAGTTTAGCCTGCCCCATGAAACTGATGGAAGTTCCCCACTGGCTCTACAATGATCCTCATCAACCTTCAAAATCTAATCCATCTTCTCGAAAAGCTTTCATACCTCAGAGATTGAACAGATGGAATTGTGGCTGTTGTGCTTATCCTTGCACCTTTTTTTTTGAAATATTTACAATTCTTCAGTCGCCATTCTTGTAAGGGAGGATTGGAAAATTACATTTAGTGCCTCACAATTTACATCTTCTTTTTCTCTATATCCTATAGTGTGTGTTGCATCAGGCTCCTGTGACGTGTCAAATTTAAGTATGGCCAGTTTATCAATTTTTAGTCCATCCATCTTCTGCAGCTTGCTCTTTCACTGTCACTTGGGCTGAACCTCCCTCCATCATAAAGGATTTGTTCACTTAGGGTCATAGAGTTATAGAGATGTACAGCATGGAAACAGGCCCTTCAGTCTAACTCGTTCATGCCAACCAGATATTCTAACCTAATCTAGTCCCATTTGCCAGCATTTGGCCCATATCCCTCCAAACCATAAGACCATAAGACATAGGAGTGGAAGGAAGGCCATTTGGCCCATCTAGTCCACTCTGCCATTTAATCATGGCTGATGGGCATTTCAACTCCACTTACCCAAATTCTCCCCATAGCCCTTAATTCCTTGTGACATCAAGAATTTATCAATCTCGGCCTTGAAGCCATTTAGTGTCCCGGCCTCCACTGCACTCCACGGCAATGAATTCCACAGGCCCACCACTCTCTGGCTGAAGAAATATCTCCGCAATTCTGTTCTGAATTTACCCCCTCTAATTCTAAGGCTGTGCCCACGGGTCCTAGTCTCCTCGCCTAACGGAAACAATTTCTTAGTGTCCACCCTTTCCAAGCCATGTATTATCTTGTAAGTTTCTATTAGATCTCCCCTTAATCTTCTAAACTCCAATGAATACAATCCCAGGATCCTCAGCTGTTCCTCGTATGTTAGACCTGCCATTCCAGGGATCATCCGTGTGAATCTCCCCTGGACACGCACCAGTGCCAGTATGTCCCTCCTGAGGTGTGGGGCCCAAAACTGGACACAGTACTCCAAACGGGGCCTAACCAGAGCTTTATAAAGGCTCAGTAGCACATTGCTGCTTTTATATTCCAACCCTCTTGAGATAAATGACAACATTGCATTTGCTTTCTTAATCACGGACTCAACCTGCATGTTTACCTTTAGAGAATCCTCAACTAGCACTCCCAGATCCCTTTGTACTTTGGCTTTATGAATATTCACACCATTTAGAAAGTAGTCCATGCTTGTATTCTTTTTTCCAAAGTGCAAGACCTCACATTTGCTCACGTTGAATTTCATCAGCTATTTCCTGGACCACTCTCCCAAACTGTCTAGATCCTTCTGCAGCCTCCCCACTTCCTCAGTACTGCCTGCCTGTCCACCTAACTTTGTATCATCGGAAAACTTTGCTAGAATGCCCCCTGTCCCTTCATCCAAATCATTAATATATAACGTGAGCAGCTGCGGCCCCAAAACTGAACCCTATGGGACACCGCTTATCACCGGCTGCCATTCCGAAAAAGAATCTTTTATCCCAACTCTCTGCCTTCTGTCAGACAGCCAATCCTCAATCCATACCAGTAGCTCACCTTGAACACCATGGGCCCTCACCTTACTCAGCAGCCTCCCGTGTGGCACCTTATCAAAGGCCTTTTGGAAGTCTAGATAGACCACATCCACCTGGTTTCCCTGGTCTACCCTACTTGTCACCTCTTCAAAAAATTCTAACAGGTTTATTAGGCATGACCTCCCCTTACTAAATCCATGTTGACTTGTCCTAATCCGACCCTGCTCTTCCAAGAATTTAGAAACCTCATCCTTAACGAATGATTCTAGAATTTTACCAACAACCGAGGTTAGGCTAATTGGCCTATAATTTTCCATATTTTGTCTTGATCCTTTCTTAAACAAGGGGGTTACAACAGCGATCTTCCAATCATCCGGGACTTTGCCTGACTCCAGTGACTTTTGAAAGATCTCAACCAACGCCTCCGCTATTTCCTCAGTCACCTCCCTCAAAACTCTAGGATGTAGCCCATGGGGTCCAGGAGATTTGTCAATTTTAAGACCTTTTAGCTTTTCTAGCACTTTCTC
This sequence comes from Chiloscyllium punctatum, assembly GCF_047496795.1. Classification (NCBI taxonomy): domain Eukaryota; kingdom Metazoa; phylum Chordata; class Chondrichthyes; order Orectolobiformes; family Hemiscylliidae; genus Chiloscyllium; species Chiloscyllium punctatum. Next base: position 21,130,698 of record NC_092765.1, on the reverse strand, counting down.
TTTTGTAATGGCAACCATACTCAACTCAGCCCCCTGACTCCCTTTAATTGTTGGGATATTATTCATGTCTTCCACTGTGAAGACTGATGCAAAGTACTTATTAAGTTCTCCAGCCATTTCCTTATCTCCCATCACTAGCCTTCCAGCATCAGTTTGAAGTGGCCCAATGTCTACTTTTGCCTGTCGTTTGTTTCTTATGTATTGAAAGAAACTTTTACTATCATTTCTAATATTACTGGCTAGCCTACTTTCATATTTGATCCTCTACTTCCTTATTTCTTTCTTTGTTGTCCTCTGTTTGTTTTTGTAGCCTTCCCAATCTTCTGATTTCTCAGTGCTCTTGGCTACTTTATAGGATCTCTCTTTTTCTTTGATACATTTCCTGACTTCCTTTGTCAGCCATGGCTGTCTAATCCCTCCCCGGATAATCTTTCTTTTCTTGGGGATGAACCTCTGTACAGTGTCCTCAATTAAACCTACAAACTCCTGCCATTTTTGCTCTACTGTCTTCCCCTCTAGGCTCTGCTTCCAGTCGATTTTCGTCAGTTCCTCTCTCATGCCCTCATAATTACCTTTATTTAACTGTAACACCATTACATCCGATTTTGCCTTCTCGCTTTCAAACTGCAGACTGAACTCTACCATATTATAATCGCTGCTTCCTAAGTGTTCCCTTACTTTAAGATCTTTTATAAAGTCTGGCTCATTACATAGCACTGGGTCCAGAATAGCCTGCTCCCTTGTGGGCTCCATGACAAGCTGTTCCAAAAAGCCATCCTGTAAGCATTCCATGAATTCCTTTTCTTTGGACCCACTGGCTACATTATTTAGCCAGTCCACCTGCATATTGAAGTCCCCATGATCACCGTGACCTTGCCTTTCTGAGATACCTTTTCTATTTCCTGGTACATGTTGCGCCCCTGGTCCTGACCACTGTTAGGAGGTCTGTACATAACTCCCATTATGGTTTTTTTGCCTTTGTGGTTCTTCAATTCCACCCACACAGACTCCACATCATCTGACCCTATGTCATTCAGTGTCATAGATTTAATTTTGTTCTTAACTAACAAGGCCACCCCGCCCCCTCTGCCCACCTCCCTGTCTTTTCGATACGTTGTAAATCCTTGGACGTTTAACTGCCAGTCATGAACCCCCTGCAGCCATGTCTCTGTGATGCCTACCACATCATAATCATTCATGATGATCTGTGCCGTTAGTTCATCTACTTTGTTACGAATGCTATGAGCATTCAGGTAAAGTGCCTTAATGCTAACTTTCTTATCATTGGAGATATTGGAAGTCATAAGATGTTCTAAGATATCCTTCCTTTTTGTTGCATTACTAGTCTGCCTCAAACTTAAATCCACCTGCGTACATGTCATCCTCCTGCTTATCTTTCCATTTAACTCCATGCTCCCTGTCGCTTTCACTTTCCCTTCCCCCCAAACCTTATGTATTCAGATACCCATCCAGATGCCTTCTAAATGTTGTTAACGTACCAGCCTCCACTGCTTCCTCTGGCAGCTCAAACCTTCCAAGTCTGAAAATATCCTTGTAAATCTTCCCCGAAACCAATCAAGCTCCACCAATCGTTCCTATATCAGGGAGACGAGAATTGAGCACAATAGGACTTATTACATTCTAGTGTTAAAAATTACACAATACCAGGTCATTGTCCAACAGGTTTATTTGGAAGCACTAGCTTTCGGAGCACTGCTCCTTCATCAGGTGGTTGTGAGTAGTATAAGACTATAAGAGACAGAATTTGTAGCAAAAGTTTACAGTGTGATGCAACTGAAATTATATATTGAAAAAGACCTGGATTGTTTGTTATGTCTCTCAACTTTTAGAATGACCATGTTGGTTTCAGTTATTTCATATGTTAATCCCAGAACTTTTTTTAAAGTTACAGTCTCAAGTGAACTTTAACAATAGGTGCCATGTCAGCTCAGATAATGCATTGAAGGTGTGAGGTGCCCTGTGTGAGGCTGTTTGTGCCCCAATGTTCAGACTGATTCTATTTCTAAAAAGAATCTTACATGGATTCAAGCAGCGTTTGAACAAAATAAAATGTAATTCTGCAAGTACAAATTCACCCCACAAGCCTATATGTGTGTGTGTGTGTGTGTGTGTGGTATGAGTATCTGTTAAAGAGTGTGTATATGTGTGCAAGTGTGAGTGTGTGTGTGTGTGTGTGTGTGTGTGTGTTTAGTGCATTAGGGTCACCTGTAGTGTGACATGAACCCAAGGTCCCAGTTGAGGCCATCCCCATGGGTACCGAACCTGGCTATCAGCTCTGCTCAGCTACTGTGCAATGTTGTCTGTCCTGAAGTCTGCCTTGGAGGACCATCACCAGAACGTCCGAGGTCGAATGTCCTGGACCGCTGAAGTGTTCTCCGACTGGGAGGAAACACTCCTGTCTGAACACTCCTGTGCGGTGCCCATTCATCCATTGCTGTAGCCTCTGTTTGGTTTCACCAATGTACCAAGCCTCAGGGCATCCTTGCCTGCAGTGTATGAGATAGACAACGTTGGCCAAGTCACATGAGTACCTGCCACGTACATAGTGGGAGGTATCCCCACGCATATTGGTGGTATCCGTGTCGACACTCTGACACGTCTTAAAGCAACTACCGTGATAGGGTTGTATGTCATTGTCCTGAAAGCTGGGCAGTTTGCTACGAACAATGATCTGTTTGAGGTTTGGTGATTGTTTAATGGTGAGCAGTGGAGGCGTGGGGAAGGTCTTGGCAAGGTGCTCATCCTCATTGATAATGTGTTGCAGGCTGCGAAGAACATGGCATAGTTTTTCAGCTCCTGGGAGGTACTGGACAACGAAGGGTACCCTGTTGGTTGCAGCTCATGTCTGTCTCCTGAGGAGGTCATTACAGTTCCTCGCTGTGGCACGTTGGAACTGGTGGTTGATGAGTTGAGCATCGCACCCCGTTTTATGAGAGCATCATTGAGTACTTCCAAGTGTCCATCACATCCCTCCTCATCTGAACAGATCCTGTGTATGAGGAGGGCTTGTCCATAGGCGATGTCTGTTCTAATATATTTTGGGTGGAAGCTGGAGAAGTGTAGCATTATGAGGTATTCCATGGGTTTGCAGTAGTGTAAGGCACTGAGGTGCCCATCCTTGATGCAGATGCATGTGTCCAAGAATGGGACAGATATTAAAGAGTAGTCCATGATGAGTCTGATGATGAGTCTGATGATGGGATGAAAATCATTGATGTCACTGTGTAGCTGTTTCAGTGACTCCTCGCCATGGGTCCAGCGGAAGAAAATTCGTCAATATATCTGGTGTATAGTGTTGGTTAGAGGTCCTGGATAGAGAAGAAGCCTTGTTCAAACCTGTGCATGAAAATGTTGTGGTGCAAATGTGGTCCTCATGGCTGTTCATGTGTCTGGATGAAGAACTGGTTGTCAAAGGTAAAAACATGGTCAAGGATAAAGCAGATGAGTTGTAGGATGGTGCACGGAGATTGGCAATTGTTGATATTGAGTACTGAGGCTGTTGCTGTGATGCTGTCACTGTGGGGGATGCTGGGTGTAGAGTGCTGAAACGTCCATTGTGATGAGGAATGTTCCCGGTGACTGGTCTGTGGGTGCTGAGTTTCTGTAAGAATTCTGTAGTGTCGCGACAGAAGCTGGGTTACCCTTGAACAATGGGTTTCAAGATGCCTTTGAGATAGCCAGAGAGGTTCTCACACAGGGTCCCATTCCCTGACATGATGGGATGACCTGGTGTGTAGACTTTGTGTGTCTTCATTCTCCAGTACTTCCCAGGAGCCGAAAATTTACACCATGTTCTTCACAGCCTGCAACACATTATCAATGAGGATGAGCAGCTCACCAAGATCTTCCCCATGCCTTCCTTTAAACAATCACCAAACCTCAAACAGATCATTGTTCGCAGCAAACTGCCCAGCTTTCAGGACAACACCATACAACCTTGTCACGACAGACACTACAAGACGTGTCAGAGTGTCGACACGGACACCACCCTTACACATGGGGGTACCTCCCACCATGTACACGGCAGGTACTGATGTGACTCAGCCAACGTTGTCTACATCTTATGCTGTAGGCATGAATACCCTGAGGCATGGTACATTGGTGAGACCGAGCAGAGGCTACGGCAATGGATGAAAGGACACCGCACAACACAGGAGTGTTCCCTCCCAATTGGAGAGCACTTCAGCAATCAGGGACATTCAACCTCGGACCTTTGGGTGACCATCCTTCAAGGTGGACTTTGGGACAGGCAACATTGCAGAGTGGCCAAGGAGAGGCTGATAGCCAAGCTTGGTACACGTGAGGATGGCCTCAACCGGGATCTTGTGTTCATATCACACTACAAGTGACCCCAATGCAGTACGTGTATATACACACACACACGTTTGTGGGGTGAATTTGTATTTACAGAATTACATTTATTTTGCTCACAAACTAAGAATCAGTCTGAACTTTGGGGCACAGTCTCACACAGAACACCTCACACCTTCAAGGCATTATCTGTGCTGACATGGCACCTATTGTTAAAGTTCACTTGAGACTGTAACTTTAAAAAATGTCCTGGGATTTACATATAAAAGAACTGAAACCAACATGGTCATTCTAAAAGTTGAGAGACGTAACAAATAATCTAGGTCTTTTTCAATATATAATTTCAGTTGCACCACACTGTAAACGTTTGCTATAAATTCTGTGTCTTACAATCTTATACTACTCACAACCACCTGATGAAAGAGCAGCGCTCCAAAAGCTAGTAGCTTCCAAATAAATCTGTTGGACTAAAACCTAGTATTGTGTGATTTTTAATTTTGTACACCCCAATCCAACACCAGCACCTCAAAATCATTCATTCTAATGGTTCTTTTCTATCCTGAACGCCACATTATTCAGCTTCAACTAACCAGTTTGAGCCAAGATAGCAAATACCTTTAGTCACATTCTCCCCCAGCAGTCATTTTCTTCAACATCAGCAGCCATTTTTGGGTGTAGTTAGGCTTCCCCCTTGCTTTGGAAGCCATCATCTTGAACATTAGCAGTATTTGCATGCCTGCATACTGCTATTTTCTTGAACCTCAAGACATTTTCTTCCATTTTGGGCTCAAATTCCAACCTTGCTGATTTAATCAAAAATAATTTATGAAAAAAAGTTGCCAGCAATGCACGATTAGTGTGCTGACTTAGTCACCTTATCACTATTGTTGGAAAGCATCCAAGCTACTGACAAGGAAAAAGGATTGATTTCTTATTTAGCACCTGCAGTAGTTTCTGGTTTATATCCACACAAGAATTTGTTCTCATCCTGACCCGTACAATTCAACAAAGTAAAATGAATTGAAAATGCAAGACACCTTTTTACTCGCTTTATCTATTCACTCAAAATCTCTTGTAATTTTGAACATCTCAATTAAATCTCTCTGAAATCTCTTTCGCCTTTTCTATATTGAGAATAGTTCATCCACCCATTCAGGATTCCTGAAGAAGGGCTCATGACCGAAACGTCGATTCTCCTGCTCCTTGGATGCTGCCTGACCTGCTGCGCTTTTCCAGCAACACATTTTCAGCACTCTCATAGCCCATTAACCAAAACCTCCTGTGACTGTCATCTAACTCACATCAACGTCCATTTAACCAAGAATCCTCTACATGAACTTGCTCGACTCTCAATCAGACAATCCCTTGACTTTAGTTTTATCAGACAGGTTCTTGTATTCTCTCCAGCTTCATGTTGTACAATGGCATAGATTATAGACGACACAGAATTGAATCTTTACAAAGCAGTAACAGGCCATATGATATTCTGGTAGAAAGAGACCTGCCTTATCTTTAGTCACTCCCTTGATGTCATTGACTCAGTGCAATGTGTTCAGTCAGTCAGCTATTAAGTAATATACAGTCACTATATTTATAAGCCTGTGATATTGTAGATGTGTAAATAAATATTAATTATTTTCCACAACCTCTGTCTCAACAAGAACCCGACTGTCTCTGGTATATGTTATGTGATTGAAAATCACAAACCACATCACATTTCCCCAGCTCTAAAGCTCTCTGGTAACCCAACAATCATCTAATTGCATCTAACCTCTTGTACATCTCCTGATTCATTGCTACATCAGTAACACCCCAGCCTTCGGCTGCCTAGGCCAATTCTTGCTGTATTACCCACGGACCAAACAGAGTTTACATGACTGTTCTGAGCTTAATCAGTGAACTATGATTGATAGTTAATGGTTCTTGCGGCATTTCCATGCTGACGGTGGTTCAACCAGAGACTCATAGAATCTCACAGCTCAGAAACAGACCTCTTTAGTCCAACTCATCTGCACTGACCAGGCATCCCAATCTGACCTAGTCCCATTTGCCAGCATTTGTCATACATCCTTCTGAACCCTTCTTATTCATGTATCCATCCAGATGCCTTTTTAAATATTATAATTGTACCCACTACCACCACCACCACTCCCTCTGGCAGGTTATTCCATTCACATACCACCCCTAATGTGAAAAGGTTACCCCTCAGGTCCTTTTTAAATCTCTTACCTCTCACCTTAAACCTATGCCCTCTAGTTTTGGACTCCACACTTGAGGAAAAAGAGTATGGCGAAAAGTGTACGAAGTTATCAATCTCCAGCATCATCGGAGATCTCTGTGAGCATAATAGAATGGTAATCATGTTGAGGCTGACCGATCTATAGTTCCCTGGCTTTTCCCTACAGCCTTTCTTAAATAGTGACACCATGTTAGCCAACCTCCACGTTTCCGGCACGTCACCTGTGGCTATCGATGATGCAAAGATCTCAGTAAGGGGCCCAGCAATCTCTTCCCCAGCTTCCCATAAAGGTCTGGGAAACACCTGATCAGGTCTGGAGATTTATTTAACTTTTTATTTTTAAAACCTTCATCACCTCCTCTTCTGTAATATAAACTCTTTTCAAGACACCACTATTCATTTCCAAGTTCCCTAGCTTCCGTGTCTTTCTCAAGTAAATACTGATGCAAAATATTTGTTTACTATCTTACCCATCTCCTGTAGTTCCACACATAGATGGCCACATTAACCTTTAAGGGACTCCAATCACTCCCTAGTTACGTTTTTGCCCTTAATGTGCTTACAGAATCTCTTTGGATTTTATTTGACTCTATTTGCCAAAGCTATCTCATGTCTCCTTTTTGACCTCCTGATATCCCTTTTAAGTATACTCCTACTGCCCTTAAACGCCTCTTGGCATTCACTCAATCCCAGCTGTCTATGCCTAGCATGTGCCTCCATCTTTTTCTTGAGCAAAACTTTAATTTTCCCAGTCATCCAGAATTCCCTACCAGTATTGCCCATCACACTAAATGGAACATATTTCCCAGAATTGTCATTATCTCATTTTTAAAGGACTCCCACTTTCCAACCATGTCTTCACCTGCAAATAGCTTCCTCCAATCAACTTTTGAAAGTTACTCTCTAATACTATCAAAATTGGACTTACTCCAATTTAGAACTTTTAACTTTTTGATCAGTTTTATCCTTTTCCACAACTATTTTAAAATTAATAGAATTATGGTCATTTGCCCCAAAATGCCCCCCACCCTCGACACCTCAGTCACTTGGCCAGCCTTATCTCCCAACAGAGGGTCAAGTTTTGCTCCTTCTATAGTAGGTACTTCACATATTGAATAACAAAATGTGATTATACACACTTAACAAATTCATCTCCATCCAAACCCTTAACACTATGATAGTCTCAGTCAATGTTTGGCAAGTTAAAATCCCTTACTATTACAACCATATTATTCTCACAGATATCTCCAATAGTGCTGGAGAAATGCAACTTTGTACACTTTTCATTGTACTCATGTATTCCTATACTTGAGTACACGTGACAATAACATCTATTTCTAATTCCTTACATGTTTTCCCTAAACAAAACCTCAATCAGCTCCCTATCCACATGCCAAAAACAATGCAAGTTTATTTTTAAAAAGTTGGTTTCTTGCCTCTCAGTCCTGATGAGAGTAAAGTGAAAGCTTTGACTGTGTGTCTTTTAAAGCAATGTTTGAGACCTAATATTTGGAATTTCCTCAATAAATCTTCTTCGGCTTCATCTTTTCATTAAGATGCACCTTAGGGTCTAGCCATTTGGCAAACGTTTGGGCTTTGGTCCTAATGTCTCCTACCTTTGCCTGCCTAATTACATTCCTGTGAGGTAGCTTGGGACATTTCATTGAGGTCAGAAGTGTGTCTTTAAAGTGACTGTTGAGCAATGTTTGGGAAGAGAGTTCCCAAGACCAGGGCTAAAGCTGAGTGATTGAAAAGTAAGCAGATTCCCCAAAATCCAAGGCTGGAAGAACTAGAAAGTAGCCCGAGGGACATTGCAGAAGTCGGGATGAGCAAGTTCGAGCAGAAATCTGTAAATAATATAAGGGTTTTTAATTCATTAGGATAGGAGTTGATGTTGGTCAGTGAGGATGAGGGTGAAGGATGAATGGAAGATAGTGTGGCGCTGAATGCTACATGAGATCTGGTCAGTAAATCTTTCAAAACATGTTAAGGAAGCCTTACTGTAATCCTCTGACATTTTTTAAATATGTGGCCAAAGCTTTCTCCATTGTTGTGAAATAAAGCAACAACAAATGATTTTTTAAATATTTTCCACAATTCAGCATCTTTGACATGGCTTGGTGTTAGATTCTGATTGGTCATGCAGCTGAAGTGTTTTATTACTTGTTGCTGGATTGCCAGTTGTTTTTCTGTGAGCAGTAGTCACGTCCTTTTGTAAGTAAGCTATGTTAAACCAGAGCCTCTTTCACACAAACAACATTGTTTCTTTCTTGCTTTCAACCCCTAACCTTCTCACCAACACTCTCACGAAATGAAACACGGTGCAGTCCTGATTTAAACCCAGGAAATAATTAAAAATTGATTTGAAATCAGAATAACTTCATTAACCTAATTCAGTGGCTTACACTGCAAATTCAAGCATCTAATTCTCATAATTTAAAATAAAGTAACAATGTCCAAGGTTAATATTTCCATTCAATTTACAAAAAAACTACTCATTATTAAGATCGAAGTTTCAGACTGGCAAATGGTAAGAAAGCATTAAATTGTTTGATTAACATACAAAGTAGCTCTTTCAAATGGAATATTTTAAGTAAAAAAAATGCAGATCCTTTGGCTTCATCATCTTTACCAAGAGGGAAAGCAACAAGCTGGCAGCCCTACAATTCAATTTTGTTTTTTGTTGCTAAGAAAATCTGAACAAGTGCCAGCTATGGTTAATTTGCCTCATTTTAATAGACCACAAGATGAGTCACAAAGCTTCCTTCTTTCAATATTTTCTCGTAACCTTTTCAGTAGTTTTATATTCTGGCAGGATTATATGCCTATAACTAAGTAAATTTTATATATCACCTTGCACAACTTCAGGATGTTCCAAAAAACTTTTCTTTTAAAAACAGCCACTGTTGTAATGTAGCAAATACAGCACCCAATTTGCTTAGAGAAAGCTTTCATGTGACAATGGCTAAATGAACTGTTCTGGTAGGCAGAATCTTGTGGAGACAATAGGATCATGACTGATTTCAGACCTGGATGAGGGCCATGCATTGCCTTTTTTCAAAAGTTCACTCCCAAGTGCTGACACCTAATTAGTGAGCATTCCCTCATGTTCAAAGAGTCCGGGAATGCAAGCCTTGGCAACTGAGAGCTGCTGGACTGCACAGAACAGGAGCACCACCAGGGAGGCTGTGGCCAAAGGATTATTGCTGGACACAGGCCAGAGGTGATTGATGGTGTGGGACAGATCAAGGGATTGGGGAAAGAGGGTGGTGTGGTGAGGTGAGCTGGGGGGAGAACATTGATGACAGAGACTTCAAGGGCAAAGAGCTCTCAGCAATCACACTCTTTTTGACACTGTGTCTCTCAACTAGGCAATGAGTACCTTTCAGTGAGAAACACAAACATCTCCAAATGTTCCCAGGCAGCTCCGCTCAAGATTGTCATTCTCCCCACTTGACAAACCTTCCTCATACACACCGTACGGTGTACGTTATTGATGTACACATTTTAGCTACTTGAATCAACTCAGTCATGCATGCAGTGACACAGCTCTGGTACTGTTGGGGCTTAAACCCAGATCTTTGGTCTCAGAAGTAGGGACATAACACTATTTTCTACAATAACATGAAGAGCACTAGCTGTGGTTTAGTGATATCAGCTCCACCTCTGAGTCAGATGGCCACGAACACACCATCATTCAATGGACTTCAGCCCATCATCCATGCTGGCCCTTTCAGACTGTTACTAAAGGAGTGGCACACTATCGGATGTCTGCTTTTCAGATGAAACATTAAGCTGAAATATTAAGCTGAAACCTTGTCTGTCTTCACAGGGTTGTAAAAAAATCCCACAGCATTATTTTGAAGAGAAGGAAGGAATTTTCGCTAATCCCCTGACAATTGGTTTATCTTATTGAGCAACCCTGAAAAACAGATCATCTCTTCAAAAATAGTCCTTGCGGGATGATTGCCATGTTTCTTACATTACAACAGTGACTATCCATCCAAAGTAATTATCCTTTCCATTCTCGAAACATATAAACACAGAAGATAGGAGTCAGCCATTCAACCCCTTGAACCTGCTCCATCATTTAACACGGCCATGGCTGATCATTGGGTTCAATAACCTAATCCCATCCTGCCCCATATCCCTTGATCCCTTTGACCACAAGAGCAAAAACTATCGCGTTTTTGAAAAGTCAATATTTTGGTCTGAACCACTTTCTGGAACTGAATTACACAGGCTCACCACTGTCTGGGTGAAGACACATCTCCTTATCTCAGTCCTAAAAGGTTTACCCCTTATTCTTAACCTATGGCCCCTCAATATCCAGAATATCCTTCCTGAATCTAACCTGTCTAGACATGTATGAATTTTATAGATTTCTATGAGATCCCCTCTCAGCCTTCTAATCTCCAGTGAATACAATCCTAACTGACTCAATCTCTCCTCATAAATCTATCTTAGAGTCATAGCTATAGAGCATGGGAACAGACCCTTCAATCCAGCGAGTCCACACCAACCATATTCCCAAATAAAACTAGTCCCACCAGCCTGCGTTTGGCCCATATCCCTCAAAACCTTTCCTATTCATGAACTTATCCAAATTTTTGTTAAACATTGTAACTGTACCTTCATCCTTCACTTCCTCTGGCAGTTCATTACACACATGAATCACTCTCAAGTTCTTTTTAAATCTTTCTCCTCTCATCTTAAAATTATTCACCCTAGTTTTGAACTCCACCACCTTAGGGAAAAGACCTTTGCTATTCTCCTTATCTATGCCCCTCATGATTTTATAAATCTCTATAAGGTCACTCCTCAACTTCCTACACTTGAGGGAAAAAAGTTCCTTGAGTCCTATCCAGCTGATTTTTATAACTCAAACCGTGCATTCCTGCCATCCCAGCAATCAATTTGCTAAATACGCGCTGCACTCCATTTATCGTAAGAATATTCTTCCTCAGATAAAGAGGCCAAAACTGCACAAGCCCTTAGGAATGTCCAGAGGTCACAAATGAAACTCTGCAAATGCAAGCCCTCCTTTTTCAATCCCTCCTTTCCTCCCTTCCTTCACTACTCTTTTTCTTCTTCCCTACTTTTCAAGATTTCTCATGAATCTGTTAATATTGGATAAAAAGGTCTGCTGTAACAGAGCAATTTGATGATGTTATGAGCCGAGTCTTACTTTTCAGCTCAATTTGCATTAACTTATTTTCCACAGGGCCTCATGGGTTTTCTCACTGTAGCTTCCCAAACTTGCCTTATCAACCATCTCGCCCACCTCTGTGGCACCCACCCTACCATGTATCGTGCTAGAGCAACTCGACACTCGGCAGATATCCCAGAATTCACCCAAATTCCCTGCAAATTCTTAACATGCTTTAACTTCCATCCCTCTGGTGAGATCTGTTACTTCTCTTGTCTTATGTCTTACGCAGCCTCTTCCCCCAAGAGATCAGCCCCTCCACCATCTCTGAGGAAGGAGACGCACATCCTTCAGAAGATGCAGGGACAAAGTTGCCCCCGCAGCCTCCACCAGCTCAAATACTTTATCATCGGTGGATACTTTACCCAGATGAGTCTTATTAGAGCTGCCATTGTGTCAAGCACATCACTGCCACTTCTCAGTAACTGGATGAGGAAGAAGATGCCCCAGGTCATTGGCACTCAGAAGAGTGCCAGGGACCAGGCAGCTGCTCAACCCCAGGCTACAAGCGGCCTCCTGTGTTGGCCATTAACAACTTTATGCAAGTTTACAGACACAGCAGCAGCAGGCAGTTTAGTCAGACACACTTGAAAAATTGAACTGAAGGTTGGAGGAGTGCACCAACGTTATCAGTACTGTGCTGGTTTTGGCATGTGTGCATCCTGTTGTGTCCATGGACAGATTGCTGGTGCCATGGAGAGGCAGGCCCAGCAGAATGTTCAATAACTGCAGGAGATGCACACAGACCTGCACGCCATCAATTTAACCATTTATGCTTAGTACCAATTACAATGGGAAAGGGGGATGAGGGATATTGAACTCACTCCAGGAGGCAGGAAGCTAGACAGAGGGGAACCACATTCAGGTCCACCCTCAGAACACTCCAGAAGTGCCTTTCTCCTCAATCTATGCCCTGTCTGCTATTCCCAACCCTGTCAAAGTGGTAGCTGAGGGGGCTGAGCCTGCATCTGGGTAGTACACTGTCTGGACTCTCCATCCTCAAGAGCATTTGTCCAAACCTACAAGGTCAGACAATTCTCTATTGAGCAATCTCCCTTCACCCTAGCTGCAGATCCTGAGACTGCACTGACATATATTGTGAAAGCAAGAAACAGGAATACTTTCTGAAGATCAATAGGTGACACAGGTAAAACTTAATTTTGGATAGAATGTCATGATTATAATTATTTTTAAATCATCATCTGGTTGTCTGACTGAAAATCAACACAATATCAATTCTTCCTTAGCACCATTCAATCTCAGCACCTGTCTGAAGGAGTGCAATTCTTTTCCAAACATGAGTTGTGAAGATCTAAAATGCATCGCCCGAGTGGACTATGATCATAAATTCAATGGCAATATTCAAAAGGGACATTGATAAATTACAGTAGCATGGGGAAAGAGCAGACATGGGGCTAAGTGGAAGACTCAACCAAAGAGCCGGTATCTACAAACACTCTCTCATCCTACGATTTCATGATCGAAGAAGGACATTAAAGCAGGAAACTCAGCTAAAAACGCTAAAATTTCTGCTCTGCCATTTTTGTCAGCTTTCAAGCTTTTTACTAGAACAGGTTTCATATTGTTTATTGTTTGTGCTTGGTAAGTACAGCCAAAACTGGTGTAGCAAACCATTCAGGATCTTTCACCGTAAATGAAGTGTGTTAAATTCACTTACTTATGTTGGAGTTAAGTGTTCATCAAATTTGTGTTTACCAGCCACTAAAGTTTGCCAAGTGCAACCTCTGATCAAAGGCAATCTTTCTCTCAGCTCTAATCCCACTTTGTCCCTGACAATGTTTCAGGTCTTTCATGCTGCTATTGCTGCTTTGAATTTTCCTCCCTTGATCCCTCCTGTGCACAGTTACGCTGTTATGTACATTCTACCTCCTCCTGACAATCTTATGGTGTTAACTCAAGGTCGACATATTCTTTCCCAGACCATCAAGATCAGGAATTCCTTCAACTCCTGGACTGCTAGACCCCAAGATGGTTATTAACGCTTGCGTTCTTTATCTTACTATTTTGAATCTTTGTACTGTACTGTGCGACAAGAATTCAAACTAAAATTACTCCTATGAATTTAAAATCATTCTGCACAGTCATCAAATTTCCAAGGGACAGAAACATCAATTTGCATTTATTTAGAGCCTTTATCATTGCAAAGTGCTTCAGAGGAGAATTGTCAAATGAAATTTGGCAATGAGCCCCATTAGGCGATATGGCTGACCAAGTGCTGGTCAAAGGAATGGGTTTTAAGGAGTAACTTGTAGGGAGTAGAGAGAAACAAAGGTTTAGGGAGGAAGTTGCAAAACCTAGAGCCTAAGTTGCTGAAGACATTTTTGTGTTTTTTTTTACGTCTCAAGTTCAGTGAAATTGATGGAAGGAACAGTTGTGTTCACAATGAATCTTAAGTGTGCATTTACTTGTAGTAAGGTGTTATCTAAAAATACAGTTTATAGGGTGTTAGATAAGAATGTAATCTAAAACAAAATGAAACAGTGCACTCAACACTATAAGGTCAGAGCATCTGGATTAATCATATATTTCAGTCTATATGAGATGAGCATTCCACAAATTCCCATGACAATGCTATACTCCATATTCCATGACAATTCTGTACTCCATAAAATAATCTTTTATTTAAGATAACTTGGAAGGCAGCAAGTAAATAAACTGTAAAAGAAAGAAATCGAGGATAAAGCACTTTATCATGGTCTGAGGTTGCTTACATAATGAACTACTGCTAGGCATGTTGAAATGGCTAGCACTGGGACTGCCCGAGTAATGGCAATTCAGAATGTGACTAGCAGCAAGGCATTTTCAGGTTCCTCCAGTGACTGTACCTAACAGCATGGCCAATTTCCGATCCCTTGGGCACTGTGTGATGTGCTTAGTGATGCATTTAAAGGGAAGCTGCTGCATTTAACAGGAAGCCAGACAAACATAAGAGTGTGATAAGAATGGAAGGATATGTTGATAGTATTCCCAAAGTGAGGTGAAAGGAGGGCCATGTGGTATCAACATCAGTTGGGCCAAGTGAGCCACTCTGTTCTTTAACGTCTGTGCAATAGATGATAAAATGCCACACATTTTGGCCAATTGCTGGATAGGCCACTAGATTTGAACACACTATAAAATATGATGCAAAGCTAAGAACAGTTAATCCTATATTCTCAAGCCCCTTCAGTTGAGCTCAGAGCTGCAACAGGGACTAAGAAAACAAATCGATCCTTTGCAGTGTTGATAATAGACACAGTGCGCTCCAGTTTTGATGAAAGACTTTAATGCAGTTGCTGATAGCAGCAGCAAAATTGAATCTGATTCGCCCTTCAGAATCCAGCTCGCAAACTGTATCCCATTCACACTCTCCTGCACGAGAGTATTAAACCATTTGCATGGCTGACACTGTTAAATACATTTCATACACTTTACTCTAATTGTATGCATACATTTTCATTAGGTGATCTTAGATGTGTGAGATAATATTTCATTGAGGTTTCATTGGGAAGGATTGATCTCTGGGGCTGCTGAGGTCTCATAAGTTCAGTAAAGTCAATCTATCCTGCAAATGAAATTCTACAGCACTCACACATCATCCTCATTCACCAATACCAAAATTGATCAGTCGCCATCAATCTGCTGCGCACTCATCTGTTGCAGCTGGTAATCTTCAATAGGCTGGGATATTGTGGATCCAGGTTAATGAGCTGCAGATTTGACTCCGTGTGTGACATCTACTTAACCTTCAAACTAGATCATAATTCTTCTTGGAACAGCTTGGTGATATTGTACCATTTCCCAGCGTGAAATGCAATAATTTTTCCCATAGAATGTCACAACACGAGAAGGAGGCCTATCAGTCCACCATGGGGACTGGCTCTTGGAAAGAGTTTCCCCTGCATTTTCTCCATACGCTTTCAAAATTTTCTTGTGATTTAATCAAATTCTCTTTCAACAGATATCGCAAGCCTTACTTCAACCATGGCTTGTAGGATGGTGAATCACATGGGATCAGACAGCACAGAAGGAGGCCAAGGAGCCTATTGTGCCTGTGCTAATTCTTTTAAAGAATCGATTGACTCCCCCACTCTTTCCATATAGCTGTACAACCTTTGTATGTTCCTAGTGTATTTCTGAGGTTCGAACAATTCCCTAGGTAAAATGAAAATTCTAATGTTTTACGTTGTTCTTTGGTTAACAGACATGAATGAATGCAAGCTCTCTTGCTATCGATCCATTGCCCCCCGTAGAAATAGTATTTTTCTTGTTTACCTCTTGAAAAACCTCTCAGACTAGTGCAACATCCCGTTGGAACCCCCCCCCCCCCCCCGCTTAACCTTTACTGCTGTTGCACAATCAATACAGCTTCTCATCTGTGATGAATGAAGGAGTTTTCACACTATGGTCAATAAAGCAAACATAACATTAAAAACTGAAAATCAATTGTACTTGCTGTTTTCTCTTCCCAGTATTCTGACTGCTGAAGGAAAATCTTTTTCATTTCAGTCAGTGGGACATCAGCAGTTACTGGAAGACCCTTGGCCAACATGTTTAAGAGTTCTGAGGCAATTTATGTGGTTGGCAGTGCCAGATTGTGGAGCCATCGTGCTGCTCTTGCACTGATACCATCTATTCCTGCTGTGATTTTTTCATTTCACCAGTCGTGCCATTTCACAGTTACATGTAAAAGCCTCAGCATGCCTTTTTGGTCCGGTTAATGGTATTACAGGAAATAAACAATTCAAGAATCACCAATTGATTCCCAAAGGAGCATGGGCAGATCGTGGACAGCAACCCTGGTAATGTAATGAAATCAATAAACTTGGAAAGAAGACGGTGCTTTTATTCTGTGTATGGTAAGTGCTAATAGCAGGTAGAGCAAAGAGACACCATTTAAGAACAGACTATATTAACAGACTCATAAAAGACTTAAGCCAGTTATTAGTTCTTCATAGTCCTCTCTTATTTCATTATAATAAATCCTTTACTCAAGCACAAAGCCACCAACCAGTGTAATGAATCATGTGTCATTGACTGATCTAATAATTATACTTCTACGTCATCTAATCAGTACTTTTAAATTAGCTAACACATTTGCCTTTCCAAACCCTCTTGAAACTGTTATTCTGATACCTAATCTGCTTCTTTTCTAGTCCCCAGCATGTCTCCCAAGTCTTATTGTACCTCTATTAAGGCAATGTCTTCAAGATTATTGTGCTGTCTCAGTGTGCTGTTTGATTCTGACCACTCATTCCCTCTGTCACAAGGACTGCGTACTTCTTTATCCATCTCATCCATCTCCACCCATCTGTTGCTGACTCCCTCATTCCTTTGTTACTGTGGTCTCAATTATCCCAACATTCATGCGGCCACCACCCTCAAACCAGCTGCAAAGAAGACTGCTGTCTATGTGATATCTCTCAACGAGTTCTGATCAGCCCTGTGTTTGCATTTCTCATTGGCTTCCTGTAAACTCATATCTCCAATTTAAAGTTATAATCCTTCAGTTTAAATTGCCTCACTTCTCGCTTTCTCTTTCACCTCATCCATACATAGGATCACAACGTCATCTCCCACCTGTCCACACTACAGTTCTCTGGACCTTAGAATTTAGCCTTACATCTTGTATTCCCTTTATCCCACTATTGTTGGTGTGTCTTCAGCCATTTAGGTCCCAAACTCTGGAATTGTCACCTTTGACTTTTTCTTCAATCTTATGTTGTTTTGGCTAATTCCACATTCTGTTGAGTTTTATAAGGGGTTACTCACTACCAGCCCTATTGAGTTTTATCACCCTACCTTAATAAACTTGCCTCAATAATTACCTGACTCTGCCTTTATGATGTCTCTCATGTTCAATTTCCACCCCATTTTACCATGTTCCCAGAACAACTCGACACTCAGCAGATATCCACTGAAACATCCCTTATGCGCACAAAGTCACTGAGACGTTGCTATGCTGCAGGAAACACTTTAGCAAGATGACATTGTTCCTCACTGACAATGTCATGGCCACAAAGCCACACTGCCCACAGCACATTGCTGGCATGGCTGACACACCTTTCCTGAAGAAGGGCTCATGCCCGAAACGTCGATTCTCCTGCTCCTTGGATGCTGCCTGACCTGCTGCGCTTTTCCAGCAACACATTTTCAGCTCTGACACTCCCATGCACCTACAATGCTATTCTCTCACCCGAATTGCTATCTTGACACTTCACCTGTCTTCAGGTACATATTGTCCAAACACCCTCTAACTAAGTGCTGCCCTAGCCCCAATGCCTCCTATAGACATGCAGCTTGTCCTTCTCCAGGAGGAAAACATCACAAACAAGCAAGTAATCAAGTAAACACAAATGTGAGCTTTAATTTACAGAAAGCAAAGGGGAACAGAAATGAAGCTGACAGAGGGCTGAATGTCATCCCCACAATGCCAAATGGATCATGATCAAAATCTTTAGCAGTCAGCAATTGCAAGTTGCACCCAATTTCCTTCTATTGGAAGTGGGTTCCAATGAGACCAAACTCAATGAGACTCTGCCTGACATGTAGCACCCATCACTGCTGACTTCTGTCATGGACGATGTCAGCTTCTCTCACCCCAAAGTCCTCATCGTCCTCTTTGGAAGGCAACTCCCATTCCTCTGTGTCCAGCATGTTACATTGCTATCTACTTCAATTGAGCACTGGAACCATTATTATAAACCTCTTCTACACTCTCTGCAAGGCATTCATATATTTCCTAAACCATAGTGCCCAGAACTATACAAAATACTCAAGCAAAGGTCTAAGTATTGTTATGTTTCAAGCTTATGTCATTACCAGATAACACAAATCCTAGATTGAAATCAGTTTATAGAACTTATTTGTTTTTTCCTTTAATTTAATGAGGTGGTCTTTCATTGAAACACAGGCATGCAATGTTGCAGATTTGATTTCAACAATAAATGGGAATGTTTATTGCACAAAATAAATGAAGAAAATGTAAAATAAACCAAAGTTTGCATATAACACAGGTCAAAAGATTTAAAAAGGTAAATAGAGTTCCATCTCTCCCAAGACCATCACTTTACAGTACTCAATCACCAGAGGGAGTTTCCTTCCCTATCACATCTATACATTCAACTGTTTCTTCCAATTCTTAGTCTTGAAGATTTAATAACTTCTACTTGATTAGTCATACCACAGAGATTAAACTTTCTTACCTTCAATAAACATCTCAAAGTTCCACCAAAACACTTCTGGTCTGGAACTTTCAAACTAACACTTACAGTGTTTCCTAACTGTTGCAAACTAACTCCTTTCTCCAGAAGAAACTTCTTCTTACATCTACCAGGATTTCTGCAAATGGAAAATTATAAGCCTTCTAAGCTATGTTTTTTTTATCCTTATCCATTTCACATCCTTCTAAATCAAAAACAAGTTAATGTGTTTCAGTGTTTAGTCGATCCAATTGTAAAACTCTCACAATGCCAATGATTTCATATTGTCACTCCAGGAATTCTTTCTTACAGTAGTTTAAAAGAAAAGTTCCAGGACTGGAGACAAATTAACATTAAATTCTGTCATGCAGATTGCTGAAAACCTACATGTCACTAGTTCAAAACCAAACTCAAAAACAAATGATATATGTATTCAGAAATCACATACCTTACATCACGAGTGATATTTTATACAAGTTCAGTATAACCTCCCTTATCTTATACGTTGTGCCAACATTAATAAATACTTTTGTTTCGTGTGAAGCACCTTGGGTCATAATTTTATACCTTTTGCTTAATGAATTGTTTTTGAGTGTGCTATTGCTGGTGTTTCTTTGTCTTTGTATTCTCTGCTTAGAATCACATGTAAAGAATAGATATTAGGTTGGTGCACAAGAGAACTATTGATTTTGGTCATTTATCCTATCAAGGATCAGAATGTTTTGGTACTGAGAAAGGGCAATTGGGAAGAAAGCATAAATTATTAATGCTCACTTTCTGATCAGCTGCTTTTCCACCAACTGTGGCACTCACTTTCATTAACTAAATATCTGTACTTTTCTGTTGACAGAATGTATTAAAGATTGAACAATATTCATGCAATTAATCTGACTGCTACATAAAATGTAGCTTTTTACATATACTATAAAATCTACAATAACTCATTAAAAATGGCAATTACAGGTATTAGTTCCACAGTCAATGTGTTACCAGAATCATATATAATATTGTAGGCACAATATTTTATATTCATTATGTTGTGAAGTGGTTCAGGATTTGTACCATTTTTCCATTGGAATATTTCATTACACCAATTAGCTCAGGAGTGTGGGCATTCTAGTGTTCTGCTTATATTACTGGACTAGTAGTCGAAGAATATAGACCATGAGCAAGATACTCATGAATTCAAATAATGCTGTGATGCAGTGGTTAGTACTCTGATTATAAGACCATAAGACCATAAGACAAAGGAGTGAAAGTAAGCCCATTCGGCCCATCGAGTCCACTCCACCATTTAATCACAGCTGATGGGCATTACAACTCCACTTACCCACACTCTCCCTACAGCCCTTAATTCCTTGCAAGATCAAAAATTTATCAATCTCTGCCTTGAAAACATTTAACATCCCGGCCTTCACTGCATTCTGTGACAATGAATTCCACAGACTACCACTCTCTGGCTGAAGAAATGTCTCCTCATTTCTATTCTAAATTGACTCTCTCTAATTCTAAGGCTGTGCCCATGAGTCCTACTCTCCCTGACTAACAGAAACAAATTCCCAAAATCCACCCTTTCTAAGTCATGCATTATCTTGTAAGTTTCTATTAGAGCTCCCCTCAACCTTCAAACTCTAATGAACACAGTCCCAGGATCCTCAGCTGTTCATCGTATATTAGGCCTACCATTCCAGGGATCATCCGTGTGAATCTCTGCTGGACATGCTCTAGTGCCAGTATGTCCTTCCTGAGGTGTGGGCCCAAAATTGGACACAGTATTCTAAATGGGGCCTAACTAGAGCTTTATAAAGTGTCAGAAGCACATCACTGCTTTTATAGTCATCCTTTTGAAATAAATGACAACATTACATTTGCTTTCTGAACCACGGACTCAACCTGCAGATCAACCTTTAGAGAATCTTGGACTAGCACTCCCAGATCCCTTTGTACTTCGGCTTTATGAATTTTCTCACCGTTTAGAAAATAGTCCATGCCTGTATTCTTTTTTCCAAAGAGCAAGCAAGACCTCTCATTTGCTCAAGTTGAATTTCATCAGTCATTTCCTGGACCACTCTCCCAAACTGTCTAAATCTTTCTGCAGCCTCCCCACCACAGTACTATCTGTCTGTCCACCTAACTTCGTATCATCGGCAAACTTCACTAGAATGCCCCCAGTCCCTTCATCTAGATCATTAATATATAAAGTGAGTAGCTGCAGCCCCAACACTGAACCCTGTGGGACACCACTTGTCACCAGCTGCCATTTGAAAAATAACCTTTTATCCCAACTCTCCACCTTCTGTCAGACAACCAATCCTCGATCTATACCAGTAGCTCACCTTGAGCACCATGGGCCCTCACCTTACTCAGCAGCATCCCGTGAGGCACCTTATCAAATGCCTTTTGGAAGTCTAGGTAGATAACATCCACTGGGATTTCCTGGTCTAACCTATTTGTTACCTCTTCAAAGAATTCTAACAGGTTTGTCAGACACAACCTCCACTTACTAAATCCATGCTGACATCCACTTTCAAGAATTTAGAAACTTCATCCTTAACGATAAATTCTAGAATTTTACCTGCAATCAAGGTTAGGCTAATCAGCCTATAATTTTCCATCTTTTGTCTTGTTCCTTTCTTGAACAAGGGGGTTACAACAGCAATTTTCTAATCAGCTGGGACTTCTCTGACTCCAGTGATTTTTGAAAGATCACAACCAACGCCTCTGTTACTTCTTCAGCCACCTCCCTCAGAACTCTAGCATGTAGCCCAGCTGGGCCAGGAACTTCATCAACTTTTGGATCTTTTAGCTGTTCTAGCACTTTCCCTTTTGTGATGACTGCCATCCTCAATTATTGTAGGTTTATAGTCCTACTTTAAAGATCTGAACATAAAAGTCGAACTGATACTCCAGTGCCACACTGTAAAAGTGCTGCAGTGTCAGAGATGCCATTCTTTGAGGGAGAAGGAAGTAAAAGTACTATCGCCAAGTTTGCAGAGGAGACAAAAATAGGTGACAAGTGGTGAGGATGACACAAGGTCACATAAACTTGACAGATGGAATATAATATCAAACATTTGATGTTATACACATCAATAGAAAAAAATAAAGGAGTTGAATTTTATTTAAATGGAGAACAACCACAAAAAGCTGAAGTGCCGAGAGATTTGGGAGTCCTCATGTATCTATCACAAAAAGCTTGCATCCAAGTTCAACCAGTAATAGAGAAGGAAGCATGTTGATCTTTATTCCAAAGAGAATGAAATATAAAAATAGGGAAATCTTGCTAAAACCATCTAAGGCACTAGTCAGACTACAGACCAGGTGGAAGTGGGTACTGCAGATGCTGGAGATTAGAGTCAAGATTGAAGTGGTGCTGAGAAAGCACAGCAGTTCAGGTAGAATCCAAGGAGCAGGAAAATCGATGTTTCGGGCAAAAGATGCCACTACAGATCACCACATCCAAGGAAGGTGTTGGCATTGGCAGAATTGATAAGGTTTATTTGGTTAATCCCAGGCACACAGGGGTTTTCTTATGAGGAGAGGTTGAGTAAGTTGGGCTTGTTGAAGTTCAGAAGAATGAGAAATGATCTTATCACAATACGTAGAATTCTTAGGGAATTAGACAGGATTCATATGGAAAAGTTATTTTCCCCTTCTGGGCAACTCTAGTTCCAGAAGACATAATCTCAGAGTAAAGGATCACCCATTTTAGACAGACAGGAGGAAGAATTTCTTCTCATAGAATCCCTACATTGTAGAAATGGGCGATTCAGCCCACACCACCTTCCAAAGAGCATCCCACCAAGATCCCACTATCGTTGTGACCCTATGTTTATCATAGCTAATTCACCTCGCCTGCATATCCTGGGACTGTAGGAGGACACTGGTGCACCCAGAAGAAACCCACGCAGACACAGGGAGAATGTGCAAGCTCCATTCAGGCAGTTGCCCAAGGCTGGAATCGAGCCCACGTCCCTGGCACAGTGAGGCTGCAGTGCTAACCACTGAGCCACCTCTCAGACAGAAGTAAATCTGTGGAATTATTTACCATAGAAGGCTGTTGCGATCGGGTCATTAAGTATATTTGAGGCTGAGACAGACCGATTTCTAATCAAAAAGGGAACCAAAGATAATGGGAAAGACAGGAAAATGTAGCCCAGGATTATCAGAGAACCCACAATCTTGTTGAATGGCGGAGCAGGCCCAATGGGCTGAATGGACTATTTCTGCTCCGACACCATTTTGTCTTATGTTCAAACAGGATCTATCCGCTGCCTCAAGTGAAACAATCTCTATTTAGAATCATAGAAACCCCACAGTGTGGCAACAGGCCATTTGGCCCAACAAGTCCACACCGACCCTCCGAAGATTATCCCATCTAGATTTTTGCCCTGACTAATGCACCTAACCTATACATTCTTGAACAATATGGGCAATTTACCATGGCCAATTCACCTGACCAGCACATCATTGGACAAACCGAAGCACCCGGAGGAAAACCATGCAAACACAGGGAGAAAGTGCAAACTCCACACAGACAGTTGCCCGAGGCTGGAATCAAACCTGGGTCCCTGGCGCTGTGAGGCAGCAGTACTAACCACTGAGCCACCATGCTGCCCCAGTCTGAACGAACATCAGGTGGTTAAGCCCTCATTTCCTGCCCAGCATTTATCACTCAAATATCATCACCAGGAGACAGGTTATTTGGTTATCTGTGGGAGGTTCGTGTATGTATACTCCCAAAAATACCTGAGGTACTACTGTTCAAAACATTCAGTTAGATTAGATTCCCTACAGTGTGGAAACAGGCCCTTCAGCCCAACCAGTCCACACTAACCCTCCGAAGAGTAACCCACCCAGACCCATTTTCCCTCTGATTAATGCACCTAATACTATGGGCAATTTACTATATCCAATTCACCTGACCTGCACATCTTTGGACTGTGGGAGGAAACCCTCGCAGACACAGGGAGAATGTGCAAACTCCACCCAGACAGTCACCCAGGCTGGAATCGAACCTGGGATCCTGGTGCTGAGAGGCAGTCGTGCTAACCACTGAGCTACCATGCGGATCGTGAAGAGCTTTAAGATGTCCAGTATTTATGAAAGGTCCCATGTAATCAGAATTAATATTCAAAAGAAAAATAAGAAATTAGAGCCAGTAAAGGTGCCTATGAAGCTGTCAGATTGTCATGAGAAAGTGAAAGCTGTCATATTCCTTTAAGCAGCTTTTTCATTAGAGAGATACAAATGGTGGTGAGGTTAACCTGAGGATCACCACGTATTAGGATAGTGGGCAAGGCTAAGATGGCAGTGATGGTAACTTCCATCAGCTACGGGAGTTGAACCTATACTGTTAGTGTCCCTCAATATCACAAACCAGCCATCCAACCAAGTCCAATGATCCAATAATATCCTTCAATTCTTACCAGGCCAACATCAATATGTGAGCAGCAGTTCTTAACTAACCACTAAAGTGATTGAGCAAGCAATTCAGTTAAGGGCAGCGAGGGGCTGGCAATAAATGCCAACCTTGCCCACAACTTGACAAGGAAGTTGAAACATATTCTACACTGCACTTAACGCTCTAGGGCACCTTGTACACATTGCTGCCTTTATGTTCATAGTATCATGTCTGAAACAATCTGAGTCCAGAGGAATTCAGCAGCTCCTGGATTCATTACTGTCACAATGTGCCACAGCTCGAATGAATCAGTGTGTCGGAATTTTTGAGTGGTGCTTTTACTTTATGAAACTCAGTACTGAATTACAGGGTCAATTATTGATTATTGCACTCAGAATCATAGAATTGCTATGGCACAGAAACAGGCCATTCAGTCCATTGTGCCCATGTTGGTTCTTTTACCTCATGCCAATCTCCTGCCTTTTCCCTGTACCCCTGCACACCATTTCTATCCAAATAATCATCTAGTATGTCTTGAATGCCTCAGTTAAACCTGCCTCCATCCCATTTCCATGCAGTTCATTCCAAAGTCCCCCGTTGCATTGAATGAAAGGAAGAAGTCAAAAGATATTGTGCCCTTTCCCACCACAGAAAGTCCCAATCCACTTTACAGACTTCTTGTAAAAAGAACTCGCTGTTGCACTGCAGGACATGTGGTAGCCAGTTTGCACACAGCAGGATCCCACAAGCAGCAATAAGATAAATGGCCATGTGATCTGTTGGAGTGATGTTGATTTAGGGACAGACATTAGCCATGCTGCCAGGGATAACTCCCATGCTCCTCTTCAAAATAATACTGCAGGATCTTTTACATCTAGCTGAGAAGCTGGATATGTCCTTGGTTTAATACCCCACTTGAAAGAGACATATCAACTTGCTATTACATTTGAAATTTACGTGGAATCGTGTCCATCCCTCAATTGGAATTGGAAACGCTTGCCATGTTCTGAGAATTTTTCATTACATCCCAGAGCACACTACAATCAGAGGTACTTTCAGAAGTGCAGTCACCACTGCTTTTTCATAAATGTCACATTAATTGTCTCTGTGAAGGTGATAGTGAGCTACCTTCTTGAATTGCTGCAGTCCAATTAATTCTGGGAGCACAACATATTTATGACACCGTGATGTTTTAATTCGTACTAATGAAAACAATATAGACCTTAAACTTAAGGTTGTTGAAATTAGGGATAGGCCTACTCAAAGCATAACCCGCTGACTAATTATGAATTACATAAGTTGTAACATATTTTTAAAAACCTTTTAACATCAGCTGAATGCTGCATGTCCTCCTGCCTCATTAATAAAGATTAAATTAAACTGGCAATATTCGGCTTTTAGCAAACATGCACATCTCTAATATCTTTGTCAAAAGAGTAAATGGGAGCACCGAGAGTGCGGATTAGATCTTCCAGCTATGATGTTCAATGTTTAGTCATGTGAGTCTGTCTGCCTTTGGTGCTCACTGTTCTTGATTGTTTAAGATGGGTGTGGACTCCAAGAAAGGTAAGCAACTGTAGGCGTTGCTTGAAGCAAGTGTTATAAGCATGAAGCATTTTAAACCATTGTGGATAATTTTCTGTTTGCATACAATAAGTTATGTGTCATCTCTTCATAGTTTTGAGTAATAAATGTGACACTGACCTTGTGCTGGTCTCTTGTCCAAGCATATGTCAGGTATAGACAGGAGAGATCGAGTGAACCCTTACAGTATAAAGGCAACAGGACTATACATAAGAGGGAAATCAGGAGAGCAAAAAGGGGACATGAGATAGCTTTGACAAATACAGTTAAGGAGAATTCAAAGTGTTTTTACAAATATATTAAGGACAAAAGGGTAACTAGGGAGAGAATAGGGCTCCTCAAAGATCAGCAAGATGGCCTTTGTGTGGAGCTGCAGCAGATGGGGGAGATACTAAATAAGTATTTTGCATCGGTATTTACTGTGGAAAAGGATATGGAAGATATAGACTGTAGGGAAATAGATGGTGACATCTTGAAAAATGTCCATATTACAGAGGAGGAAGAGCTGGATGTCTTGAAACTCATAAAAGTGGATAAATCCCCAGGACATGATCAGGTGTACCCTAGAACTCTTTGGGAAGCTAGGGAAGTGATTGCTGGGCCTCTTGCTGAGATATTTGTATCATCAATAGTCATAGGTGAGGTGCCAGAAAACTGGAGGTTGGCTAACATGGTGCCAGTATTTAAGAAGGATGGTAAGGATAAGCCAGGGAACTATAGACCAGTGAGCCTGACGTCGGTGGTGGGCAAGTTGTTGGAGGGAATCATGAGGGACAGGACGTACATGTATTTGGAAAGGCAAGGACTGATTAGTGATATTCAACATGACTTTGTGCATGGGAAATCATGTCTCGCAAACTTGATTGAGTTTTTTTGAAGAAGTGACAAAGGATTGATGAGGGTAGAATGGTGGATGTAATCTATATGGACTTCAGTAAGGCTTTCAACAAGGTTCCCCAGAGGAGACTGGTTAGCAAGGTTAGATCTCATGGAATACAGGGAGTACTAGCCATTTGGATACAGAACTGGCTTGAAGGTAGAAGACAGAGGGTGGTGATGGAGGGCTGTTTTTCAGATTGGAGGCCTGTGACCAGTAGAGTGCCACAAGGATCGATGCTGGGTTCACTACTTTTCATCATTTATATAAATGATTTGGATGTGAGCATAAGAGGTATAGCTAGTAAGTTTGCAGATGACACCAAAATTGGAGGTGTAGTGGACAGCGAAGAAGGTTACCTCATAATTACAATGGGATCTCGATCAGGTGAGCCAATAGGCTGAGGAGTGGCAGATGGGGTTTAATTTAGATAAATGCGAGGTGCTGCATTTTGGGAAAGCAAATCTTAGCAAGACTTATACAATCAATGATAAGGTCATAGGGAGTGTTGCTGAACAAAGAGACCTTGGAGTGCCGGATCATAGCTCCTTGAAAATATAGCCTCAGGTAGGTAGGATTATGAAGAAGGCGTTTGGTATGGTTTCCTTTATTGGTCAGAGTACTGAGTACAGGAATTAGGAGGTCATGTTGCAGCTGTACAGGACATTGGTTAGGCCACTGTTGGAATATTGCGTGCAATTCTGGTCTCCTTCCTCTTGGAAAGATGTTGTGAAACTTGAAAGGGTTCAGAAATGATTAACAAGGATTTTGCCAGGGTTGGAGGATTTGAGCTATAGGGAGAGGTTGAATAGGCTAGGGCTGTTTTCCCTGGTGTGTCAGAGACTGAGGGGTGACCATATAGAGGTTTATAAAATCATGAGCGGCATGGATAGGATAAATAGACAAAGTCTTTTCCCCCGGGGTGTGGGAGTCCAGAAATAGAGGACATAGTTTTAGGGTGAGAGGGAAAAGATGTAAAAGAGTCCTAAGGGGCAACTTTTTCACATAGAGGGTGGTACGTGTATGGAATGAGCTGCCAGAGAAGGTGGTGGAGGCTGGTACAATTACATTTAAAATACATCTGGATGGGTATATGATTAGGAAGGGTTTGGAGGGATAAGGGCTGGGTGCTGGCAGGTAGGACTGGATTGGGTTGGGATATCTTGTTGGCATGGACGAGTTGGACCGAGCGGTCTGTTTCCATGTTGTACATCTCTATGACTCTATGAACACGCTGGTGTACCTGCAACACTTCAAGAAAGTAATTCAACTACTACGTTCTCAAGGTCAAAAGTCACATGACACTGGGTTATAATCCAACAGGTTTATTTGAAACCGCAAGCTTTTGAAACCCTCACTCCTTCTTCTAGCTGCTTGAGGAAGGGGTGGTGGCTCCGAAAGCTTGTGGTTTCAAATAAACCTGTTGGACTACAATCCAGTGTTGTGTGCTTTTTGACTTTGTCCACACAGACCAACACCAGCACCTCCACATCATGTTCTCAAGGGCAGTCAAGGATGGGCAAATGTTGGCCTTGCCAATGATGGTCGCATCCTACAAACAAAATGGCATGATCCACATGAGCAAGTGCACCCCACTGCTCACAGTATTATTACATGTGAAAAATTTAAACTAATTATTCAAAATTCCAGGTTTTCCTACCTAGTGCATTCAGATTAATGGAAAAAAAGACTAACTAGATTTCTTACTTAAGATAAAAAATGCATTTATTATAAATAAATTAGTTCTATCTGCAAACAAACAAAATATAACTTATCGACCTCTTCTTAAAACTCTATATGCAAACTCTATAGACAAACATCAATAAACAAAAAAACATAGGTGTTACCGATGGAGGAAGATAATTAGGAAAAGTCAGTTCAAAAGCACTAGTTCATAGAATTTAATGAGGTTCCCTTTTGTTTCTTCTGAATCATTCTGATCTCTGATCTTTTGAAGTCCGTTCAGTTCTTTACTGCAGTCACAGGGCAGTTGGCACACTAAGTGTTCAGTCTCTCAGTCACTGGTTAGACACAGCAACTTATAGGAAAATGATAAGTGAGAAAGTATTTGCATGATCACATGAAGTGTCACAGCATTCAAGGCTATAGACCTAGTATAGTAGGATGAGTGCAGGTAGTCATGTAGTTGGCAATACAGACTCCATGGGCTGAAGAGCCCCATCTCTACTGTATGATTCTATGAATAACTTGCTAACTTTCAATTCCTTGTGTAAAGATTGTATCTTTATTTATATATTTTTAATTATGGACTGAAAAGAGAAAAGAACTGTTTAAAAACCAGGCATTGCAAGGACTCCTACATGGTTTGAAAGCAAGTACCTAGATACTCATTGTGAACACTATTTGCAGAGCTGCTGGTTACAACAGTGGTTGCAGATGAGCTGGGGCTGTACTGTTGTGTACAAATTGGGCTTTGGTTGGCAATTGGAGTGGTTTGTGGACTACTGGTGAGTTACCAATGATAAGAAGTCTTCTACCTGCCAACAGCTACATGATTGCTTGTCAGGTATCTGAACAGCTTGACCTATGAACGCGATACAGAGGAGCTATTCAGGCCACCCTCAGCTTAGGAGCTTTGTTTATTTTCAGCCAGTAGAAGACCAAATTATCTTTATCATCAGTCACTGTAAGCTATGACTTCTTAATTAATAAGTCAGAGACTTTTTTTTATCAGGGCAACAACCACCCTGTGCCTTTTGCAAACCTCTGGAAGCATTTAGATTTAGGAAGTCCAAGAAGCAGCATTCCGATCAGGATAAGAGCTTTCTAAACAGATCCTGTGAACATTGGCCACTAAACTGCTTTCCCCATTTTCCCCCTATTTTTAACACCCCTCTCTGTCTATCTGTGTTTGTGTGATAAGGGGGATTTTATAAGTAGATTAGAGTTTTAATATGTAGAGTTTTATGCTGATGCTTCATAACTGTTTCACTTTACCTGGAGTTCAATTATTTGTAATGAATAGTAACACTCGTTAAGTACAGAAATCTGGTCCTTCCTTTCTGTCAACCTGGGTCTGAAAATCAGATAACTAGAGAATATTTGCTTAATTTTTACTTTTGTAATAACACCTGCAACAGCAGACCTTGCTTTCCAGTGAGTAGTGATACCTTTCACTTCCCTGCAAGGGGACAGTGAGTTGTTTACTTTTTAAAGTCTGGAATATTTCTGCTGCAGAATTGTTCACACACAGGCTGTTCACCGCAGAGCCAACCAAAGAGCTGTTGTTATGCTGATGACTCTTTGTGCACCCAACTGGCCCTAATTGAAAAGCCAATCAACAGCCAGTCTGTGGGGAAACCTGCCTTTATAGTGCCAAAGAGTCTCCAGCATCTCCCTCAACTACAAGGAACTGTGTAAATACCAGTTATGTTTTCTTCAAAATCAACTTCAGCAGTTTCCTTGGTTTACAGTAGCTTCCTTTCCTCATTGTGATCCACAGTCTAAAATAAGAGAAAAAATAAAAGATTTAGTCTTTATAAACTTCACCCCCAAACTTGCTAGCTAAAGCATAACAATATCCTTAATCAAGTTTATTTAATATCTTATTTTACGTGCATTTGAATGGAGCCTAACTTCTGACTCAGAGGCGAAAGTGTGAACTACAATGTTGAAGAAAGGAGAAAGAGTATAGGAACAGAGAGCAGGAGCCTAGTAAAACAAGGAGAGCTGTAAGCCTCAGTCACCATGAATTTGATTCAAGAACTTTGGAATAATACAAAAAGACTTTCCCACAGCAGGATTCAATGTTGATTTAGTTTTTATCTTAAAAACAATATTTAGAAAGTAGTGTGTCGAGGATTTAAAAATAATTCCCCAGCATGATATTGTCAATTGGCATTTGTGTCAACATAGTTTTACTAGACTGTAGAGTAGCTCTCTCATTAAAGTGAGACCGTCAGTGGTGATTTAACCTGAGGGCCACCATCCCTCAGGTGAGGGGAGAAGTTGAGAGGGAGAGTCCTTTATGGTAATCTCAGCTGAAATCAAACCCATGCTGTTGGCATCAAACTGCTTCGCAAGTCAACCGTCCCATGGTTTTAACTTAAAGAAGCTTAGGGGAAACATCACACCTGCACCTACCCTGTCTATCGGTAGGTTTAACTAAGTTTACTTCTTGTTCTTTGAAACTCTACAGAATCCAGACCTAGTTTGCCCAACCTCTCTTCTATCTATAGGACCATCCCACTGTCTCAGGAAGTAGTCTGGTGAATTTTCATTGCAATCCCTCTATGGCAATAATATCTTTCCTGCAATAAAGGGACTAAAACTGCACACAGTACTCCAGATGTGGTCTAACCAAGCTCTAACAAAATAGAAGCAAGACTTCACTACTGCTGCACTCAAATCCTCTTGCAATAAATACTAACATGACATTGGGCTTAGCACTAATCCTATCCCTTACCCTAATTCCATTAGCCTCCCTAATATCTTGCTGCACCTGCATATTAGACTTCAGTGACTTATCAACAACAACATTTAGTTCCCTTCACACATTTACATTTCCCAACCTCTTACCATTTGAGAAGTAATTTGCATATCTTTTCCTTCTACTAAAATGGGTAATGTAAAGTTTTTTCGCATTATATGCCAACTGTTATGTTCTTGCCTATTCATTGAGCCTGTTTAAGACGGAGGTGGAAAGGTCCTTGATAAGGAAAGGGGTGAAAGGTAATTGGCAGGAGGCAGGATTATGGAGTTGAGTTTACAATCAGAACAGCCAGGATTTTATTGAATGCCAAGGCAGGATTCTGGGATCAAGTGATTTACTCCTGCTCCTAATTTGTAGATTATTTATACATGTTCAACACTGGGGAATACTTGCAATGAAGTGTCGCTCCCTTCTTCTGAGTCAGAACGTTGTGGGTTCATGTCTTACTGAGGGAGTGCTACACAGTCAGGTTTGCTGCCTTTGACATGGGATGTCAAACTATGGCTCTGTCAGCTCTCTCAGGATGCAAAAGGTCCCTTGGAACTACTTTGAAGAACAGAGCTTATCTGGTGTCCTGGCTCATATTTGTTCCTCAAACAACAACATTCAAAACCAGCTTATTTGGTCATAATCATATTTCTGTTTGTGGAATTGTTTCTGTTTGCAATGTTGCTGCTGACTGCATTTCAAAGGTACTTCTTTGACTGCCAGACATTTTGGGATGTTCTGTGATTGCGAAGGCACTGCATAAACGCAAGTCTTGCTTTCCAGAAAGTGTTTTCTTTCTCTTGCAAAAAGAGATCAAGAAATCATGAAATTAAACAAAACATAAACTCAGCAGGTCTGACAGCATCTGTGTGAGAGAAAGTAATTAATGCTTCAACTCTTCCTCTGCGTCTCTCTCTCTCTCTCTCTATCGATAATGCCAGGCTTGCCGAGGTTTACGAGCACCTCCTTCTTTTTGATTTCAGATTTCCAGCATCTGCAGTATTTTGAATTGAACTGAATTGAACTGCATGAGCTTTATTGTCACATGTACTCAAATAAGTACAGTGCAAAGTTTATAAGTCGTTACTTATAGCACCATCTTAGATACAAAGATACCTCGGTACAGATTCTTCAGTACAAGTTTTTAGGGAAAAAAAAGAAATAAAATGTCCAGCATACAGACTATCAGACTTTTCTTCTATATACTAAAGAAATCATGCTCTGTTTACAAATTCTCCAACTCCAATTTCCAGTTTTGTTCAGTTTATTACTTGATTCCGTCATATGTAGGTTTTTCCTAGCCAACCCAGCCTACACCACTGCTCTTTGTGTGAATTATGAACTCCTTGTGCAGTAATTTATACTCAATTTATTTTTCATCAGGAGCTCATGTATTAGGCCATGTATAACCCACATCACAGTGAATCCCTTGAGTACCTTCTGTATGAAGCAAGCACATTCTGTGTTTGCTTAATAACACAGCCATTGTTTTGGTGCAATAAGAGAGAAGGAGAGATCAGAACATGACAGCGGAGCTGATTCTAACTAATTATGTGAAAAGAATGTGTTTACACAGCCTTTATATCACACCAAGTTTGTAATAAAATCCATTTCACCTTGTCTGGATCAGGAATCAGTTAGGGCGTGGGTAATGTATTTGCTGTGTTACTGGTCAAGAGGATAACAGTAATACCCAGAACTGATTAGAGGTTACATCAGTGGAAAGCAATAATGAAAAACATCTCAGACTAGCACTCAATTTTCCTCAAACAGTGCACGTGGGCCAAAAGAATCATAGAATTCCTACAATGTGGAAGTAGACTATTTGGCCCATTACGTCCACACTGCCACTCCAA
This sequence comes from Chiloscyllium punctatum, assembly GCF_047496795.1. Classification (NCBI taxonomy): domain Eukaryota; kingdom Metazoa; phylum Chordata; class Chondrichthyes; order Orectolobiformes; family Hemiscylliidae; genus Chiloscyllium; species Chiloscyllium punctatum. The sequence continues at coordinate 21,097,554 of NC_092765.1, read as the reverse complement.
ACAGCACCTGCCCCCCCTCCCTGTAACCCTGAATTTCCCATAGCTAATCCACCTAGTCTGCACACTATGGGCAACTAACCTGTACATCTTTGGACTGTGGGAAGAAACCCACGCAGACCTGGGGAGAATGTGTAAACTACACACAGCTGCGCAAGATTTAAATAGAACCTGGGACCCTGGCACTGTGAGGTAGCAGTGCTAACCACTGAGCCACCATGCTGTCCCAAAGAAAGCAGGATGTTTTCCCCAGAACACAAAACATACCCTCAAACCCCACAGCACTCACTCACTGCACCCCATGATTTTCTCTGACTTCTTTTGTGATCCCCCAATTGTTCTGATCCTTCAACTCTCTCTCTTTGACCTTTTCCTGGCTGCCCATATCTCACTCCAAACACTCTATGAATCCCCCACCTCTCTCTCTCTGTGCTATCCTTCTGAACCTGCCATCTCTTCCTTAAATCTCATTGTAATTTCTTATCTATTCCCTGTGTATAAGTGTGTAAGGGTCCGAAAGTAGCACTACCCACGATGATAATGTCATTTGATCTTGATGGCAGAATAGCAATGGATCTTGGAAGGATAAGAACCAACACCAGGTTTTCCTCATGGTCTCAATAACAATGTGTATTATAGCCACAGAACTGTAAATAGTTGCTCACATACAGTAACTGTTTCCGGTTTAATACACGAGTCCCTTATATTTAAATCAGCAAGATGTTTTCCTTAATCACATTAGACTAAGCGGGCCTTGCAGATCCCAATGCTTCAAGAAGCAAATGTATCTCAAGTTGAGGTGCAAACTTGGTTTCACTGCACATGAGGTCAGAAGATTTTTCAGCATTTTCAGACAAAGCTTTATGTCACCTGTTCCTGCAAACGCTCAACAGCAGGGAAGAACTTACCATTTAGAACTCTCCAGAAGAAGCCCTTCTGGCAAGGTTTAATAAGGAAAAAGCAATGATCAGAGACTTGTTGCAGAAGAGCATTCGGAACTCTCGGAGAAGGGACCTTAGATTAGATTAGATTACTTACAGTGTGGAAACAGGCCCTTCGGCCCAACAAGTCCACACCGACCCGCTGAAGTGTAACCCACCCAGACCCATTCTCCTACATTTACCCCTTCACCTAACACTACGGGCAATTTAGCATGGTCAATTCACCTAACCTGCACATTTTTGGATTGTGGGAGGAAACCGGAGCACCCGGAGGAAACCCACGCAGACACAGGGAGAATGTGCAAACTCCACACAGAAAGTTGCCTGAGGCAGGGAATTGAACCCGGGTCTCTGGCGCTGTGAGGCAGCAGTGCTAACCACTGTGGCACCGTGCCGCCCACTATGCCACCGTGCCGTCCACCTTAGTTACTTCAGAGTAGATTCTGATGCCATCATGTGGTGTTGACCTGTAGATGCAGTCCCAGGTCAGAGTTCACCTAGAAAATGAAGGGATAGCACAGATTGTGTGAGTAAGTTAAAAATCTTGGTGGACAAATGAAAACATTTCAAAAATTAGTGCGGTACTACAAGTTAGAAAAGCAAGAAGGAAAGCACTTACAGATTAGGGCGAGTTTTGTTGCCATAGCGAGCAAGCACTACAAGGCATAAACACAGTAAGGGAAATCAAAGGCCACTAAAGTAATATAAACTAAAAGGAAAAGACCTGTGCATGTCACAAACACATAATTAATGCAACAGAGGAACAGATTAGAAGCCTGAGTAGCCTTAGTCTAAAGGATAAAGAAATTTAGCAGATTTTATTAAGGTCCAGAAATGGCAGGCTGCATTAAAACCATGGAGAAAGTGAGGACTAGAGATCAGAGCCAAAGGGCATGGTGCTGGAAAAGCATAGCTGTTCAGGCAGCATCCGAGGAGCAGGAGAGTCAATGTTTCGAGCATAAGCTCTTCATCATCATTAAACATTTTAAAGGCAAGATGCTTTTATTTATTTATATTGGCGTAGGAGATAGGGTGGGATTCACCTGAAAAAAATGATTAAAGAAGTGGGATTTACTCTTAAAGCTGCAAACATCTGGATTCATTTTGGAAATGATTATCTCCAATGCCAAAGCGACACCTCTGCATGCACAAACATGGTTAGTGGGATCAGCTGCTGTGATAGACCACAGCAAGCTGCTGCACATGTGCTGATGACATCACCATGCTAGTCTGCTTTGGTGCAAACATTGTTGATGTCATCATTTTGCTGCACACTGACATCAGCGCCACCCTGTGCACTGGAGTAGGTGATGGTCTCGCAGTAATGTCACTGGACTACGAAGCTGGAAAACTAAGCTAATGGTCTGGAGACATTGGCTCAAGTCCCACCATTGCAAATGGTGAAATTTGAATCCAATAAAAATCTGAAATGAAAAGCTGGCCTTGTGGCAATCATGTAACCATTGTCAATTGTTGTAAAAACCCATCTGGTTCACTAACATCGTTAGGAAAGGCAATCTGATATCCTTACCTGGGTCTGGCCTACATGTAACTGCACCCCACAGCACTGTAGTTGAATTTTATTTTCCCTATGGGCAATTAAAGCTGGGCAATAAATGATGACCTAGCCAGCAATTCCTACATCCTGTGAATGAGGAAAGAAATCAGCCCAATTTGACTCATGTTGATGACATCATTGTGAGAGGAGACTGGGGCTAAGGGGGCTGGGGAGACTAAAGACTTCTGAGTAGATATCCATTGCTGCACTTTACTATTCCCTCAGAAAGCACCATCATTGAGACTTGCTGCTGCTTTTAGCTTTTGCTTAAGAATGATGTAAAGTGCTCTGGTAGTATTTGCAGCATTCATAACATTTAACAATACCAGGATTAAAGCAGGCATGGTTCATTAAAGTCACAGGCAATGCAATTCATTCAACATAGTCTGAGAAAAACAGAATCTTCTAGTTTAGATGTGACAGCCTGGTTGTGCAAGTGTGCTTTGGTGCATACACTTCATTTTGGCCATAAAACAAGGAAATCTTTCTAGGATAGTAGCACAGAGCAGTAGCATTTACCAAGATTCACAAAAATAGTTCCAGAGATGAAAATCTTCAGTTATAGGATAGATAGAACAAAGAAAGAAAATTTGCAGCCCAGGAACAGACCTTTCTGCCCTCCAAGCCTGAGCTGATCCAAATCCTGTCTATACCTGTTGCCCAATTCCTATACATCTGTATCCCTCTGCTCCCCACCTACCTGAGCATCTGTCCAGATGCATCTTAAATTAATCTACTGTGCCTGCCTCTCCTATCTCTGCTGGCAATGCATTTCAGGCACCTGCCACCCTTGTGTAAAGTACTTGCCGCATGTATCCCCCCTTAAACTTTTTACATTCACTTTGAAAGCGTGACCTCTCGCTTTTGAATCCTTCACCGTAGGAAAAAAACTTTATCAAGATTTTATCTCTATCAAGCCTGTCTATACCCTTCATGATTTTGTAGACCTCAATCAGGTCCCCCCTCAATCTCCTTTTTTTGTAATGAAAACAAACATAACCTACTCAACCTCTCTCCATAGCTAGCACCCTCCATACCAGGCAACATCCCCGTAAACCTTCTCTGCACCCTCTCCAAAACATCCACATCCTTTTGATAATAGAACATAGAACAGGACAACTCAGAACAGGCCCTTCAGCCCTCGATGTTGTAATATGGTGACCAGAACTGTACACAGTTGAACCAACGTTGTGTACAATTTTAACATTCCCTGCCAGCTCCAATGAAGTCAAGCATACCATATGCCTTCTTGACCACTCTATCCACCTGGGCAGCAACCTTCAGGGTACATCATCAACTTTCCCAACACTCTTCCGTTTACTGTATAATTTGCTCTAGTATTAGACTTCCCAAAATGCACCAACTCACATTTGATTGGATTGAACTCCATCTGCGACTTCTCTGCCCAACTGCCCAACTATATTGTCCTGTATTCTTTGACCGTCCCAATGCTTTCTGCTACTCCACCATTCTTCGTGTCAACTGCAAACTTGCTGATCATACCAACAGTGCCCTTTTTCCAGATCATTTATGTAAATCACAAACAACAGTGACCCCAGCACTGATCCCCGTAGAACACCACTGGTCACCTTCCTCCATTTTGAGGAACTCCCTTCAACTACTACTCTTTGTCTCCTGTTGCTCAACCAGTTCTTTATCCACCTAGCTAGAACACCCTGCACACCATGTGATTTCACTTTCTCTATTAGTTTACCATGGGAAACCTTATCAAATGCCTTACTAAAGTCCATGTATATGACACCTAAAGTCCTTCCTGCATCTATCAACTTGGTCACTTCCTCAAAGAACTCTATTTAGTTGGTGAGGCATGATCTCCCCCACATAAGACCATGTTGCCTCTCACTGATAAGCCCAGTCTTTTCCAAATATAAATAGATGTTATCCCACAGTAACTTCTCCAGCAACTTTCCCACCACTGATGTCAGGTTCATTGGTCTGTAGTTACTTGGAATATCCCTAGTACCCTTCTTGTACAGGGGGACAACATGAGCAACCTTCCAGTTCTCTAGCACCTCAACTGTGTTTAAGAATGCTATAAAGATATCTGTCAGGGCCCCAGCTATTTCCTCTGTCACCTCCCTCAGCAACCTGGGATAGATCCCATCTTGTGCTGGGGAATTGTCCACCTTAATAACCTCTAGCCTACTCAACACATCTTCCTTACTTATGCCAATGAGATCCAGAGTAAAGAAACTTCTATCTCTAATCTCAACATTCACCATGTCCCTCTCCTCAGTGAACACTGATGCAAAGTAATCATTCAGAATCTCACCCATTCTCTCAGGTTCAACACACAGCCTTCCTTCATTATCCTTTAGTGGACCAATCCTTTCTCTACTTACCCACTTGCTTCTTAGATAAAAAATAAAAGGCTTTGGGATTCTCCTTAATTCAGCCCGCTGAAGATATTTCATGACTCCTTTTAGCCTGCTTGATTCCTCATTTAAGACTGGTCCTACTCTTCCGCTATTCCTCCAAAGCCTGTTCTGTTCTTAGCTGTCTGGACCTTATGTACACTTTCCTCTTACTCTTGGCTAGTTGCACGATTTCTCCTGTCATGGTTCATGAATCTTGCCCTTCCTATCCTTTGCTTTCAACGGGACATGCCTATCCTGCACTAGCTTTAACTTATCTTTGAAAGCCTCACACATATCAAATGTGGACTTCCCTTCAAATAGCTGTGTCCAATCCACATTTCCCAGCTCCTGCCTAATTTTGATATAATTGGCCTTGGCCCAGTTTAGTACTCTTCTCTTAGGAACACTCTCATCCTTGTCTACGAGTATTCTAAAACTTACAGAATTGTGGTCACTATTCCCAAAGAAATCCCCCACTGCAACTTCTACCACCTGGCCTTCCTCATTCCCCAACACCAGGTCCAATACGACACCTTCCCTTGTTGGACTATTGACATACTGCTCTCGAAAACTCTCCTTGATGCTTCTTACAAATTCTGCCCCATCCAGACCTCCGACATTAAGTGTATCCTAGTCAATGCTGGGAAAATTAAAATCTCCCATCACCATCACCCTGTTACCTCCACGTCATTCATAATCTGTTTACTTATTTTTTCTGTTACCTCATGCTCACGGTTGGGAGGCCTGTAATACAGCCCCAACAATGTAACTGCACCCTTATTTCTCAGCTCCACCCATAATGCCTCACTACTCAAGCTGTCCATAGTGTCCTCCTTTAGCACAGCCGTGATATCATCCCTGACTGTTTGGGGGTGGTTGGGTGGGGGGGGGGGGGTGGGGAAGGGGTGGTGGTGGGACTGTTCTCCATGAGAAGCAAAAGGCTAAGAGAAGATCTGATAGAAATTGTCAAAATATGAGAGGACTGAATATTGTAGTTGAGTAGAAGATGTTCCTGTTCAAAAAGGATCAAGATTAAGAGGGCATAGAATTAAATTGACCAACAAACATAACGAATGCCATGGAGAAAAAATCCATTTCACACAATCACGCTTAAATGCAATGTCTGGAACTGTGGTGGAGACAATGTCAATTGAGGCATTCAAGGGAAAATTACATGATTATTTGATTAGAAACAATATGCAAGGGTGTGAGAAAAAGACAGATGAATGGCACAAAGCCACAATGCTCATTGGACAGCCAGACATAATGGGCCAAATGGCCACCTTACGTGCTATAACAATTCTGTGATTCCTCAATTCTGATGATTGTGTGCAGTTTTGGTCCCCTCCTGCAAGGGGGGCTATATTTGCCATACAAGAAGTGAATCAGAGATCCACCAGATTAACCTCTGGAACGGCAGAATTGTTTTATGAGGTGAGACTAAAGACACGGTTTCCGTATTCCCGAGAGATTTGAAGAAATGAGTCTGCTCTCTTTGAAACTTGCAAAGTCCTTGCAGCATGTGATGTGGAGGTGCCAGTTTTGGACTGGGGTGGACAAGGTCAGAAGTCACATGGCACCAGGTTATAGTCCAACAGGTTTATTTGAAATCACAAGCTTTCTGAGCGCTACCCTTGCGTCAGGTGGAGTGATTTGTGATTTCAAATAAACCTGTTGGACTAAACCTGGTCTCATGTGACTCCTGACCTTGCAGTATATCGTCGAATGGATATAGATAAAATGTTTCCCTGGGGTTGAGGAATCTAGAGCCAAGAAACATAATCTCAGGATAAGAGGTAAACCAGTTAAGATCGAGAAGAAGAGTAATTTCTTCATTCAGAAGAAGAATATTTCAAAGTGTCTGCCTGAGAGGGCTGTGGAAGTTCAATCATTGAATATGTTCAAGGCAGATATCAAAGGATATGGAGATAATGTAGGAAAATGGCTTTGAAGTAGATGATCAACTGTGATCCAATTGAATTGGCAGACTCAACAGTCTGCATAGGCTTCTCTAGTTCCTACGTCCCTACACAAATCTATAGTATCAATAATGGAAAAGGCTTGGAGGGAGATATTGTCTAAGGGTGTGAGAGTTTGGAAGTGTTAATTCGGAGGAGTGACTTAAGGACCATCCGCTATGATAACGTCATTTCAATTTGGTGGCAGAATAGCTAAAGATTATGAAGGAGTAAGGGCTAACATTCAGGTCCTCATCAAAATCTCTGTAACAATGATTATCATATCAGTGTAATCTGTAACCTGTTGTTAACATACTTCTTATTCCATACCTTGAGCTTTGCTTCCACCACACTGGACCCTTAGGATCCTTAGGATGGTAGTGGAAAACCTCCACATGCAGTGCTACACTCTTGGTTTGACTGCACAGGCAACAATCCCTCTGATTTCTTTCCAACACCCCCTCTCTCCTTTGATCTCTCCATGAGCCACCATCTTTCCTGCCCTGGTGGGGAAACATGATTTTGTGCAGGAAAGGTCATGTCTTACCAAATTAATAGAATTCTTTGAGAAAGTCACAAAGTTGATTGATGAGGGAAGGGCTATAAATGTCATACACATAGACTTCATTAAAACATTTGATAAGGTTCCCCATGGTAGGCTGATGGAGAAAGTGAAGTCGCATGGGGTCCATGGTGTACCAGCTAAATGGATAGAGAAATGGCAGGGCAGTAGGAGACAAAGGGTAGTAGTGGAACGGAGTTTCTCAAAATGGAGAACTGTGACCAGTGGTGTTCCACAGGGATCTGTGCTGGGACCACTGTTGTTTGTGATATACATAAATGATCTAGAGAAAAGTATAGGTTGTCTGATTAGCAAGTTGCAAATGACAAGATGATTGGTGGAAGAGCAGATAGTGAAGGGGACTGTCAGTGAATGCAGCAGAATATAGATAGATTGGAGAGTTGGGCGGAGAAATGGCAGATGGAGTTCAATCTGGGCAAATGCGAGGTGATGCATTTTGGAAGATCCAATTCAAGAGTGAACTATACAGTAAATGGAAAAGACCTGGGGAACATTGATGTACAGAGACATCTGGATGTTCAGGTCCATTGTACCCTGAGGGTGGCAGCGCAGGTCGATAAAGTGGTCAAGAAGACATAGGGCATGCTTTCCTTCATCGGATGGGGTATTGAATACAAGAGTTTGCAGGTCATGTTGCAGTTGTATAGGATTTTGGTTTGGCCACATTTGGAATACTAATTACAGTTCTGGTCACCACATTACCAAAAGGATGTGGATGCTTTGAAGAGGGTGCAGAGGAGGTTCACCAGGATGCTGCTTGGTATGGAGGGTGCTAGCTATGAAGAGAAGTTGAGTAGATGAGGATTATTTTCATTAGAAGGACTGAGGTTGAAGGGAGACCTGATTGAGGTCGACAAAATCATGAGAGTTATGGACAAGGTGGACAGCAAGAAGCTTTTTCCCAGAGTGGGGGACTCAATTACTAGGGGTCACGAGTTCAAGGTAGGAGGGGAAAAGTTTAAGGGAGATAATGAATGGAAAGTTCTTTAAGCAGAGTGTGGTGTGTGCTTGGAACGTGTTGCCAGCAAAGGAGCGTATTTGTTCCTCTGGTAGAAGTGGGCACAATAGCATCATTTAAGATGCGTCAAGACAGATAAATGAATGGGCAGGGAGCAGAGAGATACAGATCCTTAGAAAATAGGCGATGGGTTTAAATAGATGATCTGGATTGGTGCTGGCTTAGAGGGCTGAAGGGCCTGTTCCTGTGCTGTAATTTTCTATGTTCTTTGTTGTTCTTTGAATAAAGCCCATAAAAGACCATGAATCAGCACTTAAATGCTTCAATACAGACTAGCATTCCAGTTGAATTCTGAGGGAATGCTTCTCTGTCAGAGGTGTGTATCTTTGATACATTTAAATGAAGCCGCATTCTTGATCTCAAATAAAAGATCTGAAAGTAATATTTCACTGAAGAGTAGAGAGGTTTTCCCTGATGTCTTGGCTGATATTTACCTCTTAATTAACATTACAAAAATAAATTATCTGGTTCAAATTGTTTTGGTGTTTTTGGGAGTTTGCTAGGGACACATTGACTACACTTAAAATATATCGGATTGTTTGTAAAACATTTTGCGACTTCATGAATTTGTGGAGGATATTATATAAGTACAAATGTTTCCTTATAGTCAGTGAATGTTCTGGGAGCGTAGTTCATATTGTAATTAAAATCCCACTTCAGGAAATCTCTCAGCAGCTTTGCTTTGGAATTCTTAATGTTTTCAGTATACGTCAGACCCTCAACCAATCAGGTACAAGCAATAGGAACTTTCTCTGAAACAAACAAGTCTTGGTATCACAATTCATTGTGTCCCAGGTGTGACTTATGTGCTGTACCGGAACCTTTAGTCATTTATTTAATTCTTTAATCATTACGATGAAACTACTTGGGGGAACGTCTGTTACTGAGTGAAGCTCAGACACAGACTACCTAGTGAAAACAAATAACCAGAATTGATGTGTGAGCATAGCCTGCCAGCAACTGGTCCCAACACACTCAAAACAGAGGATGCATTCTTACACTGAAGGTTTTAAGGGGAGACTCATTTCACACCATCACCCTGTCTCTGCCTTAATATTTTACATGATTTGAAGTCACCTAGTCAACATTTCTTATTTATACGGTAAGGATAAGACATTTGACCCATGTAGCTAATCCTTGCCAGAGGAGCTGATCATTCTCTATTCATAAAGCCTGATTGCCTGGCTTATGACTCCATGACCTACTGTCAGGGTTTGTCTCACACTTATTTATCCTGTGCCATCCTCACACATTCACTGGAGCTCATCTTTAACTGTGCCATCTATCTTCCAAGGACAGCTAGATTAATCCTGCTTTCTGCTGCCCTCCACTTTCCTCTCCAGAAGAGGTATCTGTAGCTTTTCAGCTCTAATTAATTTTCTTTCTCATGCACAGGATGTGGGTATGCTTGCTGGACATGCATTTATTGCCCAGAGAGCAGTTAAGTATCAACTATAATACTGTGGTTCTAGAGTCACATGGAGGCCAGCAGTTTCCTTCCCTAAAGGACCTTAGTGAATCAGATGGATTTTTCTTGACAATTGTTTCATGGTCATCAATACAGTCTAAATTCCAGATTTTTATTGAATTCAAATGCCATCATCTGCCATGGTAGCATTCGAACCTAGGTCCTCAGGGCATTCCCTGGCTCTCTCGAATAACAGTCCGGTGATAATACCACTTGGTCATCGCCTCCTTTAAATTGCTGAAGTAAATTAAAAATGATCAAATAACTCTTTTTTTTTCGGAATGTCACTTCAGGAATAGCTGTGTCATCTGCTCATAGTCAGGGATCTGAATTGCAATCTGAAGAGCCTTGCTGCAGTTGGGATTGATGATGAAAGATTACCCGTACAGTGGAGGCCTGAGGCTTCCTTGTAAGGTGACAGTGAACTTTTCTGACCCACGGTTCAGTTTCCACTTAGTTTTGCCCACTCTGTCCTGCTCATGGTCATCACAGGTTTAAATTGTAGATCAGGTCTTGGTGATATCTACATTGAGGTGCCCATTACCATAGCGATAAAGAAACAGACTCAGAGGGGCAAGTAAGTGTCGCGAGTTATTTTAACTGGGCCATTGGCTTGGTTTCTGGGGCTGAAGGAAACAGTTGAAATTGGGCCCCCAGGTTCACACACAGCCATCAAATCAATGGGAAGATACAATGTCAGTGTTCATGGAACAACACCAACAAAATGCAAACAAAGACCACAGATACATTGTGCTGCTATAGCCTGACAGCTGTTTCTCTGGGGTTGCATTCACAACAGCAATACTGTTGCATTTTGACCTGCTTGTCGATCTACATCTGGTGCCTGGATAAGCGAGTTGCAAAGTTGGAAGAATCATTTTCCCTCATCAAAACTTAAATGTTTTCCTCTTCAGAAGAAACGGGAGCAGGAGTCTATCTCATCGTCCCTGGAACCTGCTCTGTCACTGAGTAAGACAGATTCTCATACCTCACTTCATATTTCCTGCCCTTTTTTCCTGATTCCCTTCAAGTTCAAGAATCCACTGATCCTAATCTTCAATATCCTCAGTGATTCATAACCCTCTGTAACTCAGTTTGAAATGGCCAACCCCTTAATTTGCTTCTATGAATACCAGATTCCCCAAAATAGGTCAGTCAGCCCATTGTTTCTGCGCTTTCTAAAGAGTAATCCAGTTCAATCTACTCTCCAACTTGCCCTCGATATTTCTGTTTATTTTTAAATTCTTTCAAATATTTATCCAATTGTGTTTTGAAGCCTGATATAGACCCTATTTCCACCATATTAATGTGTAATATAATCCGAAACATAACCATTTGGTTAAGTACAAACATTATTCCTCATGTCACTTCTGATTGCTTTTTCAATCATGTTATTTATGTTCCTTGCTTACTCACCTTCAACCACTAAAACCAGTTATCTTCACTTGCTTTACTTCTAGCCAGAGGAAACAGCCTTTCTGTATTTGAATTTGTCACACCTAACTTCACAAAATGCTGCAAGCCAACCAACACACCTGGAAATTTCTTAAATGCACATTCTTGTAGATATTTGTTTCTAACTTAACCTGCTCAGATATACAGATACATTTCTGAGGCAGGTGGGACTTGAATCCAGATCTTCTGAGCCAAAAGTAGGGACACAACCACTGTGGCTCAAGAGCCCCATGATATCTGATGTTGATAGGTTCAGAAGGGTCTGAAAAAATTAACACTTCATTGAGTACAATAAGCACCATCCACTGTAATGATATCATCAGTACTTGGAGGGCAAGTAAATTCGGATGTTGTGAGAGACAGCCATTACACTCTTTATAGCAGTGTAAAACTTAATCTTACATATCTGTAAATAGTTGCAGAGATGTAACTTAGCCACATCTTGTTGACAGGAATCTTCTCACTAAACCAGAAAGTGGTTAGCCTCATACACACTAGGCATAATCCCTTAAGGATACCACACACTTAGAAAACGCAGATGACAGCACACCCACTGTTGTGGTAGCCTTAGCATGGCCAATTACTGACAGGTTTGATCTAAATAAAAACAGGTCACTGTCAAGATGGAGTAGGTGATCAGATGTTGACTCGCAGGAATTTTTGTTACTTCAGAAAGTTACAAATATATTCGTCATCCTGTGCTGAGTTTGTGTGTTGATGGCAACACTGCAATTGTCTGTTCTCTCTATATTCCAGAGGGGATTAATTAGCTAAGATCTCTGCTATTAATTGGCACCAAGTAGCTGCTGATGATAATATGTGGAACATAAGATGGACTCAGTTGAATGAGCCTTTTTGCGATGAAGTGGTAGTATCCCTGCCCCTGGACCAGAAAAGCCTGGGTTCAAGTCTTATCTTCTCCAGAGCCGTGCAATAATATCTCAGAACAGGCTGATTAGAAAAATAGGTCAAATTAATTTTAAAAAATGGACTCAGTTATTCCAGTCCATCCCCTCGCCTGGGTCCAGTGGTTTGATCTTGTCATTGATCCATCAGTCGTCAGCATTACAAGACGATGGCAGAAGGCAGCTGCGATCCATGGACAGGAGCAAGAACCCTTTAACAGGGGAGAAAATAATGCTTCTATGTTGTGTTGCACCTCACATTCTCTACAAAATGATTCAAGATAATAAAGCAAAATACAGAGGAAGCTTGATTATCCAAAGGACATGGGTGGAGAGTAGTTTGTTCAGTTAATCGAATGCCGGATAACATCATTTAGCCAAGCATCGGGACCTTGTGATCTTGCCAGATAATCTGAAATTCGGATAATCAAAGGCAGGATAATTGCGGTTCCTCTGTACTATAGATGCTGAAAAACTGAAAAGAGATGCTGGAACAAACACCAGCAAATAGTGGAGAAACTCAACAGCTCTGACAGCATCTGTGGAGACAGAAACAAAGTTCAGGTTTCAAGTTATTGACCTTTATAACAGAAGTGATTAAAGTAGCAGGTTTGAAGTGAGAACAGAGGTTGGAAAAGAGGGGGAAGTGGGGGAAAGGAGAAAGAGCGGGCATATAATAGGACGAAGGGTGGGAAAATTTAGGTGGAAAGGGGTGATGATGCCATTAGGCTTGAAGATGTAGAATTGGGATAACAGAAATAGCAAAAGATAGATCTCAGGGAGATGCTAACAGAAATAGTGGGCCTTTCCCAGTCATTGCTGCCAAAGAAAATGGGAGCAGTAGTTATGATCTGAAATTGTTGAACTTGGTACTCAATAAAGAAGGTTGTAGAATGTCTCATGGAAAGCTGAGGTGCTGTTTTATGAATCGATATGTGGTTTTCTCTTCAATTAATACACCTGAACAGCAGACTAAGTATACTAATAATGATAGTAGGTGAACATTCTGAGTCCTCTGATGGCAGATATTATGGGAGAACAAACTAGTATCAGTAACCTCGAGATTTCGAGTTATATGACCAAATGTCAACAGATACATTTGGCTGGACATTCGATCGCCCTATTCATACACTTCACAAGTGTATTGAATTTTGTGTATTAGAGTTTTTCAAAGACAGGCAAGGAAGCTGGCAGGCTGCACGCCTCAAATAACTTGCTACTAACCTCAGTGAAGATGTTGTTAATGGGCTGGAGAGAGACAGAATCAAATTTTCAATGTCAATAATAGGAAGAGTAAACATTCTGGGACAGTTTTGTGCACAACTGTCACGTCTGCAGCATTGAGCCATTCATCATTGTGGCTGCTGATGAAAAATTAAGTTCAGCTAAGGAATAATTAAGTGGAGGTACTCAGACAGTGACATCAAGTGGCCATCACTTGAGGAAAAGAGTGATCGGTTGCAGTGATATGTTAACTGTGGGACTTCGGGCCCTCTGCTCTATTCCCACAGACAACAGCAAACCCAATAATGGCCATCATTTACATTTTGCAACCCCCCCCCCCGCGCCCCCCCCCCCCCCCCCCCCCCCCCAAGCCTGGTCCTGCCCATGGCAAGGAACCCATCGCTGGGGTTTTGTTTTGCTTTGCATCACTGATGTGGTGTGGGGTGAGGATCAGGTTTAAGGAATGATTCCAAGTTGAAAATCCAGTCCTGTATTTACTGGGAAAAGACTATGGAGTTGCATGATTGCAATCAATCCTGGGACTTTTTTCCCATAGGAATGAGAAAGGAATGGCAATAGATTTCCATGGCAGGATAATGTGTGACTTGGAATGGAGTTTGGAGGTGACAGTGTTCCTTTGGGCCTGCTTCCCTTGTCCCTGAAGAGGACAGAAATGAGCTTTTAGAAGGTGCACCTGAGGAAGAATTTAAGATTTGCACAATGGTGTAATGAATGACCAATCTTTTCTCAGGAGACAGGATAGCCAGTTTAACCATTCAATGAGGCCGCCTGCCTCCATTATAAAAAGATGTCTATTTTTAACCCTCAGCAATGACTGTGCTTCCCAGAACTTGGAAACTCAGCAGAAAGTTGGAGGCAAGAAGAGGAAGTCCCCTCAGATAGGGGTATTTTTTGCAGCATTGATTGTGGCTCAGAAATAGCTGGCATGTTTTCCCAATCCATCAAGCAAATCCCATGAGCCCCTCCACACCATCTGCATGATTACCCCATTCCCTAGGAGACCTGTGATCCTCCTTGACAGACCATAGCCACCATATGTCATGGTCCCCTCCTTCCTATTGTTCTTACAATTTCTTTCATTATTCCCTCTTCTACCCTTTTCCTCCATTCCACATTTTTTCCCTTACCTCAGTCATACCATGCTACCAAGCTCCCTTTCTCCATCACCCTCTTGACCTGTCACTTGGTCCTGACAACATTTTCTTTGTCCCCATACTGAGAACTCTCTCTTTCTTCCCACCATGAGCTCTGACTACCCCAACATGAACTCTGTCTACCCCATCGTGATTTCTCTCGTTCCTTACCGTGCTTTCTTGTTTATCCCACCCCGATCTTTGTCTACTACAATCTCTGCCACGCCACTATTCTCTCCACATGAGCACCATTCCCCCACTCCCACCCCTCCAGCCCACTTCTTTCTGCAATGATACTGTCTGATAAACTGTGTGCTTTCAGCACTTTCTGATTTTATTTCAAGACCATATCTGCCTGTCATTCATGCACACAGGTTCCATGGGCACGTTGTGTCAGTTGGAATGAATTCTGTGTGGCAGCAGCGATGACATGCTTTTCCAAATGACAGTACTTGCCAATCGATTAGAGAAATGTCAGTGACCCTTGTCAGGAACTCAGACCTCCCCTTGTGGTTAGAGAAGAACATATGTGACAGGCAGTTTCCTGTGTGGGAGGAAATGAGGGAGAGATTCAAGCTTGATTTTACTTTTGCTGTCCCCTTGTCTTAACAGGAGCTGATCCCTATTTCAATGCTGGAATGGGAGATGGCAATTACAGCTGTACAAAACCCTAGTTATACTTCATCTGGAATCCTGTGTTCAGCTCGGGGGATAGCACCGATGGAGTGGAGTATAGGCTAAACAAAAAATGTAACCAAATCTAAAACATAATAAACTATAGGGACAGTTTGCATAAACAAGCTTGTATTTCCCTTCAGCACAGATTAAGGCATGATATAGTTGGAGATTTAGCCAATTAGAGGAATGGATAGGATTGATAAAGAGACTAAACATTCCCTTTCCCAGGGGAAGTAGAACAAGGTGGTGTAATATTAAAATTAGGCCACTCAAGGACGACATAGAAAGCATTTCATCAAACAAAGAGTGGGGAAATCTTGGAAATCTGTTACCCAGAAAGCTGTTGAAACTGAGTATCAATTGAAAATTTCTGAACTGCGATTGATAGATTATTTTTAGGCAAGGTTATTAAGGATAATTGATTCAAGTCCAATAAATAGAGCTGATGTTGATCAAACAAGATCTATCAAGCCAGTGATATAGGCTAGACAGACTGAACAGCTTACTCATTCCTGTGAAGGGCTTTTGCCTGAAACGTCGATTCTCCCACTTCTTGGATGCTGCCTGACCTACTTTGCTTTTCCAGCACCACACTCTCGATTCTGATCTCCAGCACCTGCATTCCTCACTTTCTCCTCCTGGCTTACTCCTGCTCCTGCTTCCTGAGAAGACTGATGACAATCCACATATTAAGATTCTTCCATTGAGGTCCTTAATACCAAGAAAAGGAAATAGAAGAAAAATGGATGTGAAATTGGGCTCATCAGTATTTTATCTTTTGGGTTATGGGTGACCTGATAGCTCTACAATGATCTTTACCATGTGTGTACACACATGTGATGTGAATTGTTAATTATGCCAGAATTATGCCAGAATCCAAATGTTATGGTCTTTGCGAGAAGAGATTTCGGTTGGTGTCAGTGGAACAGGGAGACAGAGCAGGAGTGAAAAAAGAAACAACAGTGCTTACATATTAACGGTCGAATATTGTGTCTGTGCTAAATGGCAAAGCAGAAGTAACATGATCCTGGTATATCTGGCTGAGGAGGCAAAGTGCAAAAGGCAAAGCAATGAAATGCAGAGATGCTGTGAGCATTCAGTTAGGCTCACAGTGAGCAAAAACTATGATAGTGAGCAAAGAACCTGGGTCTGCTGCCTGGTCCAGTCCATGAGCACACAGTGTCCTTGAAGTACTACTACAATGATTGTTGTCAGTGCAGCCTGAGGTGCAGCATAGATGCACAGTCATATCCTGTAACTAGATCAAAGATGTGCCATGAAGGTTCTTAGAAGCTTGCATATATTGAATGCCAAAGTCCCTGGAAGTGAGTGCATGTGGCTGGAGCCCATGGAACAGTCCCTGTCATCTTAGTGACCAGCGTCCACCGCAGAGATCCTTTGGAACAAGGGGAAAACTGTATCCATCACATATCTCTCCGGGGTTTGGTGGGGAGGGGGTGGGTTTTCCACAAATTATTCAAAATGGCACCATATCGTGCTGACAAGTGAAAGCTTTTTAATGCATTTTCTTGTATTTTTGTGAAAAATATACATGACAATAAAATTAAAATCCAATCCAACCAAACCAGATGTTGAGTTTTCTCAACCTCTAGTTTGTTTGGCAAGTTTGATAAAATAGAACACTGAATATTAATAAACCAAGTTAGTCTGTCACCAAGGCATTTAACAATTTATTATTATCTCCATTAATTAGCAAATCACTGCTGCCAGGTGAGAAATCCGTCATGCTACTTGTTAAAAGAATTAGATGTAGTACAAGGTGCTCCCTATGTTGCAGTCAGTCTTGACAGATTTCATGTTCCATTTTGCCACAAGCTTTGCCATAGCCCATGTTGTTCAGCCCTCTGTAAGATTTCACCTTGTGCATTTGAAGAGTTTAATGATGAACTTGCAAATATTTCTATAGCCAAGGCGTTTTCTTTCAAATCTGCTTGAGAAAGTAGCTTTCAGAAGTTATGGCTTTTTGTGCGCATTAGGTGAATTTACAACTGAAGTGAGCTAAATAATTGTGCATCAAGGTTTCTATTGAAAGTTTCAGCAATTGCTTTTTTTAAGCTGATGCGTTCTAAGCTTCCAATAGCTTGGAAAAGGGATTTTTTAACCTTCAATTTTGGGGCAGTTCTGCAGAAACTCTGGAATGCATAAAGCAGTGTTTCTGAGAAGCGAAGAAATAGATTACTTTGCACATCTTTTGACAGATTTATTATGATCTGTGAAACTTATTTCCACATAGAAATACACAATGAGGTTTTAGTCTGTTTTAATCAACCTGTTGAGACTTGTTATGACACTTCTGGAGCAGGTGGGACTTGAACCCAGACCTTCTGGAGCCAAGTGCTGAAGTGATCTGATACTTAGTCAAACTGGAAGATCTTCTAGATTGGTTGTCTCAAACTCAGTCTCATAATTGTCATTGACTTGAATCTGATATTTAAAGTCAAAATGAAGATCCTAAATCATATATGATCACTGCGGAACTCCCGCTCAGTGAGACTATCCTGGAGAGCCATCCAACATAGGCCCCCAATACTTCCCCACGCTCTCAGCTCTCAGCTCTCAGACTACCACTCTCAGACTAGAAGAGACTAGAAGAGTTACATAATTGTTTTTGTGACATAACTCTTCGTTATAGAATTGGATGATTCTTTGCAATAGGTGAACACTCTTTCAACCCTGTCAGATAATTTAGTAGTTAATAAACAGAAGAACCATTTTTATTTCCTTTCTCTTGTGATTTTTCTTCTGGAATGTGGTCTCCTTAAGGTACATCTTTGGCTTCCTAAGACTCTAGAGTTATTTGGAAAGATGAGCAAACAAAGCTAAAGAAGGAATGGTGACAAATTCAAAGGAGGAAAGCTAGGAATGTCAATAATCTGAAGCAAACAACGTGAAAATTCAGGTCTGACAGCAAAATTTAATAGGCCCACAGTCAGATTGTGCAATGAATCATGATTTTGGCACATGTACAGAACATCAGATCAACAAGAGTTACATCAGAACGTACAGTTTTCATTTCTCTTCACATTTTTATTGAGGTGATACAAATTATTTCAGCAGCTATTACATTAATTTGCAGCACAAACCGTCATATAAACTCAACTCAATTTCATTGCTACTCTTGTGGCTCATTTACTAGAATCTACATTCCTAGCTACATATAAATGGATATATTATGATAATTACAAGTGTCATGGGTGTTTTTTTGATGCACAATTATAATTCACTGCCTGTTAATTGAATTGCATACAAGTCATGCATCACAATTTCATTGCAAAGCTGCAACGTTATTAGAATGATAGGCCTCTTCCAAAATCCTCCTCCACCTGGGATTCGGGGAAGCTATTTGACTGTCACCATCTGGCCCAGAATCCGACATTAGGATATGGATGATTGGTAATGTAATGACAGATCTGAACACGAGGATTTCCCTGCAAAGTAGGTTTCTGAATTGAAATAAAAAATAACAATATTGTGCATAAAATTAGAGATTGTTTCAAAAGTGTTATCATAAACACATTTTCTGGGAGAGACATAAAACCGAATATAAGTTCAGATCAATTGCAAAAAAATTCAAACATTTCTCTACTAAGTTAATAGATCTTTCAAGACATGGTTAATATTGTATGGTGCCTATAACTTTGTTTAATCTCTGAACAGACCACGAATTTTCTGTTATGATCCACAACCAGGCACCAAGTTATAGTACAGTGTGATCAGGGACTAATAACCTTTTATGTTTAGAGGAGACACGAAATAACATCTAGGGACCTTAGTAAGAGAATAAAGACACAAGATTCTCTGGTTATCAACAAACAACAAGTAAAATTTACTAAACAAGTCAGAACAGTATAACAATCAAAAATACACATACAATATATTTAATATCTAAAATTAACTAAAACATGGGTAGTACACTGGGATTTCACATCCCACAGCTCACATCAAAAATGCAATAAAAAAGTAAAATCATAAATAAAACAACAACAGTAAGCAATAAAACTGCCTAAGAGGGTGGTAGAGGCAGGAAGCATCAAGACATTTAAGAATTATTCAGATGAGCGTACAACAAGCAATGGACCAAATGGTAAGTAGGATTAGATTGATGGATCAATTACAGAGAATGCTGGAGAAACTCAGCAAGTCTAGTAGCATCAGTGGAGAGAGAAACAGAGCTAATATTTCGAATCCAATGTGACTCTTCTTCCGAAATGAAAGAGGTTGGAAAATGTTGTCTTCTAAAGAAAATGACAGAAACGGAGAAGGGACAGAAAGTATGGAGGGCTCGTGCAAAAGACAAAAGGCTTATTAATGGTGAGAAATGAAAAGGAAACAGGGGAAAATAGGTCTTTTCTACCGAGAGTAAAGTAAATAAGACACAAACAAGACTCTGAGCTACGGATTAGAGAATGTAAGAAGGATGGAAAACAAATTGAAACAACAAAGAATAATGGAGAAATTCAGCAGCTTTGGCAGCATCTGTGGAGAGAAAGAAACAGAGTTCTCCATTTTCTTACATTATTCATTTCCCTGACACCCATCACAAACTTCTGTCTTGCTTATTTTATTCTCAAGAGAGGGTATCTACTCGCTACCTTTCACACCTTAATTTACACTCATTTAACATCTTTTGCTTACATTTTCATTACCATTAACAAGCCCTTTGTCTTTTACACTGGACCCCACACCATCTGTTCCCTTCATTCCTCCTGCACCCCTCTGTAAGTGGGATTAGTGGGAAACCAGAGGATTGGGAAGCATTTAAAAACCAGCAAAGAATAGCGAAAAAAAAAGAAGCTATAAAGGAGTAAGAAGATTAAATATGACAGTAAGCTAGCTATTAATATGAAAGAAGATTGCAAGGATATTTTAGATATCTAAAACATAAGAGAGAGACAAGAAGGGACATTGAGCAGATAGAAAATGAGGCTGCAAAAGTAATAATGGGGAACAAAGAAATGGAGGAGGAACTGAATAGATATTTTGCATCAGGTTTCCCAGTGGAAGACACCAAAAGCATACCAGAACTTCAAGAGAGTCTGGAGGCAGTTGAGTGTAGTAGCCTTCACTAAGGAGAAGGTGCTGGTGAAGTTGAAAGGTCAGAAGATGGATAACTCACCCTGACTAAATGGACTGCATCCCAGGTGCCTGATTGAGAGAGCTGAGAAAATTGTGGAGGCATTGGTGGTGATCTTTGAGGAATCACTGGAATCAGGGAAGGTCCCAGAGGACTGTGAAAACGATTAATGTAAAACACCTGTTTAAGACGGGAAGGAGGCAGATGACAGGAAATTATAGGCTGGTTAGTCTGACCTTGATCATTGGTAAGATTTGAAAGTCCATTATTAAAAATGAGATTGTGGACAATGTGGAAGTGAGCTGAAAATGTGTTGCTGGAAAAGCGCAGCTGGTCAGGCAGCATCGACATTTCGGGCATGAGCCCTTCTTCCTGCGCTTTTCCAGCAACACATTTTCAGCTCTGATCTCCAGCATCTGCAGTCCTCACTTTCTCCTAGACAATGTGGAAGTGCACGGTAAAAAAGGCTGAGCTAGCATGGCTTCATTAAAGGCCTGACAAATCTTTTAGAATTCTTTGAGAATGTAACAAGCAAGTTAGACAAAGGAGAATTAGTAGATGTGATCTATTTGGGTTGCCAGAAGGGTTTTGGCAAGGTGCCACACAGAAGGCTGCAAAATAAGATAAGAATCCATGGTGTTAGGGACAACATACAGGAATAGCTAGAGGTTTGGCTGATGGGCAGAAGGCAGAGACTGGGGATAAAGAGGTCTATTTCAGGACGGCAGCCAGTGAATAGTGACGTTCTATTGGGGTCAGTTTTGAAATCAGCACTATTCACATTAGACATCAATGATCTGGACTTCCTTCACGGGGACATCGTTGCTACATTTGTACATAACACAAAGATAGTTGGAGGGACAGATAGTGTTGAGGAAGCAGGGAGGCTGCAGAAGGACTTTTACAGGATAGGGGAGCGGGCAAGGAAGTGGCAGATGGAATACAATGTAGGAATATGTAAGGTTATGCACTTTGATAGAAAAAATAGAGGCATAGACTGTTTTTGAAATGGGCAAAGATTTCAAAATCTCAAGCACAGAGTGACTTAGGAGTCCTAATTCAGGATTCTCTTAAATGAACAGGAAGGTTAATGTAATATTAACATTCATTTCATGAGGGCCAGAATACAATACTGCTTAGGTTGTATAAGGCTCTGGTCAGACCACATTTGGAATATTGTAAGCATTTTTGGCCCAATACCTAAGGAAGGATGTGCTGGCATTGGACTGGGTCCAGAGGAAGTTTACAAGAATGATCCCAGGGATGAAGGGTTTGTCATATGAGGAGGACTCCGGGTGTGTACTCAAAGACATTTAAAAGGATAAGGGGGATTTCATTGAAACTTTTAAGATACTGAGTGGCCTGAATAGAGTGGACATGGAGAAATGTTTCCACTAGTAGGAAAGACATGAGGATACAGCCTCAGAGTGAAGGGACAATTATCAGAAATGGGATGAGGAGAAATATCTTAGCAGAGGGTGGTTAATCTGTGGAACTCATTGCCACAGAAGGCTGTGGAGGCCAAGTCATTGAGTATATTTAAGACAGAAATAGATAGCTTCATGATTGGCCAGGAGTCATGAGTTATGGGGAGAAGGCAGAAGAGTGGGGAGGAGAAACAAAACAGTCATTATGGAGAGGTGGAACAGTCCTGATGGGCTGAATGGCTAAATTATGCTCCTTTATCTTATGTTCTAATGGTCTTATAAAAACATATTTCCCAACCCCTTTTAGTCCTGACGAAGAGTCATAAGAGACTCAAAATATTAACTCTTTATTGTCTGTTTCCATGATGCTGCCAGACTTATTGTGTTTCTCTAGCATTTACAGTATTTGTTTCAGACACCTAGTTTCTGCAATAATGTATTTTTATTGGTATAATTGGATGATTAATTACCTGCATGCACATGAAGGACTGAAGGGCCTTTTTCCATGCTGTAAAAAAAGCTATGACTCTTCGACACCATGTCTCAATCCGGACACATCCCATGGATTTATCAGAATTGGCCCAGACATTAACAAGTCGAAGAGTGTGGTGCTGGAAAAGCACAGCATCCAAGGATCAGGAGAATCGACATTTCTAGCATAAGCCCTTCATCAGGAAATGATCATCTGATCCCCAGTATCTGCAGTGTTCACTTTCTCCCATACATTAATGACACAGTGGATCATCATATTTCATTGAACTTCAGAAATAATTACAATTCTTCACTTTTGCCAATCCAGCTTTGAAACGCCCTCTGAAAAGCTGTTCCATTATGGATTACCTCAATGACTGCACATGGTCTAGTTTATTTCCCCGAGACTTTGAAAACTGGACTCCAGTACTTATTCGCAGGCACAACTTCAACATTTAGTCATAGCTAGCTTCACCAAGCTAGATCTGTCTCTGGGTCTTCCCCAGTTGTGGCTTTTCAATCCTGACTTCCTCAGTTGTACTGAAGCCATAATACTCACAGTCTTCCTTTGACCCCCTCATGGCTTTCCCCAATATCGAGGCAGCAACATGCCCATTTTTGCAGTGCCCCAGGACTTCTGCTGAATCCTGACTCTAGCATTTAGCTGTTTATTAATTCTTACAACTTCCTGCTGAGCTAGTTGCAACATCGCAGAGCCATTTTACTGCTATTAACTCCTGCCTTGCAGAACAGATAAAAACAAGAAAACCTAGCCTGGAGTTTGTCCCACCTCTAACTCTTTCTCTGTGATCCCGAAGTTGCCTTTCAGTGACCCTCAAACTGACCTGAGTGATCTACTGAAACTATTGCAACAAATTCCCCCCTCAATCACAGGGCTGACTTGAACTATTCTCGGTACTCTCTGCACCTCTGAATGTTATAATATTGCCCTTTTCACAGATTGATAGTGTTCAGCACAAGGAATAATAACAAAAAAGGAGGCATCACCTCTCTGCCCCAGCTAGAAACAGGTCCAATTCTCACTTGAAGAAATTGAGTGAATCAGTGTTGAACGCATCTTCTATTTCTATCTCAACAAAAACAACTGAATCAAAACTATTGTTTCCTACACTGAGACATCAGGGCAACAAACAGAGACCATGAGCACTGGTCCTTCAATTCCTGAAGTCATTAAAAGAGAAGATGAAACAAATTAAGACATGGTATGAAACTCATATTGAGTTTGACGGTTGAAAGCTATCAGAGTGATGCAAGCTGGTGAGGAAAGACTAAAGGAAACAAGGCATTCCTAATTCTGAGATACAGAGCCTTCTTGTTTTTAATTACTACATTGTGAGGATATAAGAAAACTGAAGAGTGTGGTCAATGCCATATTGACGCATAAGAAGAACAAGTGAGGTAAGCTCGGAGGACTATAATAGTACAGATAAAGGATATTCTGATAACATTCGGATAACGTTCTGATGTAAAGAAGGTGTGGAGCTATTTAATCTCCATTGTTCAAGTGCAAGGATTATCTGTGGGCAAGATGACATCAGAACACTTAATTGCTATAAGAGTTTCTTCAAAAAGGCTAGAATATATAATTAAGCATAGAATTCTTGTCGCAATTTATTAATGCTAATTATATGGTCAGTATATTTTTTTCAGTCTCTGCCTATGTTTATGTGCTTATCACAGAAAGTAGGAGCAGGAGGAGGCCATTCAGCCCTTCAAAATCAAAGAGTGTGGTGCTGGAAAAACACAGCCAGTCGGGCAACATCCAAGAATCGATGTTTCCTTGGATGCTGCCTGACCAGCTGTGCTTTTCCAACACCCTCGCACTCTTTGACTCTGATCTCCAGCATCTGTAGTCCTCACTTTCTCCAGTCAGTCCTTCAAGCCTTTTCCACCATTCGGTCAGATCATAGCTGATCTTCTTTCTCAATGCTAAATTTCAGCTTTCTCCAAAAACCCCTGGATGCCTTTAACATTAAAACAAATCTCTCCTTCTTGAAAATATTCAGAGACTTTGCCTCCACAACCTTCTGTTGTAGAGAATTCCATAGGTTCTCTATCCTTTGAGTGAAGAAATACTTCCTCATTTTTGTCATAAGTGGTCTACTAAATGTGTCATGAGACTATATTGATTGGTTCTCGACTGGGGGAAGCTGGGGGAAGCATCCTCTCTGCATCTAGTCTGTCTAGCCCCGTTAAAAATTTACACCTTTCAAACGGATTCTCCTCTTATTTTTTAAAAATTCTAATGAAGCCGTGACACCCAAACCAACCAGCCTCACCACCCCACAGCCAAACATTTCAACTACTATATCCGTTGCTCCCGATGCAGTCTCTTCTACATTGGGGAGAGAGGACGCCTACTTCCAGAGCGCTTCAGAGAATGTCTCCGGGACACCCACACCAACCAACCCCAATGCGCCATGGTCGAACATGTCAACTCTCCCTCCCACGCCACCAAGGACATGCAAGTCCTGGGCCACCTCCATCGCCACTCCCTAACCACATGACACCTGGAGGAAAAGCACCTCATCTTCCGCCTTGGGACCGTCCAACCCCACGGCATCAATGTGGATTTAACCAGCTTCCTCATTTTCCCTCCCCCTACCTTATTCTAGTTCCAACCTCCCAACTTGACACTGCCCTCATGACCTGTCCATCTTCCTTCCCACCCCCACTCCACCATCCTCACCGACCTATCATCATTACCCGCACCT
The DNA here is from genome assembly GCF_047496795.1 of Chiloscyllium punctatum. Lineage (NCBI taxonomy): Eukaryota > Metazoa > Chordata > Chondrichthyes > Orectolobiformes > Hemiscylliidae > Chiloscyllium > Chiloscyllium punctatum. Next base: position 21,072,509 of record NC_092765.1, on the reverse strand, counting down.
TCTTCCACCTATTGCACTCTCAGCTACGTCCCCCCCGGCCCTACCCCTTCCAATTTATCTCACCACCCCCTTGGCTCACAAGCCTCATTCCTGATGAAGGGCTTTTGTCTGAAATGTCATTTTGCTACTCCTTGGATGCTGCCTGACCTGCTGTGCTTTTCCAGCACCACAATCTTGACCCTGAATCCTTGTCCAGTCAAACCAATTTCTCCTCATAGTATCGTGTGCTATCCCTAGCATCAGGGGCAGCATGGTCGTGCAGTGGTTAGCACTGCTGCCTCACAGCACCAGGGTCCCAGGTTCAATTCCAGCCTCGGGTGACTATCTGTGTGGAGTTTGCACATCCTCCTCGTATCTGTGTGGGTTTCCTCTGGGTGCTCTGGTTTCTTCCCGCAGTCCAAAGATGTGCAGGTCAGGTGAATTGACCATACTAAATTGCCCATAACGTTAAGTGGGAAATTGGTCTGGGTGGTTACTCTTCGGAGGGTCAGTGTGGACTTGTTGGGCCAAAGGGCCTGTTTCCACACTGTAGGGAATCTAATCTAATTAGCCTATTAAACATCTGCTACGCTCCCTCAATGGCAAGTATCTTCTTTCTTAGCTAGGCAAGCAATAGTCCAGATATAATTGCCCAAGGTCTGTTTGCGGGTGACCACTATGGATGCTCTGCTCTTGGAAGGTGCTGCTGCAAATGAGATAACTGAGGTTCAGATGAGCTACTTGCTCAGGATTTCCTCCCTTCACATTTTCTCTCTGGGTCTAATATGCTCTTGCTTTGCAGCCAAGTCCTTTGCATTTGGTTGCTCCAGGTGCAGCAATCCTTAGTAAACTTCTCACAGAATTCAGGGGCAATAAGCAAAGTGTTTCAGTGTGCCCTTCCTTTAACTACCATGAGAGTGCACCCCAGAATTAAGCTCTCTACTGAATATTCACTTTGGAAAGTGACAGGGATTCTGGCTAAAGGACCAGTCTAACTTTGTTGGGACTGTCCAATATGTATGAGTGGAATAATGATTGGAAACCTCAGGTTAAAGTTTTGGGTCTTAGGTTCAAATCCCAAATCTTCGTGGTGAAATTTGAATTCAATAAAATCTGGAATTATACGCTAGCCTAATACCAACCATGTAACCAGCATTAATTGTCTTAAGAACCCATTTGATTCACTGATGTTTATTGGAATGAAGGTCTGCTATGCTTATTTGGTTTGGCTTCGATATGACTCTAGACACACAGCAATATGGTTGACTCTTAACTGTCTCTAAAATGGCCTTCCAAGCCATTTGTATTCTGTATCAAACTGATACAGAATCTAAACAAAGAAATGACACTGAAGGATCGCTCAGCATTGAAGTAAGCGAAAGGCCTATTCCTGCTTCTAGTTTTTATGTACCAATTAGAATATTAACAAATACCCCAGATGGACATGGACAGAGTCATATTCACCTCAAGAAATGAACAACAAAACTCTCAAAATAATTATTTGCTTTGTAAATTAAAAGATCTCTTTGTGCTTTCATGATAAATTTGGATGAAGAGAGCTATTTTGAAATGCTACCACAGACCGTTTGGTACATCTTAACTCATCTATTCTGAAACACTGTCTCCACTGGATGATCTTGGTAAGTCATCACTGAAATGATTTCCCATTTTTGCAATGAACGATTATAAACATCTCATGGCTGTGTTGGCAAACAGATCAATTAGGATTTCTTAAAGACGCCGGGTGATATTAGGCTGTTTTGTCTTAACAGCTAAAGAACACATCTACAGGTTTGTATTTTCTGTTCTCCAGTGGCACATTTGATGATGGGGCATTTAGTCAGGCAGAGGAGGAAGGAGGCACATGTTGACCCAACTGGCTTCCTGCCTCCACATCCTATTCAGTTCTTTGTGGAAAAGCCCTTATACTGCCTTCCTGTCCTTCCACCCGTTAAAGATTGGACAATCAATTCTCATTCAAGGATTTCATCCAGCATTTGCCCAATGGCGTGGCAGTGTAGGGAGTCTACTCATCACAAGGGATGGAGAAGTTACTTTGTCTGGATTGCTTGTTCAAAGGCACTTAGTGCCTGATCTATCCAGCATCAGGAGGGTTGAGTTGGGGGATTCCTGTTGACAGTTACCCTCCTTAACACTGATGTCAAGTCCTCCCTAATCTGTGTGCCCCTACTCCCACCATCATTCACCTGTGGCCATTCAACCCCTTCAATCTGCCACACTATTTCATCAGACCATGGCTGAACTGAATCTGAGTTCAGAATCTAAATTTCATTTAGCCGCACACAACACAGAGTCTCAAAAGTAGGTCTTTGCAGCTTTAACAATGCACGGCAGCCATATCTTCAAGCTTTGAACACTTCTCTGATGGTAAATGTTTGCAATCATTTGCAAATTAGGGCCCAGATGGTTGATCATATTTAAAGTAGAAATACTTGACTCTGCTTTTCCACCAGTTTATCTACTGCCTTTGGTTAATGATGAGGTGATTTTCTGAAGTGACATAAATAGTGCGGGGCCATTTACAATAATGACTTCGATCCTGGTCTTTGGGAAGAAGTGTTAGTGATTGTTGTGCTCGTTGAGGCTTTATTTTCCCCTGGTGCATTTTTGCAGCACTATTTGGGTTTTTAGATTTGCTTAAAATAATTATGTTAATGTTGTGCTAAATACCAAAGGACAGAACTTGACAGGAGGTTGTTACCTCATGCAGAGGAAATTAATCCTTCAGGTCGGCTATCATTCTCAACCTCAGACAAAGTAGTAAGACTGGTCTGGCAACATCAAGAGAAGCATAGCTTATTTTTCCCCCAGAGGTGAAGTGGAATGTAACTTTTGGGTCAGTAAATTTGCAGATGATACGAAGATAGGTGAAGTTGTGGACAGGGAGGAGGGCATTTGTCATTTGCAAAGGGACTTAGATATGATGCAGAGCTGGGCTGAGGAGTGACAGATGGAGTTCAACCCTGCCAAGTGTGAGGTTGTCCATTTCGGAAGAACAAATAAGAATGCGGAATACAGGGTTAATGGTAGGGTTCTTAGTCAGGTGGAGGAACAGAGGGATCTTGGGGTCTATGTACATAGATCTTTGAAAGTTGCCACTCAGGTGGATAGAGTTTGTAAGAAGGCCTATGGAGTATTATCGTTCATTAGCAGAGGGATTGAATTCAAGAGTCATGAAGTGATGTTGCAGCTGTACAGGACTTTGGTTAGGCCACAGTTGGAGTACTGTGTGCAGTTCTGGTCGCCTCACTTTAGGAACGATGTGGAAGCTTTGGAGAGGGTGCAGAGAAGATTTACCAGGATGTTGCCTGGAATGGAGAATAGGTCGTACGTGGATAGGTTGAGAGTTCTCGGCCTTTTCTCGTTGGAACGGCGAAGGATGAGGGGTGACTTGATAGAGGTTTATAAGATGATCAGAGGAATAGATAGAGTAGACAGTCAGAAACTTTTTCCCCGGGTACAACAGAGTGTTACAAGGGGACATAAATTTAAGGTGAAGGGTGGAAGGTATAGGGGAGATGTCAGGGGTGGGTTCTTTACCCAGAGAGTGGTGGGGGCATGGAATGCGCTGCCCGTGGGAGTGGTAGAGTCAGAATCATTGGCGACCTTTAAGCGGCATTTGGATAGGTACATGGATGGGTGCTTAATCTAGGTTAGAAGTTCGGCACAACATCGTGGGCCGAAGGGCCTGTTCTGTGCTGTATTGTTCTATGTTCTATGTTCTATGTTCCACCCATTAATCTGGAGACTTCTTGACCAGGATCAAAATCCTTATTGCAAATGGCCCTGCGCCATTAATGTCACTTCAGAAAATCACCTCACCATTTACCAAAGGCATAGGTAGACATATTGGGATAAACTGGCTGAAAAGCAGAGTCAAGAATTTCTGCTTTGGATACAATCAACTATCTGGACCCTAACTCCGTTCAAAACCACACTGATTTTAAAACATGCTTTATTCAAGTTTCTGCTCAAATTCATTTGACAAATGAAAGATCTGCCATTAAGCAATGTGATAATGTATCATTTCAGAATAGGTTCACTTTTAAAAATAATTATTGATAAGAATTATTAATTGAACTGAAAATTGATTTATTGAAAAGGAATCTTTGGTATCGGTTCAAAAGCCAATCTCTCCTTAACACATCATATGATTAACAAAAGAGAACAAGCTTTCAGTTCCACAGTGCTAAACTCTCGAATTCCCTCCCTAAACACTCTACTTCTCTACCACACTTCCCACTTTTAAGACAGTCATTAAAGTCTACCGTTTTGATGAAGTTTTGTTTTCATCTGCCCTAATTTTTTCACAAGGTTTGGTATTAAATATTATTTGATACTGTTCCTGCTCCTTTGAAGCAATGTGGAATGTTTTACCACATTAAAGACTTATTGTGTAGTCGCTATACATATACCCAATCCAACAAAATCAATTCAAACCTGTAGAAATTTTCAAATCTGTTATAGGCAGACCCTTTATTTATCCTAAAACTTGAAATTAAAATTCAAAGAGTTTTGAATTCAAACCAGTTCTTTCGTGGTTGCAGCAATTAGTCTATGTGTTCTCAATCTTGACAAGTTTCTGATGTGCCTCAAGAGAGGGAGTTGGTTTTGCTTCCCCTCCAGCAGTAGTTAGCTCACAGTCCACAAACTACAAACACAGCTGTTGGTTTGGAGTTGCAAATTAGCAGCACCCAAGCTGTTTAGTGACATTCCTGTGCGGCGATTATGACATTTTTGTTGCCAGTGTAATGACCAGTGGTGCTTCATTTTCACACTCAGTATTGGTAAACAGATATTTCAGGAAATGAATCATCATATTAGCTTGTCCCTTTGCTGAATGATGGTTCATTTTTATTTTCTGTTCAATCAGTTACACCTTGTCATCAGCTAGTCCATTCCTTCAATGAACTGAATGGATACAATTGAAAGGTATATAAGAGTACATTGATCACATGCACTTTCCTCAGCCCTTTCTTTCTCGTTCTGTGCTAGTAGCTGATAAATCAGCCAATGTGTTCCTGCTTTGAAGAACTCATAATCTAGCTTTCTCCACCTTGTCACCTTTCCCTTCTATTAAAAAAAAGTACTTGTGTTAGATGTGTATCTGTTTCCCCATCATATCTTCTAATATCTTCTCCTGATATCTACTCTACACTTTGCTTAAATTTTAGCAAAATTTTCCAAAACATTTGTTGCATGCAAGCATCCAAGCATGGCTAAACTTGATGTTCAAATTAAGCGCAGAAATAATTTGCTTTTATATATTCTTTCTCATGACCTCAGTCAATGAAGTACTTTTGAAGAATAGTGTTATAATAATGGATTTTCATTAGTTAATTTTAATGCCTTGGACATTAAATGTACTAAAATGGTTCTAAAAAAGGAAAAACTTAAAATGACAACAGTGATCATCTGACCAGATTGAGGAAAGCTTCATGAAATAATTATTAACAAAACCAAATACGAATCGAAGTTAACATGTCATTAAATGTCTGAAATCAGCTCTCAAATGTATATTTCCAATTTGATTTACAACTTTATAGAATGTTCATAGATTGTGATTAAATATTCTCCTGCAGATTAACTAGAAAAAAACAAGGAAGTCAGACAGGGGAATACACAAATTAAACATATTTCAGACTATGGAGGGTTTGGAGGGTTATGGGCCAGGAACAGGCAGGTTGGGATTATGTTTGGCATGGCCTGGTTGGACTAAAAGGTCTTTTTCTGTGCTATATGGCTCAAAGACTCGATAAGAAGTTCAGGTTTAGGATAGAACAGAGGGAAGAGGGATGCATTTTATCAACAGAAGTGGAAGGCTTGTTCTTCCTGCTGTTTTTTCTTGACATCTTGAAAAACAGTGTACACTGATAAATGTAAACAATTGGTGAAACATCCATTAACCAGGAACTTTGCTGTATCTTCTAATTTCATGAACATTGAAGATATAAGTTGACAAATAAACAATGTAATCTCAGAGGTAAAAACAATGACTGCAGATGCTGAAAATCAAATACTGGATTAGTGGTGCTGGAAGAGCACAGCAGTTCAGGCAGCATCCTCTCTCCATGCTTCAGGCTCACTGCCTTTATTCCTGATGAAGGGCTTTTGCCCGAAACGTTGATTTCGCTGATCGTTGGATGCTGCCTGAACTGCTGTGCTCTTCCAGCACCACTAATCCAGTAATGTAATCTCAGGTTAAAACCAAACTGGTCAAGAACTCTAAGTACTTTGAAACTTCATATTCTTTATTCCTTTCTTTTATAGTCGACAATGTCTCCTTTTAAGCTTGATACCTGCATTTGGCTGTATGTTTGATAATGTATTTCATTATTTTTCTTGGGGTTAGTAAGTTATAAAATTCTTCTCTTCCATTCAACTAAACCTTGTAATTGGCTCCGTAATTTGAGACTAGCAAAGTACATATTAATTGGCATACGCTGTAGCTGTGTGCTAGAAAGATTAAAACATCTTTGTTGCAGCCAAACAAAGATGTTAAAAAGAGGGTAGCCAGTTCAACTTTCTTCACCTGGTCATAACAACTATTGTAGTTGGAATGCAGAAAATTCAGCAGCCACTTTGCATTCAGCAAGATCCACAAACTGCAATAAGGATGTAAAGACCATAAAAAGAGGATGCAGGAAAGATTCACAAAAGGTCTGGGGATTGCCTTCATTGCTCAGTCCTTTGAGTTTAGGAGTTTGGAAGTCATGTTGAGATTGTACAGGACATGGTGAGGCCTCTGGTAGAGTATTGCATCCAGTTCTGTTTGCCCTTGTTATAGGATGGATAATGTTAAGCTGGAGAGGGTTCAGAGGAGATTTATCAGGATGTTGCCAGGTATGGAAGGTTTGAGTTATAAAGAAAGGCTGGAACATTTTTCATTGGAGTATAGGAGGGTGAGTGGTGACCTTATAGAAGTCTATAACATCATGAGATGTATAGATAGGGTTAATTGTCGGTGCCTTTTCCATGGGATGAGGGTTTCAAGACAAAGGGGGGCATTTTTAAGATGAGAAGAGAGACATTTAAAAAAGAAATGAGGGGTAAATCTTTTACACAGAGGTGGTTTGAGTGTGGAATGAACTTCCTGAGGAAGTGGTGGATGCAGGTACAGTTACAACGTTTAAAAGATATTAGGGTAGGTACATGAATAAGAAAGGTTTGGAGGGTTATGGGCCAGGAGCAGGCAGTTTGAGATTATGTTTGGCATGGAGAAAGCGAGGACTGCAGATACTGGAGATCAGAGCCGAGAATGTGGTCCTGGAAAACTACAACAGGCCAGGCAGCATCCGAGGAGCAGGAGAATCAATGTTTTGGCATAAGCATTTCATCAGGAATGAGGCTTGTGGGTTGGGGCTAAGAAATAAATGGGAGGGGGTGGGGTTGGGTGGAAGTAGCTGGGAAAGCAATAGGTGGATGAAGGTGAGGGAGAAGGTGATTGGTCGGAGGGGGCAGTGATGGACTGGTCCGGAGGGCGGTGCCAAGTTGGAGGCTTGGGACTGGGATAATGTAGGGGGAGGGGAAATGAGAAAGCTGTTAAAATCCACATTTATCCAATGTGGTTGCAGGGCCACAAGGCAGAATGTGAGGTACTCCTCCAGGCATTGGATGGTACTGGTTTGGTGATGAAAGACTCCAAGGACCCGCATGTCCTTGACAGAGTGGGAGGGGGAGTTGAAGTGTTCAGCCACAGGGCGGTGGGGCTGGTGGGAGCGGGTGTCCTAGAGATGTTCTCTGAAACGATCCGCAAGAAGGCGTCCTGTCTTCCTGATGTAGAGGAAACCACACCGAGTGCAATGGATGCAGTAGATGATATTAGGAGAGGTACAGGTGAACGTCTGATGGATGTGGAAGGATCCTTTGGGGCCTTGGACAGAGGTGAGGGGAGTGGTATGGGCGCAGGTTTTGTACTTCCTGCGGTAGCAGGGAAAGGTGCCAGGAGTGGGGTGTGGACATGACAAGGGAGTCGCGGAGGGAATGGACGTTTCAGAAAGCTGATAGGGGTGGGGAGGGAAATATATCTCTGGTTGTGGGGTCCATTTGGAGGTGGCGGAAGTGACAGAGGATGATGTGTTGTATGCGGAGGTTGGTGGGGTGGAAGGCGAGGACCAGGGGAGTTCTGTCCTTGTTGCGTTGGGAGGGGTGGACCATCTTGGCAACCTCCCTCCTCTTCCTGGACCTCTCCATCACCATCTCTGATGACTGACTAACCACAGACATATACTACAAGCCCGCCAACTCCCACTGCTACCTACACTATACCTCTTCTCAACTTACCTCCTGTAAAAACGCCATCCCTTATTCCCAATTCCTCCACCTCTGCTACATCTGTTTCCAGGATGACCAATTCCACATCAGAAAATTCCAGATGGCCTCCTTCTTCCACAATCGCAACTTCCCTTCCCATGCTGCCCTCCAGCGCATCTCCTCCACTTCATGCAGCATCGCTCTCGAACACCACTCCTCCCAATGCACCTCCCACCAACCCACATTATCCCAGCCTACACCTGGCATCTTTCCCTGCCACCGCAGGAAGTGCAAAACCTGCACCCACACCACTCCCCCCACCTCCGTCCAAGGCCCCAAGGGATCCTTCTGACATCAGTCAGAAATTCTCCTGCACCTTTACCAATCTCATCTACTGCATCTGTTGCACCCGATGTGGTGTCCTCTGCATCAGGGAGATAGAACGCCTTCTTGCGGATCATTTCAGAAAACATCTCTAGGACACCCGCACCCACCAACCCCACCGCCCTGTGGCTGAACACTTCAATTCGCCCTCCCACTCCGTCAATGACATGCAGGTCCTGGGTTTCCTCCACCGCCAAACCACTACCACCCAACTCCTGGAGGAGGGACACCTCATATTCCGCCTTGGAACCCTGCAACCACATGGGATAATGTGGATTTCAACAGCTTCCACACTTCCCCTCCCCCCACATTATCCCAGTTCCAAGTCTCCTACTCGGTACCGCCCTCCGAACCTGTCCATCACTGCCCCCTCTGACCTATCAACTTCTCCCTCACCTTCATCCACCTATTGTTTTCCCAACTACCTCCCCCAATCCCATCCCCTCCCATTTAGCTCTCAGCCCCAACCCACAAGCCTTATGCCCGAAACATTGACTCTCCTGCTCCTCGGATGTTGCCTGACCTGCTGTGCTTTTCCAGCACCACATTCTTGATTATGTTTGGAATGGTCTGGTTAGACTGAAAGGTCTGTTTCTGTGCTATATGGCACAATGACTCGATAAGAAGTTCAGTTATGTAGATAGTTTGGAGAATCTAGGACTTTTTTCCATGGAGAAGGGAGAGTTGAGAGATAATTTGAGAAATGTGCTCAAAATCATGAGTGGTCTGAAGAGAGTAAGTGTTCGTATCAGTGGAAAGATTGAGAACCAGAAAGATCAGGTTTAATAGAGTCATTGCCAAAGAAGCAATGGAAGATGGAGCTGACTTTGTCTGACAAAGAATAATGTGCAGAGTGACAGGGAGCATGCAGGGAAGTGGAAGTAGGTCAATTACTCCTTCAGAGAGCAGACACAGATATGACAGTCCAAATGGCCTCTTTCTGCACGACCACGTTCAATAATTCTATGATTTGCTTTGCTGCTGCAAGATGAAGTGAGAGGAAGATCATGTCACTGCCTTGCCCTGTCTGCCTTATTTATGACTTCAACACCATTCCCAACATGATTGACCTTTAATTGCTCCCTGACGTGGCCCAACAAGACAATCAGTTATATAGAATTACTTCCAATAGTCCATGCAGAAAATCTACCATCAAATTCTGAGGGCAAAGGGAATGGACCATAAATGTCAGGTCAGTCAGTGATGTCCTCAACCTAAGAATGAACACAGAAGAACTGTTTTATGCCAATACAAAGTGAAAGTATAACTGCCTCCTAAGCTGCTTTTATGAAACATTGTGAAACTGAATTGTCTTTTAGTTACAAATCTGCAATTTGTGAAGTAAGTAAAGTTGTTGAAAACTGTCACACATTCGGTTATTATGAAAAGGATAGATAAGATATTTGGCAAACAACAAAGAATGTCTATTCATTAAAGCCCAATTGCTTTCCAATGACTAAGCTCCTGAATAGGGCAACAAATATATTATAATAGTAGCACAAAATATCCATGCAGTTCACTATTAACTCACAAAGATTGCTTTCCAACAGCTGAAGACAAATGAATCTGCAAAGAACCTTATCTGATGGATGTGATCAGTTTTGCGACTGCAAAGTGTTTCTGACTCCTCCTCAACATTTTTAATGCATCAGATTCAAATCTTTGCAAAATCCATAGGGTTTGAATACCACTTTGATGTGAAATTCAATTGATCTTTCCACACATTATCTCAAGACACACAGCAGCATAATGTGTGACCTTTAAGGTCCAAATAACACTTGGCATTATAAGCTTTCTTTCCATTTTCACCCTTTCTGCTATCTGAAATTGATAGTACTTCTACAATAAAATAGTTTCACTTTTGATCAATTTGACAGAAAGTCATGAGAGTTTCATGATTTGAATTATGTACAACTGGCAGACAGAGTACATTAAAATTTGCATTGGCTATAAATTATCCATTGGCTCTTGGTCTGGCAATGATTTAAAAATTCTCATTCTTGTTCACAAATCCTTCCATGATCTTTTCCTCTTTTTGACTGTATGCCCCTCCAATATATCCCCTTTCCTCCAATTCTGCCTCTGAATTGGAATTCCTCAATTTGCATCACTGCATCATTGGTTGCTGGGCCTTCATCCACTGGGCCAAGAGTCCGGAACTTTCTTCCTAAACCTCTCCACTTTTCTCTTCCTTACTTTAAAATGATCCTTAATAACACTCCTTATGTAAGCTTTTGGTAAACTATCCTAATCATCTCTCCATGTGGCATAATATGAATTAACTCTGGTATTGCCCTGTGAGGACTCTTGGGATGTTTTACTCTGTAAAAGGTACTATATAAATACAAGTCACTGTTCCTGTCGACATGTTGGAATTTCCACTCTTCTCACAATCCTGATATCAGTATTCCTGTAAAAAAGGAATGCAACAAGATGCCTGTGATGGGAAAGTTAAAGTTAATAAACATTAAATTGGAGGAACCAGTGTTGGACTGGGGTGGACACAGTTAAAAATCACACAACACTAGGTTTTAGTCCAACAGGTTTATTTGGAGGCACCAGCAGCGATCCGAAAGCTTGCGCTTCCAACTAAACCTGTTGGACTATAACCTAGTGTTGTGGGATTTTTAACTTAATAATGCATGGCACTGGACAAAACACAGCAAGTCAGGCAGCATCCGAGGAGCAAGCGAGTCGATGTTTCTGTCAGGACCCTTCCTTAGGACTGAAAGTTAAATTCACTTTGATGGTGATGAGATTTTAACTGTATTGTGTTCAGTCCTGGCAGTTTCTGACCATTTCACTTGAACTGATCTGAGAACAGGATTCTAGCAGAAGGGGTAAATAACATGCTCACAAGGACTTTAAACTATGTAAAGTCGGCAGGAAAGGCTCAAAAGCGGTTATTAAAGTGCAGGTAATAGAACAGAGAACAAAGAACAGCACAGTATAGAAACAGACCCTTGCCCCCAACCCCACCCCCCACCCCACCCAAGACTGTGCTGACAGATGACATCTTTCTGAACTTAAAACCTTTTGCCTTTGTGTGGATTATATCTCTTGAGTACCTGCCTACTCACATATCTGACAAGATGTCTCTTAAACGTTGCTATTTTATCCACCTCCACCACTTCCTCTGGCAGAGCATCCAGGTACTTAACACCCTCTATGCAAAAAAACTTATCTCTCTCATCTCCTTTAAATGTACCCCCTTTCACCTTAACACTAGGTCCCCTAGTAATAGACATTTCTACACTTGAAAAAAGATTGATTATCCATTCTATCCAGATGGCATGGAATGGGGCAGGAATCTAACTTTAGGCACAGCAGATACGCGAACACCTATGAGAAGGGAACAGTCAACACAGGACTGAGGGTGTTGGAATTAAATGCCTGCAGTATAGGAAACAGGGTAAATGAACTTGTAGCGCAGTTGGAAGTTGTCAAGTACGATGTGAGCATCAGAGAGGCATGGCTGCAAGGGCATCAGGGTTGTGAACTAAATATCCTGGGATACATTTCCTATCAAAAGGATTGGCAGATGGGCAGAGGGACAAAAGGGTTGGGGTTGCCTTGTTTGTTAGAAATGAAATTAAATGGACAATAAGAAGTGATATAGTGTGAATAGGTGGAGAATTCGTGAGGTCAGAGTTGAGGAACTGCAAAGGAAAAGACCCTGATGGGAGTTATGTACATGTCTCCTAGCAATAGTCAGGATGCGGGGAAGAAAATAAATCAGGAGATAGAAAGACACGGTTCCAATAAGCAACATGCAGATGGACTAGGAAAATCAAGAAAAGAAATTTGTGGAATGTCTGTAGATTTTTGGAGCAGCTTGTGGTACGGCCCACTAGGGAACAAGTAATTCTGAATTTTGTAATGAGGCAGACTTGACTACGGAGTTTGAAGCAACCCTTGGGGACAGTGACACAATCTGATCAAATTTACCATGCTGTTTGAGAGGGAGAAGCTGGAATCAGATGAAACGTATCACAGTGAGTCAAGGTAGCTGCAATGACATGAAGGAGGAGCTAGCCAGAGTTACTTGGAATGGAATCCTATCAGGGAAGATGGTAGAGCAGTACAGACAATAGTCTTTAAGGGGTAATTTGGAAGGCACATTAGAAAAGAAGAACAAACACATTTCGATTCGAACAAGGCAATCATGGCTGAAAAGGGAAATGAAGGGCAGCATAAAAACAAAAGAAAAACATACAATGTGGTGAGGATTAGTGGAAACCAAAGGATTGAGAATCATTTAAGAACCAGCAGAGGATAACTAAAAATGCAATAAGGTGGAAAGAAGATAAACTTGAGGTTAAACGGTTTTGTGAAGGGTAGGTCGTGCTTCACAAACCGTACTGAGTTCTTTGAGAAAGTGGCCACACAGGTGGATGAGGGTAAAGTGGTTGATGTGGTGTAAATGGATTTCAGTAAGGCGTTTGATAAGGTTACCCACAGTAGGCTTTTGCACAAGGTATGGATTGAAGGTGATTTAGTGGTTTGGATCAGAAATTGGCTAGCTGAACGAAGACAGAGAGTGATGGTTGATGGGAAATGTTCATCCTGGAGTTCAGTTACTCGTGGTGTACCGCAAGGATCTGTTTTGGGCCCACTGCTGTTTGTCATTTTTATAAGCAACCTGGATGAGGGTGTAGAAGGATGGGTTAGTAAATTTATGGATGGCACTACAGTCGTGCTGAAGGACGTTGTAGGTTACAGAGGGACATAGATAAGCTGCAGAGCTGAGCTGAGTGGTGGCAAATGGAGGTTAATGCGGAAAAGTGGGAGTGATCCACTTTGGAAGGAGCAACAGGAATAAAGAGTACTGGGCGAATGGTAAGATTCTTTGTAGTGTAGATTAACAGAGAGATCTCGGTATCCATGTACATAGATCCCTGAAAGTTGCCATCCATGTAGTCAGAGAGTAGTAGGGGCGTGGAAAGCCTGCCTGCAACAGTAGTGGATTTGACAACTTTCAGGGCATTTAAATGGTCATTGGATAGGTGTATGGATGAAAATGGAATAGTGTAAGTTAGATGGGCTTCAGATTGGTTTCACAGGTCAGCGCAACATTGAGGGCCAATGTTGTAATGTTCTATGTTCTAAACTAGCTAGTAATAAAAAGGAAGAACATAGACCATAGAACAATGTAATAACTAATATAAGCCTATCACCCTATACTATCCCATCATCATCCATATGTTTATTCAAGGACTGTTTAAATGTCCCTAATGTGAATAAATTAACTACATTCCACCCTCTTATTCTCTGAGTAAAGAACCTGCCTCTGACATCTGTCTTAAATTTATCACCCCTCAAACTGCAGCTATACCCCCTCATGCACGCAGATGTCATCATCCTAAGAAAGATTCTCACTGTGCACACTATCTAATACTCTGATCATCTTGTATGTCTCTATTAAATCCCCTCTCAGCCTTCTTCGTTCTAATGAGAACAGACCCAAGTCCCTCAGCCTTTCCTCATAAGGCCTCCACTCCAGACCAGGCAACATCCTGGTAAACTTCCCCTGCACGCTCTCCAATGCTTCCACATCCTTCCTGTAATCAGGCGACCAGAATGATACGCAATATTCCAAATGAGGCCGCACTAGCGTTTTGTACAGTTGCAGCATGATATCATGGCTCCAGAACTCAATCCCTCTACGAATAAAACCTAACACACCATAGGTCTTCTTAACAGCACTATCCTGTCCATGTCCTCCCTGCTCACATCTTCCTGTGCACTGGCACTACACCACAGGTTTCCATCCCCGTGCTGAGCTAGTTTAAACCCACCTGAATAGCACCAGCAAATATCCCACCCAGGATATTAGTACCCCTCTGGTTCAAGTGAAGACCATCCTGTTTGTAGAGGTCCCATCTTCCACAAATAAGCCCTAATTATCCATGTACCTGAAACCCTCCCTCCTGCACCATCCCTGCAGCCACGTGTTCAGCTGATAACTCTCCCTATTCCTTGCCTCACTATCACGTGGCACAGGTAAGAAACTGGAGATAACAACTCTGTTTGTTCTAGCTCTCAGCTTCCACCGTAGCTCCCTGAAATCCTGCCTTACATCCCTATCCTTCTTTCTACCTATGTTGTTAGTACCTATGTAGACTATGACTTGGGGCTGGTCACCCTCTCCCTTCTGGACCCCAAAGACACAATCCGAGACATTACGGACACTGGCACCTGGGAGGCAACACACCAAACGTGAGTCTCTTCTATTCCCAACAAACCTCCTATCTGATCCTCTAATTATTGAGTTCCCAATGACTAAACTCTCCTCCTTTCCCCCTTCCCTTCCATGCAATAGGGACAGATTCTATGCCAAAGACTTGCATCCCAGTGCATGCTATAGGTAAGTCATCCCCCCTCAACAGTATCGAAAACAATATACTTGTTTTTCAGGGGAACAACCACAGGGAATCCCTGCACTGGCTGTTTCTTCCCCCTTCTAACAGTTATTCAGCTTTCTTTGTGCCTTGGAGTAACTGCTTCCCTGTAACTTTTACCTATCACAGACTCTGCATCCCGAATGATCCAAAGTTCATCCAACACCCGTTCCAGTTCCCTAACACGGTCTTGGAGGAGTAAGAGTTGGGTGCACGTCCTCCTGATGTATTTGGTTGGGACCCTAATGGCGTCCCTCACCTCAAACATCATGCAGGAGGAACGTTCCTCTCCCTGCACTGCCATCCCTGCTAGTCCCCTTATCAGAAAGTAAAAAGAAGAGAAGCTTACCTGATGGGTCCCTGGTGTATAAGGTTACAGGAGGTGGATGGGTGGGAGGCCCTACAATGGCCTCAGGCTTAGAAAACAGTCACTTATATAGCTGAGGGGGAAAAAAATCCCTCCTTTCCCAGAAACCTCTGATCTCTGAGGTGCTGCTGCTGTTTAAAGTTTTAAATCACTCACTTTTCCCGACAGGCCCCTGGTCCAAGTTCCCACTCTTCCTGCTGCTGGCAACAGAAATGGAGGGCTCCTATGCTCAGGGTAAGCTTTTAAAGTTTTAAATCAGTGACTCATCTTTCCTGACAGGCCCCTGGTCCAAGATCCCTCTCTCCCTGCTGCTGGCAGCAACTCTTGGAGCCCCAACAGAGCAGCTTCTCCAATGCCTTTCACCTGTATCTGTGGAAGATTGCAAGAGATTTTTAGATTTGTAAAAGGTAAGAGAGAGACAAGAGTAGACAATGCATCTCTGGAAAATGGGCTGGAGAAGTGGTAATGGAGAACAAAGAAATAGTAAAGGAACTGAACAGGTACTTGACATCAGTTTTCACAATGGAAGACACCAGCAGCATACCAGAACTTCAATAGAATCAGGAATCAGAGGTGAGTGAATTGGCCATCACTAATGAGAAGGTGCTGGGAAGTTTTGAGGCACAAAGGTGGATTAATCACTTAGACTAGATGGATTACACCTCAGGGGTCTGATGGAGATAGTTGAGAAAATTGTGGAGGCATTGGTGGTGATCTTTCAGGAATCACTGGAGTCAAGGACGATTCCAGAGGACTGGAAAATGGTTCATGTGACAACTTCGTTTAAGAAGGGATGGAGGGCAAAAGACAGAAACTGTAGGCTAGTTAGCCTGATCTCAGTCAATGGTAAGATTTTAGAGTTCATTATTAAGGATGAATTTGCCAAGTACTTGGATGTTCATGGTAAAATAGGGTTGAGTCAGCATGGTTTCATCAGGGAAGGAAAACATGTTAGATGTTAGCAATCTGTTGGAACTCTTTGAGGAGGTAACAAGCAAGTTAGACAGAGGAGCCAATGGACGTGAGCCAGATTTCCAGAATGCCTTGACAAGGTGCCACATGGGAGGCTGCTGAATAAGAGAAGAGCCGATGGTGTAAGGGACAAGGTGCTGCCATGGATAGAGGATTGGGCGACAAACAGAAGGTAGGGAATAGGGATGGCAGCCGGTGACCAGTGGTATTCATAGGCGTCAGTATTGAGATCATAACTATTCACATTATACATGACAATCTGGACCAACAAACTGAGGGCATTGTTGTTAAGTTTACTGATGTTAGAGACAGGTGGTGTTGAGGGAGTGGAGTGGCTGCTGAACACCTTCGGAGAGTGGCAGATGGAATACAAGGAGGCAGAGTTGAGGTTGTGCACTTTGGTTGGAAGAGACGTAGACTATTTAAGCAGGGAAAGGCTTCGGAAGTCGGAAGCACAAAGGGACTTATAAGTTCCAGTTCAGGATTCTCTTAGGGTTAACATGCTGGTACAGTAAGCAGTTAGGAAGGCAAATGCAATATTAGCATTAATTTCGAGAGTCTAGAAAACAAGAGTAATGATGTAGTGCTGAAGCTTTATAAGGTACTTGTCAGAATGTAGTTTTAATATTATGAGCCATTTTGGGCCTTTTATCGAAGAAAAGACGTGCTGACCTTGGAGGAGTCCACAGGAGGTTCACAGGAATGATCCTGGGGATGAAGGGTTTGTTATATGAGGTGCAGTTAAGAACCCTGAGTCAGTACTCAATGGAGTTTAGAAGGATAAGGAGGTGCATCTGATTGAAACTTAGAGCAAACTGAGAGGCCTGGATAGAGTAGACATGGAGAAGATGTTTCCACTCGTAGACTAGGACTCAAGGGCACAGCCTCAGAACAAAGGGACACCATTTTAGAACTGAGATGAGGAGGAATGTCTTCAGCCAGAGGGTGTCAAATTCGTGAAACTTATTGCTACAGAAGGCTGTGGAGGTCAAGTCATTAAGTGTATTTAAGACAGAGATAGACAGATTCTTGATTTTTCAGGGGATCAAGGGTTATGGGGATAAGACAAGAGTGTGGGGTTGAGAAACATTTCAGACATGATCCATTGGCAGAGTGGATGCAATGGGCTGAATGTTCTAATTCTGCTCCTATATTTTATGGCCTTAATTAAGCAAGGCAGTCTGCTAATAGTACTAAGGCTTTAGGATAGGGGAATAACAGAGACAGGTATTGGACTGCATTTCCATCACGTTTGTTGTAAGATTGATCCTGTTTAACTAGCAAAAATAGCCAAACCAACAGCCAGTACAGGACAACTCTGGTTAGTAGATCCTTTTTAACTGCTCAATGATACTTATTTGTCAATTCAAGTTACAATTTTGTACACTGTACTTCATCTGCCAACTATATTAATGTTTGACCTGGCTACACAATTCCTATCAGGGTTAAAGAATAGAGATTTCTGTCGTCTTGACATCCTCAGCATATCTCAAGTGTCTTTGCAACCAATTAATCACTGTCAATGAAACGAGCAAAATGTAGTGAATGCTGCAAATCTGACATCAAAGGAGTTAAGATTTCAGCCTAGAAATTGGAGGAAATTCATACATTTATAGAGGTCAAAGGGATAGAGACTCAAGGACAAAAAGGAAAATCTCCCTTTGAGTAAAAGATAGAAAATAAAATGCTAAAATATATGAAGGTGTAAGACAAAGGTGGTAGTGACAGGACAAATTAAGAAACGATAAATGTGTCTGGAAGAGATGTAAATGGAAATGGCAGAGTTGTTATTAACCGCTTCCTGTTCAATATTAAGTAGGATTGGTGCGTATGATCTGAAATCGTTCAACTAACAGGACTCAACAGGGTAGATGCAGAGAGGATGTTCTCGAAGGTGAGTACATCCAGAACCAGAAGTCACTGAGCATTCAGGTTGGAACATTCAGAATGGAGATGAGTTGACATTTCTTCACCAAAAGCCTGGTGAGCCTGTAGAATTTGTTACCACATGAAATAGTTGATGCCAAAACATTGAATGTATTCAAGAAGTGGTGACATATAGCACTTGGGCAAATGGGATAAAAGGTTATAGGGAGAAAGCAGGTGTAGGCTACTGAGTTGGATGATCAGCCAATGATATAATGAATGGCAGAGCAGGCTCGAAGGGCCGAATGGCCCCCGCCTGCTTTCTATCTTCTATGTAACTTCATGTTGATCTGAGGCTATAAAATGTTTAAATGGAAGATGAGGTGCTTTTCCTTGAGTTTTGGTTAATCTCAACTGCAGCAAGGATGCACTTGTAGTGAAAACAAAACTATGGTTATTACTCATGAGCTCCAGCCTCCACAGTTGTGTAATTACTGTTTTGTGTTCTCTTGCTTCACTTTCACATTGTTGCCACCCTTCTTCCTCACAGCATCCTCTCTTACTGTATTGAGAGCAAGGCTCAACCCCACCTTCTACACTCACTCATTGTTTCTCAGTCTCGAAACTGTGGGACAATTTCTCTCCCTCAGGTCATCTCTTCTTCCTATAATCTACAAAGGTTTAAATTAAAGGAAAACTTGCTGCAAACTAACCATGATTTAAAGAATTACCTTACCTTCTTTCCCTAATCGCTGCAGTAATATTGATGGTGGGCACAATGGCTTTTCCATAATATTGCAAGTAAGCGTTTTATGACAGCTTATGAAGGAGTAATGACACAGTGGTGCAAATGATGCCATGATACCATAACAGCCAGCTTGCTTCATTACCCAAGATCATTTCTGTTCATTTGGAGAAAATATTTCTTGGAGGTGCTGCATTATTAACAGCGTTAACGTAGAAAGACATGAAATACATTTTGATTCTGCAAAATCAGCAGAGCCATAAAGCAATCCCCAAGCAAGATATAAAAATAATCTAATAACAATGATAAAAGAAAAATGATGAGATACTCGCCGCAGTCATTTAAATCCAGTGCAACTTTGAATTGATGAGAACGTTAGATAGGCATAATAAGTTATTTATAAAATACATGGATGACTGCACTGAGTCCAGACTTACAAGCATAAGAATTAACAGCAAAAGGAGCTATCTTAATCCTTCAAGCCTGGTCAGCTATTTGTTAAATAAAAGATTGTAGTTTTGGATGATTTCTCAGGAGCTGGGCCTAAGGACAGACACAGTCATCAGCAATCTTCCCTTGCATACATGGCTCTGCAGCAGGCTGACCAATAAAAAGACTGGGTGTGCACAAAAACACGGGATTTGATCTTACCTCTTTTTGACCAAGTGTGAGTTTTGTTGAGATTTTCAACCATAAAGCCTGGTGTGATTTCTTGCCATATCTTATCAAATGCATCTCATTAACTACCTACCCAGCCCCTATGGCATGCCTCTCATGCAATTCTAGCTCTATCTTGCTAGTGCTGCTCCCAAAACAGCTCGCCACCAGGTGATTATCTGCCAAAGTACTGGCATTCCTTGCACCCACGCCACCTTGAAAGACCACCATGTATCTAGACAAGTGTTGGCATCTGGCTTGCCCTTCACCAACAGCATGACACAACACCCCAAAGCCATGCTGCCCCTAGCAAAAAGGCTGCCCCTCCCTTACCCAAAGAACCTCAGTCTTACCCTAGTTACCAATTAAAACCACAGCTTGTCCTTTAAAAACATTTCATCTGAACACCCTCTCTAAGTCTCTAGTACTCCTATACTCAATAGTTGCCATCATCTTGCTGTAGAAAATGTGTTGCTGGAAAAGCGCAGCAGGTCAGGCAGCATCCAAGGAACAGGAGAATCGATGTTTTGTCCCCACTTTATCATCTTGATGTTGTCCAGCAAGGGAACATTACATAAAGGCAAGCATTCAAACATGAGCTTCAATTGTCAGGTCCAAAACAGGAACATGACATGAGTACAGGATGTAGTTTGCAGCCACAATGCAAACCAAATATTGGCGTCTTGAACTTGACACTCCATGACAGTCTTCTGCAGCCAGCTCACATCCATTGGAACTGGGTGTTAATCAACTCATGCCTGGGTCATAGAGACCAATACAATAGCACCACCATCCAGAAGGAGAGCTTCCTCCCGCTCAATAATATCATCCTTCACCTTGGACAACTGCTCCTGTTTCCGCCCGTTTCTCAGCATCTATCACATCACCTAGTTGCCTGCTTCAATTGCGCAGATGACAGCACACCGGGAAGGTGTAGCACTACTCTTTCCGCACCCTTCAGGCCATTCCAAGTTGGGAACTGAATCTCCAGCTGCTCCTTCACCCTTTTATATTCATTCATGGGATGGGGACGTCAGCATTAATTGCTCATCCCTAGTTGCCCTTAAAAGGTGGTGGCAAACTGCCTTCTTGAACCACTGCAGTCCATTTGGTGCAGGTAGTACAATGCTGTTAGGGAGGGAGTTTCAGTATTTTGACTCAGTGACACTGAAAGAATGGTGATATACTTCCAAGTCTGGATGATGTGTAGCTTGGAGGGAAACTTGTAGGTGGTGGTATTCCCACTTCCCTGCTGCAACTGAGCTTCAGTGGCAGAGAGAGTGGATGGGTTTGGAAATGCTGCCAATTAAGTGGACTGCTTTGTTCTGCCACATCACGGCCTTAGTCACAGCGCCTGCACCAGCTCAGTGAACATGCCATACCGATGAGTGACCAATGTATTAAGTCTAAAAGATAGCGTGTGAGGATCTCCTGCGCCCTTCCCATCCCAGACCCACGTCAACCATTCTACTTTCCATTAAAATTCTCTGAGACCATTGTCATATTTACATAACAAATAATGCAACAATGTTCTCTTCGTCCCATAAGACCGTTGGAAATTTCACAAATGGTGGCATGCTTTTGGCTAGTAGTCACCTCATTTTCAATTATTGCCATTAACCTTTCTATTGCCATTAACCTTTCTATTGCCATTAACCTTTCTATTGCCATTAACCTTTCTATCGATCAGATGCCAATGCTAGTTTAGGTAGCACCAATGGCATGATGCAATTTGCCTTTGATCAACATTTGATGCTTACGCATGTTCACTCTGCATGCATTGCATTGGAGTGAAGAAATGTTTGCAAATGAAATGTAGCTGGAGTTTGCAAACTCATACTTCAATGTCCAGCAGACATGGATCCTGCGCTTTGGAGCATTGTCCAAGCTATTTTCCACTTGCATTGTGCATCTAGAGAATAGCAAGTGATAGCAGGGAAGGAGGCTTAAGATGGGAACCATCAGTACAGGGTTCCACCTGATTCCTTAAGAACCTCCATGTCCCCTTTCACCTCACAATGCCCAACAGTCCATTTTCACCCACCCACTCCCAGTGTGAAGATGCCCCACACTGAACCTCATCTCCCTGCCCTTCCAAACATGACACCTTAATGATGGGCTTCCTGCTCTTCCATGCCTTCTTTGTGGAGGTCACTGAGCAGCTAACTGCCAATAACATTTCCTCTGCTGTAATTCACCATGCCGTCCTTGCATCTGCTATAATGATTGGTAGATGCACTCCCCCAGGACATATTCACTCCAGCCCTCTTATTGACTTCAAGAAACAGCCCCCAGACATGACTGACCAGACACTGTGTTTGCAGAACCTCCCTGACTCAAAATATGTGAATCTGCTGAATGCTGGCTCTCGCTCAATAGGCCAGGTCGTTGTTGATTCCCTGACCTGTAGTTGTTCAGTTGCTCAGACTGTGAGTGACCCGAACTGCTAGCTGTCTGTGACCTAGTCCCTGCACTGTGCGCGACCTGTGCCTGTAATCGATGATGCTGGGGCCTGCTGACAGACTTCACCCTTCACTTTCTGACATGGCCATTTAGTTGAATAATTGTGCAAGGTGTTTGCAGCACAGGCAGCTAATATATACTGTTAGTATTAAATTGATGTCTCCCTCTGCCACACAGTAAGATTACTCTCTGTACTCCCTGAACAGATCACTACTAACAAGCAATCTGCCTGTATATTACTGCCCAAGGAGCCTTTGACTGGCTGAAGCACCAATGCACTAACTGTACAGTTAGTGCTAAGTGAGCAAATGCTAAGAGAACAAACAAACAGCCCTGAAATGCAGCCTGGTCCAATCTATCAGCTGTTTCACTATCTGTACTCACAGTATCCCTGTTGCAGCCTTTCAAGCCGAGTTTCCACTGCACCCTACGATGTAGGACTGTGCTACATGAGTGGCCTGCAAGTGTATTGGAGTGGAATCATATTGGCTATGAAGAGTTGACAAAAGCCGGGTTCTGATGCCCATAGATGAGCGGTGAGTGTGGCTGGTACCCATGGAGTGTGCTCTGAGATGTTGCTTGGTCTTATTAACATGGAGATCCTTTGGAGACAGCCACAAGGTAAGGTTGCCAAGTACTTGATTGTTATGTTGAGAATTCTCAATGTCTGATTTGGTTGGCACCATTTGATACTTTCGGAAGCTAAACACTAACGAGGAATATTGTGCCATTAACAAGGTATTTAACAAGGAAAAATTCCCTTAATTGGCAACTCACTGCTGCTTAGCCAGAAACTCATTTGTTGCTTGTCAAAATAAAAAATAATGGAACAAAATGCTTCCAATGTAGAGATGGATCTCACCAGATGGCTCATCCAATTCTGCCAAAAGTTTAGTCCAGATCATTCAGACCGTATAATGTCAGAAGGAATTTCAGTCATCTCACTAAAAAGTGAAAGGGTAAATGTTTCTGGATGTGGTGCCAATCAAGTGGGCTGCTTTGACCTGGATGGTGTCAAGCTTCTTGTCATATCTATCCTGGCATCTTTCTATTCCCTACTACTGTTGGTGACTTCATCTGTAAACCCAATAGATAGCACATGCAACAATAATTTTCATTTATATAGCATCATTAATCATGCTTTACAGAAACAAATTGGAACAGAATTTGACATTTTCACCAGATGAATAAAAATTAGGCCTGTGATCAAAAGCTTGGCCTAATGATAGGGTTTTAAAGGAGCTTCTTATTGAAAGACAGAGAGGAAGAGAGGTGAACAGATATAGGGAGATATAGGGAATTTCTGAGCTTGGGTTTAAGACATTTGAAGGCATGGTTCCCAATGGTGAAGTGATTAAAAATTGGAACTGTCCAAGAGGCCAGGTTTAGCTGAGTGCTGAGACCTTTGGATAGGCCGGTGGTGGATTGTAATACCATGGTAGTTACAGAAAAGGACAGGCAAGCTCTTGGAGACATTTGAATAACAGTATGAGAAGTTTAGAATTCAGGCACTGTTTGAGATAGAACCAAAGTAGATGAAACAGAGGGTGAGCAGGACTTGGTGCAAGTTGGTCAAGGGTAACAGAGTTAATGCAAACACTACACATTTCCTCACCAATACTTCACCAGAGCCCTCCACTATTGTATTGGATAAATAGAAACATCCTCTTTAGCCTTAACATTTCAAGTTTTATTTTATAACGTTGCTGTGAAGGGGAACTTCATTACATTCAGTGTGCAATGTAAACATGCATTGTTGTTCTTGCTGAGTGGAGCGTCCAAAATTAAGTCTGGCCAACCCTGATTGTCTCTTAGTTTCCTTGAAGCAACTTAACCCTGTGTTGAGATATTTGTTGCTTAAGCACTACTCTAGGATTTCCATTGGTTACTGTTTTGCCCAATGTGTTTTATAACATCTAGACTGACTCTTCCATTTCCACTGCCCCATAGCAATCTTTAACTTAACTTGAAGCACATTTTAAAGTAACTCTTTCCTGAATCCTTCCCTTGGGAAGGTATTCCAAAACCTCCTTTTATACTGTTACTTTTCATAATAGAGTCTGGCCATTTTTATATTGAAAGGCATCACTCTTCAGATCATTGTACCCCATAGAATCACAGAAACATTTAAGAAAGCCATTTGCCTTATTGCACCCTGTGCTGGTTTCTTGAAAGTTACAGGTGTTATATGCACTGTCATTTGTATCTTCTAAGTACATCAACTCCTTTGGGATTTACATGGCCTAATGTGTGAGAGGGTCTGATGAGGAGAACCCTGCAGAGCAAATTGAATGTTAGTACATTGGACATTTGTGACAATATACGTATCATAAGAATAAGCTCTTTTTTAGGACATAGCAATGACCGAGACTTAGGTCTGTCTCCCATAAGATTCCATTTTATGTTCCCATGACGTTTTCATGGCATCGTGACAACAGGAGGTGCTTATTGCACTCAATCTAGTATGAACAGTTTCAGACTCTTCCATATATAGCATTAATTAGTCCCACCACATGTCTGCTTTCTTCCTGTGATATTGAGTATCTATCCAATTTCTCCTCAACTCTTCTCTAGATTTTTTACCAATAAATTTAAAAGAGTGATATCTGGTTAAAGACCCCTCGCATCAATGCAATATTTTCCTTTATCTAGTGACATATAATTCCCACACAAGATAGCATTAATCTGACTGGGTCAGAATAAAGTTAGACTCCATACATATCAAACAGTGAGCATTCACTTCAATGGCTCATTCAAATGCAATATTGCAATCTTTCAGAAACTTAGAAGGAACTTTAAGTGTGTTAAACCAGTCAGAAATGACTTGTCATTGAATTTGTGGTAAGTTGCCAATGGAGAGTCATTACTTTGTTTTAATATTAATATCAACAGGTACAACAAACTACTAAAAAAGTAAGTTGAGACTTAGTGAGTACCATCCTAGTCTCTGACTCAAATGGTTGTAGAGATTCAAGTCTCACTCGAGTGCAGTACTGAGGGATAATGTTACAGGCACTGCAAAAATGCAAATTTTCTCCTCAGAATCAAGAGGATGGAGTACATAGAATCATTGAATTTATTGGACATAAGGAGGCCATTCAACCACTGTGTCTGTACCAGCTGCTGAAAGAGATACCCAGCTAGTCCCACTCTCCAGCTCTATCTTGATAGCACTCTGAATTAAAGACATTTTCAAGTATACATATAGCTCTCTTTTGAAACTTTCTATGGAATCTGCCTCCACCACTTTCCCAGGCAATGAATTCTAAATCCTAACTGTCTGAGTTGAAGAAATATCTCCTCCTCTCACTCCTAGCTCTCTTGCTATCAGTGTTGAAATTGTGACCCCAGTTACTGATATACCAGTAGAAACAGAATATCTTTCTTTATCCTGTCAAAATTGTTCATAATCAGGTCGCCTCTTAATCTTCTCTGCTCTGTGGAGAATAAGCCCATTTCCTTTAATCTTTCATGTCTCTAAAATCCTTCATTCCTGATATCATTCTAGTAAATCTCCTTTATACTCTCTCCATGGTTTTAACATCCTTCCTTAAAATATGGTGACCAGAACTGAACACAGTGCTCCAAATGTGGTCTCAGCAATGATTTGTAGAGGTGTAGCATCACTTCCTTGCTTTTATATGTGCCTGAGAGAAACTGTATGGCTGATGCTCCTTCACTTCACCATCTCTTACAAAGCAAACTTACCAAAAGAGCAAAAGTAAATGCTGACACCCTGTTGAAAAATTATAGATGTAAATGTTAACCCGATTTCTCTCTCCACAGATGCTGCCAGATCTGTCAAGTATTTGCAGCATTTTTGGATGCTCAGTAGAGGAGCTTGGAAAAGTATGTTCTCACTTTTAAGTTTATCGCTCCTTTAACATCTGGTACATGCACTTTAGCCATCAAATACATCTTTGGCTCTGCATCCGTTTTCTATTCATTTCTCTGAAGCATGTTGTTGATGTCAATGTCATTGTCTGTACCTCACGTGCAGTTGTCAGCTCTCCATGGAACTCTGATGAGAATTAAGTTGCAAGGTAAAGAATTGTGTATTTTTACAATTTCATTGAATGAATTCATTTACAAGTTGCACAACTTTTAGCAATGTGGAAGTAGATTGGGATTATATTCATTGGACTTCAGAAGAATGACAATCAGTTAATGAAGAGTTTCTTCACTTCCCAATGGCCTTGGAAATGCAGAGCACACAAGGTTGGATGAGCTGAGAGTGTTGAGATGGAGAGGTTACAGCTAAGGGGATGTGTAATGTCACCTCCCATGATGTGTTCTGCCACAGTTGACAATCTGGATGCCCTGTTAATCTGTGATAGCATTGTACTAATAATTACGTTTCAGCTTGAAAGCACGTTCGTCTTTAATCTCAGTGTTTGATGGAAGATATACAATGCCCAACCTTTTCAAAGCCAACGTTAATCGAAGAAATCACATTAGCTCATTTTCATCTTGATCATGAGTACTCTCCATAGGATGCATTAAAGTGGGTGGCATGGTGGCACAGTGGTTAGCATTGCTGCCTCACAGCACCAGAGACCCTGCGTTCGATTCCCACCTCAGGCAACTGTCTGTGTGACGTTTACACATTCTCCCCATGGCTGTGTGGGTTTCCTCTGAGTGCTCTGGTTTTCTCCCACAGTCCAAAAATGTGCAGGTTAGGTAAAGGGGTAAATTTAGGGGAATGGATCTGGGTGGGTTGCTCTTCGGAGAGTTGGTGTGGACGTTTTGGGCCAAAGGGCCTGTTTCCACACTGTAAGTAATCTAAAGATTTTTTGGCAGAGACAAGTATTGGGTACATAATTTGCTGTTGTATTAAGATGCATTTGCTTGGACACCTCTGATTCCACATCATTATGGCAATCTATTTTCACTTCTGTAACATAGCCCCGTCTGCTCAGTTGCTCCTGAAACTCTCATCCATAGACTTGTTGCCTGAGACTCAACTATGGCAATGCTTTCTTCATTGGATCCTCACCTTCCACCCTATATGATAATGAACTCATGCAAAATGCAGTTATCTGTATATCAAATCTCGTTAAATACTGTTCATGCATCATCCCTCTATTTGTTGACTTCTGGTCCAGGAACACTCATTTTGGAAATTCCCATTCTTGCTTACAAATCCCTCCATGGTCTTTTGACAAGCAAACCTCTTCCAGCCTGCGAGAAATTAGCATTCCTCCAGCTTTGGACACTTGCCCATTGCTGATTTCAAACTGGTTGGCCCTAAACTTTGGAATGCCAAACCTAAATTTATTCACCATTTGATCACTTTCCCCTCCTTCAGTTGAAGCTTAAAACCTAATTCTTTGAGCTGATTTTTGTTCATATGCTTTGGGCTATTGACTAAAGTTGAATAAGATGCTACCTAAGTGCAAACTGTCATTGTTGTATTGAATCCCTATCAAGTAGTATGGGATGAAAGATTGCTGTGCTGTAAACTTCTATATAGTTATTTCTTTGTAATGTTAAACTGATTAGTTTGTTCAATAGCAATTTGGCAGCATCTAACTCTGATGTGAACTGCACTAATGTGAGTGATCCACCACCTTGGAAAGCAGGCAATCCATTAACACCAAAACTGCCCTGGGAGAGATTGGGTTTGCACTCAGTTGCCATGAGTATACCAACAGGCAGTTTTAAGTGGAGCAGTATGAATAGAGATCAAATATTCAATACATGGCCCTTATCAAACCATTTTTCACACATATGTATATATGAATACATATATGTGGATACACACACCAGTCAATTATATTTAGATGATACATACAGGAAATTGAGTGGTTAATTCAGACCACATGGAGAATTGCTTTCTGACATCAGCCCTGAATAGTCTGGCTGTAATTTTAAGATCACCCCACTCTATTCTAGACCCTCCCACACTCTACCCTATCAAACTCCTGTTTTCATTTTAAATGCGAAAATTATATTGCCCTTTCATCTATATTTCAAGATATTTCCTATTACCATTTTATTTATGCTTATTCCTCATTAGCAATCACTTTGTGCTTTCAGGTCATAAAAGGCCTCTCCCTCATAAATATAATTATTATTAATGTCAAGCAATGACTGATAAGCAATTCCAAATCACTATTTAATGTGTAATTCTGAATTGCTGATGCCCAGAGTTTTCCTTAGATATAACTGGCTTCATATGAGATTTTTCTTTCACCAGACTTTACAGTATAGCTCAAGATCTTTCACCATTCCTATTTCAATGAGTTAGATATTCTTGAAGGAATAGAAAGATGCTGATCTGATCAAGGATACATGGGAAGTGACAATTATCAGACTGCAATTCTGTCTTTGATTCTAGAAGGATTACAACTGTTGGAAAAATTGAAATGAAGAGAAGTTTGAACTGAACTGTTGTTTTCCTGTCAGATGTTTTGGAATGGATGAGTAGAAACTGAGAAGAACAAATGCCTGGTGCCCTCCTTCCAGAAATGACAAAACATGAAGTAGCCATAAGAACCAGGAGCAGGGGTAGGCTGACCAGCCCTTCAAGCCTGCTCTGCCATTCAATAAGATCATGGCTAATCTTTTCGTGGACTCAGCTCCACTTACCTGTATTTTCATCATATCCCTTAATTCCTTTATTTTTCAAAAACCTTAGTTTTAAAAGCGATTACTGAAGTAGCATCAACTACTTCCTTGGGCAATGAATTCCATAGATTAACAACCCTCTGGGTGAAGAAGTTCTTTCTCAGTTCAGTTCTAATCCTGCTTCCTCTAACCTTGAGGCCATGCCCACTTGCCCTAGTTTCACCCAACAGTGGAAACATTCTATCTTTTTCTATTTTATCAGTTCCCTTCATAATGTTATGTGTTTCTATAAGATCCCACTCATTCTTCTGAATTCCAATGAATATAATCCCAATCTACGCAGTTTGTCCTCATAAACCAACCCTCTCAACTCTGGAATCTATCTAGTGAACCTCCTCTGCACCCCCTCCAGTGCCAGTACATCCTTTCTCAAGTAAGGAAACCAAATCTACACACAGTACTCCAGATGTGGCCTCGCCAGCACCTTGTACAGCTGTAACATTACCTCTCTGCTTTTAAACTCAACCCCTTTAGCAATGAAGGATAAAATTCCATTTGCCTTCCTAATTACTTGTTGTACCTGCAAACCAACCTTCTGTGATTCATGCAGAAGGACACCCAGGTCCCTCTGCAAATTGGCATGCTGCAACTTTTTACCATTCAAGTAATAATCTATTTTGCAGTTACTCCTACCTAATTGTATGACTTCACATTTACTAACATTGTATTCCTTCTGCCAGACCTTTGCCCACTCACTCAACATATCTATGTTCCTCTGCAACGTTTCACAGTCCTCTGCACACTTTGCTCTGCCACTCATCTTAGTGTCATTGGCAAATTTTGACGCTGTACACATGGTCCCCAACTCCAAATCATCTATATAAATTGTAAATAATTGTGGTCAAAACATCAAACCCTGAGGCACTCCACTAGTCACTGATTGCCAGCCAGAATAGCACTCATGCATCCCCACTCTTTGCTTCCTGTCAGTTAACCAATTCTCTATCCACGCTAATACTCTACCCCTAACACCATGCATCCTTATCTTATGCAGCAGCCTCATGTGCGTACCTTGTCAAAGGCCTTTTGGAAATCTAGATACACCACATCCACTGGGTCCCTGTTGTCCACCTTGCTTAAAATGTCTTCATAAAATTCTAAAAGATTTGTGAAGCATAACCTGTCCTTCATGAACCCATGCTGCGTCTGTACAATGGGACAATTTCTTTCAAGATGCGCTGCTATTTCTTCCTTGATAATAGACTCAAGCATCTTCCCCACTACAGAGATTAAACTCACCGGTCTATAATTCCCCATCTTTTGTCTACTTACCTTTTTAAACAGTGGCATTACATTTGCTATTTTCTAATTTGCTGGGACTGCCTAGAGTCCAGTGAACTTTGGAACATTACCGTCAGTTCACCTGCTATTTCTCCCACCATCTCTTTTCATAACCCGAGATGCATTCCATCAGGGCCAGGAGACATATCTATCCTTACCTCCGTTAGCTTACCCAACACTAGCTCCTCCATATTAATAATTGTTTCCTTCTTCTCTTTGTCACTTACTGGCATGTTATTAATATCCTCCACTGTGAAGACTGATGCAAAGTACTTGTTCAATGTCTCAGCCATTTCATCATATCCCATAATTATCTGCTCATTCTCATCCTCTAAAGGACCAACATTTACTTTAGCCACTCTTCTTTGTTTTATATATTTATAGAAACTTTTACTATCTGTCTTTATATTCTGTGTTAGTTTTTTTTTCTCATACTCTATCTTACTTTTCTTTACAGCTGTTTTTGTGACTTTCTGTCGACCTTTAAAGTTTTCCCAATCTTCTAGATTCCTGCTGTTTTTGATCTAATTAATTCCTAATTTGTATGTATTCTCCCTTCACTTTGATAGCCTGCTTTATTTTCTTGGATATCCATGGCAGATTACCCCTCCTATTACAGTCCTTCCTTCTCACCGGAATGTACTTTTGCTGAGCACTCTAAAAAATTTCTTTGAAGCTCCTCCATTGCTCGTCAACTGTTGCAACATAAAGTCTCTGTTTCCAGTCTACTTTAACCAGGTCCTCCCTCATTCTATTATAGTCCCCTTTATTCAGCATTGGACCCTGGTATTGGATTTTATCTTCACATGACCCAGCTGTATTTTAAATTCAACCTTACTCTCATCACTCCTTCCAAGAGGATCCCTGACTATGAGATTATTAATTATTCCTGTCTCATTACCTGGGACCAGATCTAGGATAGCTTGCTCCCTCGTCGGTTCGATTACATGCTGTTCAAGAAAACTATCCATTCAACAAACTCCTGCTCAAGCTACCCTGACCAAGCTGGTTCCACCAATCTACATGCAGATTAAAATCCTCCATGATAATAGCCATACCATTTGTGCAGGCATTAATTATTTCCTTGTTCATTGCCCGCCCCCAAAGGGCCTGTTTCTACACTGTAAGTAATCTAATCTATAATACTAGTCTGATAAAATACTGGATTAAGATTTACCAAAATTCAAATTTTCAAATTCAGCCAAATGACCGATCTTTTAATCTCCATCCTGTTAACTTGCCTTGGCTGACTAAGTCTCAACTTCTCAAGTTCAAATTCTCTCTCTTTTTGCTCAGCAAAGAACCTGCTCTCTCTTTCTTTTTCCTCTCTTTCTTTCTCCCTTTCTTCTCTCTCTCTTTGATCAGCCAAGAACCTTCCTCTCTCTTTTTCCTCTCTCTCTTCTCTCTCTCTTTCTCTTTCCTTCTCTGTTTCCTCTCTCTTTGATTATCTGCTAACGCCATTTTCCTCAACTATAATTTACGTTTTTCTACCTCTACTGCACTTGTCTGTTTCTCTGACACACCTAAGTGTTTGAGTAGCCCCCTTACAATTTCAGTTCTATTTCTGTCCTTGGTTAAACCCAAATCTAACTGACTTGCTAATTCAAAAAATATGGCCTTTTTCTTTCCTTCTGAACTTCCTTGACAAATTTGAGAATCACCTTCAAATCCCAGAAACTCCTTAACATTTTTAAGAGCCATTTCTCTCACTTTTAATTTAATAAACCACAAGTCACCGAAATTAAACAAATTGTCTCACCTATGTTTTATATAAAGATCTAGGGCACTGACCTGCACGTTTTAAATCTGCTGAGACTCTTCGTACCCCAAATCTATTCAAATCTGTGTAAAACAGTTTAAATCCCAAATCCAAGCCCCAAACTGTTCAAACCATGGACAAAAGCCCCCAAACCATTCAAATTCCAGCAACTAGCCCCCGAACTGTTACATCACAGGGTAAAGCATCCTGCTTAATTTAAACCGGCAGCACAGAAAAGGTTTATCCAATGCAGTAACCTGTGAAAATTTGAGAAGCCAAGAACTATTTAAAGTAAAAATTAACAACTTTATTCCTTAAAGTATAATAGAGAATTATTAACTAACAACTATTTAAAACTCCTTCCTCTAACCTATCTTTTACTTACCCTTTTAGAATGCTAGTCCAATAGAACCCCCAATTAAGATTTACCAAAATTCAAATTTTCAAAACCAGCCAGCTGTCGAATCTTCTCTTTATATCTTCCTCGGTCTTTTTTTTCTTCTTAGGGATTTCTGTTTCACAGGTTACTGATCGATAAAAGTAACTTTAAAAGAGCTATTCTCCAGTCAGTCTGCAGATGCTAGTGGTTTGATAGTTCTCCTCCCAACAGTTCGATTTTCCCTGGTCTTACACCCCCAAAGCTTTGGATTGTGTCATTGGCTTTTAAAATTGTCAATACACTCAATTCAAACTTGATTGGAGTTTGGTACTTTTCAGGGTATAATTTAAACTGATTGGCCTAATTCAAATTTGTTTTGTTATCTCCAAGCAACTAGCTAATCTATTAATTCGACCAAATGTTATATTATATCTTGTTTAGAACACTTGGCGCTGTCAGGTAGCTCTGCTAGCTTTTAACTTTCTTATAGGTACAGTACACCCACAAATTCATAACAATTCCTTTTTCTTCTCCTGTATTTAACTCACCACTCCTTAGATAAACCCATCTCACTCTCTTAAACATCCAATGTGGTGGCAAGTTCCACACTCTCTCCGTTCTCTGAGTGAAGCATTTTCTGTTGAATTCCCTACTGGATTACCAGAAGCTATCCGATATTTTAAGTATTTTATGATTGTGAACTCTTCAGAAATTGAGTTCTTTTCATCTCATCAAACCTCTTCATAATTTTAAATACCTCTACCACTCAACTTTCTCTTTCTTCCAAACAGCATCTCAGTCATGATTCTTTATTATTAATTGATGATAGGGTTCAGGCTTCTTAGATATGCAGGGGAGAAGTGTCCTTTGTCCATAGGCAAATACCAGAAACATGTTTAGTGACACAGTGGCATTGATGTTATGGACCAGGGCAGACCAGCTCAAAATATGTTATGAAGGGTGCCCAGATCCTAACTTGTCCTATTTTAAAGGGAGATGTGAAGTGGATATTTCAGGTGTAATGCAGCTGGTCAAACCACTCAGCTTTAAGCAAAACATAATTTATTTAAACACTAATATCAAAACACAAACAAAAGAAAACAGAATTTAGATTAACTTAACTATTTGAAAACTCAACTGACTTGATACTGCAACTTAACTAAGGAATTGTTCCAATTCCCACAACATCCCATAAACAGACTCCTTGGCAAAAGACAAATTCAAACTCAGGTTCTTACAGGCAAGAGAGGTTTCAGAGAGAGAAGTCAGTCAAGAATCATCTGCTGAAGGTTGGGACCTTTCTCTGGACTGCTGCAGCTTCTCACCGTTAGAACTAAATGAAACAAAAAAAACCTGAACTGGGAGAACTGGCCACTCCCCTGCCATTGTTAAACTAGGTTCTTCCAGACATGTTGGCACCTTTACCTTTATGGCCTCTCAAAAAAAAACCCAAAGACAAAATAACCTTGTAAAAGTGACAGCATCGTCACATTGGCAAGATAAATGTTTTTTCTTGCTTCAGTTTAGTTGTCATGCGAATGCAGTAGTAGGTCTACTTCTTGAACTGCTATTAATGATTCTCATACAATCCCAATAGGGCTTAAATCAGGTGTAAGCTTAGACCAATTAACAACATGCAGGGGTTACTTCTCTGAAAACAATAATAATTTTGTTTGTTTTTTTACAAGATTCTAACAGTTTCATGTTGTTATGAACTCAGCTGATGTTATTCTACCTTCTTTAGTTGGTTATATAACTGAGCCTGAACATTTTCCAGCTTTACATATCTTGTCCAGGGCTTTAATACTTCTGGTCTAGAATTTTTAGGCTGAACTCCTTACACTGCAGTTACTTTTTTTTTAACAATTCTGAACTATTTTCTCCCTTTCTCAGTAGCAACTTTAATCCACATTTTGCTACTGTCATGACTTGACCAAACTGCTCAAACTGAAACTAAAAAGCAAAACATTTTTTTCCAAGCTGTGGGTATTCCTCCTAAGCTCCTCCCAAAAATGTTCCTAAGTTTTCTGTTTGAAAGCTTGAAAGCAAACACACTGTTCATTTTAACCACTTGCAAACTCTTCTGATGGGAATACATTCCCCATCAGCTTCCAAAACCACTTCCTTCAGACTGCTTTTTTTTAAAGAAAGCACCATGGCTATGTGAATTCTGACCAGTTTACTATAAACTACTTCAGACACACACAAGACAGATATGCTACTAGTTCAAAATCCAAACTCTAAAATAAATGATATCAATACGTATAAAAATCAGACACCTTACATAAGACCATAAGTCATAGGAGCAGAAATTAGGTCATTCAGCCCATTGATTCTGCTCTGCCATTCAATCATGGCTAATAAATTTCTCAATCCTGTTCTTCCACTTTCCTCCATAACCCTTGATCCCCTTTACAATCAAGAACCAGCTATCTCCGTCTTAAATACACTAAATGACTGGCCTCCACAGCCTTCTGTGGCAGTGAGTTCCAAAGATTCACTCGTCTCTGGCTGAAGAAGTTTCTCCTTATCTCCATCCTAAAAGGTGTTCCTTTTACTCTAATGCTATGCCCTCAAGTCCTAGTCTCTCCCCTCAGTGGAAACATCTTCCTAAAAAGAAGGTTTTGGGACGATTAATATAGATAAGTTGCAGAGCTGGGCAGAAAGGTGGCAAATGGAGTTCAATGTAGCTAAGTGTGAAGTCATTCACTTTGGTAGGAAATGGATTACTGGGCTAATGGTAGGCTACTTAGTAGTGTGGATGAGCAGAGGGATCTTGGTGTCCATGTACACAGATCTCTGAAAGTTGCCACCCAGGTAAATAGTGCTGTGAAGAAGGCATATGGCGTACTGGGCTTTATTGGTAGAGGAATTGAGTTCCAGAGTCCTGAGGTCATGTTGCAGTTGTATAAGACTCTGGTGCGGCCTCATCTGGAGTATTGTGTGCAGTTTTGGTCGCCATACTATAGGAAGGATGTGGAGGCACTGGAACGGGTGCAGAGGAGGTTTACCAGGATGTTGCCTGGCATGGTACAAAGATCGTATGAGGAGAGGCTGAGGCACTTGGGGCTGTTCTCATTGGAGAAAAGAAGGTCTAGGGGCGATTTGATAGAGGTGTACAAGATGATTAGGGGTTTAGATAGGGTTGACAGTGAGAACCTTTTTCCGCGTATGGAGTCAGCTGTTACTAGGGGACACAGCTTTAAATTAAGGGGAGGTTGGTATAGGACAGATGTTAGGGGTAGATTCTTTACTCAGCGGGTTGTGAGTTCATGGAATGCCCCGCCAGTATCAGTGGTGGACTCTCCCTCTTTATGGTCATTCAAGCGGGCATTGGATAAGCATATGGAGGTTATTGGGCTAGTGTAGGTTAGGTAGGCTTCGGTCGGCGCAACATCGAGGGCTGAAGGGCCTACACTGCGCTGTATTTTTCTATGTTCTATGTTCTATATTCGCTCTGTCCATGCCATTTAGCTTTCTGTAGGTTTCAATTAGATCCCCCTCATCCTTCTAACTCCATTGACAATAGGCCCAGAATCCTCAAACATTCCTCATATGTTAAGCTGTTCATTCTTGTGAATCTCCTCTGAATCATAATACAAGTAAATAGAATGTCTATTCTAAGAATGAATCAAAGAAAGTTAAAAGTTTTTGTTGTTTTATCCTTTCACCGGGAAATACTCAGATAATTTTTGTGAGGATTCTTCCAGCTATTATAGCTGTAGATTTCAGGCAATTCAATCTAAATCTTTGAAGCATGCATCCATAGTCCAATGATTGGAGTTTTTTTTTTAACTTAGCAAGATGGTCTTTCACTGAAATGTAAGCACACAAAGCTGCAGATTTGGCATAAACAATAAAATATAAGAATATTATGCAAAAGAAAGGATAGCAAAATTGAATGAACCAAGCTATTTATATGTAACAGAGCTTGAAAATTTTTAGAACACGTAATAAAAATATAATATTCCATCTATCCTAACATTACTCAAACATCAAACAAAATTCCTTTCTCTATCACAACTATAGGTTTGACTTACTTGTTATTTTAATCTTATGGTCTTGAGAGTTTGATTGCCTTTTCCTTGAGTATTCACACTTCCTTTAGCTTCAAGTAACTCCTTCAGTGTGCTAAACTACTACTTCTGGATTGGTGTTACAGTGTCTATACTTAACAACTCAACCCTATCAGCTTTCTGCAGTCAAGACATCCACAGACTGACTACCGTTTGAGATAAATAAAAGTCCTTCTCATCTTTGTCTTAAAAACTCTTGTTGAATGTATCACTGGATATTTTGTCACATAATCCCTGGCCTCCAAAAACCTACCTGGTTAAAAAGCATTTACTTACTTTTGCAAATATTTCAGTAACTAATAAATAGGAATATGCAAAGAAGAACATTTAAAACAGTCCTCTTTCACTGCCCCTAAGCTACAGTGTCCTGAAGATTAATCTTCAATTGCTCGAGACTCCTGTGCCAAAGTTGGAGTGTTGGCAAACTTATGGAGACAACGTACCCACCTCTTCAACTGCAATGGAAGGTACCTTTTGATAGTGTGTTTCATCAGGCAATTAGGCTTTAGAACAAATTAGAACAGAGTTTACAGAGGTTGACTGGCATTTACCATGTGAAACATAGCCGACTTTTCCATCCTAACATCCAGCAACCCTAAGGCAATCTGTAACAAGCCAATGGTGATCTCAGCTGAACTTAGCTCTATACCAACTGACAATCAAGGGCCCGTACTCAGTGAGGCTTGTTTATTTTAGAAAATGACTTCACATAATTTTCTTTCGTTGTAAGTTACTACTTATCAAAGGCCCAAATCACTGGACAACATTGACTTGTTCTTCTGTTGCTGCCCTTGTTGTATCGGCATTGTAGACTTATTGGGGTGTTGTGATTTCAATGGGAGGTTGTCAGGCATTAGGGGAAATTATGAATAACTTTCCTAATCTATGGTGAGTGGTCAGAGGATTGAAACATCCAAATTGGACTCACATTTATTTTGAGAGAAATTGGCTTGGGAGCTGCGGACCGCATGGAAATTCTGTCATGACTGGTTTTAAGAGCACAAAAGAATTATTATTCTTTGTTATCTTGCGCTCATAGATGGAACTCAAGCTACCTGCCAATTTAGAAGCAGAAATGGAGTGCTTGAGAAAAGAATCAGAACATTTCCACTAGCTAGAGTGTAATGTAATTGGCAAAGAGGCAAGTTGAGGAGAATTGTTCTTTTATACATAGTATCTTTAAGGTCTATAGTGCATTGGTTAAAAGGGTGGTAGAAGCAGAAGTAACTTTCAAATGGGAATTGGAAATGTGTCTGGGGGATATTGCAGAACTACAGGAAAAAGCTGGGGAGTGGTACTTAATGCATAGCTCTTTCAAAGAGCTGGCACAGATATAATGGGCTGAATGGTCTACCCCTTTGATGTAAATTCTACTATTCAATATGCCCTCAGGGCAAAATTAAATAAGGTAAGAAAAGCTCACATGGAGCATAAGTACCAGCATAAACCTCTTGGGTCAAATGGCCTTTTCTGTCCTGAATATTTCAAGGTGCAGTCAAGATACTAAAAGTGCAGATGCTGGAAATTTGAAACAAACACTGACATTGCTGGAGAAACTCTGGTCTCGAGAGTCTCTGGTCTGCACTGAAGAAAAGACACACTGTGTTTGAAACATTAATTCTGCTCCTCTCTCCACAGATGCTGTCAGATTTGCTGAATTGCTCCAGCATTTTCTGTTTCAGTTTCAATCAAGATACTAGTCACCATACAATGCAGTAACATCAAGCAAAGTGTTGGCCCTTTTGACTTTTAGTTTGACATAAATTCCAAGATGAATCAGGTTTTTTTTTAGATTACATTAGATTCCCTACAGTGTGGAAACAGACCCTTCGGCCCAACCAGTCCACACCGACCCTCTGAAGAGTAACTCACCAGACCCATTTCCCTCTGACTAATGTACCTAGACCTATGGGCAATTTAGCATGGCCAATTCACCTGCACATCTTTGGATTGTGGGAGGAAACCGGAGCACCTGGAGGAAGCCCACACAGACACAGGGAGAACGTGCAAACTCCACACTGACAGTCACCCGAAGCTGGAATCAAACCTGGGACCCTGGTTCAAAGTTTGGTAGAAGATTTGTAGCTCGGGTGCTCGTTGTTGTGGTTCTGTTCGCCGAGCTGGGAATTTGTCTTGCAAACGTTTCGGCCCCTGTCTAGGTGACATCCTCAGTGCTTGGGAGCCTCCTGTGAAGCGCATGCAAACGTTTCGTCCCCTGTCTAGGTGACATCCTCAGTGCTTGGGAGCCTCCTGTGAGGCTCCCAAGCACTGAGGATGTCACCTAGACAGGGGACGAAACGTTTGCAAGACAAATTCCCAGCTCAGCGAACAGAACCACATCAACTGGGACCCTGGTGCTGTGAGGCAGTAGTGCTAACCACTGACCCACCGTGCCGCCCCCAAATCACAATTTCCTTCTCCCCAAACTGAATGAAGTGATTTGTTTTCAGTTGCCAGAAACATCAAGCTACCTGTAACCTAGGACTTCATTAACCTCCTTTGATATGCTCATGATAACTTGCAGCCAATGTCCAGCCCACTGCTTTTCTCTATCTTCTGAATATCATTATGAACTCACCCAGCAAGTAATAAAACCAGAAATATCAGCATTTGTCTTCACAATCACAGAATTTCCCTAGACACTTGCCTGCCAATCATAAAAGAAAACGCTGGAAATAATCAAGGCAGCAAACGTGAAGAAAATAAAACTGAGTTAACATTTCAGACGATGGCCTTTGACCAGTTTTGCAAGATTAGCCTGTAATATCTGTGGACTCCTGAGCAAAGCAGGAGTATTGGCAATCCTTGCTCTCTAATGTTAGCAAAGACTTGAGCTAACACATTCTTTTGTCTGTTACATGGAAATAAAATGCTTAAACATTGGGTGAACCGTACATTAAAATATCAGAGCAACGCTGTACCAATTGATCTGCTTAATAGAATTTGATTTCCACATAATTTTATATTTCCCAGGCTCACAGACTATCATGTTCACGCACCATGTAATTGTTAGTCAATTGATCTCATGATTTCTTTCCCCCTCTCCTGCACACTCCATATTTCATAGAAAATATAGAATTTTTGCAAAAATTCTTCATTCCACAGTTCAATCAGAATAACATGTGATGCAATATTGCAACAGAACTCCAACTCCTCCCACTATGAAAGTGCTGTTATTTTCTCAGAGATATTTTTAAGCATTTGCAATGTTGACAAAACAAGCTTTAGGCGAGCGGAGAACTTGATTTTGTTTAGCATCTCTCAGAATCTTAGGACTCCCTGAAGGGTCAGCAAATGAAGTGCTTTTTGAAGAGTAGCTCCTGTTATGATGTGAGAACTGTGGCAGCACATTTGAGCAAAACAAGCCCCAGCCAGCAGCAATGCGGCAATGCCCAGCTTATCTGGTTTCTTTACATACATTAGTTGAGGGATGAATATTGACCAGCCCATTAAGATGACCTTCCATGTTCCTTTCAGACATTGTCATAAAATGTTCTGCAGCCACCGAAGAGAGCAAATTTCCTTTATTGTGACACCAATATAGTGCAGCACTCTCTCAGAAACTGCACTGAATCAGCCTTGACATAAGCTCAAACAGAGTTGAAATCTATAAGCCTCTGACTGCAGGCACTGTATATATCTGAGTCTATTCCGTCTTGATTTGGGAATTCTTCCTACATCCCAGTATCTAGCGTCCAACTCTCCAACTCTGAATTACTCCCAATCCTTCCTGTTACATCTAGGCAGCTAACCTTTCAGCCATTTCCTTTTGACCTTTTGCATTCTCTTAAAAAACTGGTTCTCATCCTGCCTCCAAAAACATTCTCAAACTCTACCTTTCCTACGATGCCTTCAGCCACTCCCTTAAACTTTCTTCACCACCTGATCAGCAGCTTTATGACTTGTGAAGTAACTTTCATTTGCACAAGAAGTTTGTATAGTATTCATAGCAAATACCTCCATTGGATCAATATTGACAAATCCTTCTGGACATTTTTTTATTTGAAACTGAGTCATGCACGAAGCTACAGTTTTTGTTGTTCATCTAAATAAGCTCGGCCATAATTGGCCTCATTGATCTAAAATATAAAGAATATAAGAAATGAGAGCAGGCAAGGCCATTCAGCCTTGTAGAATTGTGCTGGTATTCAGTAAGATTATGGTAATCGTCTACCTCAAGCCCACCTTCCTGTGCTAATCCTATAAACACTGGCCATCTTTTCCATTCATCGAATTCTAATGCAGTGATTCTTTACTGGAAGAATATGAGTGTGTAGTGTGTGAGTGTGCGTGTGTGCGTGTGTGTGAGAGAGAGAGAGAGGAGTGATGCACAAAGTGTGCTGTCCTTTCAAGTTTGAATAGTCCCCTGACGCTGTCAAGATTCAACCCTGAAGAATTCTCAGCTCTTACAGGAAGGATGGTGAAGCAAATTGAAAATGATAACTGTTCTGTTCCCGTGTTAATAGCTGCTACCCGATGCGAAAATGTGTGCTTCGATGATTGGCATGTTGACAAGCAGCTTTGGGAGATTTGAAATATTTTCTTACTAATCAAAGCATTTAGGGACTGTTTCAGACCTTGAAATCCTTCAAGAGTGACAGATGTATGGTATTTCATTTTAACCTCTGAAGCCAATGATGATCCTGCAGCAACAGAGATATAAGACGGCTTATGAAAAGTTGCAGCACAAAAAAAGGGAATGGCTGAAAAGAAAGAAACATTTATCAGTTCTGCAGCTTGCAGCCATGAAGAAATTTTCAATGTGGGTGTATGTTAATATGTCATACTGCAGGGTGGAGGGGAAGCCATTTGTAGCACGTCCTTTGGGATTTTTAATATGCTTTCCATCAGTTATACGGGTAAATATTCCAATCTTCATCAATCAGCTACATTCAAGTGATTGGATATTTGTCCCCTGTGGATACTTGTATCACAGTCATTTTATTTGTTCTGTTTTATTAACCTGATTCCTTCCATTCCTACTGAAAAAGCAAACTGCATCACAATTTCTTGGCTTGCGCTGACCCTAAGCATGCCATTTATGGAAGAGGACAGGAAGTAGAATCTCATGTTCAGTTCTGACAATGTTTCACTGCACATATTAATAACAAGCATCTCCATATCATTAGATAATGAGTGGATAACCTGGGCATCAGTCTCCCTCAAACCAACATTATTAAATCACATTTAACTACTTCTGGAGCCTTGATGTAGGAAACTTGGTTTCTGTATTTGCTATATTGCAACAATGTAGTATATATGTACTTATTTGAGAGGCACGTTGGGAATTTCTGAGGATGTGAAAATTGTAACATAAATATGTGTCATTTCTTTTATTCCATAACTTTTAAATCAACTTCTTTCCTGTTAAACACAGCTCTGGTGAAAGTGAGATTATTCCAGCAGTATTATCACAGAGTCAGATTATGTTGCAAAAAACAGACCTTTCGGTCCAACTCAATATCCTAAGCTGATCTAGCCCTAAGCTGATCTAGTTTTTGGCCTCTAAACCCTTCCTATTTGTGTACCCATTCAGATGCCTTCTAAATGTTGCAATTGTACCATCTTTCACCACTTCTTCTGGCAACTCATTCCCTACACACACCATCTACATGGAAAAATTATCCTTCAAGTCCCTTTTAAATTTTTCCCCTCTCACCTTAAACCAATACTATCTA
This sequence comes from Chiloscyllium punctatum, assembly GCF_047496795.1. Taxonomy (NCBI): domain Eukaryota; kingdom Metazoa; phylum Chordata; class Chondrichthyes; order Orectolobiformes; family Hemiscylliidae; genus Chiloscyllium; species Chiloscyllium punctatum. The sequence continues at coordinate 21,030,598 of NC_092765.1, read as the reverse complement.
GTTTTGGACTTACTTGCCCTGGGAAAAAGACTTTGGCTATTTACCAATCCATTCCACTCATGATTTTATAAACGTCTATAAGGTCACCACTAAGCCTCTGATACTTCAGGGAAAACAGCCCCAGTCTATTCAGTCTCTCTTTATAGCTCAAATCCACCAATCCTGGAAAAAGCCTTATAAATCTTTCATGAACCCTTTCAAGTTTAACAACATCTTTCCTATACCAGAATTGAACACAGTATTCTAAAAGTGATCTAATCAATGTCCTGTACAACCACAACATGACTGCGCAACATCTATACTCCGTGAGTTTTGAGAAGATTTGTAGCTCAGGTTGGGGTTTTGGATGTGGGTTTGTTCGCTGAGCTAGAAGGTTCATTTCCAGATGTTTTGTTATCCTATTAGGTAACATCTTCAGTGGGCCTCAGGCGAAGCAATGCTGAAAGTTCCTGCTTTCTATCTATTTATATAGAAAGAAAACCAAAGAAACCCAAACATATAAATAGAAAGAAGGAATTTACAGCATTGCTTCACCTGAGGCCCACTGAAGATGATACCTAGTAGGGTAACAAAACATCTAGAAATGAACCTCACAGTTCAGCGAGCAAACCTACATCCAAAATCTATACTCGGTGCTCTGACCAATGGACATAAGTGTGCCAAATGCCTTCTTCACTACCCTGTCTACCTGCAACTCCACTTTCAAAGAACTATGCACCTCCACACCTCGGTCTCTTCATTTGGCAACTCTTGCCAGGGCCCTACCATGAACTGTATAATGATTCACTGTTCTGCTGCCTTTCCACATGCTGATACCACACACAATTTCAACTATTCCAGCACAGAATATAGTAACACAAGATAAATATCTGCCATGAATATAGACTGTAGAACCACAAGGGTCCCCAATAAATAAGCAAGTTACTGAGCTTAAACAATGACTGGAGAATAAATAGCTGTGATGAAGGCAAGCCTCAAACCACATTGAAGAATTCCAAAAGTACCTCAAGGCATAGATTTTGATTTTTTTTAAATGACACATTAATGAACTCTGAGGAAGGAAATAAATAACGAACAGTTATCAGAATTCATTATCTCATTCATAACTTGCTGGGCAGTTCATTTTAATCTAAGATTAATTGTGACTGAGATAAACTTTAAAAGTATTTTATACATTATAATATTCACTGTCCTATTTGTCACCGTGCTAGTCTTCCATTGGATGAGGGAAAATATAAACTTGTTATATCTGGGAAGACCAAAGCTGTTATCTTTGGTACTTGCCATGCCCCATTACCTAACCATTAACCTCATCCCTCCTCTGGTCAATGTCTGAGGTTGAAGCAGAATGTTCCCAACATTGACATCCTGTTTAACCTTGAACCAAATGTCCAATCTCTATATCCCCTTCATCATCAAGCCTTTTTACTTTCCCCTCCATAACATTGTCCATCTCTGCCTCAGTCTCAGCTCATCTACTGCTAAAACTCTTTTCCATACCTTTGTTGCTCAAATAGACACTAACTCAATGGTGTCCTGTCCAGCTTCCCACCTTGCCACCTTGCTATCTCGAGCCCATCCAGAACACTGCGGCTGATCTCTTAAGTTATCAAGTTTCATTCAGCCATCAGTTCTCTGCCACCTGACCTAAAATCACTTCTGGTTTAAAATTGCCTTTACCTTGTTTTCAATTCCTCCAGGGCCTCACCATTTCCGATCTCTGTAACCTACACCCAGCCCTGCAACCCTGCAGGATTTCTAAACTCCCAGAATAGTTGTTTAAATTCCCCAGAACCTCTTTAGCAATCTTAAGAACCATTTCCCTCACGTTTAATTTAAACAACCATAAGTAACCAAAATTAAACAAATTCTCTACATTTTATTTAAAGATCTAGGACACTAATTGAAACTTGTTTAAATCTGCTGGGACCTTTTGTACCCTAAATCTGTTCAAATTTTCCAAATCTCAGACTGGTTCTGTCTAAACCTGTCAAAATCTATCCAAATCGCAAACCTGAGTTCCCCTAACTGTAACTTCTTATGCATCTTCATTTCCTTCACTAACTGAAGATGTAGATCCCAGGTGGGACCTCTCGGTTTTTAGTTTGGTCAAAAGAATCAATGGAATGTGGTCTGTATAAAGCAAGGTTATCAGTTTAATAAAATAAGGCAGCCTGGCACAGTTTTGTCCAGCAACACAGGGATTAAAACTTCTGTGTTTCATGGCAAAATTGCATCATTCCATTTGAAAATTAAATATCATTTATAGGTTTTTGAGGAGACAGCACAGCCTTAATTATAAGAAAAGACCAATCAAATGTAATAAGGTGACATGATTGACAACAGGTTAATCCAATGATATTTCCTGGGAAACGATTCTTGTCTTAGGTAGATCATCAAGTCATCCTGGCAGTTCAAGGTTAGTTTGAGTGGTCAGTTAATGTCTCATGATTCATTTTATGTAAACTCCATTGTCTGCTTTATCTTCAAATTCAGCTAACTCAGCAAAGCAGTAATATAGGCTCACAGTGCCAAATCATAACTTGAAGCCATTTTGTTGTGTTATTTTAAATTGAAAAGTCATTTTGTGGTTAATGAAAACCTACATATATTTGTTGCTTCTGATAACAGCCTAAATTCAAATTTTAAATCCTTATAACTGTTACTGGCTTTGTGTTTTGCCACCTTAATCCTGTGCTCTAAAATTCCCTCCAACTCTCTCTTTCAACCCATTTAAACCCATTTCTTTGACCAAGCTTTCAGTCACCTGTCTAACATCTCCTTCTGTAGCTTGATTTTTGTCTAATCACACTCCTGTAAAGCACCTAGGATCATAAAGGAAGTGCAGGCAAGATGTTGATATTTTATAGTATTGTGTTTTCTGAGAAGTTGTTGTGTTATTCATACTATCAAAAAGATGAGAGATTTGATATAGACCAAGGTCACTGGCATGTCAGTGAGATCTAATACAGATCTGATTCACAATCCAACCTTAAGCATAGTCCTTTATAAAAGAAAGCATAAACTAGCCTGTGGTTAGTGAAGTAGTTTAATCAAACAGGAATGCTAAATAACTTTTCATTTTATGCACAATTACGCCATGTAATTATAATTATTAACTACCCAATATGCAGTTCCAGTTAAATTTATCAACCATCCTTAATTCCTGTCTTAAGATAGAGGCTTGTGTTTCCTTGAGCACAGAAGATTAAAAAGTGATGAAATGAAATGTTTAAAATGATTAAATTACTTGATAATTAAGATCATCTGAGAGAACAGGTAGCCTCTGGTGGACAAATCCAAAAAGAAGAAGACAACTCTTATAATTCGAGCTTGTTTGTGCATTCTGGGTAAAGCCAGGAGGCATTTCTCACACAAAGGATATTGGAAATCTCAAATTCTCATGCACAAGCAGCTGCTGAGACAAGAGATCTTTTAAAAATTTTAAATGGGGTGCAGTGTGTGTGTGGGGGGGTGATGATGGGGTAGGTGGATGGTGACAGCCTAGTGGTGTTATCACTAGCCTACTAATCCAGCGACACAGGTAATGCTCTGAGGACCCGGGTTCAAATCCCACCATGATAGATAGTGGAAATTGATTTCAGTAAAAATTTGGATTAAAGAGTCTAATGATGATTAGAAAAGTGGTGCTGATTGCTAGGAAAAGCCCCTCTGATTCATTAATGTCCCTTAGGGAAGGAAATATACTGTCTGTACCTGGAGCTCACCATGAGTTTCAGTGACCAATAGACGTTGTGGGGGACATTGACGGCTGCTATTTCATCTCATAAGGAGCTGTTGATAGATGATTAATAATCCAGATATGAAACATAACCCCGAAACTCCAGAGAAAGCCCAATTGAAACTGTATAGGTCCATGTTTTTAATTGTTCTTACTGTTCTTCTCGCCTCTTTAATAAAACAGAGCTCCCTTTCATGGTCTTTAGCCCCAATATTTAAGGAGAGATGGATATTATGTACAAAATCTGAATGAGTGAGTTTTACTCAGGCCATGCTGAATTTAATGGCAGGCCATGATTAGCATTGCTTGAGAGATCAGAACGGATGGGTTTGGAAAGATTTGGAAAGGCTGGGATGGTAGAAAGTTCAGAAAGACCCAGGTATGTTTTGTACAAAATGGTAACACAGTGGTAAGGTCACTGACCTCTAAAACCTGGAAGGATAAGGGTAGCAGATGCACAGGAACACCACTACTTGCAAATTGCCCGTCAATTAGAACATAGAACATTGTAGTGCAGTACACGCCCTTTGACCCTCGATGTTGTGTCAACTTATGGAACCAAACTGAAGCCTATCTATCTTACACCATTCCATTTTCATTCATATGTTTATCCAATGACCATTTAAATGCCCTATAAGTTGGCGAGTCTACAACTGTTGAAGGCAGTGTGTTCCATGCCCCAAATACTCTCTGAGTAAAGAAAGTACCTCTGACATCTGTCCTATATCTATCACCCCTCAATTTAAAGCTATGGCCGTCGTGCTCGCCGTCACCATACTTGGACAAAGGCTCTCCCTGTCCATCCTATCTAACCCTCTAATTATCTTATATGTCGGAATTAAGTCACCTCTCAACCTTCTTCTCTCTAACAAAAACAGCCTCAAGTCCCTGAGCATTTCTTTATAAGACCTTCCCTCCACATCAGGCAACATTCTAGTAAGTCCCCTCACCACCCTTTCCAATGCTTCCACATCCTTCGTGTAATGAGGTGACCAGAACTACATGCATTACTCCAAGTTTAGCCGCACCAGAGTTGTGTGCAGCTGCAGCATGACCAAGTGACTCCAAAACTAAGTCCCTCTACCAATAAAAGCTAACACACCGTATGCCTTCTTAACCACCCTATTAGCCTTGGTAGCAACTTTCAAGCATCTATGTACATGGACACCGAGATCTCTCTGCTCATCTGCACTACCAAAAATCTTACTGTTCACCCAGTACTCTGTATTCCTGTTACTCCTTCCAAAGTGAATCACCTCACTTTTCCACATTTAGCTCCATTTACCACCTCTCAGCCTGGCTCTGCAGCTTATGTATGTCCCTCTGTAACATACAACATCCTTCAGCACTATACACAACTCCATTGATCTTAATGTCATCCGTAAATTTACTAACCCATCCTTCTACGCCCTCATCTAGGTCATTTATGAAAATGACAAACAGCAGTAGCCCCAAAATAAATCCTTGCAGTACATCACTAGCAACTGAACTCTAGGATGAACATGTTGCGTCAACCACCATCCTCTGTCTTCTTTCAGTTAGCCAATTTCCGATCCAAACCACCCACTAAATCATCCTCAATTCCATGCCTCCTTATTTTGTGCAATAGCCTACCATGGGGAACTTTATCAAATGCCTTACTGAAATCCATATATAGAGGAACCTCTATCATCCAAAGGACATGGGTGTGGAGTATTTTATTCAGTTAACTAAATTCTGGGTAAATGAATGCCAGATAACACTGCTTAACCAAGCTCAGGACTTTGAGATCTTGCCAGATAATCTGATATTCGGATAATCAAATGCCGGATAATCAAGTTTGCACTGTATACCACATCAACTGCTTTACCCTCATCCACCTGTTTGGTCATCATCTCAAAGAACTCAATAAGGTTTGTGAGGCACAACCTACCCTTCACAAAACCATGTTGACTATCCCTAATCAACTTACTTCTCTTTAGATGATTATAAGACCATAAGACCATAAGACATAGGAGTGGAAGTAAGGCCATTTGGCCCATCGAGTCCACTCCGCCATTCAATCATGGCTGATGGGCACTACAACTCCACTTACCTGCATTCTCCCCGTAGCCCTTAATTCCCCGAGACAACAAGAATCTATCAATCTCTGCCTTGAAGACATTTAGCGTCCCGGCCTCCACTGCACTCTGCGGCAATGAATTCCATAGGCCCACCACTCTCTGGCTGAAGAAATGTCTCCGCATTTCTGTTCTGAATTTACCCCCTCTAATTCTAAGGCTGTGCCCACGGGTCCTAGTCTCTTCACCAAACAGAAACAATTTCCTAGCATCCACCCTTTCCAAGCCATGTATTATCTGTACGTCTCTATTAAGTCTCCCCTTAATCTTCTAAACTCCAATGAATACAATCCCAAGATCCTCAGCCGTTCCTCATATGTTAGGCCTAGCATTCCAGGGATCATCCATGTGAATCTCTGCTGGAAACGTTCCAGTGCCAGTATGTCCTTCCTGAGGTGTGGGGACCAAAACTGGACACAGTATTCCAAATGGGGCCTAACCAGAGCTTTATAAAGTCTCAGTAGCACAATGGTGTTTTTATATTCCAACCCTCTTGAGATAATCGTATCTCTTATAAACGTTTTCAACATTTTACCCACAACCAAAGTTAGGCTCACCAGTCTATAATTACCAGGGTTGTCTCTATTCCCCTTCTTGAACAAGGGGATAACATTTGCTATCCTCTCCTGGCACTACTCCTGTAGACAATGATGACATAAAGATCAAAGTGAAAGGCTCTGCAATCTCCTCCCTGGCTTCTCAGAGAATCCTAGGATAAATCCCAACTGACCCAGGGACTTATCTATTTTCACTCTTTCTAGAATTGCTAATATCTCTTTCTTGTGAACCTCAATCCTGTCTATTTTAGTAGCCTGTATCTCAGCATTCTCCTCAACAACACTGTTTTTCCAGTGTGAATACTGAGGCAAAGTATTCATTTAGCGCTTCCTCTATCTCCTCAGACTCCATGCACAACTTCCCACCATTATCCTTGATAGGCCTTAATCTTTCTCTAGTCATTCTTTTATTCCTGATATACCAGTTGTTGGCTCTGCACCAGTCCAGTCAACAGACTGGTGCAGAGCCAACAACTAGTCTCTGTAAGTGGACAAGATGAAAGAGATGGTTGTTGACTTCAGGAGGGCATGGAGCAACCACTCTCCACTGGACATCAACAGTTCCTCCATGGAGATCGTGAAGAGCACCAACCTTCTTGGAAAATACCTGGCAGACAATCATACCTGGACCCTCAACACCAGCTCCATGGCCAAGAAAGCCCAGCAGCATCTCTACTTTCTGCGTAGGTTGAGGAAAGCCCTCCTCCACTCCCCCATCCTCACCACACTCTACAGAAGGTTCACTAAGATTACCGTGAGCTGCTGCATCACTGCCTGGTTCAGGAACTGCACCGTTTCGGATCGTAAGACCCTACAACAGATAGTGAGGCCAGCTGAGAAAATCATCGGGTTTTCTCTCTTGCCTCCATTACGGACATATACTCCACATGCTGCATCCGAAAGGCTAACAGCATTGTAGACAACCTCACACACCCCTCACTCAAACTCTTCTCCCTCCTGCCATCTGGCAGAAGATACTCAAGCATACGGTCTCTCACGGCCAGACTGTGCAATAGTTTCTTCCCCCAAGCCGTCAGCCTCCTTAACACAGTATAACTGGACTCTTTTCCATCTGAAATTCTTTCATATTGCTGCTAGAAAAATGTCTATTATTCATCATTCTTCTGTTCCACTGTAACTTGCGTGGTTTGCACTTCTTATGCACTTTCTGCACGTACGATCGTGTAGTTGTGCTGTCCACGTAGTACCTTGGTCCTGGAGGAATGCTGTCTCATTTTTCCTGTATCATTTGTATAGGGTAGAAATGACAAATAAAAGCTACCCTATTCTCTATTCTACCAATAGAAAGCTTCAAGGTTTTCCTTGATTCTATCAGCAACGACTTCTCAATTCAGACACCCTCCTGGTTTGAAATAATATATCACTGTTCCTTCACTGTCACTGTGTCAAAATCCTGATACTCCCTAGCTCTGTAGGTGTACATACACCCTGTGGACTGCAGCGGTTCAAGAATGCACCTCATGACCGTCTTCCCAAACATTATTAGTGCAACAAATGCTGACCTAGCCAATGATGCCCAAGCGTACAAATGAATAATAAAAAGTAATCAAAAGAAATCCAGGCTAATGGTCTAGTGATATAAAAGAACAAAGAACATTACAGCACAGGAAAAACCCTTCAGCCCAACAAACTTATGCTGACACATGAAACTTTTTTTAAACAAAAAATGTTTTGCCTCTATGCAGTCTGTATCTCTATTCTCTGCCTATTCATGTATCTGTCAAGATGTCTCTTCAACGTTGCTATTGTATCTGCATCCTCCACCTCATCTGGCAGTGCATTCCAGGAACTTACCATTCTCTGTCGAAAAAAATCTGATTCTCACACCTCCTTTAAACTTTTACCCGTTTACATTATATGTATGTGCCTCAGTCATTGACACTCCTACCCATCTGTTCTATTCATGTCTCTCATAATTTTGTCAACATTTACCAGGTCACTCTTCAACTTCTGCCATTCAATTGACAACAAATCAAGTTTGTCCAATCACTCTTACTAGCTAATATATTTCAAACCATCCACTCCAAAGCTTCCACATCCTTCTGGTAATGTGGCGACCAGAACAATGCACAATATTCCAAATGTGGCTTTATTAAATTTCGATGTAGCTGGAACGTGACTTGCCAATTTTAATACTAATGCCTTGACCAATGAAGGCAAGCATACCATATGTCCTCTTGACTACTTTCTCCACTTGTGATGCCAGTTTCAGGGAACTGTGGACCTGTACCTCCAAATCCCTCTGTATGTTAATGCTTCTAAGGGTTCTGCCCTTTACCATATATTTCCCACCTGCATTTAACCTTAAAACATGCATCATATCACATTCTTCCATCTACCATTTCTCCACTCAAGTCACCGGCGTATCCTTATCCTGTTGGATTCTCTGGCAATCCTCCTCACTATCTGCAGTTTCACCAATCTTTGCATCATCCACAAACTTATTAATCAGGCTACTTAAGTTCTCCTCCAAATCATACATATATATTACAAATAACACAAGTCCCAGCACTGATCCTTGTAGAACACCACCAGTCACAGATCTCTAGCCAGAAAAACATCTCAATTTCCACCACTACTATCTGGCTTCTATAGCCAAACCAGTTCTATATCCATCTTACCAACACACTGCAGATCTCATGTGACACCTCCTCACCCACAAACCCACTCCCCACACCCCCCCCCCCCAACTCTTTTGTATCAGGTTGCCATGAGGGATTTTGTGAAAGGCCATGCAGAGAACATCCACTGCCTTGCCCTTATCAGTCATCTTTGTCAATCCTCAAAAAACTCAGTCATGTTTGTGAGACTTGACCTACCCCACACAAAGCTGTGCTGCCTATCGTGAACAAGTCCATATTTTTGCAAATGGCAGTAAATCCTGTCCATAAGAATCTTTTCTGATAATTTCCCAATCGTGGACCTAAGGCTCACCAGTGTATAATTTCCTGGATTGTCCCTGTTGCCCTTCTTAAACAAATGAACAAAGTTGGCTATTCTCGACTCCTCTGGGAGCTTCCCCATGACTAAAGAGGATAGAATCATTTCATACAAGGCTCCAGCAATTTCCTCCGCATCTCTCTCAGTATTCTGGGATGTACCTCATCATGCATCTCATCCTTGTCTACCTTAATGTTTTTCAAAACACCCAACACTTCCTCCTTTTTATATCGACGTGCCCTGGAATATCAATGTACCCGCTCCCTACACTCACCATCCAGCATGTCCTTCACCTTGGTGAGTACCGATGCAAAGTAGTTATTAAGGACCTCACCAACTTCCTCTGGCCCCACCCATACACTCCGTCCTGTGTCCTTAAATGGACCTACCCTTTTTCTAACCATCTACTTGCTCCTTATATACGTATAAAATGCTTTGTGATTTTTCTTAATCCTTTTTGCAAAGGACATTTCACGGCCCCTTTTCACTCTCCTAACTCCTTGTTTAAGTTCTTTCCTGTTTTCTTTGAGGGTTCTTGTCTGTCTTCGGTTTCTTAAACCTTGTGAGTACCTCCTTTTTCTTTTTGACTAAGGTCACCACTTCACTTGTCATCCAAGGTTTTTGAATCTTGCCACCCTGATCCTTCATTTTCCCAGGAACATGCTGGTCCTGAACTCTTTGTTAAGCTTTTGAATTGTACTTTCAAGACAACAGTAGAGCAGATTGACTGAATATGTATTCAAGGCTGATTTAAACAGCATTCTGATTTAAAGGAAGGCTATTTGAGAGTTTGGGGGTGGTAGTGCCAACAACAAGTGAGTTGAGGCCACAGGGAGATTATGGTCTTATTGACTGGTCAAACAGGCTTGATGGTTAAAATGTACCAGTCACTGCTCCAACTTTAGTTCTTATAAAATGTTATGAAGATGTGGGTGTACTATACCTTTTAGAGAGTAAAAGCTAGCAGTGACAGCACCAAGTGTTCTCAGTAAGACAGAACGTAACATGTGGTCTAGCTACTGGCGTAGCTGGTTGCCTGGAAACGACCAAACAGATTCAAATTAGGCCAATCAGTTTAAACTATACCCTCAACAATACCAAATTCCAATCAAGTTTGAATTGAGTGTATTGACAATCTTAAAAGCCAATGACACAATCCAATGCTTTGAGGTTTAATACAAGGGAAAACTGAACAGTTGGGAGGAGAACTGCCACTTGATCAACAGATGTAGACTGCTAGTCAGAACTCCCTGAGAGGTACCTGTCTAGAGAAGGAGTTTGCACAGAGAAAAACCTCAACACTGATCTGGAGAGCCAATCGACTGCTGGCTGGATTTAAAATTTGGAATTTTCTGTAAATCTTAATTGGGAGTTTTATCGGACTAGTGTTATAGAAGGGAAGGTAACAGATAGGTTAGAGTAAGGAATTGTAAACAGTTGTTAGCTAATTATTCTCTGTTATACTTTAAGAAATAAAGTTGTTATTTTTACTTTGACAAGTTCTGAGCCCATCAAATTTTCACAGATTACTGCATGGTTTAAATCTTTTCTGTGTTACTGGTTTTAAAATAAGCAGGATAGTTTACCCTGTGTCGTAACAAAAGATAAAAAATGACTAATACATGTCATAAGGGTGAGCTGCGACAATGAATGTGCTGGAAATGGAATTAAATAAAGCAGCAAGTGTGCTATCGAAACACCAGCAAAACGCCTCTCCCAAAATACCCAGAAAGTGTCCTTTCAGCTTCTCACATTTTTGTAAATGTTTGCAGAGAACCAAATGATATCTGTGTTGAGCTAGACACTAGCAGTCTATTTTGTGTAGCCATATTCAAAGCAATTACATTTCTGAGAGGCAGGAGGAGATTCAAGTGCTTCTTTTGAAGCCTATTGTGCCCAGTTCGCTTGTTTTCTGCATACTGTGATTACATTCTTGCATAATGCTGACAATATCGTCAGCAGTTTATTTCTAAATGCAAGGCAGGCTGCAAGTCTGAACAATGTGGACTGGTGAGAATGTATATATTGAAACTTATCTGTCAGCAATTCTGCATGGCTTGCAGCCTTTGAAACAGTGTCTTCATCAAAGGAAATCAACCACAAAGATTAAAAGACTGTCTTTATGAGAAAAGTAGCAGGTTAAATTGATTTTTCTTCTATTAAAGAGGTTTCAGTGTGACAAAATGACAAAAGCTGGTCCCCTGAGGAATCAATTCAAATTTTCTTAAAGTACAATTTTAAGAATATTTCAGAAACTAGTTTTCCCTTTTCTGTCATTTTATTTCAGCACAATGAGCCAATTAGCCACCTTCTGAGTTGTGAGAGATTTCATGATCTGCTTTACCAAATATCTTATGGAGGATCCCAAAACTGAGACACTAAAATCCCAAGAAGAGGCTATTTGGTCCAACATGCCTATGTTGCAGATTTAACCAGTGCAGTAAAGCAGATTGGCTGATTGTTCAGCACATTCCTGTTATTGGAACATCAAATGTAATTCATCATGCAAAACATTTTTGAGCAGCTTCAAGCTAAGGCACTGAATTCTATCTCCATATGTAGCCATTTGAATTTCAATTGAACAATCAGGAAATGTGACATAACTCCACAAAGGTCAACATCTGGTCATCAAGTCACCCTTTATTTACGCATGTAGAGTCCTTGACATTGATCCAGCTCCCTCAGAGCTAGCTCTCAGAGTAGACAGAACCTCTGACATTCCTGTTTATTTTGTTTTTCCAAGGTTAGGGTGGGACCTCAGCAGCTGCAGTGGAGGCAGGCCCAGGCAGCAGCACCAGTGCTGAGGTGTAGGCAAGGCCCAGGCTGCGGTAGGAGAAGCAGGCCCAGGCTGCAGCAGCAGCAGTGGGGGTGGCAGCTGAATGTGCAGCTGAGCACAGTTCAAATCAAAGGAAATAAACAGAAAGAAACTCAGAAAAAAAATCAATCATAACAAACAATAAAGAAAGACAAGAAATTTTAAAAAGTCTACGAGGGGGAGGAAAATGAAAACTCTCCTCCTCAGTAGGAAACCCAACAGCCGTAATAACACACTGGCTGTGGTCCAGGCAGTTCAGAGTCAGTCCCCTCCCTAACACAAAATGGAGAGTCCTTCAACACTGATCCAGCTCTAAGTGAACAGAACCTCTGACACTCCTGTTTATATCTGTCAGCCAGGAGCTCCTTGATTGGATGATATAACAGCCCCAATGAGGGAATTCATATTCCATGAGATTCAGCTCATTACAATCACTACATAATGAAGGTTACCTAAATAACAGAACTCTATCCAGTTGCAACATAGATTAATGACTCACTTGAAACAATTTCTTAAATGAGAGCTAATGGGGTTGGTTTTGAACGTAACTGTGTTTTTAGAATTTGATAATTTCCTCCAAACTCAATAATCTCCTGTGACCTTTTACCAATAAGAGCTGTTCAAATAAACCCACGAACTCATTTCAGAATGTCAGGAAAAGAGCAAGGATGGTGTGAAATGGTTAACTTCAAACCCCAAAAGCATTGTTTCTGTAATGTAATCATGGTTTATCTTTTATGTGGGTGCATTTGTGAGAATGTCGAATCCTCACTACAATCTATAGGTGATTAATTTTCAGGTGATCCTTTGGAAGGGCAAGTAATGACTAGAGTGAGAGCTGATTAGATTAGATCCACTTTCTAGACCCTAAATTGTTCACGTGCTTTTACACAAGTTGACAGGCTTGCATTTCCTGAGGCTGGCATCTTCTGTTGCCATCAAGTTAGCACTCATTTTCTTAAAAGATGGCGGGATGCCCAGGCTGACTTTCCACATTAGGCACCTCTAGTCGGGCAGCTCAGAAAGCAGCAGCAGGTCTTTTTCCAAAGTCCCTGGAAACAGAAATGGCCTGTGGGTCAAATTGTGGGAGACCTTGCTCTTAACGGTGCCACTGCTAAGGGCATAGATGCCCAGCACCCCAAAGAGCAAGATCTCAGCTAAATGCTTTTATTGATGGGGTGGGTGGGTGACAGAGAGAGAGGCAAGCATGGAACAAGGGTGAGAGGGAAGGTGGCTCTTAGTGGGCACTCCCTATCCACAAACTCATGCAGATCAACTGCCTCAAATGACAGCCTGCCTACTCTGGTTCACCAATCGAGTGGCTAACCGTTTATCAGTTCACTGACAGCTGAGGAGATTGCAAACTAGGAGGACATAGATTTTCAGTGGTAGTTATTTCACCAGTTCATGGTCTCATTAATTGGCTAGGTTGGGAATTTCCATCTTAATTCACTAACAACTACTAGCACTCTTGGGCGCAGTGACAGTGTCTCTACCTCTGAGCGAAGAGTCTAGGTTCAGGTCCTACCTGCTCCAGGTGAGTTTAATGTTATCTTTAATAGGTTGATTAGAAAATGTCTGCATTCAGGTGAGGTGGGATTCACTGGCTGAGCTAGCATTTAATGCTCAGCCCTAATTGAATGTGGTGGAGAACTGTTGCCACGAACCATCACTGTCCATGTAGTGAAGATACCCTACAAAACCATTAAGGAGGGAGTTCCACAATTTTGCCTCAATGAAAGAAAAATGCTGCATTTCCAATTCAAAATGATGAGTGGCTTAGAGGGGAATTTGCATGGGGTGGTGTTCACAAGTATCTACTGTGTTTGTTCTTCCAGGTGGAAGCTGCTGTGGACTTGGAAGAAGTTGTCTATGGAGACTTGGCGAATGTCTACAGTGCATTGTAGAGTCATAGTCATCGAGATGTACAGCATGGAAACAGACCCTTCAGTCCTTTTCATATACCCATCCAAATGCCTCTTAAATGTTGCAATTGTGCCAGCCTCCACCACTTCTTCTGGCAGCTCATTCCATACACATACCACCCTTTGTGTGAAAAAGATGCCCCTTAGGTTTCTTTTATATCTTTCCCCTCTCACCCTAAACTTATGCCCTTTAGTACTGGACTCCCCGACCTCAGGGAAAAGACTTGGCCTATTTAGCCTATCCATGCCTCTCATCATTTGGTAAGCCTCTATAAGGTCACCCCTCAGCTTCCGACGCTCCAGGGAAAACAGCCCCAGCCTGTTCAGCCTCTCCCTGTAGCTCAAATCCTCCAACCCTGGCAACATCCTTGTAAATTTTTTCTGAATCCTTTCAAGTTTCACAACATCTTTCCGATAGGAAGGAGACCAGAATTGCACGCAATATTTCAACAGTGGCCTAACCAATGTCCTGTACAGCCACAACACGACCTCCCAACTCCTGTACTCAATACTCTGACCAATAAAAGAAAGCATACCAAATGCCTTCTTCACAATCCGACCTACCTGCAGCTCCACTTTCAAGGAGATATGAACCTGCACTCCAAGGTCTCTTTATTCAGCAACACTCCCTAGGACCTTACCATTAAGTGTATAAGTCCGGCTAAGATTTGCTTTCCCAAAATGCAGCACATCATATTTATCTGAATTAAACTCCATCTCTCATTTCTCAGCCCATTGGCCCATCTGGTCAAGATCCTGTTGTGATCTGAGGTAACCTTCTTCGCTGTCTGCTACACCTCCAATTTTGATGTCATCTGCAATCTTACTAACTCATCTGCTCACACCCAAATCATTTATGTAAATGACAAAGAGTAGATTTTGTTGATGGTACAAACTGCTGCTGAGCATCAGAGGTGGTGGAAGGCAACGTTTGTGGATGTGGTGTCAAAGCAGGCTGTTTTGTCTTTGATAGTATCAAGTATCTTGTGTGTTGGAGCTAATCTCATCCAGATAAGTGGGGCATATTCCATTATACCCCTGACTTGTGTCTTGCAGATGGTTAACAGGCTTTGAGGAGTTAGGAGACGAGTTACTCGCAGCAGAATTCCTAGCTTCTGACATACTCTTGCTGTCACAATATTTCAGTGGCTTGTCCAGTTCAGTTTCTGGTTAATGGTAACCCCAAAAATGTTCATAGTGGGGCATTCAATGAGAGTAATGTAACTGAATGTCAAGGGATGATGGTTATCTACTTTCATTGGAGACGGTCATTGTCTGGCACTTTTGCAGCATAAATGTTATTACGATTTGTCAACCCAAACCTGTACATTGTCTAGGTCTTGCTGCATCTGGACATGGACTACATCAGTATCTAAGGAGTAACAAATTGTGTGATCATCAACAAACACTCCCATTTCTGACCTTATAATGGGGCAAAGATCATTGTTGAAGCAGCTGAAGATGATTGTGTCTTGGATGTTATTTAAGGAATTCCAGTGGAGATGTTCTGGAATTGAGATGATTAACCTCCAACGACCACAACCATTTTCCTTTGTGCCATGCATGACTAGGACTAGAGGAGAGCTTTCCACTGATTCTGACGGTCTTTGGTTTTCTCGGATTTCTTGGTACCATGTGATGATACCACATCAATTGAATCCAGCCTTGATCTCACCTCACTACTGGAGTTTAGTTCTTTGATCTATGTTTGAACTGAGGCTGTAATGGGGTCAGGAGCTGAGTGGCCCTGGTGGAACCCAAACTGGGTGTCAGTGAACAGGTTATTTGCTGAGCAGGTGCTGCTTGATGCAGGAAATGGGGAAGAGGGGATATTGTAAGTAGGGGGTTGAGGGAAAGAGAGGTCCATTGTTGACACAATGCATTCGAAACCCTAACAACTCTGAGTAAAGACGTTTCCCTTCAACTGACTCCTAGCTCTCTTGCTGACATCCTTGAAATTGTGACCCCCTAGTTATTGAATGTGGTGCATTTAGACCCCTATTTTAGCCTCAATGTGTGATAGAACAATAGACAGAGTTGAGGAACCAGTGGCCCAGTGGGCTATTACTCAATCTGGAGTCTCTGCTCAGTTGCAGTCCTAGTTGACACTCGGTCCCCCTGTTTGGGTATGAACCTGCCACATTGAATACACTGGAGAGAATGATGACCCACTTCCCAGGGGTTCAAGTCTGCAGGAAAATGAACTCATTCGTGGAGCAATTGCTGAGGTGGAAAATAGACAACAACAACAAAATCACACTGGTACAGCAACTGTGCACATTTCTGAGACTGACCGACTCTGATGTATGTGACAGAACACCTTAAATATAGTGAACTTGCTATCAGCCCCTGGCAGTCTGAAACTAAATCAAGTGGATATGTACTTAGTCCTGTCATTAGCAAGCACCAGCTGAAACCATGGCAACACTCACACCATGGCTGCATGTTCTAGGTAATATTTCTAGTGCACCAGAGATCTTCAAGTGGCTAAATACTTGGAGTTTCAGTTTTGAAGAATGTCTCAAGAAAAGGTGGAAGCTTCGAATACTTAGGTCAGAGTATCATGTGGACTACACTGACATAAAAGTACATTTATTCTCAACAAGATAATTGTAAATCTGACAATGGGAAGGAGCCATAAATTGTTCTCTTGTAAAGGCAGAGGGAAGTGTTGGAAGAGCTACCTTGTATACAGTGTAGAGACTCTTTTTCATTAACAGACCATTTTTGCAAATGAAAATGCAGCTCGTTTAACTTTCTCCTTTTTGGTTTTGTCCTTACCCCTTTCTCCCTTTCATCAGTTTTTATTTCCTTTCTCTTTCCTCTCTCTCTTTTATGCTCAATTTTATCTTTTTCTTTTTATCCTCAGTTTTTCTCTCTCACTTTCTTTCATTTGTCTCAGTTTCTTATTTTCTCTCATTCTGACCGACTCTTTTCTAGCACAAAATTACTTGTCAAATTTTTTAAAAGTGGTGAATTTATATTGCAGTTTTCATGACCATTGGACATCTCCATAAAGCTGTTTATAACTGATGCAGTCGGGGTTTTTTTTGTAGTTTTTTTTGAAGGGTGGTCACTGCTGCAATGACATCAACATGTTGTGAAATGCACGCATGAATCTTCCACAAACAACTATGACCAGATTTTGGGATGCTTGATCAAAGGATAAATGTTAACCAGGATGCAGGGGATAACCCTCCTCTGCCCTTTTCTCGAACACTGGCATGGAATCCTTTATATTCGCACCCCCCCCCCTCCCTCAAGTCAACAGAGGGGTCCTCAGTCTAATGTCTCATCTGAAAGGCAGCACCTCAGACTCTGCTGCATTCCCTCAGTGGTGCATTGAAGTGTCAGCTTTACATTTTGTACTGAAGCCCTGGAGTGTGACTTGCACCAGGAACCTTATAGTTCAGAGGCAAGAGTCTCTCCACACTGACACCTAATTGCGAAGATCCTGCAATTGGAAATGTGCAGAGCTTTGGATGTTTACTTGTTGTGGCTTCATGAGCCTCATTCTGCAAACATAACTGAATTACCTCAAATTCAGCACAGCCACTTGATGTACATGCTTATATTTTCATGGTTGGTGACAATTTGTTAGTCCCTGTCAATTTGTGGATTGGGCATAGCGGGCAATATTATATATTTAGCCATCTGTTGCTAAGATATTACAAATAGCTCTAACTGTTTTATTCTATCTTTCCCTGATGGAGGACCAGCAGGAATGATAATGTTTGCATTTTCTGCCAGGAGTCTTTATCGCTCATTATGTAGTGCACCCGCATCGTGAGGCACTCTCATATGACATCATTCCAAAGCAGACTGAGATCTGTCTAAGTGTAAGGGAGAAAAAAAATTCAATCGTTTGGGATTTAAATCCTTCATCAACACGAAGGTGTGACAGTGGCAGATGAAATTTAAGGGAATGGGGGCAGATTTCTGTGCACCATCTTCTTCGGTCGCAGTCATTTCACATAGTCCTTTGTATTTCTTTTCCCATTAAATCTCTGATGTAGAATGTAAACAAAATATCATTCCAGTCATTTTAATGGAGGAGGGTACCTTTGAGGGTAACTGAATAGTTCCAACGTGAAAGTCTGAAGCAGTATGAAATGAGTCTAAAAAGCATACAACCTAGCAGTATATAAAATTGACTTTATGAGCACATGATATTGAGGGACAGCTCATGTGGATAATTGCAGTCAAGCCTTCTAGCATTTTGTAATTTGCACTCCCATTGTTTGAGATTCCACACCTGCAGAGCACCCTCCTGACACCCTGCCAACCCACTTCACAAAATAGTTCCCCCCCCCGATAGGGAACCATACCATCTAGTGTCTCACTAAGGCAAGGCATAATGCCATATATTCTGCTCATGGTTTGTGCTGAGATAACTGGCTTCAGTCAGAAATGTGTTATTGTTTCAGTGCCTTGGGCTAAGGGAAGAGGGAAAACAAACCACCAGTCAGAATGACTGCCATCCAATGACTCAGGCAGCACTGGCAGGAATCAAGCTCTCAGTGGGACAGTCGCGAGTTCAAGCCCTGCTCTAGAACTCACAATGTAAGCTGGAGTCCGTTTGCAGTGCTGAGTGGGTGCTGTAATGTTACAGATATCCATCTTTCAAACGAGGTGTTATTCTAGAATCTGTTTTCCACGCGTGCGAATGTAGAAGATCCTACTGCAGTATTTGAAAGATATGGAGGGGAGTTCTGTCAGTTGTTCTGCTCAATATTTATTCCTCAATAGAAATGGATTCATCTGGTCATTGTCATGGTCATTATTTGCTTTGTGCTATGTTTCCTATGTTATAATATTGACCACACTTGAAAATGGCTTAAATGGCACTAATGGTTGTGAAATTCAAGCCTTTCTTTTCAAGTGTACTTATGTGAAAACAGGGTTGGGTTTAGCTGTGGTGTTCTACTCCTCAAGTCTGTTCCATCATTCTATCCTAGTTATATCCTAGAAGATCTATATCTTAAACCAATAGACCTGCTTTGGCCCTCTTACCTTTCTGGTATCTTTGCTAACAAAACTACATTAATCTCAGTTGGAAAGTTTCCAAATGCCTTAAAAACTTTAAAGGGCCATAATATGGTTAGCACTGCTGCCTCACAGTGCCAAGGTCCCAGGTTCAATTCCAGCCTTGGGTGACTGTTTGTGTGGAGTCTGCCCATTCTCCCTGTGTCTGCATAGGTTTCCTCCAACATTCCAAAGATTTGCAGATTAGGTGAATTGGTAATGCTAAAATTGTTGTGGGCGGCACAATGGTTAGCACTGCTGCCTCACAGGGCCAGAGACCCGGGTTCAATTCCCGCCTCAGGCGACTGACTGTGTGGAGTTTGCACATTCTACCTGTGTCTGCGTGGGTTTCCTCCGGGTGCTCTGTTTCCTCCCACAGTCCAAAAATGTGCAGGTTAGGTGAATTGGCCACGCTAAATTACCCATAGTGTTAGGTGCAGGGGTAAACGTAAGGGAATGGGTCTGGGTAGGTGCTCTTCGGAGGGTCGCTGTGGACTTGTTGAGCCAAAGAGCCTGTTTCCACACTGTGAGTAATCTAATCTAAAAACAATTCCAGATTTGCAATATTCTTTGTGTGAAGAAATTCTTCCTGGTTCATCTCTAAAACCTTGCTACCTTGCCCTTTGGTTCTGTACTCATCCCACAAGAGGGAAACAGCCTTATCCTATTAAATCGATTAATTCTCCCAAACATTCAAATTTAATCCCTCCCTCTGAAGGAAGGCTAGGCCTCAACTGTATACATGTAAACATAATTTATCCTTTTTAGCTCTGATATCATTCAGGTGAAAGGACATTGCACCTCCCTCAGGGTCAGTACATGCACCCAGAGCTACAATGCCCAGAAACAAAATGTGGTACTCTATCCAGAACTCCTCATCTTCATAGACAGACCACATCACCAAGGATAACTTTCTTCCACTCTGGCTTTATAGGTCCTGAGGTGACTAAACAGTTCGACACTGGATCGATACACCCTGCTCCAGGCTGGGGAGAGCTGATTGATGAGGTCGGTCAGTCGGTGTAATGTTTAGGTTTTCACACGCTCCTTCTGCAGTCTGCACTGGCCTCCACTTGGACCTGTCCATGGTGCTGAAAGTGGTTGGCACCCTGTCGAAGCTGCTTCTCCAGTTTGGGCAGTTTTACCGGGGAGACTTTGAAGACATTTTGTTTTATTAATTCACACGAAGCGCCTATCGTTGGCTAGACCAGCATTTATTGTCCATCCCTAATTGCCCAGATGGCAATTAAGTTTCAACCACATTACTGTAGGCTTTTTCTGCCCTCCTGATAATCATTTGCTATGCTGGGAATTGGAGTAGAGAGATTGGAAGTCTTGTTTTAGACATGTGGACTATAAGTAGTGCCTTGATGCTGGGGATGCTGGCCCGAGAGAGGACACTAATATTGGAGCACCTATCCTGTGACTGGATTCCAGGATTTGTGTTGGCGTCACTGGTGATATATCTCAAAGGATTTGGGATGATTGCTGTGCATTGTTCATATCTCCAATCAGCACAGAAGGACAGGAAACAGTGTTGGCCTGCAGACCATGAGCTTGGTGCTGGCTGCAAAGCCTGTGTCATCAAATACTTTCTCCAGACTAGTCAGTTTTACAAAACTAGAGCACAATTTCCACTTTATTCATAAATCCTAGTAATACAGAACTTCAGCATTGCTGATGGGAAACTTTTGTCTTGTGCTCATCTGACCTAAAACACAAGGAACTGGTTTGAAAAAAGGAGATGCCATCTTATACAGAATGGGAGAGGGTGTAATTAGTGGATCCGTAATTAGCTGGAGATGCAGTGAGAACAGTTAACTGTCAATCTTAATTCTCAGGAGAAAGTGAGGACTGCAGATGCTGGAGATCTGAGCTGAAAATGTGTTGCTGGAAAAGCACAGCAGGTCAGGCAGCATCCAAGGAGCAGGAGAATCGACGTTTCGGGTGTAAGCCCTTTTTCAGGAATTCCTGAAGAAGGGCTCATGCCTGAAACATCGATTCGCCTGCTCCTTGGATGCTGCCTGACCTGCTGCGCTTTTCCAGCAACACATTTTCAGCTCAATCTTAATTCTCAGACCAGGCAGGTGGATTCTGATTCATCAGAACATTGCCATGGAGGGGGGTTGTGGGGGGGGGGGGGGGGGGGGGGAGGGGGAGTGGAGGGAGGGGCAAGCAGTTTGGTTGCCTTAATGACATATTTTTTCAAGACTGTTTATTTTCTTCTGGTTCTGATCACTGCAAAATGCAAAGGTTTTATTTCTGTTTAGCAATGTTTAAGTTCCACCTCCTACTTAATTGTTACCTCATTTCAGTGAACCTAGTATTTCTTTAAATTATATTTATCTTTTGCTTGTTATTAGATATTTCTGACTCACAAATCCTCTTCAACTTTATTATTATTTGGTTGTTCTTTCCTCAGGGTGCTACTGTTTCATAACTGGAACATTCTAGCATATATTGCACACATTTAATCTCAAGAAGCAAAGTTCTATGTAAATACCACCAGCCCCTCAAGCGTAACCAAAATCTAAGGAATATTCAGCCTGGTCAGAACTCTGTTGTTTAACTCTGCTTGCCTTACTTCACATCATCTGCCCACCTCCACAGCATGGAAAAGGTCTGCTCCCATGAGATATTTGCTCAGATTCACCAAGAAATTCGGAACGTACAATTAAATCAGTGAAAATGGAGTTTTCACAACTTCTGTTGAAAAGAAATGAATGTATCCATGATTAATCAGAGGCACCCTATGATGATATTACTTTTCTATAGCTGTTGGCTATCTCAGTATTACTTGACCTTGGTTCGACTAGTTTATCTGCTTTTGAAGGAGCACACCAATATTGCAAGTTTACTTTGAAGCTGTGTTCTTGTTTGTAATTTATATCTTATAAGATTTTATTGTGCTTCTTAATGAAATAATGCCAGTCCTCCAGCAGGGATGGGAGCTGGATAAATCTAATTTATTGAAGAGGGAAGCTGAATGAGTCCTTGATTGTATGTTCTTTGGTTAGGCGCTCTATCCCATTTTAATATGATTTAGAAAAATTCCCAGGTTTGAGACTATATGTGAACTTGTGGTCCTGATGCACAAGGGCAATAGACTCTCTCTGCATCAAGACCTCAGAAAGAGGCAAATCCCAATTCAACCATTTAGGTACAGAGGAGTGTAAAGTGTGGCTTTCAGTTGCCTCCTTTATGAAGTCTTACTCCATGCTGGGGTCAGTGGAGGGGGAGGGATGTGAATCAGAGGCAAGGTGGGATAGATTGCTTTCCTATTCTGGATTT
The DNA here is from genome assembly GCF_047496795.1 of Chiloscyllium punctatum. NCBI lineage: Eukaryota > Metazoa > Chordata > Chondrichthyes > Orectolobiformes > Hemiscylliidae > Chiloscyllium > Chiloscyllium punctatum. The sequence goes on along the minus strand of NC_092765.1, from coordinate 21,008,183 downwards.
TGTTGCCTCAGTAGTGTCCAATACATGTGGCTGATTCAGTCAATTTCTGGTCATTGGTAACAGAATCAAAAATTGCTATGGCACAGAAAGAGGGAATACAATCCATCATGTCTGTACTAGCTCTCCAATGAGCATTATGATTTAGTGCCATTTGTCCACCTTTTCCCTATAGCCATTGTTTCAATTTAAATAATCAGCTGATACCTTTCCAAATGTCTCTACTGACTCCACCTACATTACACTTCCAGGCAGTGCATTCCAGATCTGAAACGTCAGGATGGTGGTAGTGGGGGCTTTAGTGACAGTGAAGCCATTGATTGTCATGGAGTCATGATTAGGTTCTCTCTTATAGGAGATGAGTTTTGCCTTGCATTTTTGTGGCACAAACGTTACTTGCCATTTTCAGCCAAAGCCTGGATATTGTCCAAGTCTTCTTGTTTATGGATATGAAATGCTTCAGTATCTGATGAGTCATGAATAATGCTGAACAATGGACAATTATCACCTTATGATGAAGCAGCAGTTTGCTGTCTCATTTGATACTGACTATAGAGATACATAAACTTCTAAATTCAATTCATAATCTGCAATAAATCAGCTAATGTCAGTCAGGAAGACAGGAATATTTTCTTAACTCATTCATGCCTTTGATAACTCCAGACTCAAATATTCCAATGTTATCCTGTTTGATTTCCCACCTACGTAAACTCCAGCCCATGTGAAACTCTGCTGCTCATATCCTAACTTGCATTAATCCTATTCACGCATCGCCATTGGCCTACATTGGTTCCTGTTCCAGCAACACTGCCTCAATTATAAACTTTCATCCTCATGTTCAAATCACTCCAAGATCTTACCTCTCCTTATCTCTATAAATAACTCACTTCACCCCTCCAAATCTCTGCATTTTCTCAATACTGTCCTTTCAGCTTTCTGTCACCTCTTCACGGTAGCTATGTCAGCAGCTGTCAAGACGATATGCAATGAAATTGCTTCCTCAAAACTCATCACCTCCTTCTCCTATGAGAGGTTTCTTAAATAAACCTTTTGGCCATCTGTCCCAAAATCTCCTTCATTATTTCAGTGTTATTGATTCATATTTGATTATATTTAGTGAAGCATCTCGAGGTGTTTGACACTTAAAGACCCTACAATGTAGGTTGTTATTGTACAACTATCTTCACTATAGAGAGTGAGAGGTAGAGGTAAAATACTCAACCAGTGGTCTCCTTCCATGATGATCATCCACTGGACACTATATACTGGAGGACACTGTAACTTGGTTGTGTTACTTTCCCACTGACCTATGATCTGAGAATCTACAGACAGTCAGAGCCCAAATTTCCTGTAGCTCTATCCCTAACTACTGAGGTACAATGAGGCAGGACTGTGAGCCACTCATCTGTCCCAGTGTCCAACCTCTTCCAATTCTATTGATATAGCCATTTGCCTATAGTGGACAAAAGCCATTTTAGGAGACTCCTTTACCTACACAGCCAATGGAGAAGGAATGGGCCTCCAGAAATGTTTAGCCTTCCTGTGTACAGGCTCGGAGGTGAACAGTGATTATGTTGGTACGACACAAGGATGGAGGAAACCACACTCCGCTGAGGGAAAAATGCGAGCAAGTTACAGCTGGAGAAAGGATGTTTATCAAAAACCTGAGAGAATTGAAAAATCTTACATGAAAATTGTAATGACCTCAACCAATAATAACTTCTGTGAATGTAGAAGAGCTCCAAGCTGATTCAAACTCTAATCCCATATTGGTGAAAGGTTTCCAAATCACTATGTCGCTTTCTGGTGTTGCTTAGTAACAGAACCTCCCACATAACAACGAGTTAGATGGAGCTCAGGCAATCACACAACAGTGAGATTTTGACTTTACATAATTCATAATTTGAAGTTAACTGTTGGAGACACATGGATCAGTTTGCAATTCATAACGACATGGAACAGAATTTAATGTGCACCCCTCAAACCCTGAGGGGGGCTTGTGGTGAATTCAGTACAAAGGTGGTGAGAAAGGGACCCCACTGCTGTCCTGCCTCCGCACTTATTATGTCTGGGGTGGGAAAGCCTGGGGATTAACTCTCACCCTAGTTGCTGGTTGAGGCTTTTGGGGGAGATTGACTGTCACATGATGCAGTGGGCTTTTCAGAAAAGAGATGACCCAGGTTTCCACCAGCTCTCTACCCCAACACCTCTAGTGCCTCCTCGAGATTGTGCCCATGAGGCAGAATCTTCCCAGCAGCTCAACAATGTGAACAAAAACAAATAAGTTGGGACATGGCGCCGCAAATTAATATCCGAGATTCTCAATGTCCAGGAAAAAGCCCCAGTTTTCCAATTAAGGTTTCATCACCTCGAAGAGAACCTCAACAGTGGCAGGAGCTGTAATTTCAAGCCTTAAAATCTCATTATTGCTTAACCCTAACCCTTACCCATTTCAATGCAGGTTGCTATTTTGCCGAGAATTAACAGGGAACTAGATGGTGCCAAATCCTGACTTAAATCCAGTGCACTTATCTAATGGCTACAATTCATCAGCAAGTTAATGTCATATGAGGTGCAGTTGAGAACCTGGAGTCTCTCCTCGTTGGAGATTAGAAGGATTACGGCGATCTTGTTGAAATTTACAGAATACTGAGAGGCCTGGATACAGATGGAGAAGATGTTTCCACCAGCAGGAGAGACTAAAGCACAGCCTCAAAGTGAAGGGACAATTCTTTAGAACTGAGATGAGGAGGAATTGCCTCAGCCAGTCGGTGGTGAATCTATAGAATTCATTGCTGCAGGGGGCTGTGGAGGCTAAGTCATTGAGTATCTTTAAGACAGAGATAGATAAATTCTTGATTAGTGAGGGGGAAAAAGGGTTACGATGAGAAGGCAGGAGACTGGAGTCGCGAAACATATCAGCCACGATCGAATGACAGAGCAGACTCGAATGGCCTAATTCTGCTCCTATGTCTTATGGCCACTTATCTCAGGGTTCCATTCAGTCAAAGTCCAATTCATTGCTACAGTATTTTAGAACTGTGTGCCAGATAACCTGGAAGCTGCCATGATGTCTATATCCTTGAGAACTCTCAAGCTCTGCTTCATTTTAAGAGCTGAATGCCTTGCGAGAAGGTTGATGGAAGACTTGGACCACCCCCTGTGAACATGGCTGAAGATTTAGTTATGTTAACCCCTGTCTGATGCCAAGTGTCAATACAATGCAGCACATTCTTCCACCAGGACCATCATGGGCATGACGATAAACCTGCTGAAGGTGAGATTCATGCTTGGATCTGTCTAGGAAGACCTTGCTGTAGAGTCCAGTGCATAATCCTAGCATGCTGTTCTCTGCACAACTGGAGTAGGTAAAGAGGGGATGTAATAGACACTGAAGAGCTCAGAGAACAGCTGCTGTCTTCAAATGTGGAAGATAAGGATGTTGAGTAGCAGGAAGATCACCTTCACAATAATAGTGGTGCAGAGTCAGGTACAATAAGGCAAGAAGGACTTAATTGGCATATGATTCCAAGAGATTAGAGTTTGGTGAAAGCTCATTCTATGACTGTAAACTTGTTTTTTCTCCAAAGACAGACAGCCCATTTTCAATCCCAAAAGTAAACACAGCTCTTCGTTTTCTTCTTTCGTTGCATTTCCTGTTGTTTAATAAAAGTTAACATTAACAACTGTTTGAAGGTTTTTGCATGACCTGATGCTCTCACACTCAACAATGATGTGATGTTATGCCACAGTGGACATTATGGAAACAGTTGCATTCCTTCCGACATCGTTCTAATATCAATATGGCCCAAACGAAGGGTAGCTTCTATAGCTTCAATCTTGTCGCTGCAGTTAAAATGACATTGATCAGTCAGATAATGAATTAAAGTGCCAATATATTTATGAATGTGAAATTCTTTTTATGGTAGGGTATCTCCAGCCATATTCATTCAGAAGATTTTTTTTCCTCGTTCTCTCATTACATTGAGGGAGTCAGTTCTGTAGAGCACGATGTGACCTTGAAGCTTTAGAGGTTTGGACCTAGAGTTTCAGACAAGCTGAGAGTGTCCTCTTCAGATGCACACTCACGCTGTTCAAATTCACCTTCCACGGTTGGAGGTCACAGGCACGATGGGGGCAAACAGCTCAGGAATGGCCTGAGTGGAAACCTCTGATGGTACGGTATGTGGTTCTTGCTCCATCTGCATGCTTACTCAGCACAGCACAGTGAAGCTTACTGGGTAGTTGGCTAACAGAGGTCTCAGCACCCTCACATCCACAGTCACTGTCCTTCTCTTGTGCGATTAGAGACTTGAAGGGAGTGAGGATATGAAGGTCAGACACCTTGCCACCTGCCCCTTTCAGCTGAAGTATGAGACACTCTGTCCTGCAATGAACAAAGAGAGGATTGAGCGAATTGAGAGTGACTGGCTCATCTGTTATTGGTGGTGTGAGTGCCGGAATAGTGGTGAGATAGCCAAGTGAAGGAGTAGGAAGCACAGAGAGTAGGAATGTTTAGTAATTTGGTGGCTGGGGTACATGACAGCTACAGTGTGAGGATGCTGTAAGCAAGAGTGAGAGTGGCAGACCATGAGCCTTGACGGGGCGATGAGTGTAGGGGCAGAGGGAAGATGGTGACACTCACCTTTGCAAAATGCAAAAGGTCCTTAGCCTTCCAGAGGCATTGCTGCACATTCCCCTAGACTGCTCTGCCTCAGATGATGCCTTTGGTCCAGGCCAGCAGCGTCCTGTGCTGTGGTCTGCTCTGACAGTGCTGGGGAAAGAGAATGGCCCTCCCCTCCACCATTTCTACCTCTGTTGGTGAAGCATGGTGCCAACTTACATGCCTCAGCCCTGACCTCTACAGTGGTAGAGCAAGACCCTCAGGGCAGTGTGAAATGGTGTGCATGCTGGGATTTAAACATGGAGCTAACAGCAGAAGGTCCCAGCAAGCAGCTCCGCCGCTGCAGATCTCAAGATTGCACACGCGCCACCACAGTGGATGGATAATGAATGAGGTAAGCAGCGGAGAATTGTGTGAGAAATTTCACCAAGGTTGATGGGGAGATCCCTCCAGGAAACTCCCCGAAATTGATACTCCGTCAAAATATGAGAAGATTCAGCCCATGATATCAATCAACAACATCATTAATACAGGATATTAAGACAGGCAACCCCAAATCTTTGGCTAAAAAAAAGTGGGTTTTAAGGAGTGGCTTAAAGTGAAAACAACAGAATTACATAGGTGGTGTGGTGAAGGGAGGAAATTCCAGGGCATAGAACCTAGACAACTGAAGACAAGTCTCCCAATGGCATAGTAATGGAAGACAGGCATTTGTGAGAGTTGGAGTGCAGTGAGTGGAAGGGTTATAGGACTGGAGATTATTACAGAAATAAGGCAGGGGTGAGATCCAATACTGTTTACCCACTGTATGATATACATGTCTGAATCTCTTTCATTTTTAAAAGGGTCAGTAACCTGTTTAAATTCTGTAGCTTTGAACTTCCATTAAAATTGAGGAAGAAAGAATTTCAAATGGATATATTAATAAATTCATGAGGCAGAAAAATTGAGTTTCCAATCTTTACAATATTTACAAGACCCCAGTCTGAATAATTTCACCAGATTAATAGTTTAGATAGAGAACAGCATTCAACATGATTGCAAAGTGCCTGCAAAATATTATTGCACATTATGACTTTAAGCTACAATCTTTGTAAGGAAAGTTTTCAGAATGAAAAGACGAATGGAAAAGTAGAAATTATAAAAATTAATGTATATACGCTTGGGCAAGAAGAGAGATGGAAGATAACAGAAAGTATATTGCGAACAGAATTATAGAGCTTGAATTTTTATTATATTGTCCATATTGCATTGTAAAAGCTTTCCCTGATATTCAGTTGTTTACTAGAATCCATATTGTAGCATTTTTGTTGGAAAAGATACAAAAACAAAACCTCAGGCAGCCTACAGAGACAGATTGGATGGAAACTCAAATAGTGAGTGAGGGGAGAGGAGTGAAGTTGAGATATTGGGTTATGTGAGATTGTGCAGATAAAGGTCCATGGGATGATTTGTAAATGAAGGCAAGGATTTCAAAATCAGTTTTCAAATCCCAATTCTGAGCTTCTGGTACATAATTCAGTTTAACACCCCTACAATTGTACTGAGGAGCTTCACATCATTGGAAGTGGCATCTTAAAGATGAGATGTGACCCATCAGTCTTGTCAAGTTTATGTAAACAATCCTGTAGAATGATTCAAAGAATAACAAAGGTATTAGTGACCAATATGTTACCCTCAGACAACATGACTGCAACAAACTAATTATTGTCACAATATAATATTGCTGTTTATGGGATTTTGCTACACACTCCAACTTTAGTCCAGATTTCGTGTATTACAACAGTGACCATACCGAAGAACTTTGGGATGCCCTACAAATGGGAACAGTGCTACACAAATGCATATTCTTCGTAGTAAACATGACACCAGATTTTCAAAATATAATCTGAACTAAAATAACTATACAGTGTTGAATTGCTGGAGCTAACATCTTACAGACGTGATATTTATTCACTGTTTCCTGTGGCCTGTTTCACTGAATGTAACGGAGCAGGTGATAAAAGACAGCGAGACAGGCAGTCAGCAGTATATAGAAGAGCAGGAGAGAGAAGGAATTTTAATTCAATTTTAAAAATATGGAATTAAGAATCTATTGATGACCAATAAATCATCCACTTGGGTCACTAATGTCCTTCAGGGAAGGAAATCTGCCATTGTCAACCGGTCTGGCCTACATGTGACTTCAGACCCAAATGTGGTGGACTGTCAATTGCCCTCTGAAATGGAAGCAAGCCATTCAGTTGTACCAATCACTACAAAGTCTCAACGAAATGAAACTGGAGGGATCACATAAGCACCAGGAAAAGCAATGGCAGAAATAGCTTTGTTGACCCTGTAAAGTCCTCCTCACTACCATTTGGAAGCCAGTGCCAATTTCAGAAGAGCTGCCTCACAGACTTGTCAAGCAATAGCCTGACATATTCTTACTCATGGATTCTTATCTTATAGACAATGCCCCAGACACCATCATCACCATCCCTCGATATGTCTGCTCCCACAGATAGGACAGACCCAGCAGATGTGGCAACACAGTGGCATACAGTTGGGAGGGAGTTGCCCTGGGAATCCTCAACATTGACTATGGATCCCATGAAGTCTCATGGCTTCGGGTAAAAATGGGCAAGGAAACCGCTTGCTGATTACAATGCACCGTCCCCCCCTTAGCTGATGAATGAGTACTCCATCATATTGAAAATATTGGAGGAAGCACTGAGGGAATAAAATGTACTTGAGGTAGTTTCATTTAAATGTCCACTACCAAGAGTGGCTCGGCAGCAGCATGACTGATTGAGCTGGTCGGGTTTGAAAGGACATAGCTGCTAAACTGGGTAAGTGGCAAATGGTGAGGAAACCAACAAGAGGGAAAAACATACTTGACCTCATCCAGCTGCAAATGTACCTGTCCATCACAGTATCAGCAAGAGTGACCACCTTGTGGAGATGAAGTCCCACCTTCACATTGAGAATACCCTCCATTGTTTCATATGGCACAATCACCGTGCTAAATAGGATAGTTTTTGAACCAATCTAGCAATTCAAGACTGGACGCCCATGAGGTGCTTTGGGCCATCAACAGCAAAATTGTACACCAACACAATCTGTAACCTCATGCCTGGTATATCTCCCACCCAACCATTACCATCAAGCCAGGGATTAACCCTGGTTCAATGGAGAGTGCAGGAGGACATCCCAGGAACAGCATCAGGCATACCTGAAAATGAAGTGTCAACCTGGTGAAGCTACCAGACTGGACTACTTGCGTGCCAAACAGCATAAGCAGCAAGTGATAACCGGAGCTAAGCAATCGTACAACCAGGGAATCAGATCTAAGCTCTGCAATCCTGCCACATTCAGTCATGAATGGTGGTGAACAATGAAACAACTCACTGGAAGAGGAGGCTCCACAAATATCCGCATCCTCAATGATGGAAGAGCCTAGCATAACAGATAAGGCTGAAGTTTTCACAGCAATCTTTCGCCAGAAGTGCTAAGTGTGTGATCCATCTCGGCCTGCTCTAGTAGTGCCCAGCATCATAGATTCCAGTCTTCAGCCAATTTGATTCACTCCACGTGACATCAACAAACGGTTGGAGGCACTCGATACTTCAACGGCTATGGGTCCTGGCAACATTCCAGCAATGGTACTGAAGACTTGTGCTCCAGAACTTGCCACTCCCCTAGCCAAACTGTTCCAGTACAGTTACAACACTGGCGTCTACCCGACAATGTGCAAAATTGCACAAGTATGTCCTGTACATAAAAAGCAGGACAAATCCAACCCGGCCAATTACCGCCCAATCAGTCTACTCTGGATTATTAGTAAAGTGATGGAAGGTGTCATCAACAATGCTATTAAGCAGCACCTGCTCAGCAATAATCTGTTCAGTGATGCCCAGTTTGGGTTCCACCAGGGCCACTCAGCTCCTGACTTCATTACGACCTTGGTTCAAACATGGACAATAAGGCTGAAATCCAAAGGTGAGGTGAGACTGATAGCCCTTAACATCAAGGCTACATTCAACTGAGTGTGGCATCAGGGAACCCAGAAGAAACTGGAATCAATGGGTATCAGGGGGCAAACTCTCCACTGGTTGGAGTCATACCTGACACATAGGAAGGTGGGCGTGGTGTTGAAGGACAGTCATCTCACCTCTATGATATCTCTGCAGGAGTTCCTCAGGCCAATGCCCTAGACCCAACCACCCTCAGCTGCTTCATCAATGACCTTCCCTCCATCATAAGGTCAGAAGTGAGGATGTTCGCTGATATTGTACAATGTTCAACACCATTTGTGATTCCTCAGGTACTGAAGCAGTCCATGTTCAAATGCAATCAGATCTGGGCAATTTCCAGGCTTTCTTGACAAGTGGCAAGTAGCATTCATACAACACAAATACCAGGCTATTGCAATCACCAATAAGAGACAGTTAAACCACTGTCCAATAACATTCAATTGTGTTACAATCACTGAATCCCCCACTATCAATATCCTACAGATTACCATTGACCAGAAACTCAACTGGACTCACCACATAAACACAGTGCCTACAAGAGCAGGTCCGAGGCTAGGACTACTGTGGCGAGTAACTCACCTCCTGACTCCCCAAAGCCTGTTCATCATCAACAAGGCACAAGTGAGGAGTGTAATGGGATACTTCCCACTTGCCTGGGTGAGTGCATCTCCAGCAACACTCAAGAAGCCTTACACAATCCAGGCCAAAGTAGCCCACTTGATTGGCACCACATCCATAAGCATCCATTCCCTCTCACTGACAGTCAGTAGCAGCAGTGTGTACTATCTGCAAAATGCACTGCAGAAATTCACCAAAGGTCCTCAGACAGCACCTTCCAAACCGACGACCACTTCCATCTAGAAGGACAAGGAAAGCAGATACATGGGAACATCACCACCATCAATTCCCCTCCAAGCCATTCACCATCCTGACATTTTTAAAATTCATTTGTGGGACTTGGGCTTCGCTGGCTGGCCAGCATTGATAGCTCATCCCTAGTTGCCCTTGAGAAGGTGGTGGTGAGCTGTCTTCTTGAATCAGTGCAGTCTACTTGCTGTGGGTTGACCCACAATGCCAAGAGGGAGGGAATTCCAGAATTTTGACCCAGTGACTGTCAAGGTACAGAGGTATATTTCCAAGTCAAGGTGGTGAGTGGCTTGGAGGGGACCTTGCAGGTGGTGTTCCCCAAGTATCTGCTGCCCTTATGCCTTGTAGATGGAGGATAGGCTTTGGGGTGTCAGGAGGGGAGTTGCTTGCTGCAGTGTCCAGAGGCTCTGACCTGCTCTTGCAGCCACTGTGTTTATGTGGTGAGTCCAGTTGAGTTGCTGGTCAATGGTAACCCCAAGGGGCGGTTGTTAATGTCCCTTGGAAACATATCACTGTTCCTTCCCTGTCACTGGGTCAAAATCCTGGAATTGCCTCTATAATGGCATTGTGGGTCAGATGGACTGCAACGGTTCAAAAAGGCAGCTCACCACCACCTCAGGGGCAACTAGGGACAGGCAATAAAATGCTGACCAGTCAGCAACACCCACATCCCACAAATGAATAAATAAAAGGATCGTCAGAAAGGAGCTCAGCAACACTTATAGGAGCAGATACAAAGAAATACCAGAGATAGGCAATCAGCGACAGAGCTAGGTAGTTGGAATTGCTCAGTGAGTAATCATACTTGCTGCTTTCTCAACTCCAAAATAGTTAAAGTAGACTTTCAGAATGGCAGAACTGCCCAATTGTATGGAAGGCCTAGTCGATGGTATGTAGGGTGTCATAGAATCTTCATATGCTCGAGACCATCACACGGTTGGAGGTGTGTAATGTGTCTCCAACTGCAAAAGTCTGAACTCGAGGTGTTGAAATCGAGCAGTAGATGGTGTGGTGTATCTATGAAGATGACAATTATGTGAATGGCACATTTAACAAAGTGGTTACACTGCAGATCAAGACCAGACAGGGAGAAAGAATGGGTGACCACAAGGCAGTCCAGAAAGACCAGGCGGGCAGTGTACAAGTCCCACAGTCTATTTCACTCACTGACTGGTTTTCCATTCCGGATCTTGGTGAAGGCAAAAGTTCATCAAAGAGCCAGCTAAGTTTGTGGCACCACAAGTATATCACAACAATTTTATGATTCTTTGAATATTGTGCAGTGACTCGGTTGCAGAGATAGGGAGTGTGAAGGGTGGCATGTCACCAGTGGTAGGCAATTTGATAATTAAGGGAACAGACAGACATTGATGTGGCCAGGGATGTGATTCAAGGATGGTATATTGCCTCCCAGGTGTCAGTGTCAAGGACTTCACAAAGTGACTGCAGGACATTCTTTGAAGGAGGCTGAAGAGCCAGAAGTTGTAGTCCACATTGGCACCTACAACATCGGTAGAAAGAGGGGTTGAGATCTCAAAAGTAGGCTTTCGGAAGCGAGGCAAGAAATTGTAAAGCAGCACCTCTCAGGCATTAAAGATCAATCCAGGGATTGCTGCTAGTACCATTTCTGAAACGGGCAGCTATAATAAATAAATATGTGGATGGCAAAGTGATGCAGAAGGGAAGGCTTTAAATTTCTGGGGCTTTTGGACCAGTTTTGGACTCAGGATGGATTTAATCATAGCAGGACTGAAACCAATATGCTCACAGGGAGGATTGATAATGCTATTAGAGAGAATGAAAACAAACTTGTCAGGGGACCGGGGATGTAAGAGCAAATGCAAGGTGGAATAATAACACAACTGCTGATGGGAAATAGAAACATCGTAAATGAAAATGGAAAGGAATAGAAACAAAGCCTTGCAACTTTCAGGCTCAAATTACAGAATAGGGTTAACAAGGCAAAATTATATGCACTCCGTCCAAAATATGCCTCAAGATGGGTGATTTGATGGGGCTCTTGAAGTATCAGCCATTCATTAGCATTATGGAGACATGGCTGCACGATGGCCAAGATTAAGAACTGAACGTTAAAGGATATTGGACGTTTAGGAGGGATAGTCAAAAAGGAAAATGGAGGTCGAGTAGTGCTGATAATAAGGATCAAGATCAGTGGCATTAGTGAGAGAGAGTGTCTCTGATCAAAAGAACAAGATGCAGAATTTGTTTGGGTGGAGCGAAGAAATAGCAAGGAGTGACAAACATTAACAGGAGTGGTTTAAAGCTCACCAAACTCTAATACATAGGATGTGATATAAATTAAGAAGTAAAGGTACAGGAAAGGGAATGCAGAAAACATGGGTGGCATCAATCTATGTGTCAACTGGGTAAACAAATGAGCATCAAAGTTGTGGAGAAAGAATTCCTGGAATATGTTCAAGATAGTTTTCTGAAGCAATAAATTGAGTAACCAATTAGGACACAGACTATTTTTGAATGTCATATTATGTAAAGAGAAAAGGCTAATCTTGTTGATAAAGAACCTTCGGGAAGTAGTGATCATAGTATGATAGAATTATTCAAAAAGTATTACAAAATGTTAGGGTCATAAATCTAAACAAAAGCAATAATGAAGGGAAGGGGAGGAGGTAGATTGTGGTGGCTTGGAAAAACACAAAGAAAGGATTGATGGTTGCTAGGCAATGGCTAGTATTTAAAGAATTAATGTTTTGGCTTTCAGAAAATGCGTGTTCCTGAAAGCAAACATACCTAACAAAAACAGTGAGAGAACCATGGCAAACAAGTGAAGTTTTGAGTAGTACGAGACCTTAAGAGGAATCTGATACAGTTGTAAAAGAATTTGTAAGGCTGACGATCAGGAGTATTTAAGAATTCAGCAAAGGAGGCCCAAAACATTAACAAAGAGAGAGAAAGAGAATGGAATATGAATGCAAAATAGCAAGAAACAAGAAAACAGATTTTAAAAGCCTCTACAGATATGTAAAGAGAAATAAAATGTCCCATTATGAGCAGAGGCAGGAGATTTTACAATAGGACATCGAGAAATGGCACAGAAGATAAGTGAGTTCTTTTGTCTGTCTTCATTGAAGAGCACACAATACATCTCCTAGAAATAATTAAGATCCAACCATCTAGTGGAAGTATGGAACTGAAAGAACTTGTTTCACTAAAAGAAAGACTAGCAGTAGCGGAATGAATGTGACTAAAACTTGACAAATATCTGGGATTTCACGTTCACTTAGAGTGTTGAAAGAGATGGCTCCAGAGTTGGTGGATGCATTGGCCATCATGTTTCAAAATTCTGTTAATTCTGCATTGGCACCCGGCACACTGAAAGGTTGAAAGATTGAAAAAGTAATCCCAAGGTTTAATAAAGGAGGGAGAGAGAAAACTGAGAACTGCAGACCTGCGAGCCTTATGTCAGTGGAAGGGAAAATACTAAAATCTATCATGAATGATGTGATTACTGGATGTTTTGAAAATAGTTATCTGACTGGCAAGAGTCAACATGGATTCATGAAGCACAAAATCATATTTGATAAAACTGGTAGAGTTTTCTGAGAATACTAACCAAGTTGACAAGGTGGAAGAAAGTATAGGTGATGTATTTGATGTTTCAGAAGGCTTCCAAAATAATCCCACACAGGGAGGTTAGTAAAAACACTTAAGATGTGTGGGATTGTGGATAATATATTAGCACAGATTGAGGATTAGATACTAAGCAGAAAGCAGAGAATAGGAATAAATGGATCATAGATTGTCAAGTTATGGTGAGTAAGCTCTGTAAGGATCAATGTTTGTGTCTAAATGGTTCACAGCACATATCAATGATTCAGGTCTCGGGCTAAATAGAATATTTCCAAAAAGTTTAGAGATTGCATGAAATTTCATGGCAATGAGAATCGTGAGAAGGATGTAAAGAGGTTTCAAAGGTTTTAGACAGATTTTGCTGCTTATTAAAATGATTCATAAGTAGTAGGAGACTGGTTAGATTGGGCATGGACCAGCATTTGAGTGGCAACAGTGTGACAGATGGAATAAAATGTTGGTAAGTTTGAGGTTATCCACTTTCATCGGAGCAATGATGGTGCAGAGTGTTTTTCAATTATGAGCGAGAGCTTGGAAAGTCCAGATGGAATGAGGTAGCTTTATTCACTAGTCACTGAAACATAACATGCAGATGCAGCAAACAACTTGGAAGGCAAACATTCTGTTATTTGTTGCCACAAGGGGATCTGAGTACAGGAACATGAAAGTTTTGCTTTAGCTATACAAGGGGCCCAAGTGAGACTGTGCCAGGAGTACAGTGTATAGTTTTGGTCCCTTTTCCTCAAGACGGATATATCTACCATGAATAGAGTGCAGCTGATGTTCACTAAACTGACTCTTGGAGTGGTGGGAAATGTCTTTTGAGGAACGATTCAGGAAATTGAGCCTGTATCCTCTGGAGTTTGGAAGAATGAGAGTTGATTTCATAGGAATTTATAAAAATTTTGAAGAGGGGGACAAAATAGAGGCAGAAAAAAAGGTCTCCCCTGGCTGTAGGGTCTAGAGTCGGGGCACACGATATCAGAATTAAAGTTAAGGAGGAGGATTTGAGTTATAGGGAGAGGCTGAACAGGCTGGGGCTGTTTTCCCTGGAGCATCGGGGGCTGAGGTTTACAAAATTATGAGGGGCGTGGATAGGGTAAATAGACAAAGTCTTTTCTCTGTGGTTGGGGAATCCAGAACTAGAGGACGTAGGTTTAGGGTGAGAGGGGAAAGATATAACAGAGACCTAAGGGGCAATTGTTTCACGCAGAGGGTGGTACGTGTATGGAATGAGCTGCCAGAGGAGGTGGTGGAGGCTGGTACAATTGCAACATTTAAAAGGCATCTGGATGGGTATATGAATAGGAAGGGTTTGGAGGGACATGGACTGAATGCTGGCAGGTGGGACTAGATTGCATTGGGATATCTGGTTGGCATGGACAAGTTGGACCAAAGGGTCTGTTTCCATGCTGTATATCTCTATGACTCTGACTCAGTTAATGAGAAACATCTTCATGCAGAGGATAGTTAATCTTTGGGATTCTCTATCCTTCGCTCTGTTCAAAATATCATGACAATAGATCAGAATCAGAAACTACCGTATATAATAGGATAATAGTTGATCTCATGTCAAAGTTGACCCTCTATTTTTGGCTAAATAATTTGGAATTTTCCATGTATCTTGTATAAAGTCAGCCCTAGTTCTTCACAGATAACAAATCAATGTTTATGAGTCAGTGTGTCAGCTGTCACAACCTGCTCCAGTGTTCCAGTCTGCCGGTTGTTTCGCTCCCCTCCCAGTCTTCCAGTCCGCTGGCTGTTGTGTTGCACTCCACATTTTCAGAATTACCATAATTAGTTGTTTTGTTTTCTTTATTCACTTAGAGATCAATTGGGCTTCTGCTAATGCTATGGTATGAATTTTGACGGCATGAATTTCAGCCCCTCAAAAATAGTATCCATGTAATAGTCGACCCCATAAATTTTATCTTAAAAAGTAGTAAATAAATGGACTATTACTTGAGTATATACGATACTTATGAACGTATTAATCTTTTAATTCCAGCATGTGTGTTTTTAGAAGACGTCTGATACAGCCAAAAAGATGATTGGAGAAATAAATTTACTGACTGTTAGAGAATCCTGTGTGGACCCATGGAATGTCACACTTGTGCAGACAAACAGAAATAATAAAAACAAAGTGATAACAAGGTGCTGGCTACCTAATCCTGTTTGTGCTTTACCCTGCCAAGGATATACAAAAAAAGCAGTTAAAAATTGACTGCAAGGCTGATGTGTGTGTTTTAGCTAACTGGCACACTAATGTGTAGACTAGTGCACTATGAAGGTCACAGTTTGAGAAGAACAATTATGCCCCCCTGCAGTACAGGTGGAGAAAGATAAATAATACACTGTTCACTTGCAATCTGCGAGCCAGCCACCATCATAAGGAACCGGGACAATGAATAGCGATCAATCCGGAATATTAGGAATCTTGAAAATCAGCTGATCAACCAATGTCAATATTCCCGATACTGTCCAATGTCATAGTCAGCATCTACTCTTCACATTCTATTATCTGCTGTTCATGAATAACTCAAAGACTGATTTTTAAAACCTTTTTTTAAATCACTTCTTATTCATGACCTGCAAGACCTATAGTATGGCATTGTGCCACAATCACCTGATGAAGGAGTGTCGCTCCGAAAGCTAGTGTGCTTCCAATTAAACCTGTTGGACTATAACCTGGTGTTGTGTGATTTTTAACTTTGTACTTCTACTTGCATTTTGTAACTAATAAACCAACATTTTATCAACTCAAGCCTGGATAAATTTGTTCCTTCTTAAAGCGTTTGGCCTGAAAGGAAAGAGATACTTTTAGAATTAAATTTGTTCTGACTGATTGAAGGGACAGGAGAATAAAGAAGGAGAGCCAGTTCATCTCTCTTCGCTCAGAAATGCAAGGAGTTGGGGTGTACCATATCAAACCAAAACAAATGCCAGAACCTGGCCGAGGGACTGGTCATAACAAAATCTGCTACCACGTTTTTCTAAATAACACTGTTAACAATCCAAAAGTTTTGTAATGTGCTGAGGCTATGAAAGCTATTCTGTCAAAAGTCATAGATCTGATAGGTTAACTACTTTTCTCTGCATAGATGCTGCCAGATCTGCAGAATATTTTCAACATTTCCCTTTGTTAACTGAATAAATACAACTTCCTTTCTCTTTTCTTTAAGGTGATGCATATTTGTTCCAATTAATCAGTCCATTTCCCATTTTATCATTCGACTTAGTTGTTACAAGCTTTGTGGTTGCCTCACATTCCCCTCAAGTGTCAGTCACATAGATTGCACAGTGTTCTAAAGGAGATTATTTACCCTGTTTCTCTCTCTCTCACTCTCTCTCTCTTTGCCTCTCACTCATTGACCATTGGATTCATCTTGTCAACAATATGAAAGGCTGGGTCTTAAACCAAACACCTAAGCATCAGAATGGATATTCAGTGTTCTATTAGTGACACCAGTTTTATCACATTTACTTTGTGAAACGTCAAAGCTCCTGGTTTACAGAGCTATGAATCAGAATCATTACACGCTAATTTTATCAAGGCACGAACAAAATGTCTATAAATTCTAAGGAGTATAACTGAACCTTCTTTGTGGTAAGTGATGAACTGAAATCTTATTTAAGGCAGTTAATCTGAAATGAAATGAAATGAAGATTTGTGTTTAATGGTTACTGCTACTGATTGGTAGACATTAAGATGTAACAAAGAATCTTAAAAATATGCCCTCAAAATAAATGGCATCTGTATTTACATGTTCCTTGGAAATAACAAGTCGTGTCTCTTTTATCTATTGAATCTATTGAAGGTATAGAAGGAACAATGTATAAGTCTAATACAAAATAATTAATTTTTTGAAGCCTCAAAGCTAAGGTACTTTAAATTGCTTTGGCAATGTACTGGCTGACATCCTTAGCAATCATGCACAGTCATAATGCAGTCGTTAATGTGTTCTGAACACGTAAATCAATATGCTGCTTGAGAAATAAAACCCAGTGACCAATCGCAAACCGATGAAAATAATTTGCCTGAACTTATTTCTCTCCTATTTCTCCATCTTAATGTTGAAGATACTGGTCTGTATTTCCTCAGACACCAGGTTAACCCTGCAATACTTAGAGTCATACAGTCATTGAGATGTACAGCATGGAAACAGATCCTTCGGTTCAACTCGTCCATGCCGACTAGATATCCAAAATTAACTTAGACCCATTTGCCAGCATTTGGCCCATATCCGTCTAAACTCTTCCTATTCAGATACTCACACAGTCTTTTAAATGCTGTAATTATATCAGCTTCCACCACTTCCTCTGCAGCTCATTCCATACTCACACCACCCTTTGTATGAAAAAGTTGCCCCATAGATCCCTTTTAAACCTTTCCCCTCTCACCCTAAGTCCATGCCTCTAGCTCTGGACACCCCAAAACCAGGGAAAAGACCCTGTCTATTTACCCTATCCAGGCTCCTCATGATTTTATAAACCTCTATGAGGTCACCCCACAGCCTCCGATGCTCCAGGGAAAACAGGCCCAGCCTGTTGAGCCTCTCCCTATTGCTCAAACCCTCCAACCCTGTAAATCTTTTCTGAATCATTTCAAGTTTCACAACATCCTTCTTAAAGCAGGGAGACCTTAAGTCTGGACAGTAAGGATAAGCAGAATATCCCAAAACACAAAGCTGAATAGCTGAGCTTGAAAAGCCAGGTCCAGTCCCCTCAGGGTCTGCTGAACTGGTGCAGACCCCTAGACTCCATCTCTCCAGACACTGGTCCTTCAGACTGAAGGCACAGTGACAGCAGGGTGCAGAATCTGGAGCCCATTCCTCAGAAGGAGGCAGGGCCAGCTCCCTCAGAAGGCTCCACTCGGGACACTCGAGAGATGGGCAATTCCACTCTGCCTCCACCCCTCCTTTGGAAGTTCACACTGAGAAGAAAATCCTCATCCTGACACAAACATTCCCTGGATCACCTGAACAAATCTCCAGGGCCAACTGGCTCTCCAACTGATCAGACTCCTTCTGTGTGAGCTACGGAGCCAGGGAACACACTGATACATAGTAGGAGGGAGAGGAAGAAGAAAACCTATTGATGGAAATGTGGATGACAATATCCTACATGTTCCTTGGCGCCTCTTTATAAGTGTCTCTGCTTTCAACTTATACCTGGTTGTTTGATTTTCTGTGTAGCACTGAAAGTTGCAACATGAGGAATCATTCACACAAAGGAACATGGGTCTGTGGACAACATTCTTTCCTTTTAAAAGACTGACCGTCGTTGGATCCTACAGCCCCTCTCCCTCACAGGTCGAGTCACTTGCCCTATCTGCTCAAGCTGTAGTTGCAGTCATTTCCTCTACATTGTTCACTTTCCATTTCCAATGCAATAGATGATAGCAGTGAACACTGCTCAGTCATGGTTTGCAGCCTCTGCCTCAACATATCATTGAGCTCCCAAACATTCAAATCTCCTTCCTGGTAACCCCACCTTTAAACCCACTATCTTTGCAGCTCCTCATGTCCCCACCCAACCCATCGATATGAACTGGCTCTGCTGTAATTTCTAAAACAAATTCCTGGAATTTGTTGGTGAGTTGTGTTTCCATGATTCTATGAACTTGAGACAACTGAATTGGGGACTTCCAGTAATTTGATAAACTCTTTAACCTTTGTGACAAAATAGTTTGGCTCAAGTATCAGCATGTTTTCCCAAGTGAGAAATGATATTATCAAAACAAAATTTATTCAACAAAGATGCAATCATTGTTTAAAATGCACAGTGAATGACATAGAAGGGAGAATGTTTATCCTTCAAAATATCTATAAAACAGACTTCAGGAAAACTTTTTTAAAAAAAGACACAGTTTTTGCTGCAAATAATGAATTTCTGAAAAAGAACACTTTAGTCCCTGAGTTATTCTTGAAGGCAAAAAGATTAAGTGTAAAATGTTCGAGGACCTGTTGCTCTAATATGCTAGCTGGTATGGGCAAATTACTTGGTTAGTGGTGCGGGAAGAGCACAGCAGTTCAGGCAGCATCCAAGTAGCTTCGAAATCGACGTTTCGGGCAAAAGCCCTTCATCAGTTTACCTGGGCAAATTACTTGGTCAGACGCAGTTGTTTCAGGAAACACAAATTTTATTCAATCACTCTTTCAAAAGAAAATGTTCAGCCAGGCAGTTTGCTCTTCACAAATCTTCCTCCAATTCAACTTGTTCTTAGCAGACTTCCCTCCAAATGAACCAGATAAAACAAGTAATTCTCCATGCCAGTTACTATTCAAAACAGGTCCAGCAGGAGTTTGCAGCAATGCAAGCAGTTATCTCCCATCATGTGATTTACAGGAATCCAAGCTAAAACAAACTCTAACATCCACCATGAACATTCAATCAAACCACCTCAGGTAGTCCCCAAAACCTGAAAATCAATCCACCTTCCATGGTCCTATGACCTTTGTATAACACCCCGCCAGTCAAAAAAAACCAGCAACAAATAAGCACAATATCTATCACCAGTTGAGAGAGAATGACATCACTCCAATACTGACAGGAATGTGCACGCATAATGAGAAATGTAAGATGTCAGCAGACACAAACTATGAGGTTTAAAGCTTCTTCATAACATTACATTTCAAGGACTCACATGGAATACAGGGAAAACTAGCCACTTGGATACAAAAGTGGCTCAAAGGTAGGACACAGAGGGTGGTGTAGGGTTGCTTTTCAGTCAATAGAGCAAACAATAGGAAAGACAATTCAATTTGTCAATGCTGCTTTACTTATGCCACTGAACCTCTCCCATTAGACTACAGAACATACCTTTTACTTTTACACTCCTAATATAAAGTCCCGTTTGTCAGAAGCACACATCATGACACACGCATATTCCTGCATCTTCTGGCCATTGAATTCAACTGGCAGGACCTCTACTCAAATGTAAGTCTTACCCTTATGCTTAAATGCGTGCTAGGATAGGTGTTTGAAATATCAAAGTCCATGGCACAAATCACGAAATACTAAGACTAGGAAGATTATATGGTTGAAATCATTTTGTTACCATGGTTGCAACGCATAAGTGTTACTGAAGTATGAGGTGCAATGCTTTTTAAAAGATTCTTGGTCTCTTTCTCTTTCTCTTCTTTCTCTTCTTCAGGAGCCATCATCAAGGCTGCCACTCAGAACTGAAACTGTTGCTTGCCCTTACTTGAGAGAACAATGGTCCTTGCAGTAAATTTCAATTTGTATAGAACTTACCTTAGAATACACTGGGATGATAGCGCACATTTCCAATCTCCATGTTACAAAATTTTAAATGAAAATTTTAAAAAATAGAAACAATGTTCATGTGGAATGAAAATATGGACATAGATATTTTGGACTGAATGTCCTGTTTGTTAGTGGTAATTTCTATTTAATTTTATGTGATGCCACTGATGGTAAAGTATTCAATCAATGTCGTAAAGAACCATCCTGTCCCTGGGCTATGTTAGTTCCCTGTTGATGCTACAAATGTCCTCAGAGCTCGAGGGTTGAGTTTATTGGACCTAATTGCACATTATTTACTAACTGAGGGTTAATTGCATTTGGGAGTTGGGTATTAATTGTGGACTCACCAGCGTTTACATATCTATAGAAGCATTCTGAAAGTGTATGCTGTTGTGTCAGAGGCAACAAAGAATTGCATGTGTATAAAGACTCCTCTTTGCTTCTATTCTTCCCCACCTGGCTCCCTAATATATAAAACAATCTCATTATCAACAGCTCATCTGCTGCTGAAGTCTCCATCCATGCCTTTGTTACCTTCTGACTGAACTATTCAAATGCTCTCTCTGCCAATCTCCCACCAGGTATTCTTCTTAAACTTGACTTAATCCAAAACATTGCTATCATAACTCACACCAAGACCTATTCACCCATCACTGGTGTGCTCACTGTAACTGACGACATCACAACTTAAAACATTCCTTGATCTTTATTGTAACTCGGCAACCTCCTCCAACCACTCAGTCATCTGGGATTTCTGCACTTCACCAAATGTGGCTTTTTGTATTTTTTCAATGTTTATCACTTTAGCAGAGCTGGTGTGCCTTTAGCTGCCTGATCTTTATGTTCTGGGTTCTTTTTTTAAAATTCATTCATGGAATGACTGGCTAGGTCAGTTGCCCATTTCTAATTTGGAGGGCAGTTAAGAGTCAACCTTGTCATTGTGGGTCTCGAATCACTTGTAAGTGGACCAGGTAAAGACAGCAGTTTCCCTCCCTAAAAGTCATTGGTGATCCAAATAGGTTTTTCCGACAATTGACAATGGATTCATGATCATCATTAAACTCTCATATCCAGATTTTTCATTGAATTTAACTTCCCCTACCTGCGTGCCAGGACTTTGTACCCAGGTCTCCAGAATATTATCTGGGTCTCTGGATTAACACTGGATGATACCATTGGGCCATCACTTCCCCTTATTCTTTCCTGAAGGTTGTATTGCATTCCTGAAAACTCACTAACCAATCTTTACTAAGGACCAGGCAAAAGTGAGGACTGCAGATGCTGGAGATCAGAGCCTAGATTAGAATGGTGCTAGAAAAGCACAGCATGTCAGGGAGCATCCGAGGAGCAGGAAAATCGACGTTTCAGGCAAAAGCCCTTCATCAGGGGTGAAGCTTCATTCTTGATGAAGGGCTTTTGCCTGAAACGTCGATTGTCCTGCTCCTTGGATGCTGCCTGACCTACTGTGCTTTTCCAGCACCACTCTAATCTTTTCTAAGGACCAATCTATCCTAACATCACCTAATGTGACTCTGTGCCAAACTTTGTTTTAACTGTGTTAAAGACAGTTTGTACAATGCAAGGGCCAGATGTGACAGTGGGCTGAGGATGGGACCGGTGTTGACAGCATTGCTAACCTGGATGTAACAGACTGTGGAGAGTCAGTGCCATGCCACGCAGATGAATAACTGCTCACATGGACAAGAAACTGGAACCCTGTGAAGCAACTTCCTTGCAGCAGAGGTCTATGCCAGACTTGGGAGGGAACAAAGGAGGAAACGATGATCTGTCAGTGTGGCACAGAGAAAATAACTCCGCCCAAACACAGTGAGAAGCTGACCTACTCTTTATGCTTTGCATTGAAAACATGGTCAGATTGAGTAAACTGTGCTGCTAATCAATATCCTGCCTGCTGGGAGATGACCTTATACACTCATATGATTGTAACATAAACGACCCTTCCAGGATGTCCCTGATTGAATTCAGCAAGAAAACCATAACAAACATTCCACCTTCATGTTTTAACGCCACACAATTACTTTCAATGAAGTAGGAAGATTTATTTTGATGCACGGATTTCCTGAGGAGTGGTAATTTCATGCGGGTTGCCACTCCACACTTTTTTACACGATAAAAGAGCTTTGCAGTTCCAAAGGGAGACTCCTATCACGGCTTCTTTACAAGTGCAAAGACAGATATCCTATCTTGACAGATCTTTCATTGCATAGAACAGTCAAGCGAAGGCAAACCATGGTCACAGTTTCATAACAGTCATGTGTCAAATGGTATAATTGCAAGTTCCAATGTCAGAGAGAGCTGCAGTCAAAGGATAAGTATGTGAGGTAAAGTATGAAAGCAGGATCCTGGGAAGATAGGGTACCAGATGGGTAGCAAAAGAGCGTATTGTGTAATTAGGGTGTCCGGGAGTAGAGTGCCAGATGGGTAGGAATAGAGGACCAGCTAAGTTGTTCTAGGTGGCTAGGAGGTAACTATTTACATAACTGCAGTCAAACACTCCAAAGTCTCTGATTTAAATGGAGACTTTTGGAGAATTCCAGGTGCTAGGGGATTGCCCTGAAGAACCTTCAATTTCTCTGGGAATTCCAACAGAATTGGCCATGATGGGAATTCTGCTGGGTCCCCATGTGCAACTCCCATCAACTCTCTGGCTGTGGGACACCTTTGTATGTCTGAGGGAGTGGGAACATCTGTAGATGACATTATTGTCAGAATTTACTGGCTAAGAACTGTTCTTGATTATTCGTTTGCACCTACAAAATCAGTGCAACAGGTCAGTCAACCGCCATCCTGTTTTCGCGAACCTACACAGGCCCTCCAGATCAACAACATCTCAATTTTAAAATTCCCCTTCTTGTTTTCAACATCCTGCAAGGGGTCAGTACCCTCCATCTCCTGGAGCCATAAACTCTGGCTTTAATCACATGATCTGTAACCATCAACCACTTCACCTAATAAAACATCCTATCCTGTCACCGTCAATTTCTTTTTACAACCATTAAATAAAGTTTTTGATTCTCCTTTTCTCTCCCACATTTCTGCACCAGCATCCAGTCAATTAGTTTCACAGAAATACATTGAACATTTAGTGCAGACACGGTTTAAAGTAAGTAGACGGTATTGATGTTTATGTTCCATTGAGCCTCCTCCCATCCTTTTTCATCCAACATGGCCACCCCCCCAATCAGGATAGCCTTTGAACCCTTTCTCCCTCATCCAGCTTCCCTTTAAACTTTTGGATGCTATTGACTTCAATGTGGCAGTAATTTCCACATTCTAATCACTGTTCAGCTGAAGACGTTTCCCTTGAATTCCTTATTGGATTTATCAGGGAATCCCTTTTGGCCTCGGATTTAATTCATTCACCGCCACCGCCAGCCCCAACAAATGGAAATTCCTGGAGTCTCCAGAACAGTCATTGAGGATTGGGAAGCTGTCAAAATAAGAGCAGGGTCATTGTTTGGATGTTAAGATTGAGGGTCCCAACTGAATCTTCGTTCCGCATCTGAGGAACAGGAAAACCGACGTTTTGGGCAGGAGTATTTTCCATTGCTGACAGCTTCTAAAAGTCTGAATTTTTCCAGCAATTTCTCTGTGTGTTTCTGATTTACAGCATCTGCAGTTCTTTCAGTTTTTAACTGGAGATATGAGCTGTACCAGCGGATGTTGGACTTTTAGAAGCTGTCAGCAATGGAAAATACTCCTGCCCAAAACATTGATTTTCCTGCTCCTCGGATGCTGCCTGACCTGCTGTGCTTTTCCAGCACCACTCTAATCTTGCCTCTAATCTCCAGCATCTGCAGTCCTCACTTTCACCTAGTTGATTTTAACCTTACTGCGAATCCTCTTGCAAGGATGCCTACCTTAGAAAAGTTCTCCTCCTCTCTCGACAAGGATCTCAGTGAGCCTCTCTCTCACTGCAACCCCCAGGTCATCTCCTCTGCAGTGAAGCTCTTCAACCATATCCAGAAACAGACTCACTACCACAGCCACATCTGTTTCTTCAGTGCCTGCCTCTGCAACCAACTGATCCCACATGGACTCCAGACTACATTCAGACCAGCACTGTTTGGATCCGAACGGCACAACCAGTACAGACTACAAATTCAAAACCTCTACTTTTTGTCATTTACATAAATGATTTGAATGTGAGCATAAGAGGTACAGTTAGTAAGTTTGCAGATGACACCAAAATTGGAGGTGTAGTGGACAGCGAAGAGGGTTACCTCAGATTACAACAGGATCTGGACCAGATGGGCCAATGGGCTGAGAAGTGGCAGATGGAGTTTAATTCAGATAAATGCGAGGTGCTGCATTTTGGGAAAGCAAATCTTAGCAGAACTTATACACTTAATGGTAAGGTCCTAGGGAGTGTTGCTGAACAAAGAGACCTTGGAGTGCATGTTCATATCCCCTTGAAAGTGGAGTCGCAGGTTGATAGGATAGTGAAGGCGGCGTTTGGTATGCTTTCCTTTATTGGTCAGAGTATTGAGTACAGGAGTTGGGAAGTCATGTTGCGGCTGTACAGGATATTGGTTAGGCCACTGTTGGAATATTGCGTGTAATCCTGGTCTCCTCCCTATCGGAAAGATGTTGTGAAACTTGAAAGGGTTCAGAAAAGAGTTACAAGGATGTTGCCAGGGTTGGAGGATCTGAGCTACAGGGAGAGGTTGAACAGGCTGGGGCTGTTTTCCCTGGAACATTGGAGGCTGAGGGGTGACCTTATAGAGGTTTACAAAATTATGAGGGGCATAGATAGGATAAATAGACAAAGTCTTTTCCCTGGGGTCGGGGAGTCCAGAACTAGAGGACATAGGTTTAGCGTGAGAGGGGAAAGATATAAAAGAGACCTAAGGGGCAACTTTATCATGCAGAGGGTGGTATATGTATGGAATGAGCTGCCAGAGGAAGTGGTGGAGGCTGGTACAATTGCAACATTTAAGAGGCATTTGGATGGGTATATGAATAGGAAGGGTTTGGAGGGGTATGGGTCGGGTACTCGCAGGTGGGACTAGACTGGGTTGGGATATCTGGTCGGCATGGATGGGTTGGACCGAAGGGTCTGTTTTCATGCTGTACATCTCTATGACTCTATGACCAGCAACGGTTGTCCTTCAGGATCCTCCGCTCCACTCTCGCAGCAATGCGCAGGCACCTAACCTCTCTACAGTCAACGATGTCTCAACTGAGGGCCACATTCACTCAGAAAGGCTCCTGCGCGACACGTCGATTTTCCTGCTCCTCGGATGCTGCCTGACCTGATGTGCTTTTCCAGCACCACTCTAATCTTGAATCATCAGTCCATTAGAAGGACAAGAAAACACAAAAGCTGCATTTTACATAACTGAAGATCGGATACCAGTGATGTTAGTTCTCTTAAGTCTTCCGTAACCCACAAGTAAACCTGCTGGGAGTCTCTAAAGCTGGTTGCTAGAAAGAGCTGCTTTTAATGCTTTGACAAGATGCCAGAGAGTTCCGGCTGTTTTACACTTAGCTCGCAATCATCTGCTTAAGGCCAAAGCTTCCAAACATCAGTGGTCTAGCAATGCGAGAACAGCTTGGCTTTCCATTAAAGTGAATCAATCAGAGATTTGTTTGATGTATGCCTAATTTGCTTGTTTTTTGTTTGAACCAGATCTGATCGTGTTTAAACATTCAGCCTCCAGCAGGCACTCCACCTGGATCCGAACTGAAACAGCACAGCAGAACATTTGGAAATGTTATTTTGGTCACTCTGTGTCAGCATTATCATTATCTCCGTTTGTTGTGGTAAAGTGACACTCAGAGGACATTCATTAAGGATGGTGGAAATCTGGAATGGCCTACCCCAACGTACCGCTTTGGTTGCAGTCAGTTGTATGAAGGTGTTAACCTGAGCACGTAACAAAGCTGGAAACTGGAGATATGAAACAACTGCAGAGATAGCTGGAAAAGCTCAGCAGGTTTGGCAGCATCTGTGAAGAGAAATCAGACTTAACGTTTCGGGCCCAGTGACCCTTCCTTACAGTTCTGAGGAAGGGTGACTGGACCCGAAATGTCAACTCTGATTTCTCACCACAGATGCTGCAAAATCTGCTGAGCTTTTCCAGCAATTTCTGTGTTTATTTCTGATTTAGAGCATCTGCAGTTCTTTCAGTTTTTAACTGGAGGTAGGAGCTTTACCAGCGGATATTGGACTTTTAGAAGCTGTCAGTAATGGAAAATACATACTTGACAGATAAAATGAAAGTAAAGTTTGCAATTAAAGATTAAAATAACTGATTATTACTTCCACATCATTCCCTTTTGCACACCTCCCTGCAGCAGACAGGGTGTATGGTTGGGGTGGGAAATAAGGGTGAGAATGGAGAGATTGCAATTTGCACCAATGACTTCATGCTTAAAGGTGTGAGGTGGACGGAAGGTAGAGGGCTCAGATTCGGTTCTCATCTGCATCAAGGACTTTAAAAGTATGTCCTTTCTGGCAAATAAAAGATCTTGTGCTTATGGAACATCTTCCACAACTACAGGACATCACTAAGTATTTTATAGACAATGAAATACTTTTCTGAATTGTATTCACTTCTGTAATATAGAAAACGTGGCAGCCAACCTGAACACAGCAGACTCACCCAAACAGCAGTGTGATAAAGACTAGACAATCTGTTTTTCAGTTGAGGGAAAACTGTTAGCCAAGACTCCAGGGAGGTTTGCTTTTGTCAATAAGTGTGATTTTTTATCCATCTACAACGCAAATAAAGTTTTCGTTTAGCGCCTCATCCAAAATGTATGATGGAGTGTCAACATAGATTTCATGGTCAAGACTCTGAAGTACGGGACTTAAACCTATAACCTTCAGATTGAGAGACAAGAGCATGACACACTGAGCCATTACTAATAAATAGGCCACTATCTAAGGGCAACATTTACTAGGACTGGAAAGCAGCTGTCTTCTCTTCTGACAACCTCAGCTTCACATTTTTACCATAAATTAGCATTAATGAGAAAACCTTTGATCCAGTCACTGACAAACAATGTCTGTTTTCTGTTCTTTAAACATGAGGTATGAGGATATTAATATTTATTCTATCTGTCCATAAATAAAACAGAAGAAAACACTTACCTCCCTTTTATATCATCTTGTAGGGACAAACGGTTGCCTGTATCTGTAATGAAACAGAATGCAATTGTTGTATTACAACAAGAGCAAAAATAAACAGGAAACTTTATTTAACTGTTGCAGTTCTGAAGAAGCTAGCAATAGGACTTGGCCATTTCATTCTTTAGTCTGTTCTGCCTTTCAATTGGATCTTGGCTGACAGATACTGTCATCCAACAAAATGCTATTAGTTTCAAGTTTGAAATTTTCAACTGTGTCCTAATCGAGGATTTCATCAACGTTCTTTCAGTTTTTAACAATAAAAAGCAATTTTGTCATCCAAGAGATTGTTTCCATTCCTCTAGTACATCTACTAGTCTTTTCCTAAAAAGTACAAGTAGGAGGAACAGGAGCAAACCATATCGCTCCTCAAGTCTGCACTACCAATCAACATGATTGGATGGTCTGCCTCAATTCTATTTTAATGCCTGCCCTCCAATTCCTGATTTGCTGAGAAAATAAACATATCTACTTCAGCCAGGAATATACTCAACAATGGGGTAATCATAACCTTTTGGGGCAAAGAATTCCAGAGATTTTGAACCCTCTGAATGAAGAAATTTGTTCTGAGCTCAGTCTTAAGTGATTGACCCCTGATCCTGAAACCCTGTGTCCCCTTTACAAGATTCCCCAACCTGCGAAACAATCTCTTAGTGCCTACCTTGGAATGTTCCTTCTGAATCTTGTATGTTTCAATAAGACCAAGTTTCATTCTTCGAAGTACCAGAGATTGTAATCCCAATTTAATAAGTCTCTCATCGTAAGAGGCCTATTGTCCCAGGAAGCAATCTAATGAAACTTTACTGTAAAGACTCTAAAGCAAGTTTATTTTTCCATGTGTGAGACCTAAACTGTACACAATATGTGATCCAGATGTAGTTGGACCAAAGCCTGATATAATTGTAGCTAGACTTCCATAATCTAGTATTCCAAAACCCTTGTTAACAAAAAACTAACATGCCAATTGTTATTGTTTACTATACTTTCAGTTTCCTTGAATAAATATACCCCAGTCTTTTTGAAGATCAATGTTTATAAGTTTCATACCTCAAAAAAATCCTATCCTTCTAATCTTACTAGAAAAGTGAATAACCTCATATTTTCCTCACATTATGCTCCATCTGCTGTCTTGTTGCCCATTCATCCACCAGGCTACATTACTCTCAGTCTCATTGGCTGGAATCATTTAGGAGTCTGAGAAATGTGGTGAGATTTAGGGTGGAACTGGAAGTCCAGTGAGGTCTGTATCAATGTTGAGGGCACTTCATTCCTTTTTTTAAGCTTTTTTGAGCGACATGGTCAGTTTCTCACTTGGCAGTGGCAAGTTGTCAATTAAGGTGGATCATAGCTTGTTAATACCTAATTAACAGCACAACTTACCATATTAGTATTCAGTGTACCATCTCACCAAATACACCAACAAGCTAGACAGAGAAATCTTGACACAAAAATCAGAGCAGGTACTTGGCAACTTTATTTTGCCTTTTGCTTCAAAAACCATGGATATTTTGGACACTGGGGACAAACAACTCTGGACATTCTGCATGAGCACCAGCCATACATACCCAAAATCACAACTGACTTTCGACAGGCATCAGCCTCTACCAATCTTCATGGCACAAATCCCATTCACTTACAGTACACTTCTACACATCCTGCTGCACTGCCAGCTATCATTGTAATAGCTGCCACAAGAGAATCTTGCACTTAGGGATATGTGCTCAGCTCATCGACTGAACCAGGCTACATCTCCAGACTCTTCACTTGCTGTCATAGCAATTTCATCGCATTGCCTTTCCTTTGTGACCTTATCCCGTCTCAGCCAAGAGCTGCCAGGCTCAGACTACTCCCATCTTGCCTTGCCATTTAGCGAAGATACAAAGTCAGGAAACTTGTCAACAGGCCTCAGTCAACTCAACAGCAAAGCCCTTTGATCAGGAAAATTCTGGCTCAGTAATTCAAGAGCAGCCTCCAATATCAGTACGGGGGCTTGGATATAGCCACTATAGACAATAGACAATAGACAGACAATAGACAATAGACAATAGACAATAGATGCAGGAGTAGGCCATTCTGCCCTTCGAGCCTGCACCGCCATTCAATATGATCATGGCTGATCATTCCTAATCAGTATCCTGTTCCAGCCTTATCTCCATACCCCTTGACTCCACTATCTTTAAGAGCTCTATCCAATTCTTTCTTAAAAGAATCCAGAGACTGGGTCTCCACTGCCCTCTGGGGCAGAGCATTCCACACAGCCACCACTCTCTGGGTGAAGTAGTTTCTCCTCATCTCTGTCCTAAATGGTCTACCCCGTATTTTTAAGTTGTGTCCTCTGGTTCGGCACTCCCCCATCAACGGAAATATGTTCCCTCCTGCCAGAGTGTCCAGTCCTTTCATAAGCCTATACGTTTCAATCAGATCCCCTCTCAGTCTTCTAAACTCAAGGGTATACAAGCCCAGTCGCTTCAGTCTTTCCGTGTAAGGCAATCCTGCCATTCCAGGAATTGACCTCGTGAACCTACGCTGCACTCCCTCAATAGCCAGAATGTCTTTCCTCAAATTTGGAGACCAGAACTGTACACAGTACTCCAGGTGTGGTCTCACCAGGGCCCTGTACAGCTGCAGAAGCACCTCTTTGCTTCTATACTCAATCCCTCTTGTTATGAAGGCCAGCATGCTATTAGCCTTCTTCACGACCTGCTGTACCTGCATGCTTGCCTTCATTGACTGGTGGACAAGAACACCCAGATCTCTCTGAACAGCCCCTTTACCTAATTTGATACCATTGAGGTAGTAATCTGCCTTCCTGTTCTTGCCACCAAAGTGGATAACCAGACATTTATCCACATTAAACTGCATCTGCCATGCATCTGCCCACTCACCTAACTTGTCCAGGTCACCCTGTAATCCCCTAACATCCTCATCACATTTCACCCTACCACCTAGCTTTGTGTCATCAGCAAATTTGCTAATGTTATTGCTAATACCAACTTCTATATCATTTACATATATTGTAAAAAGCTGCGGTCCCAGCACGGATCCCTGCGGTACCCCACTGGTCACTGCCTGCCATTTCAAAATGGAGCCGTTAATCACTACCCTTTGTTTCCTATTAGCCAACCAATTCTCTATCCAATCTAGTACTTTGCCCCCAATCCCGTGCGCCCTAATTTTACTCACTAACCTCTTGTGTGGGACTTTATCAAAAGCTTTCTGAAAGTCCAGGTACAGTGCATCCACTGGATCTCCCTCGTCCATCTTCCGAGTTACATCCTCAAAAAATTCAAGAAGATTAGTCAAGCATGATTTCCCCTTCATAAATCCATGCTGACTCTGTCCTATCCTGTTACTATTATCCAGATGTGCCGTAATTTCATCCTTTATAATAGACTCCAGCATCTTTCCCACCACTGAGGTCA
Organism: Chiloscyllium punctatum; assembly: GCF_047496795.1. Lineage (NCBI taxonomy): Eukaryota > Metazoa > Chordata > Chondrichthyes > Orectolobiformes > Hemiscylliidae > Chiloscyllium > Chiloscyllium punctatum. Next base: position 20,977,223 of record NC_092765.1, on the reverse strand, counting down.
GACTAACTGGTCTATAATTTCCTGCTTTCTCCCGCCCACCCTTCTTAAAAAGTGGCACAACATTAGCCGCCCTCCAATCCTCAGGAACCAACCCCGATTCTATTGAACTCTGGAAAATAATCACCAGCGCATCCACGATTTCCTGAGCCACCTCCTTCAGTACCCTGGGATGCAGGCCATCAGGTCCCGGAGACTTATCAACCTTCAGACCTAACAGTCTCTCCTACACCAAATCCTGGCAAATAGAAATTCCCTTAAGTTCAGGTCCTTCAGCCACTGTTACCTCAGGGAGATTGCTTGTGTCTTCCCCAGTGAACACAGATCTGAAGTACCCATTTAATTCCTCTGCCATTTCTTTGTTCCCAGTAATATATTCCCCTGCTTCTGTCTTCAAGGGCCCAATTTTTGTCCTAACCATTTTTTTGCCTTGGACATACCTAAAAAAGCTTTTACTATCCTCCTTTATATTCTTGGCCAGTTTACCTTCGTACCTCATTTTTTCTCTGCGTATTTCCTTCTTACTAATCCTCTGTTGTTCTTTAAAAGCTTCCCAGTCCTCCGTTTTCCCGCTTATCTTCGCTAAGTTATACTTTTTCTCTTTTAACCTTATATGTTTCTTTACTTCCCTTGTCAGCCACGGCCGCCCATGTCTCCTCCTGGGATCTTTCTTCCTTTTAGGAATGAACTGATCCTGCATCTTCTGCATTATACACAGAAATATCCGCCATTGTTCCTCCACGGTCTTCCCTGTTAAGGTATTAAACCATTGAACTTTGGCCAGTTGCTCCCTCATAGCTCCATATTTCCCTTTATTCAACTGAAATATTGTCACTTCAGATTGTACCCACTCCCTCTCAAATTGCAGATTGAAGCTTATTGTATTATGGTCACTACTTCCCAATGGCTCCTTCACTTCGAGGTCACTGACCAATTCTGGTTCGTTACACAATACCAGATCCAGAATCGCCTTATCCCTGGTCGGCTCCAGCACCAGCTGCTCTAAAAATCCATCTCTGAGGCACTCCACAAAGTCTCTTTCTTGAGGCCCGATACCATCCTGATTCACCCAGTCTACCTGCATGTTAAAATCCCCCATAACAACTGTAGTAACATCTTTGCGACAAGCCAATTTCAGCTCCTGATTCAACTTACCTCCAACATCCAGACTACTGTTTGGGGGCCTGTAGATGACTCCCATGAGGGTCTTTTTACCCTTAGTGTTTCGAAGCTCTATCCACACTGACTCTACATCCCCTGACTCTAGGTCCGCCCGCGCAAGGGACTGAATATTACTCCCTTACCAACAAGGCCACCCCACCCCCTCTGCCCGTCAGTCTATCCTTACGATAACACATGTAGCCTTGAATATTCATTTCCCAGGCCCTGTCCCCATGAAGCCACGTCTCAGTTATCCCCACAATATCGTATCTGCCAATTTCCAAAAGAGCCTCAAGCTCATCCACCTTGTGTCTAATGCTTCGTGCATTCATATATAGAATTTTTAATTTGTTACTGCTCTCACCCTTCCCCTCAACCCTTATTTCACTCAACTTTACAGCATGATGCCTTTTCCAGTTTTCTGCCTCCTTGATACAGTTGTCTTTCTTGACTTCTCTTGTTCTAACTAAGGGTGGCGAGAGGCCGGATCCTCTCCTCATAAAGGGGTGTGGAGCTGAATGTCAGGTGACCAACAATATATCCTTACACTTCCTGTTCTGTTGAGGGCTGTATTCTCCTGGAATGAAACAGAGGCATTAAGGGAAATGAAAATGATTTTCATAGCTGTTACAATTGATGAGGCAGTGTCCAAGTGAGTGCACAGAGGGCAGGTACGGTTAGTGGTGTGAGGGGTTTGGTCGATGAGGACAAGAAGGGAAGATGTTGCAGACAATAGTGAAAATGGACCATGATCTTTGGTAGGAGTTGGTTATAACAGCGGTATCAGAAAGAAAATAATATCCTGACGGAGAGGAAAGTTGACCTCTCTCCTACAACACTGCATATCCCTGCACTCAGCTGAGACTGTATTGACCTAGGTGGTAACCTCGGATCAGGTTGAGGATGGTCTGGTGTCATGGTTTCATAACTTATGTGGCAAGTTTGATGAGATAAGAAGAAATCTTGCTGTACCTCACAGTAAGAATCCTCCAGAAGACTTAGCAGAATTCGCATGGAGCCAAAACAATCTAATGTTTGACCTTTTGTCTAAATCATCAATGTTGACTTTATTAAGTAATCTCATGGAATTACTCTCTTCAAGATATTTATAACTGGGATGCAAGCTTAAAAAAAAGCTTATAGAGTTTGCCTATGTGTCCCCACACCCAGGAAATGAGTAGAATCTGCACTGCCTCCTTGAATAATCCCAGTGATCACAATCAGTTTACCACGGTTCTTAATTGTGATGTTGCTCCATGGCCCATTTTGTAGGAGGGGCAATTCTGTTAAAATTGATTTTTAAACCCACTATAAAGATTACAAATTCCAACCTATACACGAGTGGTCAATTTATCAACAAACGCCCCCACAAAAAGTAACAACAATGGAGCTAGGAGCAAGTTATTCTAATGCTATTCAAAATTCTTTCCTGATACTTATTACTTTGAAGCAGATTGAGAACACAATGTTTCGCCAAGAGCCAAATTATTGCCAAGGCTATTAAATTTGAAGCTTATTTTATGAAATCTATTTTTCATGCCTAGTTTGCTCAAGATTAATCATTGCAGCTACTTTAATTTCTTATTTATTAACATGATTTATGGGAGTGAAAGAGCTGAGGTAAAGATCAAACAATGGAATTGCCTTTCTGAAGTCCAATTGCAGGAGAGGAAAGCAAATGCAGGGAAATTAAAGGAAAAGTGAAATGCAGATTGGAATGGAATTTAAAACTGCCACTAGGGATAGTGCATGAATGTGCCAACAAATAATTGCATTTATCAAATAATTGTGCTGCACATGGCCCCTTTAAGAATTTCCTTCTGCACATTCTTGTGAGCTGTTCATCTAAGCTGACACTATGGAATTGAGTTTTTAGTCCTGCATTTTTCCTTTCTTCACCTTTTCTGGTCTCTTTCCCCCCTCCTTCAGCACCTTACGTCTCTCAGTTCACCCCTCCTTTCTTTCCATCGTGGCAAGGTCATGTCTTTCGGACATTTCGCTTGGCATTCCACACTGTCAAAGTGTCTGGTGCTGGAAACACACAACCAGTCAGGTAGCATCCCAGGAGCAGGAGAGTCGATGTTTTGACTTCAATAACCTGATGTTGTGTGAGTTTTAACTTCATTCAGAGAAGGTTCAAGAGATTGATTCCTGATTTGAAGGGGTAGCCTTATGAGAAAGGCTTTGTACAGGTTGGACCTATATTCCTTGAAGTTTGAATGCGAGGTCACCTTATTGATTTGTATGAATTCTAAGGAGGCTTGAAAGAGCGAGAGGTAGTTTCCTTTCCTGGAGAAATCGGGAACCAAATGGTGATGGAGTAGAACTCCTCACTGGAATTGGACTGCTTTTCTTTCTTCTTCTATTGTCTTTTTTCGGGGTTTTTTTCTTTTACTTTTCTTAGTTCTTTAGTCTTTAGAACTTGGTCATGCAGGCAATGGCAGCAGACGGAGCACTTTGACGTTTGCCCGTGAGGCGGCTTGTCATGGTTGGTAGCATCACAGCTTCATCACACCGTGCCAGAGCAGGACTCCGCAGCGAGGCAGCTAACACCCCAATGGAGCATGGCAGCAGCTGGGGCCCATTTCCTGTGGTGAAGTCATTTCCTTTTCCTTTTCTCAGGGAGTGGTAGATGGAGTCCAACTCGATGTGTTTGTTGATATGAAAATGTTGATATCAAAATGTTGATAAGAATATGTTGTTTCTGGACATGAACCTTTCAGCTCAGCAAGCAAACCTACATCCAAAACCTCAACCTGAGCTACAAATCTTCACAAAACTCGATATGTCTTTTCACTAGGATGGGAGAATTTAAGACAAGGGTGATTATTTTTAAGGCAAGAGGGGAGAAATTTGAAAAAGATATGATGGGCAATGGCTTTTTTACACACAGACTGGCTCGCATGTGGAATGAACTTCTTGAGAAAGTGGTGAATCTGGGTACAATTACAATGCTTAAAAGACATTTGAATAGATATTTGAATAGGAAAGGTTTGGAGGGATGTAGGCCAGGAGAAGGCAGGTGGAACTAGTTTAGTTTGGGATTATGTTTGGCATGGACGAGTTGGACCGAAGAGTCTGCTTTCATGCTGTATGACTCCATGCTACCAATTGAGCCATGGCTTACATGAGAAACATCAACCACAAAATGATAAATTGTGAAGTGACTGCATTTCAAAAAATGTCCAATGATATTTAATGCCCATATTGCCACAGTCAATGTGACAATTTCACTCTACAATGAAATGGGAAAGCTTCCTGTTAAAGACAGGTGCTGATTTTTTTCCGTAAAGCTGTCACTGGAGGCACTGAATATGCTGAGTTCCATAAATACTATTCCCTCGTGAGAACAAGAGCCCTCTAAACAAAGAAGAAAAGTAATCAATGAGTTCTTGCAAAACCAGACAATGCAGAAAATCATTTGGGACTACTGTGATAGACGATATCTTTTGCTGAGCATGGCAGGGCACCTGATGTTAATATACAACCCGGCACTGAGGAACTGAAGAGAAGAACGTTCAATGCAAAAACTAAGAGTGCTGAAAAAACTGGGTGGGAGCAGTCAATTAATGCAGAATTTAATTCTCACTCACCCACTGTGCATGAAAACTCCATGCTCTGGTGATGAAGGACAATGGTGGTGTTAGTGTCAGCACTGTGCATTATTTTGGTCTCCTTGTTAAAGGAAGGATATATTGTATTTCCCTTGGCGGGGAATCCAGCACCAAGTACACATTTCTTCCGTTAAAGACTAAGACGAGGAACTTCTTCTCTAACAGTTATTAATCTTTGGAATTCATACCCCAGTGAACAGTGGAGGATGGATCATTGAATATATTGAAGACAGATCAAGACAGGTATTTGATCTTCAAGAGAATCAAAGGTTATGGAGGAAGGCAGAGAAATGGAGTCAAGGCCACACATTGATCATTCATAGCAAAACAGAAACAAAAGCAGAAATTGCTGAAAAAGCTCATCGGGTCTGGCAGCATCTGTGAAGAGAAATTAGAGTTAACGTTTTAGGTTTGTTTCAGTTTCCTCAGACCTGCTCAGCTGTTCAGCAATTTCTGTTTTTGTTTGTTTTTGTTATGACTGATTAACGTGTGACCTTAACTCCATTTCTCTTCCTTCTCCCATAACCTTTGATTCGCTTGAAGATCAAAAAGCTCAGCAAGTCTGGCAGTATCTGTGAAGAGAAATTAGAGTTAACGTTTTATGTCCAGTCACCCTTCCTCAGACCTCTCAGCTTTTCCAACAATTTCCGTTTTTGTTTCTGTTTTGCAGCATCCACAGTTCTTCAGGTTTTTGTTTAGTTGATCAGTCATGATCTTTTTTGAATGGCAGAGCAAACTTGAGGAACCAAACACCCTGCTCCATTTCTCTTGCTCCCTCGTCGGACTTACACAACCTTCATGAGGAATTCAAGCCTGTCAACAGAGCTCAATGGTTGTTATATTTTCATATTTGCCCCAACTGTGATGACAACAGATCATAATATATCATAAGTAATTTGAGGTTGAATTTTTAAGTACAACCTGTGTTCTTTAAAAGAAAGGCAAAGCAGACAAAGATGGCTAAAAATATAAACTCAGTGTCTATTAAGAAAATGCATATGGATTACACTAAATCCTGAGGGGAATCATAAAATGTTACACATGAAGTGTGTCAATGGATGTTCAAACAGCAACATGTCAAAATAAGTCATTCAAAACAGTTTGCCTGATAATGTGGGCCTGATCACCCTCTCCCAACAGAGAAACTGCCTCCAGACTGTGAATATGATACCAGTTGGAAGAAAAGCAGTTCTAGATGAAAGACATATTTGTGTTTTATCCTTCCAAGAAAACAGAAAAAAGTGGGTTAAAACCGCAACCCTGTATGTTCATGTGCTGGCTTGTAGGTTGAACTCCACTGTGCTAAACTTTGCTGTAAAGGCTCACAAGTGAGAACTTCCATTATACACAGCTGCCTGTTCAGGTAAAAAGAAATCATTCCTCTTTCCCAGTTGCTGAAAACAAGTCAATAAAGACAATGTCAAGGGAAAGTGGACAAATCCCTTTTAGCTAACTGCAGAACCAAGAATCTCCAAGCAACTACTCAACTGCCAAAGTTAGCATTATCAATGGCCAGAACTTTTCACAGTCCACTGAGAAGCCAAAGACTGATGTTTATATATTTCCTTTGGATTTTTATCATTTAAGACTTACCTCTCCTTTCTAAGCTGTGCACATGTGCGTTGTGTTTTAAAACAAAAGAAATCGGAGCAAGGGTAGGCCATTCAGCCCCTCAAGCCTGTCACACCATTCTATAAAATCATGGTTTATCTGCCCAAGGCTTCAACTCCTTCTGTGCCAGCTCCTCATAGCCAGCAATTCCTTGATTTTTTTTAACTTTTATCTCGCCAACATTTCTTCTTTGCGTAATTTGGGAACAGGCATAGCACATTGCTTCAACTCTTTGACCTTTATCACCATCCAATGAAACCGTGGCTGTGCCTTATGTACCTTAACTCTCAAAACTTGTATTATCCCTAATGCACTTCTCCAAGAAACATCTTAGCTTTGACATGTTTTCTAACTTAACGGTTCTTTTGGGGATGAAAATTTCAGATTGTTTGAAGGAGTACTTTGAAAATCATTTCTGAATGGCCCAGATCAACTTGAAGATTGTGCCACAGTTTCTGAAGAAGAGACATTGGACTTGAAATGTTACGTCTGTTTCTTTCTCTACAGATGCTGTCAGACTTGCTGAGTTTCTCTAGTACTTTCTATTCTTATTTCAAATCATCATCATGAAGAGTACTCTACTTTTCGCTTAGAAAGGATGGTTAGTCTTTGATCCCAGTCTGGACTGAGGAGTTGGTTAGGGAAACAGTTATCCTCCTCTGACTCTGGCCTGCTGTCAACTTCCAAATCCCATTACTCCAGAATTGTGGCTGTGCCTCCAACTGACAGGATTCAGTGTGCTCCAGAAGATGTCCGCCTCTTGATCTCTTGCTTTAAGACAGTCTGTAAAAACCAACGTTTTTGATCTCATTTGGTCACCTTTCTCACACAAGTGTATAAATATGATTTTGTCCCCAAAGTCTGCTCTGCTATTCGATCAAATCTAACTGAGGCCTCACCTACTTAATTGGCTAACCCCTAAACCTTTGACTCTCTTGTTAGTAAATCTTCTTTCTACTTAAGCTGCATCAATCCTGAACAACTTGTCTTTGTCATCCTCAGGGGAAAATAATTTATGATTCTGAGAAAAAAAATTCATCTTTATCTTCGTGTCTTCTGATTCTAGTCTCTCCTATGGTAAAAGTAATTCTTTCAGGACCTACTCTGTTACATAGAATCTTCTGTCATATAGAATCTTTAAACTCACTCTTCTCAACCAATGTAAACAGTCCAACCTGTTTAACATTTCCTCACAAGATACATTCCTTATTCCAGGAACCAATCATAGACACTCTTTAGTTCTAAATTTCAAATTTCATTCGCTAACGCCCCTGTAATTTGGGATGTCTTAAAAATATTAAAGGTACAATATAAATGCATATTTTTGCCTTTTAACAATATAAATTGATGCATCAGACATTGCCAAATTAAAGACAGTGCCTCATCGCTCAAGGCTCAGCCTGAATTGTGAAAGGAGTTTTAGTTTTGTTGATGTACATAGATATATTTTAAAAGGCTTCAACAAATCATAACTCATTTAAGCTCCATTTCCAGAGTTGCGGATTGCATAAATGAAATCAAGTAACACACAAACAAAACGTAATGGGTCTTGATTTTTCTGAATGCAATGCTGGGAACATCTATATCTGTTGGAAAACACAAATTAAATTTTCTAAACATCTTTGAACTACTGGGACCGAAGCTGCTAGAAGATGTGTGAGCTTGTTTCCACGCTAGGCTATGGAGACCCATAAACAATATGTTGGGAACAATGAAGAACAATGGAGAGGGCCTCAGGGGGCAGACATGATGCACATGAAAAGAATTCAAATAATGTGCAATATTAGATTTGTCCATTATGTTTCCTGTCAGAAAGGAATTTAAGTCATACATGACCGCGGAGAAATAACAACGCTTTATAAACATGAGAATTACAATAAAAAATGGTCAGATGAGCACAATGCTCCAAGGTATAGAAAATAAGATTGAACTTTTACCCACTGTGGTGAAATCCTGCTGGGTGCTCTAATGAAGGCATCTAATGATTTTAAGTGAATGGTGACAGTTTTCCTGAGTGAGTCCCAGTGTTGCAAAAATACTTTGGCTTAAATAAAGCCATTTTTAAACAACAGAGATGGCGTTAGCCCGATGTCAAGAAACACATGTTCCTCACCACTCACACCATTCCTATTTATCAACCTGGATTTTCACCATCATGGTAGATAGTAGGAGTTAGAACAATTCTCAGTTGTGTCTTCAACCAAGGGAGAAAGAGACACACTGGTGGAATCTTCATTGTTGGGGTTGTACATATACACTGTAGTCAATCAAGCAAGGGCTCAGGTATTTCATCAAACTCGCGGAATTCTGGGCTCTTAGCCAAACCACTACACGGCACTACTTTCTGGGTTCTTAGCTAAAACACTACACGGCACTACTTTCTGGGTTCTTAGCTAAATCACTACATAGTACTATTTTCTGGGCTCTTATCCAAACCATTACACGGTACTACTTGGCTGCCAATCCAGTTATCTAATTTAAAAATCACACAACACCAGGTTATAGTTCAACATGTCTATTTGAAATCACAAGCTTTTGGAGTGCTGCTCCTTTGTCAGGTGAAGTCAGCTAGTACAATTACAACATTTAAAAGATATCTGGATGGGTACATGAATAGCAAAGGTTTAGAGGGATATGGGTCAAATGCTGGCAAATGGTTCTAGATTTATTTAGAATATCTGGTTGGTTTAGGATGAGTTGGGCCCAGGGGTCTGTTTCCATGCTGAACAGCTGTATGACTGGTTTCCCTCAGTCCCCTCTCGTTCTCTCTCTCTGGGAGATATCTGCACATTGACTGGTATCTCTTAGTCCCCTCTCACTCACCTGAGGAAGGAGCAATGCTCTGAAAGCTTGTGATTTCAAATAATCCTGTTGGACTATGACTTGGTGTTGTGTGATTTCTGAGTTTGTCCACCCCAGTCCAACACCAGCACCTCCACATCATAGTCCAGATATCCAGTTGTCTGTGAAACTCTTGAACTCCAGGGAAATATTGTTTGATACAGTTCGAGCTCTGTCAGTTTTGCAATATTTATTTGCACAAGATTTAGATGTTGCCAGTCTTTCCCTTTTTTGTTATTGATACTTTAGAGGTCTGAATATTTTGATTATTACATCAGTTCTAGTCATCATACTTTCAGAAGGCTTTGAACATGTTGGAGAGAGTGCAGATGAGGTTTACGATGTTCATTCCAAGGATGAGAAATTTCAGCTACGAAGAGAGATCAGAGACGTTGGAACCTTTTCCCCTCAGAGAGAAGAATGCTAAAAGGAGATTTGAGTGGAAGTTTTTAAAAATCATGAGCGTCTGGACAGTTTAAGTCAAGAGAAACTGTCCCCACTTGTAAAAGTATCAAAAACAGGATGACACAGATTTCAAGTGATTTGCAGAAGAAGAAAACACAATTAAAATGAACCTTTTTTTACACAGGGAGTCATTTGGGTTTAAAATGCACTTCCTGGAAGCAGACAGAGGTTAGATTAAGCTATTTAAGTCAGCATTTTACTACTTACATTGAAATCATGTTTATAGGATGAAAGTAGAGGAGTGCCACAAAGTCCCACTAACTATTCAAAGAGCGAGTGCCAACCTTAATGGGTCAAATAGCCTCCTTCTTCACTAAAACAATTCTGTGATGCTGTGATCTAGACTGCCATTTTCATGATCTCAGAAAGTTTCAAAGTATTTTGCAGTCAATTAAGGACTTTCAAAGTTGTGTCACAGGAGTAATCTAGGAAATGCAACAAACAATTTGTGCACGGTCATTTCTTAGAGAATAAAGTACCAAGAGATATAAGAAATAATTTGTTTCAATGAAGTTGATTGAGGGATGAACATGGGCCAAGATAAGGCAGAGAACTCCCCTGTCTCTCTTTAAAGTAGTGTCATGAGATCTGTTATAGTTATCTGGGAGAGTAGCCAGAGCTTGCGTATGTACTGGGTGTGTCAGCCTAGAGCTTGTACTCAAGTCCACGAATTGGAACTACAATGTTTTGATTTGAAGACGAGAATGATACCCACTGAACCACAGTTGGGAAAATTCTATCATGGACTATGGACTGATTCTCCACTGCCCATCACTGACACTTTCATAGTTACTTCCACTGGCCTTAGGAACTCAACAATGAGACTGAATGGAATTGAACACAAACTCATACTTGACAGAATGAAACCAGGTCAATGATCTTCCTTCTAATTGATCTCTCCGGGGTCAGAGAACAGTCAAAACAAAGTGAAGTTATGCTTTGCTGATTTCTGTCAAGTTTGAGCAATGTTAAAACTCTCAAGCAGTTATTATCTGATTTATTTAAGAACATTCATGCAGATGTCAGAGTTAATTAAACAGGAACCTGCATTTGTAAAATACTGTGTCATATCTGCAAGCAGTATCAAAGATGTTTGACAACAAACAGATTAGATTAGATTACTTACAGTGTGGAAACAGGCCCTTCAGCCCAACAAGTCCACACCGCCCCGCCGAAGCGCAACCCACCCATATCCCTACATCTACCCCTTACCTAACACTACGGGCAATTTAGCATGGCCAATTCACCTGACCTGCACATCTTTGGACTGTGGGAAGAAACCAGAGCACCCGGAGGAAACCCACGCAGACATGGGGAGAATATGCAAACTCCACACAGTCAGTCGCCTGAGTCGGGAATTGAACCCGGGTCTCTGGCGCTGTGAGGCAGCAGTGCTAACCACTGTGCCACCGTGCTGCCCATCACTTTGCTGCTCATTGCTTAGGCCTGTGCACAATGGATGTGCAACTAAGTATTGAAATGCCAAATTAAGATAGTTTGAAAGCAGGCAAATATGGCATTCAATTTCTATACAGGAAGGTACTAAAATTAAACCCCAACAAGATGAAGAAGCATCTATTTATTATGGCATTCGAGGCTGAGGAAGCAGCTCATTAGAAATTCTCTTAATAGTGGGCTAATATTTCTACCCGATCTCAGTCTGACAGAGAGATGCAACTTCCAATTGCAATAGTATCCTACTGATTTGTCAGTTTAGATTCTATGTTGTAATTCTATTTGAAGTTTGGACTGACAGATGCATTGAGACTAATTGAGCCAAATGGTACTTGGAGCACTGCGGTAGTAAACAGGAAAGGATGTATATTTTTGCATACCAAATCCAAATATTGCCAATTCTGAAAATCTGAAGTAAGAACAAAAAATGCTGGAAAACTCTCCAAGTTAAGCTGAATCTGTGGATAGAAGAGGAGTCAACAGGTGAAATCTTCCCAGCAAATGAATGACACAGGCAATGGCCAAGTCTGTCGGGAAAATACGGTGAGATCAGAGAAGTGAGGTTCTTGACGTCAAGGAGAAATAATCTGATTTCCTTCAAGGTTTTGATCTGAGGCAAGATTCTTCAGTAGTGAGCAACAAGCAGCCAATTTGCATGCATTAACATCCCATAAATACCTAATCTTGCCTCATTTACATGTTGTTTACTACTTTACCAGGCAGTGGGAAGAAACTCGAAGGCCAACAATTCCCGACATAAAAGTAGGAGCGGGTTCTTGATGGCTCCAGTTTGTCACGTGTCCCTCTGGGCCTCCATCTGGGTTCGCAGTCCCCAACATTTTGGAGAAAGTTCAATGGGCAGCGAACATTATGCCCCCCTGTTCATGGAGGCTGGCATCAGATATTCACCAGCCTTATCACACGATCAGGGCACATCTCCAGCTCATTATAATATAGTTCTCCATTCTGTTTTGGAACATATTAACAACTCATATTCCAGTGCTGCTACTAGATATCACTTTGTGTATAGGGGCTGATACTCAATTCATGTATCGGACCAGACTCTTAGCTTGCACTCTTAGCGCTCACTCACTTTGTGATACTTGGATACTCATTGCATCTCTGCCTTGCTTATTTTTTGCACATTGCCACTTCATTCAGAATTTGCAGTACTTCTGTCATGTAGTGTCTTTTAGCAGAGGCACAAAGCCAGGCAGCTTGTTATAGTTGTCAACAGTGATCACTCAAGAGCATAGGTATGTTGCTGTCTGGCACTGCATTATGTCAATGCCTACAATATATGGCAGCAGCTTCCGCAGCAAATTCACTGAATATGCTTCAACCAAATGGGCAGGTCTCAAAGTCTAAAGGAGCAGTCCTTCTTCAACTTGACAGAGACTGGTCGTCAGTCTGGGGCTTCGGACAAAGGCATAGGTCAATCTCAGTGCAGAGGCCTGGATGGGGTCGAGTGACTGCTTGGGATGGTCAGGGGCTCTGCATCATTACAATCCGTGAATTCAGTCAAGGTCAGTCCTGTAGGTCCAGTGTAATCAGTGTGGGGGTCAGTGGTAAGTCAGTTGTGGAGGCGAACAAACATCAGATCAGTAGCTGGTCACTCATCAGTTGGAGTTCTTGTTGTACGTTGATTGATGGGTGAGGGACACAGTCAGGCCTAAAGGCTATTGATGAAATCTCAGGGAGGCCTTTCAGTCTCTATTGCTGTGATGGGCAAATTGAGGAAGTTTAATTGTGGGGACAGGAAGCAGCATTGTGGGATACACAGGGGACAATGATTGAAAGGACGGAAACTCTATAAATAGGTGGAAGACAATAGGTGGAAGATAAGACACAGATTACTATGAGAGGGGTTGATGGATGTTTGTCATTACCCTGACTTCAGTAGGAGGGCAGTGCATCATGATAATTGGCATAACTAAGCTGTAGGCCTGGGATTTGGGGCATAATGTTGTCATAGATTTAAGATATCTGTAATCATAGAACTCTGCATGTGAAACATATAAAATGCTTGTAATATTTATGGGAAACGTGGCTTGTGCTACATACACAGAATAAGGTCCACTTTGTCAAAGGACGATATGCAGGCATTCCATAGCCCTCTTTGTAAGGGTCCTTGATGTCCTCTTCTGCATTTAATATTCCCCATACCCATTCATTGGAACCATGATCAGTGGATCCAGCCAAACCATAAATGTATCAAGGTTGTTACCAATGCAGTTTGTGCCAGATCACATTGTTTCATCACAATTCTGCATGAGAAGTTCTCTGCTGCAGTCTGAACAGTCAGGAACATGGCTGGTTCTTCCAAGGTGCAGGGCTCCATAGACTATACACACATCACACTGAGTGGCCTGTCATAATGCAACTGACTTCATCAACAGAAGGTGATACCATGCAGTATTTGTACAAGTCATCTATGATCATCATTACCAAACCTTAGAGGTCTGTGCCAGGTACCCTGGGAGCTGTCATAATGCCCATATCTGCATGTTTCTAAAAATGGTTACTGGGAGACAAGGGGTACTGTCTGCAACCATGGCTGATTCCATTATGACTGAGGCCAATTGTCGATGCTTCATGGGCCATTATAAAGGGCTTGACAGACTTCCTGACAATATGGCTCCAAACTCTGGATCAGTCTGCTGGTGAGTCCTTACAACATGCTCCACAATTCTTGCATGTTGTGTCCTTCACAACTGGAGCAGCCAAAGAAGGAATGTGATGGGTGTTGAAGAGTGGAGAGAGCAAGATCAATCCTCTGAGGAAGAAGATGATAATCCTGAGCAGGTGGAACATCACCTTCTGTTTCATTGAGTGCAGCAGCATCTGATGCAACATACCAGATGTGAGCTGGCTAAAGTCATCATTCATAGATTGCCAATTTGTTGTTCAAATGCAAAGCTCCCAGAAGCAAATGAACTTTTCTTTTGTTCTTCTTTATTTTTACTGTTGCTTAAAAAATTACAATTTTCAAATGTTCGAAGGCTTTCCAGAATGTAATGCTCCCATATTGAACAATGAGAGGATAGTATGGTATGCAGCTACTTCTCTTCTTCAAATGGTACCATTACACATTTTACAACAACATGAGAGAGCAGACAGGATGTTTCCATAAAATCCTTACTGTGTGGAAACAAGCCATTCGGCCCAACAAGTCCACACTGACACTCCAAAGAGTATCCTACACAGAATCATCCCCTTACCCTATCCCTGTAATCCTGCATTTCCTAGGGCTAACCTACACACCCCTGGGTAATTTAGCATGGCTAATCCACCTAATGTGCACATTTTTGGACTATGGGAAGAAACCGGAATACTTGGCAGAAACCCACGCAGGCACAAGAGAACATACAAAATTCACAGAGACAGTCATCAGAAGGTCCCTGGTGCTGTGAGACAGCAGTGCTGACCACTGAGCCATCGTGCCACCCCAAATCAAAAGATGGCACCGCTGACAGTGCAACACTCCCTCAACACCGAGCTGACATTTAACTTCTGGAGTTTAACTTGAACTCCCAATCTCTGAACTGAGGCAATGCTGTCTCTTGAGACACAGCTAATTTGTCTACCCCTCCAAGGTGCCCTGAAGTCTCTAACAAATTAAGATCAATTTCCTGAACACAACCAACGACAAAGAGAAGAATTGTCATATGTAGGAGCACTAAAGTAAAATTTCAGCTTGTTTTTGTCTGATTTGCCAATTATTATTAATAACAATTATTTATCAGTTATTAAAAGAAATACAATGAAGGGAGAAAAACAGCTGACCATTTGGAGCTGTTGGAAAGTGGGCATGGGAAGTGCAATGGGTGAATCATGTAATGAAACCTCTAGGAATATGCCCATCTGGAGTCGATATTTCTAATCAAAGCCTTGGTGAAATCAAGACTGTGAGACCTGAGGATCATCACTGCAGGCTGCAGAAAAATCCTGAATGGGGCAGGCAGAATGATTGACAATGCCCGTTGTCACATCGCCAACTGGGTTTGAGAAGAGTCTTTTTAAAATGTGCCTAATTTTGATACTTGAGATTTCACCAGCAATGCAAAACCCTCGAGCAGTGACGCTGTCTATTAGCTTTTCAAGCTGCACCAATTACATGATATTGGTACAGGTAACAGAAGGCAGCAGTTCATAATGTAATTGTAAGTAGCTTGGCACATACTTTACTTTCGGGAACTGATTGGTTGTCATTAATATAGCAGCTCTCAACTATTTTGGACAGAATTTTGATTTCCTTATAAAAAGGCAAATGCCAAATTGGCATGATCAAAATTTCACTGTGGGTCAGTTGGAACTCTCAACTCCATACCAGAAATATATGGCTGAAATACAGTCTTTGGCACATCTACACTGACTTACTCAGGGAATTTTACTCTCCAGAGGTGCTCTCCTTTCAATGAGTGCATCTCTTGAGTGGATGTAAAAGACACTATGGCACTACTTCAGGATGAACAAAGGAGTACTCTCCAGTGTCCTCGCCGGAACTCATTCTTCAGACAACACCACAAACAAGTGCCTTCATTCCACCAATGACTATGTCTCAAAAATATATCACTGGGATGCCCATAAGACCATAAGAAATAGGAGGAGGAGGGCCCTCAAGCCTGCTCTGCTTTTCAAACTGATCACAGCTGATCCAACATTCCTCACATCTACTTTCCTTCATTTTCCCCCAAACCTTGATTCACCTACTGATCAAAAAACCATCGAACTCAGCCTCAAATATACTCAAGGACACTGATCCCACAGCGCGCCATGGCAAGGATTTCCAAAGACCCTTCAATTCTCTGAGAAGGAATGCCTGTTCCTCTCAGTCTGAAATTGGCCCCCTTTATTCTGAGACTATGACCTTTGGTCCTAGACTCTCCCATTATGAGAAACATCCTCTCAGCATTTACCCTGTCAAATTCTTTAAGGATCCTTTGTGTTTCAGTGAGATCACTGCTCATTCCTCTAATTGCCAATGGTTAGGGTCCCAGCCTGTTTAATCTTTGCTCATAAGACAATCCCTTCAAACTAGCTATCATTCTAGTGAATCTTCTCTGAACAGCCTCCAATGAAATGATATCTTTCGTAAAATCAGGAACCAAAACTTCACATGGTACTCCAAATGTGGCCTCACCAGCACCTTGTACAGTTATAGTAAGGCTTCCCTCTAACTCCCTTGAAATAAGGGCCAACATTCCATTTGCCTTCCTGATTACTCGCTGCATCTGTATACTAGTTTTCTGTGTTTTGTACACAAGCATCCCGAGTTCCTGTATTGCAGTTTTCTCCAGGTTTATTTTGTCCATTTAAATAATTGTGTCTGTTTTGTTCTTTGTTCCCAAAGAACAACTTCATATTTTCCCTGATAAAGGAGCAACGCTCCGAAAGCTAAATACAGTAAACCAGTTGGACTATAACCTAGTGTTGTGTGATTTTAAATTTTGTCCACCCAGTCCAACACTGTCTCCTGCACATAATGATAGCAAAGAAAGCGAAAGGAAGGAGATGCAGTCTCCACAACATTATAATTGAATCAGCCTCAATGAAGATCTATAGCTTTCATAGAGCACCTTCTAGAGATGATCTCGGATAAAATAGTTGGTGCCAAGTAAGCCTGGTAGTGGATATCTTAATAATCAAGGTGGTGTGTAGGCTGCATTGGTCCTTCTACGATGCACTCGGTTCTGCTATAATGCAAGTTTCTTCAATACAAATTGGCTATAATGCGATTGAAGAATTTAGACCATTATTTGTAGAACGTGAACGTTTCTTAACTGTATTGGCTATAAAGCGATTCTGACCCCATTGGTTTAAATGGTGCTGCTAATATGCGATATTTTTTATAACATGCGATTGCAAGGGAACAGAACTATCATGTTATATCAGAATAGACTGTACTGACGATGGGCATTCTATTGTGCATCTGAGGAAAAACTGAGAATTGGAACAAAAGCTCCCAAAATATTTTACTTGGAATCTACTTGTTCATTTATCCATTGTTCCATTCAACTATGAGAGGGCAGAAGAAAGTCAAGTACATATTGTTAAAACCTCATTCTCCCAACTGGTAGAATGAAAACATATGGCGGCTATCTATGCTGTAGTCAGAAAAAGACAAGTATGCATCATTAAATGCTATGGTTTTGTTGAATTATTAAACATGATGGTCATGCAGAGAACATGGTACTCACAGACTGATAACAAAATACTAAAATCCATACTGGTTAATTGTTGAATTATCCATTAGGAATTATAAGAAAGAAAAATTTAAAATACACCTTCCTTGGTGGTAGCGCATTAAAGGCTCACTTGTTGGATTCCTAGATGTGACAGTTGTTCTATGAAGAAATATTAAATGCCAGTGTTCTCTGGCGTATAGGAGAATGAAATGGTGATCTAACTAAAATTATAAAGTGTTTAGAGATCTTGGCAAAGTAGATGCTGGATGGGCTTTTCCCATGAGTCCATAAATTATATCACAGAATCAGGAGAAAATCGACCATTTAGGATTCCGATGAGAAGAAATATCTTCATACAAAGATTTGTGCATTTTTTTAGAATTCTCTACCCCAGAGAAATAAGAATGCTCAATCATTGAATATCTTGGAATAATGTTGTAAAATTGTGTCATCTATCAAAACTTACTGTGTGTATTGAGTGAAATGTATCCCCGGATGAGTTTAAATAAACTGTCAAAGACATCACCAGTCAATTCTGTAGCTGCGCATTTACATAATATGCACCCTGCAAATAACACAGCAATCAGAAAGATGCCAGGCTGTAAATCAGTATAAATGGTCCATTCTCAGAACCATACACAGACATTCAGTCTACTGCACGCCATTAGTCATTGGAAAACTGTTGAGGAAGGGATTCCACCCATCATTTAACCTAATTATTTCAAACAGTGGATCTAGAAAGAGGTTTCCCCAGCTTGGTGTGACTGTACCTCGTAGCTGACCAGTTTGTGAATGGAGATCATGTGTTGAACAGGTTAATCCCATGTACTTTCCTAGCAGGGGAGATACCAGGATCAAGAGTGGAGCTTCGAGTCATCAGAGCTAGTGGAGATCATTGCTGGATCGTGATTGGATGTTGGAGGATCATTTGGTTGTGCTGACCTGCTCTTGGTGGATCTTTATGCTGGCTTTGGCCTAACGCCAATTCAGGAACCAGCCAACCTCAGAGCTATGGCCTCAGCAACCGCCTGCAGCCCAGGCCAGGGCATTCGCAACACTGTCCGAGTGACTGTGAAGAAGGTGGAAGATCGTACCCCTGTCGATCGGATGGTGTTCATCAAGAAGGTTCTGCTGGAGTGCTGTGGGTTCGATGCTCAGCAGCCTGAAGGAAGAAGGTGGCTCAGTAATGTCATCTCAGGCTGATGTGATGAGGATCAGCAAATCCTTCTATGCCAGTCTGTATGACTCAAAGCCAACTGACAGCGCAGCCTCCCTGTTGTTCCTGTCCTGTATCACAGAGGTCTTAGACCTCAGAACACGGGAGAGGCTGGACCAACTGCTATCTCTGGACAAGCTGACCAAGGCTCTCGAGTCCTTCGAAAAGAATAAAACTCCCAGAAGTGACGGCTTACCGGTCAAGCTCTATTCTGCTCTGTGGGACTTGATTGGCCAGGACCTGCTGGAGGTGACAATAGACTGTAGACAATAGGTGCAGGAGTAGGCCATTCTGCCCTTTGAGCCTACAACACCATTCAATATGATCATGGCTGATCATCCTTAATCAGTATCCAGTTCTTGCTTTATCTTCATAAGGAGAAAGTGAGGACTGCAGATGCTGGAGATCAGAGCTGAAAATGTGTTGCTGGAAAAGCGCAGCAGGTCATAATCCTTCATAACCCTTGATTCCACTTTCCTTGAGAGCTCTATCTAACTCTTTCTTAAATGAATCCAGAGACTGGGCCTCCACTGCCCTCTGAGGTATATGTCAGTATGCTTCTGGCAGGTACCATGAGTGAATCCATGAGGAAAGGCATCATCACCCTCATCTACAAGCGGAAGGGGGAGAAGGAGGAAATCAGAAATTGGAGACCAATCTCACTATTGAATGCAGATTGCAAAATCTTGGCAAAGGTCATCGCTAACTGGGTCAGGAATGTTCTGGGATCGGTGATTCACCCTGACCAAACCTGTGCTGTACCGGGCAGGAAGATCGCTGAGAGTCTCACACTCCTCAGGGATACGATCGCCTATCTGCAGGACAGGGGGCTGGACACCGGCCTCATCAGCCTGGACTAGGAGAAAACCTTTGACAGGATATCGCATACATATGAGAGATGTTCTCTCCAAAATGGGGAGAGAATCTGCAATTGAATCAGAGTGCTCTACACCAACATTGTCAGTCCAGTCAGATCTGGAGTCAGGTAGGGCTGCCCTCTCTCTCCTGCCTTGTTTGTGTGCTGCATAGAACCATTTGCTGAGACCATCAGGAAGGTTGCAAGCCTGAAAGTGGTAACTATTCCTGGCAGCAGGGGCCTACAAGTTAAGGCCTCCCCGTACATGGATGACATCGCCGTTTTCTGCTCGGATCCGCTGTCCATGCACAGACTCTTGTGCATCTGTGACCAGTTCAAACAGCCTCGGGGGCCAAGGTAAACTGAGGCAAGTGCGAGGCCATGCTCTTCGGGAACTGGACCAACCAATCTTTCATCCCCTTCATCGTCAGGGCTGACCACCTGAAGGTGTTGGATATTTGGTTCGGAGGGGTTGGGGTGTGCGCCAAGTCTTGGGGGGGAGCATATCAAGAAAGTGAGGCAGAAACTGGGCAGATGAAAGCTACGGTCACTCTCCATCGCAAATAAAAACCTGGCCATCAGGTGTGAGGCACTGTCAGTGTTGTTATTTGTGGCACAGGTTTGGCCTATTCCCAGGACCTGTGCAGTCGCAGTCACCCGGGCCATCTTCCATTTTATATGGAGATCAAAGATGGCCAGGCTCCGAAGGGACTCGATGTACAAAGCTCTGAGCAACGAGGGAAAGAACGCAACAAATGCCACCCTCGCCCTGATGGCCACCTTTGTGACTGGCTGCATCAAGCTGTGCGTAGATCCCTGGTACGCAAACACAAAGTGTCACTACGTACTGAGGTTCTACCTGCCCCCAGTGTTGCCAGGGATGGGCCTGGCCTCCCTGCCACGGAACGCTCCAAGTACTTGGACCGTTCCGTATCACCTGTCCTTCATGGAGGAATTTATGAAAAACACCTTTGACCGCAAGTCCATCAGGAAGTGGTCAGCACGTAGTGTCCTTGAGACCCTTAGGGAAAAGGAGAAGGCAGATCCTGTTGAGCGGTTCCCTGGGCAGACTGTCATTTGGCAGAATGCCTCATCGCCAAAACTTTCCAACAAGCACCAAGACATGGCTTGGCTGGTGGTGAGAAGGGCAATGTCTATGAGATCCTTTATGCACACCCGGACTCTCAGCCGCACTGCACTCTGCCCTCGAAGTGGCTGCAGAGAGGATGAGACTGTCACACATCTCCTTCTGGAATGTGCCTACGCAAAGGAAGTCTGAAGACAAATGCAGTGGTGTTTGTCGAGGTTCATCCTGAGCAGCTCCATAACATGGGACTCCGTGCTCTACGGTCTGTTCCCCGGGATGCACACCGAGACGAACATCAACTGTGCCTGGAGGATCATCAACTCGGTGAAGGACGCTTTCTGGGCAGTCCGAAACCTGTTGATCTTCCAGCTGAAGGAGTTGACCCCGACTGAGTGTTGCAGACTGGCACATTCCAAGGTCCAGGACTACGTGTTGCGGGACGCACTGAAGCTTGGGGCAGCTACCACCAAGGTGCGGTGGGGAAAGACCACCGTGTATGTCTGCCTGCCTAAGAACAGGTGGCCCATGCAGTAAGTGGGCTCTGCTGAAGCCTCAGCTCAATATACGGATAGTAAATATTCAGAACTGTATATAGGAATGATTACTCAATCTCTGTATGCAAAGAAATGAAATGTTTACATATGTATGGCATGACTAATTGTACAGATCATCAAAATATTTTATGAATAAAGTATATTTTTGAAATTTAAAAAATGTTTCTCGAAAATCAGTCAGACAGTCCAGAAAGACCTTGAATTGTTAACAGTGAGAAGAGAACTCACAACCCTTCTTTCTATCCTACTGTTCCATAAGCATGTGCCCTGCCAGGAGAGGCAAAGCTACCATAGTGCAACCAGACAAGAGGGTTGTTCTCACATTAGAGACAGAGAGGATGGGTGGTGGTTTAACCTGAGGGTCACCATGCTTTTGGAAAAAGAAGAAGCTGAGAAACCATGTTGTTGACATTACTCTGTATCACAAACCAGCCATTCAGCTAACTGGGCTAATCTAGCCACTGTAATGGTCAAGCCTAGCACCACTGAGCACATCTTAGAGTCATAGAGGTCTACAGCATGGTAACAGGCCCTTCAGCCCAACTTGCCCATGTCACCAGTTTTCATAATTAAACTCATCCCATCTGCCTACGTTTAGTCCATATCCCAACATACCTATTCCATCCATGTCCCTGTCTGTTTCTTAAATGCTGAAATTGTACTCGCTTCCTCTGGTAGTCTGTTCCAGACACTCACCACCCTCTGTGTGAAAATATTGCCTCTCTGAACCCTTTCGTATCCCTCCCCTCTCACCTTAAACTTACGCTCTAGTTTCAGATTTCCCTACTATCGGGAAAAGCTGTTGACTATCTCCCTTATTATAGAACTGTATAAGATCACTCTCAGTCTCCTACACTCCTGGGAAAACTTTCCAGCCTATCCAACCTCTCCTTATAACTCAAACTTTCCAGTCCAGATAGCATCCAGTAAATCTTTTCTGCACTGTTTCTAGTTTAATGATATCCTTTCTAGGGTACGGTGACCAGAACTGCACACAGTACTCCAAATGTGACCTCACCAACGTCTTGTACAGCTATGCCTTCAACATGAACTGAGAAATGGCTGACTCCAGGGGAAGAGGACAGATAGTTCAGCAAGTCTTTAAAACATCTTATGCAGAATCTGGAAATATCACCAAACACAGCCTGAAACGACATAATGTAAAAACCTTGAAAAGCTAACTTAACTTTCCTGCTTCTAATTTACTTCCATGTGCATATATGAATCTCTTGGAGGTATGATTTTGAGTGTATTTATTGTATTTTATAGACCAGCTGTTAAGTTCAATAAACACTATTTCCTTTTCTTTTAAAATTTATGAGAAAACCTAGTATTGTAAAAGGTAACGGTTGTGAAGGAGTTATGTTACATTGAGTTCCACATAATCTGATGCTGTCTTCAGATGGAGACAGCTGAGCTGAACTTTACAGGAAATTGGCACAGTGTCATTTTTGTCAACTTCAATGGTTTTTGTTTTACTGCAAATCTTTGTGAGTATTTCATGCTATTGCCCAAAACTCGTCTCATTACTTCTGCACAACACCTGGCGTCTTATCCCATTACCATAGGCAGACATTCCCACCATTTCTGGGACCTCTCAGAATTCATAGTACAGGTGTCATGTTTGAAGCCAGTTGAGCATTGGCAATCCAGAGTTTACCTTCACTGTGCACAGTGTAAGAGTAACCACAAACGACAATGTCTCAGAGCACAGCCAAATGCACAGACTCACAAATATCACTGTTTAGAATGCAAGTGTCACAGCTTACCCATTGTTAGCCCCATCGCATCTTCCACCCCTGTCAAAATCAATGCTACTCTCTCTCCAATGTCCAGAAAATCCCAGCATTCTCTCATTGTACATTGTGAGACCATCACATACAGAGATTTCCAACAGTTTAAAACATTCACACCAGAAACGAGCAATAAATAAACAGACGTGGCATTTGCCTCTTGCAATAAAAATGGGTCATTTGTCTTTCCACCAACAACAAAGGTAAAACATAAAGTCACCATTGTCTTACCAGCCCATAGGTCTGCTCTCTCATTAAAAAGAGAGATGTCTGGCGATGGTTTAACCTGAGGGTGACCATGTCTCAGGTAAGGTAGAGATTTTGAAGGAGAATCCTTAATGGGAACGTCAGCCACGTGGTTTGGGGAGTAAACCCACACTGTTGGTGTTACTCTGCACCACAAACCAGGCATCCAGCCAACTGAGCTGAATATACCCCTTCACACCAACAAATTTACAGTCAATGAATGATCACTACATCCAGCTCATCTACTAGAATTGGGTCAACTAACTCACATCGGCTTTGTTATGCCTGACGTTGAAACACTTTATCATGCTGAAGGTGATGTTCCTCCTCTTCAATGTCCTCAACTTCTTCCTCAAAAGACAGCTTGGAGGGGAATTTGCAGATGATGGTATTCCCATGCATTTGCAGCCCTTGCCTTCAAGATGGTAGAGTTTGCTGGTTTGGAAGGTGATGTTGAGGAGCCTTAGTGAGTTTGTGATTTTACACACTGCTGCCACTACGTAGCATGTTGAAGTTGGTGAAAGAGATACCAATCAGTGTGCCTCTTTCTCCAGGATGGTGTCAACATTCCTGAGTGTTGTTAGAGTTGCGGATAATGTTCCATCACATTTCTGACTTGTGCCTTGTGGATGCTGGACTGTCAATGGAGGAAGTACGTTTCTTGCTGCAGAATTCCCAACCTCTGATGCCTTACAGTATCTATGTGAGTGGTCATTTCAGTTTCTGGACAATGATGTCCTCCGAGATATTGATGATGAGGTATTCAGCGATGGTAATGCCATTGACAATTTCTGCCTTCTGCAGTCAAGATGAAATTTTACCACTTCCTCCCAGATAAAATTCATGTTTTCAATGTAAAGGTAACAATCAAAACCTCAAACACTTTTTTCTACACAAAGTTTTAATTAAAGTTTTTCTGGCTACAAATCATCTCCACAAAACTGCTGCTTTGCTATCAAGTCTTTGTCGTCTTAAGTCATTAATTCTTCCTGAATTTTCTTCTGCTTCTGGATGCCTTTGCTAGATTTCTTTAAATTTGTGCATTCTCAGCAGCTTCTCAGTCTGTAGCCCTGGTCTAAATTTATTTTCTGGCCCTATCTGTGTTCTTTGCAGCTGTATATCAGGAAGCCTAAGGTTGATGGTAGCAATGCTCATTGGGAGAGGGGAGAACAGGCTTTCACACTCCCTTGCGTTCCCTTTTTGGACTTCATGCCATTTTTCATAAGTTTATTCCCTTTTCCCTTAAGAATTTCAAAATTTATCTGCTGGGGCCATCTGTTGCTTCTTATAAAGCTATCATTGTTAAGGCCTCTGTATTTTCTAAATCTATTGTTATTTCTCTCTTTTCTACCTTACATCATGCCTGTGTGCCTCTGACCATATTTTAAATGAAGTTTTGCCTTTGGAGCAAACTTGCCTTTCTGTTGTCACAAATTCTACTTTGTCTTTACTAGCATGTTGTCAATTCTTACTGAATGAGTAGGACACCTTGACCATGAATATGAGCTACTTCAGAACAATTTCCTTCATTAACGATACACGCCATTTGAACTGATGCCAACGACCCATCCTCTCAGTGCATGTCAACTCTCTCAGTATCCACCATTGGCAGAACACAGGAGCTATGTCAAGATGAAATAAAATAAAGTACAAGAGGGCGAAAACACCTTTCACTCCATTTAATAAAAATGTCCATTCTTTGAAGCCCATTCAAAGCTTTTAAATCTCAAGTGGTTAATGTCTGAGAAACGCCAGCATACATTAGTTTAAAGGCAAGGATAGATAGAGTTTTGGACAGTAAAGGAATCAAGGGTTACAGTGAGCAGGTGGGTAAATGGAACCGAGCCTGTGATAGATCAACTATGATCTTATTGAATGGTGGAGCAGGGTAGATGGGCCAAATGGCCTACTCCTGTTCCATTTCTTATGTTTTTATACATCTATTTATACAACATCAAGCCAGATACACCTTCAATAGGTTTTTTAAAATGTCAGTTAAACTGAACTCAGAAACGCTGCTGAAATGATTGTCACTTTTGGAAATCAGCCAAGCATCTGCAATCTCAACAAATAGTTTGAAACTGCTCAGACAGATGCTACATTATTCTTATTTGTTCTTGCTGGTAACTGCGATGAGTTACTTTTGTTTTTAAATTTAGAAAGCAGGGATTTTAAAACCTCCAAATCATGACAGTAAGGCAGACTCCATGAATCTGTCACTCCCACACTATACATTAATTCTAATGCAGCAGAAGTTTAGGGTGAGAGCGGAAAGATTTAAAAAGGGGCCTAAGGAGCAACTTTTTCACGCAGAGGATAGTGCATGTATGGAATGAGCTACCAGAGGAGGTGGTGGAGGTTGGTACAATTACAATATTTTAAAGGCATCTGAATGTGCATATGAATAGAGGGATATGGACTAAATGCAGGCAGATGGGACCAGAGTAATTTAGGATATCTAGTCGGCATGGACAAGTTGGACCATAGGGTCTGTTTCCATGCTGTATTTCTCTGTGACTCTTTGATAACAGCAAGGATTTTTCAATCAAATCCAGTCGAGCTTTAGTCCAACTAAGTGCCTCAGGTAGTAATTTTTCCATAACAAGGAATTAATGAACAGAAAAATAGTTATTAATGAGTCTCTCCAGGATTATGGTGTTGCAGTTACCAGTGAGAGATGAGTTTTTCTATCTTTAATAGAGTTTGCAGTTCTCTGTGCTTTAGACTGTTTAATGGGTCTTAGACTGAATAATGTGAGAGTCAGGTACTAAATGTAATGACTAGGGGATAGATCTTTAATTGTCCTTTAATTTTTTCTCGAGAATCAGGATAAATTACATGGAATTTGTTCCCTTAATAGTGTGAATTCCACTTTGCAGCTGCTTATTTCTTTTAATGAAATTATCACTGAATCTTACATATCAGAAAGAAACAACACAACAGATTTGAAATCACTTTCTACCAATAAAATATTCATCGGTGTGATCCATCTAAAGAAAGAGGAAGCCTGTTTTGACACTGAAAGATTCCAATGGATTCCTGATGAAGGGCTTTTGCCCGAAACATCAATTTTCCTGCTCCTCAGATGCTGCCTGACCTGCTGTGCTTTTCCAGCACCATTATAATCTAGACTCTGATCTCCAGCATCTACAGTCCTCACTTTTGCTTAATCTAGACTGTTGTGAAGGTGTTGGTTGAGGGAGGACAGTTGGCACAGGTCAGAAGAATTCCATAAACTTGTATAAATAGAATATTTGCATAACCATCTGAACAGATTTGATTTTTTCGACTCATCCCAATAACAATGGCTACTTGAACTTACATAACAGCACAACTTACATAAATATCCCAAAGTCTGCCAAAGGAATGTTACCAAACAGAATTTGCCACTAAAAAGGAGCTATTAAGTCAGGTAGCAAAATATTTTGTCAGAGAATATCTTAAAAGTGGGGAGATATAGAAAAATAAAATGAAGCAATTGTAGAACATAGGAGCTTAGCCAACTGAAGGCCAACAGTGGTGGTGTAATGAAAGTGGGGAATGGGGCCTCCTATGGTGCACTAGCAGTGTATTAGGACCTGGGTTCAAATCTCATCTGCTCCAAACAAGTGCCATAACATGGCTGAGCAGATTGATTAAAAATATAGGGCTCTTTGGAACAGTGGTGGCATCTCTCCCTCTGAGCCAGGAGGTCCAAGTGTAAGTTCCACTTGCTCCAGAGGTCTGTAATAATAGCTCTGAACAGACGGATTAGAAAATATTCTGAAAGAGGAAAATGGAAAGGCAGAAGTGAAGTGGTACTGTCACTGATTGATCACCAGTGACTCAGAACTTCAGGTTAATTTCTGGGTTCAAATCCTACTATCGCAGATGGTGCAATTTGAATTCAATAAAAATTATGAAAGTCGGGAAAGACCAAGAGATCAGAGTGGAAAAATGAAAAGGCTTAAAGGCTTGAAAACCGAAGAAAGTTAATGAGATAAGACCATGGAAAGACTTGGACACATAACTTCAGTAAATACAGAAAAGGTTGACCACAATAAGCTCCATGTGAAAATTATTTCCTTGATGTCTTCCACATTATAGTTTTAAAAGGATTTGTACAAGTGGCACCTTTGTCCAGGAATCTGCAATGTAAACTTAACAAACTCATTGTTTCTTTGCCCTTCATCCAATCACAGCAGATGGAGAGTTCCTCAAGGTAGCGTCCAAGAACTGATCATCTTCAAAGGCCTTCCTTCTATCATAAGTTCAGGATTTGCTGATGATTGGGAAATGTTCAAAACTATTCATGACTCCTCAGATACTGAGGCAATCCATGTCTAAATATAGTAAGACATGGAGCATATCCAAGTTTGAGCTGCTAATTGGCAAGTAACATTAGTGGCAGTTAATGACCAATTCCAACAAGGTAGAATCTAACCATTGCTTCTTACCATTTAATGGCTGATCCCTCACTGTCAACTTCCAGAGGGTTACTATTGACCAGAAACTGAACTGGACTAGCCATACAAATATTGTAGCTACAAGAGAAGGTCATAGGCAAAGAATCCTGCAGCAAATAACTCACTTCCTGACTCCCCAAAGCCTATTCACAAACAACAAAGCACATTTAGCACTGTGATTGAATACTCTCCACTTGATTGGACCCGTGAAGCTCCAAAAGGAACCTTGACACCATCCAGACCAAAACAGCCCACGTGATTGGCGTCACATTCACAAACATTCACTCTCTCCACCATCAGCACTCTGTAGCAGCAATGTCCACTGTCTATAAGATGCAGAACAAGAATTCACTAAGGTTCCTCCCAAACCCACAACCACTTTGATTTAGAAGGACAAGAGCAGCAAATTCATGCGAACACCAGGAATCGCAAGTTCCCTTCCAAGTCACTCAGCATCCTGAATATAATGCCGTTCCTTCATTTCACTGGGTCAAAATTCTGGAATTCTGTCTTGAATAGCATTGTGTGTCTACCTAAACTGAATGGACTGCAGTATTTCAAGAAAGCAGCTCACCATCACTTTCTCAAAGGCAACTAGAGATAGGCAATAATTGCTGGTGCAGCCAGTGACTCCCACTTCACATAAATAAATAAAACAAATTTCCTGCTATTACACCAAGAAGCTGGTTCACAGTAGCTTTGTTTTCCCAGACAGAAATAAATGTCAATAAACTCAGTCTTTCCGTGTACAATGCATTGAATTATGGGTTATGATTGGACAATAAGTAATTTACAATTGATTTTATAAACCATAAAGATTAAGCTCCAGTGGTTTAATGGCAATATCTAAGCCGTGAGATTTAATTATGCCTTCTATGGTATCAATACCATCACCTCTAAGTTCAAAGGTTTTGTATCCAAGTGCACCCCAGAGCCACAAACATATAAGCCAGACACTAGATACCACCTTTCAGATTGGATTTTAAAACAAGGTGCCATCAACCATTCAGGTGAATGTGGGACTCTGTAGTGTGCAAATTGTTGTATTTCCTATATTAAAGTCACCATAGTCCCAGAGTTCAGTGGGGTTGCTCTCATTAGGGAGCTGGCTGTTGTTGAGTTTAACCTGAGGGATAAGACATCTCAGGTGAGGAGCAAGATTGAGACGGCCAGACTTTTATAGTAGCCTCAGCCAAATCAGGAATTGAACCCACACTGTTAACATTACTGCACTGCAAACTAGCCATCGGGCCAAATGAGCTAACTGATCCCTTCTATCTATGTTATAACAGTAATTACATGTCAAAAGTACTTAATTGACTGTTGAACAATTTGGGACAATTGGACATTGCAAAAGGTACGATAAGAAAGGCAAGTCTTTCCGCCTTCATTTCACCCTCAGTT
Source organism: Chiloscyllium punctatum (assembly GCF_047496795.1). Lineage (NCBI taxonomy): Eukaryota > Metazoa > Chordata > Chondrichthyes > Orectolobiformes > Hemiscylliidae > Chiloscyllium > Chiloscyllium punctatum. The sequence continues at coordinate 20,948,290 of NC_092765.1, read as the reverse complement.
TAAGGTGTGGCATACAGATCCGGTCAGTCGAGGTACTTGTCACTGCCTGCCGTGGAGATTACGTTGGATTGGTTTTCATTTGTTATGGGATGTGGGTGTTGCCCATACACTGATCAATGTGGTGATGAGGGGCCTTCTTGAACCACTGAAGTCCATGGCAGGTTCAAGGAAAGGTTCACAGGCCTATGATCCCAGACCTGAGTACTAAGGGCCAGGTAGAGCTTTCGACCCCAGTTATTGTGCTCTGATGCAACCTGTTGTCTCAGCCCCTAATCTTTGGGATCTAGGGACACCCACAGTCTTGTCCCAAGATTTTGATCTATTGACAATGAAGGAATAGCAGCATAGATTGGATGGTATGTGGCATAGAGGGCAATTTATAGGCGGTACACTCCCATCCATCTTCAGTCCCTGCCATTCTAGGTAGTAGGAGTTACAGGTTCAGAAGATGCTGTTCAAGGAACTTTGATGAGTTATGGTAGAGCATCTTGTAGACGGCACACACTTGAGAGGTGTGAATATTGAAGACAGTGAATTGGGTGACAGTCAGATGAGCTGCTTCATCCTAGATGAATGTTTATGGAGCTGCATTCATCAAGCAGAATGGAGAGTATTCCACCACACCCTTAACTTCTTCCTTGTAAATAGTAGGCAGGCTTTGGGAAGACAGAAGATGAGTCAATCAGCATAGAATCTCAACCCGTGACCTTCTCTTACAGCCACAATATATACTGCTCCGTTTAAGCTTCTGAGGTGAATGATATTTAAAGGATATTGTGAGTAGGTTATTCAGTGATGATAATACCATTGAATGTCAAGGAGTAATGGTTAGATTCCGTCTTATTGTAGATGGTTCTTTTTGGAGTTCAAGTAGCAAAAAATGTTACTTGCCACTTGTCACTCTAAGTCTGAATGTTTTCCAGGTTTAGAATGCATGGTCACAGACTACTACTGTGGAGTCATGACTGTTGCTGAACATTGCACGATCACCAGCAGACATCCCCATTTCTGACTTCTTGATGGAGAGAAGGTCATTGATGAATCAACTAAAAACGATTGGGCCTAAGGACACTACTCTGAGGAACTCCTGGAATGATGCACTGCACCTTAGGTGATTGACTTCAAACAATCACCATCATCTTCCTTTGTGCTGCGTACGACCTAAACTGCTGAAGAGATACCCCCAATTCCCATTGATTCCAGTTTTGCTAGATCTCCTTGATGCTGCAATTAGTCAAATGATGCCTGATATCAAGAGCAGTCACTCTTGGCTCACTTCTGGCGTTCACCTCCTTTGTCCATAGTTGGACAAAACTGTATGAGGTCTGGACCTGCATGACCCCGACAGAACCCAAACTGTATGCCAGTGATCAGGTTATTTCTTTGCAAGTTTGCTTGATAGTATTGCTGCTAATCTCTTCCATCACATACAAATACAGAAGAAAAACAGGTCATTCAGCCTGACCAATCCATGTTAATGATTGACATTCAGCATCAAGGGTATCACTAATGCAGACTTTTCACAAAAATCCCTGCGTGCGCACTCGGCTGAATGCAAAAGATCTCATTGTAATATTAGAAGAACAAGAAAGAGTTTTTCAGGTGCCACAATCAATAGTATTTCTCTCTCAAACAACACTGCCTCTGGGGCCCCAGGAAACAATTAGACTTTCAGTTTTGGCTCGGGCCATTTGATCATGTAGGATCTGGTATCTGCTTTAATTAAATTATAGAGCTTAGGCTAATTACATTCACAGAGCAAATTGAGAAAGCACATCTAAAAATAACTTACACCTCAGACAAAACCAGACAGGTACGGCGACATTTCCAAAATTTCACATATTTTAATACATTTTCTGCAATAAACACGAAATGATTATACTTACAGCACATAGACTGCAGTGCTTCAAGGAGACAACTCACCACTACTTTTTCATGGGCAATAAATGCTGGTCAGCATCTTTGTAAATCTTTACTGAACCGTTTCAAGTTTCTCAATATCCTTCCCACAGGAGGGAGACCAGGATTGCACACAATATTCCAAAAGTGGCCAAACCAACGTCTTGTACACTTGATTGAAAACTATTTCATATCACCTTTTCTTCTTGACAATTTATAAGATATCTTTATTTTTCACACTATTGTCTTTGTGCTATATTAGGTAAAAGATAAGGTAAAGTTCAAAGTCCCAGACGACTATTGGGCTGCTCTCTCATTAGAGACGGGAACCCTGTTTCTGTCAATCAATACCATATTCCCCTGGTTTAGGTAATTGCCATTGTCATTTGGGGGAACTCCAAATTTGTGCAACCTTGGTGTTTATTCACCATTAATGACCTCTCAAAATGATGGATATGCACTTGTGCAGTTTGACATCTATTTGCCTTTGATATTACAGTTATTACTGGTTGAAAAGGCTAATGGTCTCCCTGGGGTTTTTCACATTCTAATGACCTTTAAACAACACGATTTTTCCTATGATATGAATTTGTTTTTATTATTTCTCAACAAGTACAGAACAACAGCCAACATTCAACTGAGGTTATCCATCATGCTTTTGTGGTTAAGTTGGATATAGAGTACAATTTTTTCAAAATACAAGATATGACAACTAAATTCTAACTGTAGGAAAACAAATTCAATCATACAGTATTCCCACCTGATGAGTAATGAAATCTGATCCCTCATAATCAAGTTTTTCCATACTTTAATATTTCTCTAACAATACATTACAATCAGCTCAATTCAATTTCAATGCTTACCACATCCTTCTTTACAGTAATTTTTAATTTTGTCATACAGTTTCAGTGACCAACATTCTCCTCCTCAGGTTCTCAGTCGGAGAGCGATTGTCAATGCCACCAAAATAACTGGCTGAATGCAGACTAGCAGATATGATGCTATTGCTATCCAAGAGGGGTTCTCAGTCTTTAAACCTGGGTCCCTGGAGCTGCTGACATCACATATTGCTGCTAACTCCTCCATTCTTTGATCACATTGTCTCAAAACAGATCATTACTAATACAGGTAGTTAATTCTTGACCTCAACTCTATCAAGTGTTCTGACCTACATTACCTTTGAAGGTAATTTCCTTCCTACAATTTTTCATAATGTCTCCCTGGTCTGTTCTAAAACTCATTTCTATTTTCAATTCCCCTGTTCCTCCTTTGTAACCATCCTTTGGTATTCCTGTTAGGTATTTGCCTCCTAAATCAATAACTATCTAATACCAATTCACTAAATCTTTTGTCTTTTCCCTCTAATTATGCATTGTGTTTAACTGCATCCAATTATTATGAAATTGGTTTCTGCAGGAAAAATGAGTCAATGTTTCAATGATCTAAAACATTTGTATTATTCTCATGGCACCCTAATCATGTTACCCTGTTTCCCAGTAGCTGAACATGTCAGGGATCCAATCTTCAGTGCATTTTATCACACATTTTTGCATTTTAGTCACTTTACATGTTCAGGAAGGACAATTAGCCAATCACAATTGGAATCCCAATATAATGTCACTTGTTCTGGACTTCAGGTGATTGTATTGAAAGATCAAAGGCTGTGTTTATGATTGAGCAAGAGCTTGGAGATGCAGTGTTGGTTTTAATGTCTGCCTGCCTCCCCCAGTGTGGTTCTAATGTGTTGCACCGTGGCTAAAACTCCAAACGAGGTTCTCTTTAAAAATAAACATAGGATAGAATCCTCTGAGCCCCAAAATAATGTGGGCCATGTTGAGAAAGTTTAGAAATCTTACATGATTTTCCTGAGACGCTCTTCTCAACATTGAGACCAGAAGTACCATTTCTCAGTCAATTATTCCAAATTGGGATGAGATTCTCGATAATGAGTGACAAGACACCTATTGCCATAGGTTATCACTCATTCTCAATTGAATTATTACTTAATCTTGCCTCATTAATATTCATTCTCCCAAGCTAAAATAGTCATTTGCATCCTGTTTATATCACATGTCCCAAGTTTCCATTTTAAAAGGGGTCTTTTTTCCTGAAACACATGGGAGCTTCGGGTAAGTAACATTCAGAACTTTTCAATATGTGAATACAGCAGGCAGCTCACCTAAAGTTTGTAGCTAACACAAAACTTGGAAAAATTGTAAACCATGAGAGGTACTATATAGAACTCGAAAAGGACATTGATAAGATAGCAGGTGAAGTTTAATGCAGAGAAGTGCAAACTTGATACAGTTTGATGTAAAGAACGTGAGCAGTCAGTAAGACATAAAACATATTTGAGAGGGTGTGCAGGAGCACAGAGGCCTAGATTTACATGTTCATAAATCATTACAGGTGGAAGGACAAGGAGAAAGAGCTGTATAGAAAAGTATACGGTATTCTAGGCTTCATTAATCGTGGCCTCGAATACAAGTGAAGTTACAAAAACAAAGATATTCAGTAGGTCTGGCAGCATCTGTGGAGAGACAATATTTTGAGTCTGATATGCATTGTCTTCAGAACTGAAGACAAAAAAATGATGTTTTTTGTGCTGGGAGGGGGGAGTTGAGTAGGAGTGGGTAGATTCGATTGTGGGGATACCCAGAGCAAAAAACATAAGTGAGTACTAATGTTGATAAAGGAGAGATTGAGATGTAAAATGAATGTAAATGATAGGTGTGAGAAAGGAGAAAATAGGTCCAGTTTGCTGAGAGCAAAATCAACAAGACACAGATAAGATATGGCTGAGGTTGGTGGGGTTGAGGAGGAAAGTATGAAGAATGGAGGACAGGGGGCACACTCTGAAGTTGTGGAATACAATAGTGAGTCCTCAAGACTATAAAATGCCTAAGCCATGAAGTTATGCTGAGTTTATATCAGACACTGATTAGACCTCTGGGCATCACATTGCAGGAAGGATGTGAATACACTGGAGACTTAATCCTGCCTCATTAATATTCCAAAAATGAGACTCTTCAGTTATAATGTAAGATAGACAAAGTTCTCCTTGGAGAGGAGAAGGCTAAGAGAAGAGTTGATGGATGTTTTCAAAATCATGAGGGATTAAATCATAGGGTGGATCTGACACTGCTCATAAAAATACTGAGATCCAAACAGCACAGTTTGAAAGTGTTTTGTAAAATAAACAATTGTTGTTTGTACACGGACAGGAATCAAGGGCTGGAATGTACTGCGGGGAAGTGTGCTGCAGTAGGTTGAGCTGAGGCATTCAAGAGGGCAAGAAATGATCATTTAACTAGAAGCAGGGTTACAGGCAAAAGGCAAGGAATTGGGACTCAGTTTAAACACTCTGACAGCAGGTATAGTGGGCTGAACAGCCTCTGTCTGAACCATAATAACTCTGTTATATGTTAAGGAGCGGGGAAGGAGGAACAACTTGGAGAGTGGCGAAGAGGCCGTCAATCTGACGTTCTAGGAGCAAGGAGTGCCTGCGGCAAACAGGAGGATCGGGATGTAGGATTGAGAGTGCAAACATGCTACTGTTCATGATACTGTAAATGCAAGTTACATTTTCTTTCATATTTTTTAACTTATTTCAAAAGGTATCTCATTTACCAAAGTATGAAGTTAGCAATTGATAATATTTTAACTTGGAGAGAGTAATTTTTAAAAATATTCTGACAAGCAAACTCTGACAGAACTAAGTACAGTTTGGTTTTTCTGGGAACAAATGTTTCACTTAAAGTTGTGATTTTTTTTCCAGAATGGAACCTCAACTTTAAATCAGGACATCTATTTTAGATATTCTGATTATTTTTGTTCTCTGCCTTCAATCATCTTAAAAGGTCACTGCGAAGGGGAATTCTGATTCCCAGCACCATTTGATTGTCCTGAAATATATTCCTTATTCAAGCAGTAAAGGGATTCTGAATGTGAAGATGTAGCACACCAGTGATTTGAACATTGGATGCGATTATTCAGCTGCTTGCTCAACAATTAATGCAATCCAAACTAAAAGAATGTTATTTAAGAAAGGTAAGAGAGCTCATAAAAACTGGGGAGGGGCTTAATTGAAAGTTATTTAGGAAAAAAAAGTGGCATTCACTGCTATATGTTTTTCTTTATTTAACCTATGTTTCTAATCAACCTGTTCAGAGATGTTACTGCACACCTCTGGACCAGATGGGACTTGAATCCAGGCCTCCTGGTCTAGGATAGGGACACTACTACTGCACCACACGAGGGCCTCAGCTAAAGTTTTTTTAAATTTGCTGTTTATGGAATGCAACTGGCCACTGATGGGCCATCATTTGTTGTCCATTCTTAATTTCCCCAGAACTGAGTAACTTTTATAATGATATTTCAGAAAGCAATTAAGACTTAAGTACATTGCTGTGGGTCCAGAAACACACTTAAGTACTGCAGATGTTCTTATCTAATGGATCATTGTGAACCAGGTGGAACTTTCCAATAATCAATGACAATTGTTATGATTACCATTACTGAGACCGTGCCCTGTACAATTTTGAAAATGATCAATCAAACTAACTTAAATGAAATGATTGAATTAACTCAAATTAACAATCTAATTAACGGGCAAAAATAACAAACATAGAAAGCACCACTGAAACTCAATTCAATTTCAATTTAGCTGTATGGAGTGGTTACACCAAAACTAGCATTATGTCTAAGAATTTTTGTTAAAACAACTGTTTTCTTATCAACTGGTTCAGGGACAATACTACACACCTCTGCAGCAGGTAGAACATGAACCTGGGCCACCTGGCTGAAAGGTAGGGATAGTACCACTGTGCCACAACAGTCCTTTTTACCTCAGATTTTTTAACCGAGCTTTAATTCCACCACCAGCCACGGTGGGAATTGAACCCATATCACCTGTGCTTTAGCCAGGGCTCTGGATTGCTAGCCGTGTGACATTACAAATGCATCTAAATGTGATATGATTTGGTCCATTAGAAAACAGTTGGTATTATCAGTATTATTTGCAGAAAATTGATAGGGCACTTATGGACAAGGATAAGTATAGGAACTTGGCCACAATGGGGCAGGTGGACAGGCTAAGCTGAGACAGAATTGGTGGTGGGAGCAAGACCAGGACAGGCATAATGAAGGTCAGGTTGGGATAGAATTGCTAGTGTGAGCTAGGCTACAACAGAGCTGGTATTGGAAACTATGTTGGGACAGTGTTGGTATTTGGGGTTAGCCTTTGACATGGTCAATGAGATTCAGGCTGGGACAGGTTTTGTGGTAGCAGACTGTATATATAAAGAACAAATTATATATACATTAATCATTATCTCACCGCTATCTGTGCACAAATTTGCAGCTGTGTTTCATAGATTACAACAGTGGCTACACGTTAAAGGTATTAGGACCTGAGGGCAAGATTAAGAGTTTTAGAACAGAGGAAAGTACACCTCATAATATGGTGTAACTGAGCATGAGTAGAGAAGAGAATGAACTCAGTATGCAAGAGAAAAAGTGAACTTACCTGGTCATGTGGTTCATGTAGAGTAATCAGGCAAGTGTGTGCTTTTAAGAATTATGAAATGGCACAACATTGACCAGAATCCTTCAGTTCATTGTGCCTTTGCCGGAAGATTAATTCCTTTGGCTCTTTTCCCACAACTGTCTCTTTCTAAAATTTATTATTGAATCTGTTTCCAACATCAACATTTCCAGGTAATACATTCCAGCTTTGGCATTTTCCTCATTTATTCTGAGGTTCTTTTGACAATTACCATAAACCTGCGTTCTTTGCTCCTGCCATTGAAAATACTTTCTCTTTATTTAATGTCCTCCATGATTTGAGTCTTCCCCTGGCCTTAGACGCCCCTAGGAGAAACAATAGTTGCACCAAGCAATTAAAATCCTGCAACTTTGGAAAATGTTCTAGCAAATTTCTCTGGCACTTTCTTCAAGGTTCATCCTAAAATGTAATGCCTGGAATTAGACATAGTATTCCAACTGAGGCCTAATCATTGATTTATAAAGCTTTAGCGATGGAATCCTTGACTTTGCACTAAAATCCTGCTTGGAGGCGAGGAATACATATGCTTCTTCTAAACAAACACCTCAATTTGTCCCGCAACTTTTAAAGATATGTAAAAGTAAACCCGTCCAAGTTTGCAAGTCTCTGTTTCTGCACTCCGTTTGAAGTTGCATTATTTAGTTGATAGCATGAACAGGACATTTCCTCTGATGGTGAGAAATAAAAATTGGAATTGGTTCCCTGTCTTCAACCCACACAGGGTAAATACAATAATCACGGTTGCCAAGATGGTGCCTGATTAATTCAGCTGGGTGTGTGAACACATTGCCCATTGAAGGATGTTGAAAGTGTCTCAAAGTTGAAGGGCCAACCAGAGGCCTTCAAGCTTGAGAAGGCTGCAAATTAGTGAAGACTAAGGTGCCTAAAGTGAGAGTAATTTTGTGCCCCATAGAAGGGTGTGCTGGCATTGGAGTGGGTGCAGTGGAGGTTTACAAGAATGACTCTGGGGGTGAATGGTTTGTCATAGGTGGAGCAATTGCAGACTCTGGGTCTGTGCTCGATGGAATTTAGAAAGATGAGGGGGAAATCTTATTGAAACTTACAGAATGCTGAGACCTGGATAGAGTGGGCATGGAGAAGATGTTTCCACTCATAGGAAAGACAAGGACCCAAGGGCATAACCTCAGGGTGAAGGGATGATCGTTTGAACTGAGATGGAGGAACTTCTTCAGCCAGAGGGTGGTTAACTTGTGGAACTCATTGCTGCCGAGGGCTGTGAAGGCCAAGTCATCAAGTGTCCTTAAGACAGAGATTTATAGGTTCTTAGTTTGTAAGGGGCTCAAAGGGTTACTGCAAGAAGGCAGGATAATGGGGTTGAGAAACATATCAACCTTGATGAAATGGGGCAGCAGAATTTATGAGCTAAATGACTTAATCCTGCTCCTACAATGGCCTTGCCTCCAACTTAGTAAAATCTAAACTAAAGGAAAATCTATTCTGCATCAAGGTCATTGCTATGGTGTGTAAAAGGAGGAGGAAGATATTTCTAGGGAGTGGTTGGTGACTGTATTGTGTATCTAGGCAGATAGGAAGGGCCTCTAGGTCTGGGTTGACGGTTGGAGACCAGGTCTACTGCAGTGAGACCATCCCCATGCACCTTGACAGGGACCTACAGCTTCTGGAAGTCAACTGGAAAATGCCAGTCGACTTGCTTCCATTGCCCTTAATGAACTGTGCTGGCTCGTTGACATTTGCAGGTCAGGTGATTCAGCTGCCACTTCATTCCCATTCTGGCTTAGCAAAAGGAATGTTGGTGCAGTATGGAGCCAGAGGACTGGCATCCCAGCTAGCAGAGCAGTTCTTATCATCTGCCAGTGAGTGGTTAGGATCTGGAATGCACACCTGAGTGTGGTGCCTATAGATTCAATAGAAGCTTTTAAAGAGCATTGGACTATCACCTGAAGAGAAGAAATTTGCAAGGCTACAGGGAGAAGCTGGGTGAAGGGGACAAGATGTCTTGCTCTCGCAGGAAGTCAGCGTAGAAATGATAGATTAAATGGCCTACTTATTTGCTGTAAAGCATTCAATGATTTTGATGTAAACTGCCTTATTCTTCAGTGATATGTTTACTCTTTAGCTGGCTCAGCTCGACATTGCACTGTATGGGGTGGCAGCATGCAAACCAGATGGGCTACTTTCTACCAATCAACTGTTCTCGTGGTTGGGAGACAAGGTTCCAAGTTAATAATAAAGATTCAGAAATTTGCTTCCACCTATTTTAATGCCTCGGATTAAATTGAAATACAATTGTAGAAATATGCAGAGTGAGAGGAGGTTGTTCAGCCAATCAGGTCTGTACCTTTGCAAACAACGATCAATTTAAACAATTCCCCGGATCTTTTCCCATAGCCCAGCAATTTTGTCTCCATCAAACATTTACGCCACTCTCTTTAGGATGTTGCTATTGAATTCCTTCCACTGCCTTTTGAGTCTGTACATTCCAAGTTACGGTAAAAACAAGGACTGCAGATGCTGGAAACCAGAGTCTAGATTAGAGTGGTGCTGGAAACTGTGCTTTTCTAGCACCACTCTAATCTAGACATTCTAAGTTATAACTGTCCGTGCAAGAATAGGACTCTTAATCTCTCTCTTAGCTCCTTTGCCACTTGCCTTCGATCTAATGTCTTCTACTTATTGACTCACCTGTCTCTGCAAACAGTTCTTCCTTACCTACTCTATCAAGACATTTATAATTTTGAAAGAAAATAGATAATTTTCTCACTCCTTCTGCCCCAAGCAATCTGGTACAAGTAATCTAAAATGAAAAATCTTTACAAGTGTAAGTACGAACACTGCATCCGGAACTATTTCAGAATTCACTTCATTTTCAGATCTACTCTTTCCACCTCACTGGTATAGTCTTGGATGCAAAGCTCTCAGCTCTCCAGCTAGATTTCTCATGAGAGGCAAATCTAAGGCAGATATAAACAGATTTTTTTGTTATTAATTCAGGGGATGAGACTTTGCTGGCTGGGCTAGCATTTATTTTCTCTCTCTAATTCTCCTTGAGAAGGTTGTTATGAACTGCCTTCTTTAACAAATGCAGTCCTTTGGCGTAGGTAGACCCACAATTCCATATGGGAAGGAAGTCTCGGACATTGAGAGAATAATGAAATATTCCGAGTCAGATGCTGTGAGCCTTGTCGAAGAACTTGCTGATCCCATATTTCTGCTGCCTTTACTACCAAACTCACCACAGGCCGGACAGTAAATTTCATCCTCTGCATTTTTCTGGGGAAACAATTGACTTTTATCGAGAGACAGTGTTGTAATATTGGTCCCGAACCTGGTTTCCTGCTGCCTGTAGAGATGTTTTTAAACTGATGCTATTTGCCAGGCAAATGGACTTTGTCGATCGTTTGTGGTAGTGTGCTGTTCCTTGTGAAAAAGCAGTTGACACTGAGATATGTTGTCGGCCTTGTTTTCCTATACTGCTGACACACCCAATGCATTGTTAAAATGGTGAAGGGTATTGCATTGAGGGAGACTATTTTGGTTGTTTGGAGAGTCCGTAACAATGAGTCATGAATTTAAAGTCATCATCTGGAGATTGACAAGAGACATGGGGGAATTTTAATGCAGAGAGCTGTTAGGCACATGGCAGGTTAAATAACAACACAGAAGCTGAAACAGCGGGTAGAATTCATTTAAGGAAATATGGTTAAATGAAGATTAGATTCCCTACAGTGTGGAAACAGGGTCTTCAGCTCAGCAAGTCCACACCAACCCTCCAAAGAGCAACCCACCCAGACCCATTCCCCTACATTCACCCCTGACTAATGCACCTAACACTACAGGCAATTTAGCATGGCCAGTTCACCTGAACTGCGGGAGGAAACCGAAGCACCCGGAGGAAACCCACGCAGAATGTGCAAGCTCCACACAGACAGTCACCCAAGGTGGGAATTGAACCCGGGTCCTGTGAGGCAGCAGTGCTAACCACTGAGCCACTGTGCTGCCCATGATACAGGGTTATGTACAAGGCAGGGAGTTGGAGTTAGTTTGGGATTGTTCTATCAAAGAACCAGGATGGATTCAAAAGTTTGAATGAGCAGCTTCTATAATAACACTCTAGAGCTTAGGCTTGAGACAACACTAAGCTCATTTGCCAATGGCATGGTGAAAGCAGAGGGACATGTGGATATATAAAGGTAAGGCATTTATCCGATGCTTTCATGATTTCAGAACCTCTCATAACACTTGACAGTCAATGAAGTTGTTTTGAAATCAACTCTCTGCTACAGTGTAAAAAAAAACAAAGAATTTAGGCTCAAGAATCTTCCATAAATAGTGGTGTGATCAGATTATTTATTTCTATTTTTGTGATGTTGTTTGAGGAAAAATATTGCCATGGGGAGAACTTTCCACTTGTGGTGTAGTGGACAGTGAAGAGGATGATTTTAGAGTACAACAGGACCTTGATCAGATGGGCAAATGTAGTTTAATTTAGATAAATGTGAGATGTTGTATTTTGGTAAGACAAACCAGGACAGGAATTATTCATTCAATGGTAGGGCCCTGGGGAGTGTTCCAAACCAAGAGACCGAGAGGTGCAGATGCATAGTTCCTTGAAAGTGGTGTCACAGGCACACAGGGTGGTGAAGAATGTGTTTGGCACACTTATCTTCATTCCTCACAACATTGAGTTTAGTAGTTGGTACACAATGGTCCAGCTGTGCAGGACATTGGTGAGGCCACTTTTGGAATATTGGGTTCACTTCTGATCGCCCTTCCACAGGAAAGGTGTTGTTAAACTTGAGAAGGCGCCGAAAAGATTTACAAGGATGTTGCCGGGATTGAAGGGTTTGAGCTACTGGGAGAGACTGAATAGGCTGGGTTTTTTTTCCTGGTAGTGTTGGAAGCTTAGGGGTAATTTTATAGATGTTTATAAAACCAGGAGGGGTATGGATAGGATGAAAGCCAAGAGCTTGTTCCAAGGGTGGGGTGGGGGTAGTCTAAAACTGGAGGACATAGGTTTAAGGTGAGAGGGGAGAGATTTAAAAAGGATCTCAGGGCCAACTTCTTCACACAGTGTATGGACAAGATTCTAGAGGAAGTGGTGGAGGTTGGTACAATTATAATATTTAAAAGACATCTGGATGGGTATATGAATAGGAAGGGTTTGGAAGGATATAGGCCAATTGCAGGCAAATGGGACTAAGTTACATTGGGATGTCTAATCAGCATGGACAAGTTGGACTGGAGGGTCTGTTTCTATGCCATATGACTCTATTACTCTTCAAAGTTGTACCAAAGGATCTTTTAAAACACGTGGGTCATTGATAGGGCTTCAGTTTAATGGCTTATCCAAAACAAATCGCCTCTGATAATGCAACATTCCCATGTACTGCATGGGACTGCCAGCCTAAACTATTGCTGATACTGCAGGAGTCAAATTCACAACTTTCTAACTCAGCACCAAAACGCTGCTATCTATTGCACACATCCACGAGATGGATTAATGCAGGCATCTTGGAAGGTTGTAAGAGAGAGGATGGATTCAGACATGGCTGTGATAATAGAAGGGTTTGAACAGAAAGAGAATATGTCATAAATATTGCTCCAACTAAGACCCTCAGAGGACCATTTTTCTGGGTTTTATAAACCAAAGAATTGCATCATGAAACTGGGCTGAGCAAGGTTTCCACTGGCTCGACCAACAAGAGAATCCAAGTTAGGGGTCACCTGCCTTACTAGAAGTGGCATTCTGGAAGGAGGTTGGAACAGACACCAGAGGGGAAGGAGCAATCATTTCTCTCTTTCTTCTGATGTGGTTCTACTGGGATTGTCTTGCATCCATTTTCAGTATCTCTCACATCAACGCAACAGAGCTGGCCAGTGTTGCAAATTAGAAGACAATCTGCATGAAAACATGCCTCAGTTACTGACCTGCACCCTGAAACTTACAATTTCCTCTGTAGCAGTCCTCAGAACATTACAAGCTGCAGCTTCAAAGAAAGCAAAATAAACACATCAGAGAGCACTGTAGAAATCACGTAGTGTGGAAGCAGGCTATTCAGCATATGGAGTCCACACTGACCCTCTGAAAGGCATTCCAGCACCCCTCCACCCCCCCATCTCCCATTCCCCATCCCCCATCCCTATAACCCTGCGGCTAATCCACCTAACATGCACATCCCTGGACATTCTGGGCAATTTAGCATGGCTAATCCACCTAATCTGCAAATCTTTGGACTGTGGGAGTAAGCCTGAGCACCTGAAGGAAACCCATGCAGACAGAGGGAGAATGAGCAAACTCCACATAGATGGTCACCCAAGGGTGGAATCAAACCTGGGTCCCTGGCACTATGAGGCAGCAGTGCTAACCACTGAGCCACCGTGCCACTATGCTGATAGGATGTGATGGAATAGAATTTGGGATGAAGTATGTGAGGAGAAGGCATTGACAATGGACCAAATACCCTGTCCCTTGGCTATACAACCTATGTAAGTCTATTCCACCTTTCCACGCAATGGATCTAAAGCAAAGCAAAGGTGATTAGCTTTACAGAATTAAAACCAACCAAATTCAAGTGATGCAAGTGTTGATTTATAACTTAGTTTTAATGATCAAAACCAAGGATAATAGTTCTGATTCATTGCCTTTGTTCCATTGAGGAATAAATGACATTTATTTATGGACAATGAAAAGGAAAATAGTCCTGTCAGGACATAGTTAATTAAATCCAGATATGATTAATTTATATTATTTTATATTGATCCTATTAAATATTAAGTGAGTAGAGCAATTATTTTTTTTTAAATTCCTCATTGATTCTGGCAATTTATCTGAGCCCTGGCCTACTTAGAGAGGTAAAAATTGAACAGCATTCCAATAAAATAGAAAAGCTTTTTGATGAAGATTGCAATGAGCTGGGAACAATGGAGGTTGGCTTCTGTTCAGGGTTGTTCAGCAGGCTGCACAGTCTTCAACTGAATGTCAGCGTTCTGGTATATTTCTACCATTGTCTTTATCTCAGGACTTTTCTAAAAGTCATTATCGGCAAAGTCAATTGACAGTGCAACTAGCAGCTGTAACTCACCCCCAATCCGTAAATGTAACCCAAGAGAGAACTTCTACCAATATTTAATCCCATTAATTCAGACATGCATTGCTCACAAAATGCCAAGTAGCTCGATGGGCCTGACGGCCTAATCCTTCTCCTATTTCTTTTGTTCTTAATGCCACAAAAGCTGCTTTGTTCTTTAATTGATTAAACCCAATCAGGGAGTCTTTGTCAAACTGCTCGATTTATTGTGTATTTTCACACTGAAAGCCTTCCACTTCCCCATTCCTGCATATCTTTGCCCTCCTACAGCCTTAGAAATGTTTGTAATTTTCTCTCAATAGCCTCTTGCACAACTCCACTCCTTTGACCCACCACTCATGGCCATGCATTCTTCTGACTAGTCCCCTTAGCCTTCTGATGCAATACCTAAACTTATCCATCTCTCGCTCCCACAGTGAGGTCATCCTTTCAGTCTGCTTGTTTGACCAAGCATTTAATCACCCCTCCTAAAATCCCCTTTTGCTCCGTGACATATTTTTTTTGGCTGATGCTCGTTTCTTTAAAGCACCGTTGGGACATTTTCCTGTTTCCCATCTGGTTATAAGGTCACCCCTCAGCCTCCGACACTCCAGGAAAACAGCCCCAGCCTGTTCAATGCTCTGACCAATAAAGGAAACCATACCAAATGCCGCCTTCACTATCCTACCTACCTGCAACTCCACTTTCAAGGAGCTATGAACCGGCACTCCAAGGTCTCTTTGTTCAGCAACACTCCCTAGGACCTTACCATTAAGTGTACAAGCCCTGCTAAGATTTGCTTTCCCAAAATGCAGCACCTCTCATTTATCTGAATTAAACTCCATCTGCCACTTCTCAGCCCATTGGCCCATCTGGTCCAGATCCTGTTGTGATCTGAGGTAACTCTCTTTGCTGTCCACTACACCTCCAATTTTGGTGTCATCTGCAAACTTACTAACTGTACCTCTTATGCTCGCATCCAAATCATTTATGTAAATGACAAAAAGTAGAGGGCCCAGCACCGATCCTTGTGGCACTTCACTGGTCACAGGCCTCCAGTCTGAAAAACAACCCTCCACCACCACCCTCTGTCTTCTACCTTTGAGCCAGTTCTGTATCCAAATGGCTAGTTCTCCCTGTATTCCAAGAGATCTAACCTTGCAAATCAGTCTCCTATGGGGAACCTTGTCGAAAGCCTTTCGTTGGAGGCTGAGGGGTGACCTTATAGAGGTTTACAAAATTATGAGGGGCATGGATAGGATAAATAGACAAAGTCTTTTCCCTGGGGTTGGGGAGTCCAGAACTAGAGGGCATAGGTTTAGAATGAGAGGGGAAAATTATAAAAAAGACCTAAAGGGGCAACTTTTTCACGCAGAGAGTGGTTCGTGTATGGAATGAGCTGCCAAAGGAAGTGGTGGAGGCTGGTACAATTGCAACATTTAAGTGGCATTTGGATGGGTATATGAATAGGAAGGGTTTGGAGGGATACGGGTCAGATGCTGGCAGGTGGGACTAGATTGGGTTGGGATATCTGGTCGGCATGGACGGGTTGGACCGAAGGGTCTGTTTCCATGCTGTACATCTCTATGACTCCATCAGCTTCCATTCATCCAAAATCCTGTTCTCTGTACACTATCGGTTATCAGTCCATCAAAACCTCAAAGTAACAATCTCGTTTTTAACTGCAAGTTCCTTCATGTTCCTCCACTTCTGATCTCTGTAGCCATGTCCAACTTTATAACTCTCCAAGATTCTTCCAATTCTGGCCTCTTGTGCACCGATATTTCCTTTCTCCCTCCATTCCACACATACCCTTCCCAAAACATTTCTGCCTCTCCAACTCTCTCCTATTTAAGACATGCCTTCAAGCTTAATTCTTTGACCAAGCTTTTGGATAAATACCACATGTCAAATTTTATTTGATAATACTCCCGTAGGACACCTAGGGAGCATTTATAATGTAAGAGACATTATGTAAATACGACTTGTGTGGTTACCTTTTAAAATCAAGACATTTATTGGGAGGTTGCTTTACTCTGATCCTGACCCCTATTCCATGCTCATGTTTTGGTATTCACCATTTATTGTCATTATTGATCATTTAAGTAATCATCCAAATGATGTTTTTGTTCACCTCTCTCTTTAAGTCTTTGTTGATACATGTTAATTCTGTAACAAAAACAGAAATTGCTGAAAAAGTCTCAGCAGACCTGACAGCATCAGTGGAGAGAAACCTGAGTTAACATTTCAGGTCCAGTGACCCTTCTTCAGAATGGAAGATCCATATTCTATGACCTTTTCACTGCATAAAAAAAATGTTTTCTTTGAATTGGTGGACAAAGAAAATGGTTTCCGAGGTGCAATTCCTCAATGACACATTTGATTTATTGCTTTCTTTACACGCTTTGTTCCTCTTGCCATGTTGTTAAGTCAGCTTGGCACAAGCCGCCATACTGACAGAAAGTTGGCCAAAAATGGCCAAGGGGCTCCCATTGGATCTGTGGCAATCCATCATAATCATAAGCAAGGCATTCTACGGCTCAAACAATGACCAGGTTATAAAAATGCTTTTTCAGTATTTTTGCCTGTCGGTGGCCTGCTCTTGTTAAATGAGCTCAGATATTTGGCAGGAGGTTTTTCAGTTCCTGCTGCAAGGGTCCTATGTCAAATGAGCTTAGAAAGTGTCACCCAAACTCTAACAGGCCTAGATCCACAGCACAGAACATCTAATTATGCAGGGCTTATTGAGATTCCTTACCAGATGACCAGGAAGATAACTGTTTTGCTTTATTTTACTACAAAAAATATTAATATTTCTCTTGAAGGTGTCTTACAACAGAACAGTATCGATTTGGGTATATTACAGTTCACTCATAGAACCTTGAGTTACTATGGCAATATGCATTTTTTTTATATGCATATTGTAGCCTTGAGCTATGGATAGTAATGATTGACGCTCCAATGTTCTTCCTACCACATGGCTTACCAAGGATCTCTGGTGATCTGATCTGCTCTCACAATGTGCTCTAGGTAGGCTGATGGGTCTTTTTTTACCTTCAACAGGGTATCATTACCTGATGCAGTAAACCTTATATTGGTTCCCATAATGTAAAAACTAAATGTGGGTAACGTATTATTGGAAGATACAAAAGATTTTCATTACAGCTCCTGGTATTTATGGTCCATCTATATATGGTCCATTTGACATAAGCTCCTGGTGTTTATGGTCAAACTGCATACATTACAAATACAGGTGCTGCTATTTTTGGGAGACTGCTAAGGAACTTGGTTACAAATTGTGTCATGCTGCAAATGGCCCAGTATCAGGTCACTAGCTTCTGTTCCTACATAATTTGGCAAATATTTGTATGACCTGAACTGATTTTAGAAACTTTTGCTAGTGCCTGGTTATTTGTAATTTGAATCTACACTGTCTGTCCAGGGTAGAATTGTGGTCATTCTCTACCTGCTCATAGACCATGTGTTTCTTTCATTCTCCTCTGTCTTTGCTGAAAAATGTCCCGTGTCTCAAAGTGGTTAAACAATTGCTTCTGAGACAAGGTCATTCACACTTGCCTCTGTGAATAGGTAAACTTGGGGTTGATCACCCCTTCTCCTAAATGTGCATGTTGCTCTTCCTTGAAAGATCAATGACTGGGGTCCATCATCCTTCAAATGCAATATTACATGACTCTTAAGATTGTTGGTCATGTCAAATCCACCTAGATCCAGCTATTTGAGGATTGTTGATTGATTCAATTGTGTTATGCTTGGTCTGCTCCACCACAGTGGGCATGTTTTGAATCTCATGAATTGTTCCTGTACCAAGATCTGTAAATACTGATAGAACTACCATTGCTAGACTATTGTATGTACAAGCTAGAAGATATTTAGATTCCAAGTGAATTTATGTATTCACACTACAGAATGACTGTGTCAATGCACAGAATTGGTGACCTGTTATACGTTGTCTTGTAGGTTGTTCCATGGAGTTTTACTTCCGATAAATGTCTTTTAGGACATCTAATGGGAATATTTTGGCATTAGCTCTTTTGAATGTTTTGGCTTTCAAGCTGTGCTGATCTACCTTTTTGGACAATGTTAAAAATCACACAAGACCAGGTTATAATCCAACAGGTTTATTTGGAAGCACTAGCTTTTGGAGCACCACTCCCTCATTAGGTGGTTGTGGAATATGAGATCATTATCAGAGAATTTGTAGATAAAAGTCCAGTGTCACAGTGTCACAAACAATTTTAGATTAAATCTTTCATCTTTTAAAACTGGATACGCTAGTTTCTGATCTTTGATATATAAATCCCAGAACTTCTTTTTAAATTACATTCTCTAAGATAGCTCAGGTTTTCTAACAATAGGTGTGAAGTTTGTCTGTGTCCCAACGTTTAGTCAGACTGACAAGCTCTCTGCATAGTTTTACAGAGTTTTATACTCCTTAGAGTGTAAAGTAGCAGAAGTGTACTTAAGAAGAAAATCAAGAAAGCAAAAGGGAACATGAGATAGCTTTGGCAAATAGAATTAAGGAGTATCCAAAGGGTTTTTACAAATACATTAAGGACAAAAGGGTAACTAGGAAAAGAATGGGGCCCCTCAAAGATCAGCAAAGCAGCCTTTTTGTGGAGCTGCAGAAAATGGGAGAGATACTAAACAAGTATTTTGCATCAGTATTTACTATGGAAAAGGACCTGGAAGACATGGAATGTAGGGAAATAGATGTGGGAGTTTAAGGAGAGTTTACTGGTTACTGGGGATTATATCTGCAATAAATGTTTTGTAGCGAATCCTATCAGATCGAATGGATCGGTTGGAGAAACAGTTAGAGGCAATGAGGAATTTGCAACAGCAATGGAATGTGATGGATGGCAGTTATAAGAAGGGGGAAAACAGATACAGTCACATAGATGGGTTAAATCCAGGAAAGGTAGTTCTTACAGACTATCTGTCTCAAATTGAAAAGAAATCATCACAGTTACATAAATACTTGCAAGTTGATCATCAAACCGGTCTCAAACACACACAAAACCCAATAGTCCATTAATTCAAAATTTAAAAATCCAAAGTCAAAAACAACTGATGTTAAAATTTCTATATAAATTTCACTCCCAACTTCAAAAGATATATAGTCATCGAATCATTCAGAGCACATGAATGTCACTTGGTCCATTAGGATGCGCCAGCTTATTGAAAGAGGAAACCAATTAAAAGTGCTCCTTAGCTCTTTCCCCATGGGCCTTCAATTTATTTCCATTTTCAAAGTATTTATCCATTTCCTTTTTTACTTAATTTGCTCATGGAATGTGAGCATCGTGTTCTAGGGCAATAGTTTTACGCTAAAGTTCATGAGGGTATTTAAGAAGTCAATCTCATCACTGTCAGTCTGGAGTCACTTGTAGAGTAGACCAGGTAAGGGCTGCAGATTTATTTTTGTGAAAGGTGATTCATGAAACAGATGTGTTTTTATGACAATAAACAGGCTTTTCATTCCAGAGTTTTATTCAATTCAAATTTTACCATTTGCCATGATGGGATTTACACTCATGTTCTCATTCTGGTATTCTGGATTATTAGTCAAGAGACACTAACACTAAGCAACCACCTTCCCTTTTTAAAAGTTGCTATGGTATCACCTTCTCAGACAGTGCATTCAGGAATCAGAACATGCTGTCTGAAAATGATGTCTACCCATCTTCTTTATGGTTCATTACCTATTAATGAAATTTGTATTCTCTACTGACTTCCTGCCAAAGGAAATAGCTTTGACGTAATTTACTCTATTAGATTGCCTTATTATTTGGAATGCATCTATTATGTTAGTCCCTAACAGTATGAAAAAAAAGAAAAATCCCAGCATCATTCATCTTTCGAAGTAATTAAAATCTCCCAGGCCTGCAGTAGCAAGTAAAATCTCGCTGAACTTTCTCCATGACCTGGAGCTTTTTCCTGGTGTAGTTGGGATCAGCGTCCTCATCGATGGGGGCTAATCCTGTTGGTTTAGGACAAAGAACCATACAGCACAAGAACAGGCCCTTTGGCCCACCAAGCCTGCACCAACACACGATGCTTCGCTAAGCAAAAAAACCTTTTTGCCTCAACGGTCCATTTCCCTCTATTCATGTCTCTGTCAAGGTGCCTCTTAAATATTGCAGGATCTGCTTCCACCACCTCCTCTGACAGTACATTCCAGGCACTTCCCACCTTCTGTGCAAAAACCTACCTCTCACACCTTCTTTAAACTTCCCCCCTTTTACTGTACACCTATGCCCCCTAGTAATTGACATTGCTATTCTGGGAAAAAGACTCTGACTATCTATGCCTTTCATAATTCTGTAAACCTTTATCGGGTTGTTCCTCAGCCCCTGACATTCAAGTGAAAGTAAGCCAAGTTTGTCCAATCTCTCTTCTAGCTAATACAATTCAAACCAGACAACACCCTGTTAAATGTTTTCGGTAATGTCTCCAAATCATCCACATCCTTCTAGTAGTGTGGTGACCAGAACTGCATGCAATATTCCAAATATGACTGAACTAAAGTTCTAAACAACTGCAATTTTTATACTCCGTGCTCTCACAGATACATGCTAGCACACCGTATGCCTTTTTGACTACCTTGTCCATTTGTGTTTCCGCATTGAGGGAATTGTGTACACCTAGATCCCTCTGAACACGAGTGCTCTACAGGGTTCTGCCATTTTCTGCATTCTTCCCTCTTGCAACAGACCTTTCAAAAACCATCACCTTACTTTCATCCAGATTAAACTTCATCTGTCATTTCTCCCCTCAAATCTCCCACTGATTTCATGTCTCCAGCTGTATCCTCTAGAAATCCTCATTACAATCAAGCATTTAAAGTCATCCACCACCCTACCCTCATCAGTCATCTGTCATTTCCTCAAAAAAACTAAATCAAGTTTGTGAGACATGACCTCTCCCACACAAAGCCATGCTGCCTATTGCAAAAATGACCATATTTTTCCAAATGTGAATAAATCCTGTCTATAAGAATCTTTTCCAATAATTTCCCTAACCCTGATGAAAGTCTCATTGTCCTTAATGTCCTTGTTGCCCTCCTTAAACAAAGGAACAACATTGGTAATTCTCTAGTCTTCAGGGACCTCGCTCCTTTAACTAAAGAGGACAGAAAGATTTTGTTCAAGGCCCCAGCAATTTGCTCACGTGCCAACCTCAGTATTCTGGTATTCCCAAGCAAATGCTGCATACCAGGAGGCACTTACCTTCTCACTCTGCCACATTCTTACCTGGATGCCGCTGCTGGTTTGCTGATAGGTGGTAGACTCAGGGCTAGATTGAATTGAGATCACAGAGTCCCAACTGCCAGTCAGTGAGGCAGTGCGTCTTTTATGGAAAACCCCTCATCAGTAAGCAGTACCCAGGATGAAGGAACTTGGGATGAAAGTTCTGTCCACTCAGAGACAAGCAGCTCTATTGAACAGCTGCATCATTGAGGAGCTGTTGGCAGCCACAGCCAGTACCCCAATCAGCCAAAGCCTAGGGCCATTACTCTATTCCAGGGCATGGGTGAGTTGAGAGTTTCATGGGGGCAGTGTCCCCTGCCTCCCCCCCTCCTCCCCCTCCCCCCACACCCCCCAACACCCTGACCCCATTGCCCACAAATTGCTTCTTGATGTTGGCACTCTCAATCAGGCACTGAGTGTGTTTGAATGAGGGAGCTCTCCAGGTTCCCATAGGCAAGTCAAGCATGGTCTTTTCATCAGGTATGCAACCCCTCTCCCCCAACCCCCCAACAATTGCCACCCTACACTCCCTACACCTGAGGTAATTGTACTGAGGTAGCAGGATGTCAGGGCGTCCTAGAGAGGAAGATTATTCATGGACCTTCCCTCCACAGACATAATTAGGGCAAGCGTGGGATAGCATTGGGGACCCCACCCATGACCCTCCTTCACCAAATTCACTGCAGAGGAGGGTATTAAACTATACAGCAAAAGTGGTACTGCAGATGCTGGAGAGCAGAGTCAAGATTAGAGTGGTGCTGGAAAAGCACAGCAGGTCAGGTAGCATCTGAGGAGCATGAAAATTGACGTTTTGGGCAAAATCCCTCCATCAGGAAGAGTATTAAACTATACCCCCATGCTCTCACAGGCTTGGTTGAGAAGCTACATTGAATTGGTGTGGCACAGTGGCTCAGTGATTGGCACT
This sequence comes from Chiloscyllium punctatum, assembly GCF_047496795.1. Classification (NCBI taxonomy): domain Eukaryota; kingdom Metazoa; phylum Chordata; class Chondrichthyes; order Orectolobiformes; family Hemiscylliidae; genus Chiloscyllium; species Chiloscyllium punctatum. Next base: position 20,925,580 of record NC_092765.1, on the reverse strand, counting down.
GCTGTCTCACAGCACCAGGCACCTAAATTTGAGTCCAGCCATAGTCGACTGTGTGGGTTTCTTCTGGGTGCTCTGGTTTCCTCCCACAATCCAAAGATGTGCAGGTCAGGTGAATTGGCCATGCTACATTACCCATAGTGTTCAGGGATGTGTAGGTTAGGTGCCTTAGTCAGGGGTAAATGTAAAGTAATAGGGTGGGGGAGTGGGTTTGGGCGGGATGCTCTTCCAAGGGTCGGTGTGGACTTGTTGGGCCAAAGGGCCTTTTTCCACACTGTAGGGATTCTATGATTTTATCATATTCAAAGTGATACTATGGCTTGTTTTAAAGCCTCAGGTAAAATGGGAAGTGGTGCATTGGTGCCAGGTTTAGGTCAGTAATCTGTTTTGCAAATCTGACCCCTTTCATCCAACCCAAAAGCAACCAATATTTTTAAGTTACAATTTATCTCCTTACTCTGTTTATGCAACTTAGAAACCTACACAAATATTGAATTCTAGACATGAATTGCATGTTGCTTTTTGTTCATTCCACATTTGTTTATGCTTTGCCCTGAAAGTTGGTGGCAGCTGCAGATGGTAAATTATGTCCAAACGTCGAGGATTACAGCTATTCCCTTGCGTTAGCCGATCACCATTTACAGATGACCTTCCCCATCTCATTAAATTGGATGCAGATCATCTTAGAGATTCCATTTGCTATTCCTCCTAGAGGCTTGAACTCTGGACTTTAGAGATCATGTGAAAGAACAACCACGTTATTCTACTGAATATTAATGAGACGTGTGACCTTTGCTTTCTTTTGCCTTTAGGAGTCAAGCTTCCCATGGAAACCTTCTTTTCATTCACCACTTTCGCATTCAATTGAACCTAATCTTCAAAATACCTCATTTCCATTGATATGTGTTAGAAAAGGTCACCAACATAGCTACATAACAGGCGTTAATCTTTGTCACACATTGACTTGTCAAACAGCTAATTATCTTCTAATGTTTAAACACTGAGAACTGCGATATGTGGACTTGCATTCAAAAATGATATTGTGCCACTAGCTGTTGTAGTGTGAGTTGCAGTGTTCTGATGACAAGGCTTAATATAAAGGTACCCCAAGTAATCTATTACAAACAATATTGACCACTCGATACAATGTATTAAATTCCTATCATTGCTCTTTACCAAGATAGTGAATCCATGTTGAATAATCTCACATACTTATTTTAGGATGTACAAAGTTAAAAATCACACAACACCAGGTTATAGTCCAACAGGTTTAATTGGAAGCACACTAGCTTCACCTGATGAAGGAGTGTCGCTCCAAAAGCTAGTGTGCTTCCAATTAAACCTGTTGGACTATAACCTGGTGTTGTGTGATTTTTAACTTTGTACACCCCAGTCCAACACCGGCATCTCCAAATCTTGACTATTATTTTAGATAATTATATATAATAAAAACCATTACCTTGAGGAAGGTAAGAATTCTCCAACTACAACAATAAATTCCGACTATACCCCACCTACTATAGCTATCAATACCTTAACCCTGTCAATAATTTCACCTAGCTTGGAAACACAATAATCAGAAACATCCACACGAACAGTAGGGTGCAAGTAGAATTACCAAAGCAATCCCAGCCTTTCCCCCCTTTTACATAGGAGACCATAGAGGAAAAGAGACATTAAACTTACAACAAAACTTGCCATGCTCAAAGCTGAGGTAATACATGCCCTCTTATACGTGTGAGACATGGACTAGCTAACTCTGACTCTGACCCCAAACATATAAAACAGTTCGACATGGTTGGCATTAAATATATTCAAGGTACGGGAGGACAAAATGCCTGATGCTGATTCACTTCAAAGTTTAGAATTTCAATGTCAAAGACATCATCAGAGCTCACGTCGAATGAAGAGGCCATGCAACATGCACCATTAACGATAATATTCTTAAATATTTATAACTTTTGGAGACTGCCTGTGAGGAAGGCTGAGATTATTGTTCAATGAATCCTTGTAGGTAAACCTCAGGAAGCAAGGCATGTCCACCGCAGATGGTGAGAAAAATGCCCAAGATTGAACTGGCTGGGGACCAACCTCAAGCAGTGGTGCTACTGCTTTCAAATAGTAATGCAGACAGGCTGAGCTCAGTCAAAAGGCAAGGTAGAAAATCCTATGGACCCAACAACATTAGGCAATTCACTCTCTCAGTGGACCAGGTAACGGCTGTCTGGGTGGTGTTTTTGTAAGTCACGGTATAGTCCAGTTATTGTTTTACTAACGGCTAAAATTTAAAGTTTTTTTAAGCGCCTAGCAGACCCGGAAGCTGGTGTCGTGCTAGCTTGCCTGGGAAGGTTTTTTTTCTTATAAAAGCGTGCAAACGAGGAACCCGAGGCACTACAGGGGTAGAGCCTCCCACCCGCCCTCCTCCTCTAACCTAATAATAAGACCCATTGTGACAAGCAGGTAAGTGCTGTATTTTGCTTGTTTGTTTCTTTAGATCTAGTTTTTAAAGTTTCTCTTTTAGAGGGATGGCACCGAAGGCAGTGCAATGTTCCTCTTGCAACATGTATGAGGTGAGAGAAGCCATTAGCGTCCCTCCTGATTACACTTGCAAGAAGTGCACCCATCTCCAGCTCCTCCAAGACCGTGTTAGGGAACTAGAGCTGGAGTTGGATGAACTGCGGATCATTCGGGAGGCAGAGGTGGTCATAGATCAGAGCTTTAGGGAAGTAGTTACTCCGAAAGTTATAGAGAGATGGGTGACAGTGAGGGGGAGTGGGAGGAAGCAGCCAGTGCAGGGACCCCCTGCGGTCATTCCCCTCAAGAACAAGTATACCGTTTTGGATACTTGTGGGGGGGATGACTTACCAGGGGTAAGCAACGAGGTTCAGGCCTCTGGCACGGAGCCTGTCCCCATTGCTCAGAAGGGAAGGGTGGTGAAAGGTAGAGCGATAGTTATTGGGGACTCAATAGTGAGGGGCACAGATCGGCGGTTTTGCGGGGGCGACAGAGACTCACAATTGGTATGTTGCCTCCCAGGTGCAAGGGTACGTGATGTCTCTGATCGTGTTTTCCAGGTCCTCAAGGGGGAGGGGGAGCAGCCCCAGATCGTGGTCCACGTTGGCACCAACGACATAGGTAGGAAGAGGGGTGAGGATGTTAGACAGGCTTTCAGGGAGCTAGGTTGGAAGCTCAGATCTAGAACGAAAAGAGTCGTTGTCTCTGGTTTGTTACCCGTGCCACGTGATAGAGAGTCGAGGAATAGGGAGAGAGAAGAGTTAAATGCGTGGCTACAGGGATGGTGCAGGAGGGAGGGATTCCGGTTTCTGGATAACTGGGGTTCTTTCTGGGGAAGGTGGGACCTCTATAAACAGGATGGTCTACACCTGAACCTGAGGGGCACCAGTATCCTTGGGGGGGGAGGTTTGCTAGTGCTCTTTGGGAGGGTTTAAACTAACTCTGCAGGGGCATGGGAACCTGGACTGTAGCTTTAGGGTACAGGACCTTGAGTGTAGGGAGGTTAGGAACATGGCATCGATATCGAAGGAGGGTGCCTGTAAACAGGAAGGTGGCTTGAAGTGTGTATACTTCAATGCCAGAAGTATAAGAAATAAGGTAGGTGAGCTTGCAGCATGGGTTGGTACCTGGGACTTCGATGTTGTGGCCATTACAGAGACGTGGGTAGAACAGGGACAGGAATGGCTATTGCAGGTTCCAGGGTTTAAATGTTTTAGTAGGGTCAGAGATGGGGGTAAAAGAGGGGGAGATGTGGCATTGCTTGTCAAGGATAGTATTACAGCAGTAGAAAGGGTGATGGAGGAAGACTTGCCATCTGAGGTAGTGTGGGCAGAGGTTAGAAATAGGAAAGGTGAGGTCACCCTGTTAGGAGTTTTCTACAGGCCTCCTAATAGTCCGAGAGAAGTAGAGGAAAGTATTGCGAGGATGATTCAGGAGAAGAGTGAAAGTAGCAGGGTGGTTGTTATGGGGGACTTTAACTTCCCAGATATTGACTGGGAAAGCTATAGCTCGAGTTCGTTAGATGGGTCGGTGTTTGTCCAATGTGTGCAGGAGGGTTTCCTGACACAATATGTAGACAGGCCAACAAGAGGTGAGGCCATACTGGATTTGGTTCTAGGTAATGAACCAGGCCAGGTGTTAGACTTGGAGGTAGGTGAGCACTTCGGGGGCAGTGACCACAACTCGGTGACTTTTACTCTAGTGATGGAGAGGGATAAGTGTGCACTGCAGGGCAACAGTTATAGCTGGGGGCAGGGAAATTATGATGCGGTGAGGCATGACTTAGGATGCGTGGATTGGAAAAATAGGCTTCAAGGGAAGAACACAAATGATATGTGGAGATTGTTCAAGGAACAGATAATGGGTGTCCTTGATAAGTATGTACCAGTCAGGCAGGGAGGAAAGGGTCTTGTGAGGGAGCCGTGGTTTAATAAGGAATTGGAATCCCTTGTTAAAAGGAAGAGGGTGGCCTATGTAAAGATGAGGCGTGAAGGTTCAGTTGGGGCGATTGAGAGTTATAAGGTAGCCAGGAAGGATCTAAAGAGAGAGCTAAGAGCAGCGAGAAGGGGACATGAAAAGTCCTTAGTTGGTAGGATTAGGGAAAACCCAAAGGCTTTCTATAGGTATGTCAGGAATAAAAGGATGACTAGGGTAGGTATCGGTCCAGTCAAGGATAGTAGTGGGAAGTTGTGTGTGGAGGCGGAGGAGATTGGTGAGACACTAAATCAATACTTTTCGTCAGTATTCACTCAGGAACAGGACACTGTTGCTGATGTGAATATTGAGTCACAAGTGATTAGAATGGATGGCCTTGAGGTATGTAGGGAAGAGGTCTGGGGAATACTGGAAAGGATGAAAATAGATAAGTCCCCTGGGCCTGATGGCATTTATCCTAGGATCCTCTGGGAAGCTAGGGAGGAGATAGCGGAGCCATTGGCCTTGAATTTTAGGTCGTCGTTGTCTTCGGGGACAGTGCCAGAAGACTGGAGGATAGCGAATGTGGTCCCCTTGTTCAAGAAGGGGAGCAGGGATAGCCCAAGTAACTATAGGCCAGTCAGTCTCACTTCTGTTGTGGGCAAAGTCTTAGAGAGAATTGTAAGGGATAGGATTTATGAACATCTGGATAGGAATAATGTGATCAAGGATAGTCAGCATGGTTTTGTGAAGGGCAGGTCGTGCCTCACAAACCTTATTGAATTCTTTGGGAAGGTGACTAAGGAGGTGGACGAGGGTAAAGCAGTAGATGTGGTGGAAATGGATTTTAGCAAGGCGTTCGATGAGGTACCCCATGGCAGGCTAATGCAAAAACTACGGAGGTATGGCATTGAGGATGCATTAGAGGTTTGGATTAGGAATTGGCTGGCTGGAAGGAGACAGAGGGTAGTAGTTGATGGTATAGGTTCATCTTGGAGCGCAGTTACTAGCGGTGTTCCACAAGGATCTGTTTTGGGACCATTGCTGTTTGTCATTTTTATAAATGACCTGGAGAAGGGGCTTGAAGGCTGGGTGAGCAAGTTTGCGGATGACACGAAAGTCGGTGGAGTTGTGGACAGCGAAGAAGGATGTGGCAGGTTACAGCGCGATATAGATAAGTTGCAGAGCTGGGCAGTAAGGTGGCAAATGGAATTCAATGTAGCTAAGTGTGAAGTCATTCACTTTGGTAGGAGTAACAAGAAGATGGATTACTGGGCTAATGGTAGACTACTTGGTAGTGTGGATGAGCAGAGGCATCTTGGTGTCCATGTACACAGATCTTTGAAAGTTGCCACACAGGTAAATAGTGCTGTGAAGAAGGCATATGGTGTACTGGGCTTTATTAGTAAAGGAATTGAGTTCCGGAGTCCTGAGGTCATGTTGCAGTTGTATAAGACTCTGGTGCGGCCTCATCTGGAGTATTGTGTGCAGTTTTGGTCGCCATACTACAGGAAGGATGTGGAGGCATTGGAACGGGTGCAGAAGAGGTTTACCAGGATGTTGCCTGGTATGGTAGGAAGATCGTATGAGGAAAGGCTGAGGCACTTGGGACTTTTCTCATTGGCGAAAAGAAGGTTTAGGGGAGATTTGATAGAGGTGTGCAAGATGATTAGGGGTTTAGATAGGGTTGACAGTGAGAACCTTTTTCCGCGTATGGAGTCAGCTGTTACTAGGGGACACAGCTTTAAATTAAGGGGTGGTCGGTATAGGACAGATGTTAGGGGTAGATCTTTTACTCAGCGGGTTGTGAGTTCATGGAATGCCCTGCCAGTATCAGTGGTGGACTCTCCCTCTTTAGGGTCATTTAAGCGGGCATTGGACAAGCATATGGAGGCTATTGGGCTAGTGTAGGTTAGGTAGGCTTCGGTCGGCGCAACATCGAGGGCTGAAGGGCCTGTACTGCGCTGTATTTTTCTATTTTTCTATTTTTTATCCTTGCCCACCCAGTAAAAAATATTCAGGTCTGGATGTAAGGTTCCTCACTAAACAAACCTTCCAGCTCAGTGAGCAAACTTACATCCAGAACCTCAAACAAATCTTCTCAAAACTCACTAATGTTCAGGTCTGCAATCAGGCTTCACAGCCACGTTAGGATACACAGTGGATGGTTCTAAATTGTCATCTTTGATAATGAAAGGAAACCAATGACAATGATGGCATTTAGGATGGTGCAGAAAATGGAATTGAGAGAGGAGTTCAGCCATGATCTAGATGAATGGTGGAGAAATCTTGAGGGGCCCAATGGCCATCCCTTGCTTCTATTTCCTATGTTTCCATGTTGTTGTAACCATCAGGTAATCATCTCAAGTGAGGGTAAGGAGGGGTGAATCGACACCCCACTTTTCAACTTTTTTGGTGAGCCACATCAAAAATGTTATGTTCATTTTGGCACAAGGCTATACCACACTCCAATAGAAATGGAGTTAATTTGTTCACCAGAAGCAAATAAGGAGCAACAAGGTTTTTCTTTTGAGTGAAGGGAAGAGGAATTTTACTACTTGCTAACTCCAAGCATAATAGTAAGGATGTGACAGCAAACAAACATATACATACACAGGCACAACATTAGAAGGGGATAGTGTCCAATAAAAAATAAGGTTTAAAGACCTTTGGGTCTTCTTGATGTGTTAGGACTTGACCTGAGACCACAGTTGGTCAGGAATACCCTGAGTCAATGTCAGCCTTGAATCTTGCAGATGTCTTTCAGGTTTTGATGTTCAGATGTATTTTCAATTTGCTTTGTCACTGGACTTTATCCCTCCTGATAGAGGGAGAGAACCTTCTCCAGTTCCAATCACAAGCCTATCTACCAGCTCAGCCAAAGCAGTTCACTGAAATACAGATCATTCATGTGTTCCCATTCCCAGTTTTTTTTTATTTCACTGTAAGTGGATCTCCAACATGTAAAATTTACCATAAAGGTGTAAATCAAGCAGGGGATACAGACATCTTCAGGCTTGATTGATTTAAGTCTCTTTTGATAAAAATGTTAAATTCAGTTTAGACTGGCTGTTTATTCATGGCTTCATGAAGCTTGGATCGAACTGTGATCAGGTGATAATAGCAACTGTTTATAAGTCGACTTTTTTTCCCTTTTTGAAACCATTTTAATCCATGAAAGACCCATAATTTAATATCAGATAATGGAACTTGAAAATTCATAGTCCATATTTTTCTACTGTCTCAACACATTGAAAAAATCCAGACAGATTCCCTAGCATTTCACAGAAGCCCTGTTACTAAATCTTTCATCAACAACATCCTGGGGGATCACTGGTGACTAGATATGTAACTCAGGCAGCCATGGCTGCATTTAAGGTGAAGCTGGGAGAGAGAGAAAGAAATGAGATGGCTGATAGGGTCAGATTTGATTTGATTCATTGTAGTCATATGTACCTAAGAACAGTGAAAAGCTTTGTTTTGTGAGCAGTACTGGCAGATCATAGCAAACAAGAACATATAGATCATAGGGTGCTTAGACAGAATGAGGCATACAAGGTTATGGCTGCATAGGAGGTGCACAAAGCAAGATCAACATTATTTGAAGATAGAGGGGTCCATTCAGCAGTCCAATAGTGTCAGGGAAGAAGCTTTTTTTGAACCTGTTGGTGTGTGTGTTCAAGCTTCTGTATTTTCTGCCTGATCGAAGAGGTTGAAAGAGAGCATTACCGGGTTGGGAGGAGTCTTTGATGACCCTAGCAGCCTTTCTGCAGCAACAAGAAGTGAAAAAGTAATCCACAGATGAGAAGTTGGCTTCCATAACAGTCTGAGCTGTGCACACAATCTTCTGTAGTTTCTTACAGTCCCAACAGAGTAGTTCCCATACCAGGCCATTATGCACCCAATGGTGTCCAATACAACACAGTATGCTTTCAAAGGTGCTTCCTCTAAAAGTTGAAGGTCCTCCTGGACATGCTGAATTTCCTGAGCCCCATGAGGAAGAAGCAGCATTGTTTTGTCATCTTGATCATCCAATCTATATGGAAGGTCCATGATAAGTTATTGGTTATCATCACTCCTAGGAACATGACACTCCCGACTATCCCCACCTCAACTCTGCTGAAGTAGATTGGAGGAGGACAAGCCCCTATCTTCCTGAAGTCAATAGCATTGCCAACATCAAGAGAGAGGATGTTATCATTGCACCAGAACACCAAGCATTCCAACTCCTTCCTGTATTGTGACTCATCATTGTTCAGTATCCATTCTACCATGGTGGTGTCATCAGCAAACTTGTAGATAGCATTCATTGGAAATTTGGCTACACAGTGGTGGGTGCTCAGGCACTACAGTAAGGGCCTGAGAACACATTCTTGTGGGGTGCCTGTGTTGAGGACTATCGTGGAGGAGGTACTGTTGTACATGTTCACTGGTTACAGTCTGTGGGTCAGGAAGCTGAAAATGCAGTTGCAGAGGGCAGAACCAAGACTTGGGTCTTGGAGTTTTGAGACCACTCTTGAGGGGAAGGCAGAGCTATAGTTGGTGAGGAGTCTGATGTATCCTTGTTATCGAGATGTTACAGGGCTGAGTGTAGGGCTAGGGAAATGGCGTCCACTGTGGACCTATTACATTTGTAGGCAAATTGCAGGGAATCGAGCCAGTCTGGGAGGCTAGAGTGGGCCATGACCAGCCTTTCGAAGCACTTCATTATTCTGGAGGTCAGAGCCACTGGGCAATAGTCATTCAGGCACATTGCTCGTGTTTGAAGGAATATGGGTGGGGGCTCATGCAGAGCACAAACATTGATATAGACGTGCTTGTCCAAATGGTGGTGTAAATCCTGTAACATTTCTATGTATTCCTGATGAAGGGCTTATGCTTGAAATGTTGACTCTCCTGTTCCTCGGATGCTGCCTGACCGGCTGTGCTTTTCCAGCACCACACTCTTCAACTCTGATCTCCAGCATCTGTAGTCCTTACTTTCTCCTACATTTCTATGTATGAAGATTTAACCAGAAGAACACAAAAAGTCAGGAGAAAATACATTGAGTGGGACACAGAACATCCAATGAAAAGCAGCGATGTGCAGCAAGAAAAATCTCAAGGGGAAGTAGAAATAAATTTTGATTGTACAGTGAAGTAAAGGTAGGGGAATGGAGTTGACAGGCTAACTTCATTGCTGTGTTGGTACAGATGGGCTGAATGGCCACCAGTGTTGCTGTATTCGAGCAATGTGAGAGCATTCCAACCAGAATGGCACTGTGTGTGTGTGTGTGTGTGTGTGTTTATTTCCTAGCTGATTTTGCTGAGAGACAATCTGTCAATTGGCTTTTCAATCAGAATTAGTTGTGGGTTTGGGAGGGTGCAGCATTGTAACAAGCACTTGATTGGCTCCTGAGCAGGTGGCTACAGTCTTGGGTGTGGACAATGTCATAGAAACATCCAATCTGTGAAACGACTGTATCCATCTCTCTCTCTCTCTCTCTCCTAGGATTATGTGGGAAGCAAGAGAGGAAATTGCAGTACCGTTGGCAATGATCTTCTCGTCTTCACTGGCAACTGGGGTGGTACCAGGGGACTGGAGTGTAGCGAATGTTGTGCCCCGTTCAAAAAAGGGAATAGGGATAACCCCGGGAATTACAGGCCAGTTAGTCTTACTTCTGTGGTAGGCAAAGTAATGGAAAGGGTACTGAGGGATAGGATTTACGAGTATCTGGAAAGACACTGCTTGATTAGGGACAGCCAGCACGGATTTGTGAAGGGTAGGTCTTGCCTTACAAGTCTTATTGAATTCTTTGAGGAGGTGACCAAGCATGTGGATGAGGGTAGAGCAGTGGATGTAGTGTACATGGATTTTAGTAAGGCATTTGATAAGGTTCCCCATGGTAGGCTTATGCGGAAAGTCAGGAGGCATGGGATAGAGGGAAATTTGGCCAATTGGATAGAAAACTGGCTAACCGGTCGAAGTCAGAGAGTGGTGGTAGATGGTAAATATTCAGCATGGAGTCCAGTTACAAGTGGAGTTCCGCAGGGATCAGTTCTGGGTCCTCTGCTGTTTGTAATTTTTATTAATGACTTAGAGGAGGGAGTCGAAGGGTGGGTCAGTAAATTTGCAGATGATACAAAGATAGGTGGAGTTGTGGACAGTGAGGAGGGCTGTCGTCGGCTGCAGAGGGACTTAGATATGATGCAGAGCTGGGCTGAGGAGTGGCAGATGGAGTTCAACCCTGCCAAGTGTGAGGTTGTCCATTTTGGAAGAACAAATAAGAATGCGGAATACAGGGTTAATGGTAGGGTTCTTGGTCAGGTGGAGGAACAGAGGGATCTTGGGGTCTATGTACATAGATCTTTGAAGGTTGCCACTCAGGTGGATAGAGTTTGTAAGAAGGCCTATGGAGTATTATCGTTCATTAGCAGAGGGATTGAATTCAAGAGTCGTGAGGTGATGTTGCAGCTGTACAGGACTTTGGTTAGGCCACATTTGGAGTACTGTGTGCAGTTCTGGTCGCCTCACTTTAGGAAAGATGTGGAAGCTTTGGAGAGGGTGCAGAGAAGATTTACCAGGATGTTGCCTGGAATGGAGAGTAGGTCGTACGAGGATAGGTTGAGAGTTCTCGGCCTTTTCTCGTTGGAACGGCGAAGGATGAGGGGTGACTTGATAGAGGTTTATAAGATGATCAGAGGAATAGATAGAGTAGACAGTCAGAAACTTTTTCCCCGGGTACAACAGAGTGTTACAAGGGGACATAAATTTAAGGTGAAGGGTGGAAGGTATAGGGGAGATGTCAGGGGTGGGTTCTTTACCCAGAGAGTGGTGGGGACATGGAATGCGCTGCCCGAGGGAGTGGTAGAGTCAGATTCATTGGCGACCTTTAAGCGGCATTTGGATAGGTTCATGGATGGGTGCTTAATCTAGGATAGAAGTTCGGCACAACATCGTGGGCCGAAGGGCCTGTTCTGTGCTGTATTGTTCTATGTTCTATGTTCTATGTTCTATGTTCTCGACTGTATCCATCTCTCTCTCTCTCTCTCTCGACTGTATCCATCTCTCTCTCTCTCTCTCTCTCTCCCCCTCCCTCCCCCTTCTCCTTTTTGTGTAAGTTGTTCTCTCTGCAAATCTGCTATTGAAATGTAAAGGGGGACAAAACCTTTTCCAAAATTACAGAAAGAGTTAATGCTCAAAGACTGAAAATTCGTGTAAACATAAATTCAAAACATTAGCAAAGAATGAGGAAGAGTCAAAAGAAAACAACTCATCAACATCTATGATCTGAACTTATGCCAGGACTGTGTTCCTCTGACATCATCTATCCTTGCCCACCCACAATATTTAAGCCTTGTCTTGTCTCTTTGTATATCTGATTAGTGTTATAGTGGGAATTTTAAGAAAATGGCTATAGATAAATATATAGATTAGCTATTCAACTTGTGTTCTATTTGCCATTGATTAAAACATTGATGGATTAAAATTAATAGTTATTTCTTGTTGATGGAGAAGTTTATTGGATTGAAAATCAGGCAGAATAGTTCAGTTCTCACTTTGCATCGGCAATCTCATTTGGAAAATGTTAGCCCCACAGTTATGAGTCAAAGTAAGGCCTCACAAAAAGTTGCAGTGGCTTCCAAACTGAAATGATGAAATTATAAATTCTAATTAGACAGCTAAATTAGCTTAGCATCCAAATATCAGTTCTGAAATATTAGAGTTGAGTACAACTATGAAAAAACTCAATGTGGAAGATATTATTTGAGGTAAGAAATTATTGAAAAAAAATTGAAAACAGAGCTTTGTGTTTTGAGGTATCCATCACTGGGAGATCTGAGGAATATGACACTTGATACTTCTTCTACTAACCTCTGAGCGCATCTCAAGTGCAGGAGAGTTTATAATAATTCTTGTGGCTTAGGGAGGTAAATTTTTCTCATTAGCTCGGGAAGCTGGAAAGATGTATTAAAATCTAAACTCAGTGATACATTCAGTCTTGGTGAAGTCGTAGATATGACGGTTTTCTTCGTGAAAATATTTGAAGGAATTTTGAAAAGGGATTCAGCAGCTATATAAACTGAGTGATAATAATTCACTACGTGATAATGTACACTTCACAAAATGTGTGAATTAAAATGACTGATGATTGATATTGCTGTTTTAAAACAGATGTTGAAAAATGGACATCTCTCTCTATCAAAATGGGTGGACAGCAGCAATGAGCTCTCAGATTGTTTCTGAGAAAAGTGACATGTCCTCAGAAATTGTTGGATATGTTGTAAGAATCATACTTGCAACTTTAATGTGCAAAGAAAGGATAAAAGGATATGTTGTCATTTTGTTTTCTTCATTATATATTGATTTAGATATAAAAATAGTCTGTCATTGTCTGATATGGTCTGTTGTCTCATGGAATAAAGGAACAGGAGTATTAATTAAGCATTCATTGGGTGAGGATTGATTATATAAATATGGGAACCTAGTAACCAGTAAAGTAGGGGGTTGGTTAATAGGATCAAGAGTGGGGTGCAGAAAAAGCACAGCAGGTCAGGCAGCATCCAAGGAGCAGGTGAATCGACATTTCGGGCAAGAGCCCTTCATCAGGCCATCATCAGAAGATTCATTCCTGATGAAGGGCCCTTGCCCGAAATGTCGATTCTCCTGCTCCTCGGATACTGCCTGACCCACTGTGCTTTTCCAGCATCCCACTCTTAACTCCGATCTCCAGCATCTGCAGTCCTCACTTTCTCCTCATTGGTTAATAAGATGGCTGGGTTCAATGTCCATGAAGATTCCTCCTTCTCAACCTCTCCCCATCTGAGACATGGTGGCCCTCAGGTTAAACCACCTCCAGTTGACTCTCTCTAATGAAAGAGGAGTCCTGTGTCCTTGCAGGACTACGGTGCCTTTGAGGGTTCTTGTGGTAATGTCCCTGTCTCTGAGCCAGGATGCCTGGTTTCAAGTCCTACCTGCTACAGAGGTGTGTAGTAGTTTCACTAAACAGATTGATTGCAATGTTTAAAAAACAGCGTGGACTTGGACTCAAATCAAAAGTGTTCATCTTCTGGTGTATAACAACAATCACACCATTCAGCAGTTTGTAGGTGAAAGTTTATCATATAGACATCACATATTGATTACAATGGACAGGCAGTGCATAAACTCAGCACAATAATGTGGCTTTTTTTAGCCAGGCTAGGAAAGTTTAATCAGGGATGTATCCACAGCCTCCTGATACATATACCTGCAATTATAGCAACAAGCCAATAATACGTCCATCCAAGATACTGCATATCCCGATGGGATACAAGTTCCCTTTCTAATGTTAAAATCTAATGTAAATTGAGATTCACAAATATCAGTTCAGTTCCTGCAGCAGGATATTCACATTCAGGTGAGATCTAAAATTAGGTTGGCTGAAGTTGGAAACAATATTGTTCTGTGAAAAATCAGTCTTTTGGTCAACCACAACTTGTTGATTTATTTTAGCTACTTTTTAATATATATAGAATCGTAGAATCCCTACAGTATGGAAGAAGGCCATTCGACCCATTGAGTCCACACCGACCCTCTGAAGAGCATCCCATTCAGATCCATCCCTTACCATATCCCTGTAGTCCTGCATTTTCCATGTCTAATCCACCTGCCCTGCACACCCCCAGACACCATGGGCAATTTAGCATGGCCAATCCACCAAACCTGTGTCTGAAAGAAAAGCATGAGGTGCTTGTAAATCAAGTCTCAGAGAATTGGTAGATTTTGACTCTGATGCAGTGGTGAGATGTGGTGGAGGCTGTCTGTCAGCACTCACTGTTACTTTTCTTTAACCTGGGCAGTAACTTTCAATTTCTGGTCTTGTACAGTTAAAAACAGAAATCAGGAATTACTCACCGAACCTCAAGAATATTGTTGTATCAGTTTGTCACTGACAAAGTTTTAAAAACTCACACAACACCAGGTTTATTTGGAAGTACTAGCTTTTGGAGCGCTGTTCCTTCAAAAGGTGGTTGTGGAGTATAAGATTGTAAGACGCAGAATTTATAGCAAAGGTTTACAGTGTGATATAACTGAGATTATATATTGAAAAAGACCTGGATTGTTTGTTAAGTCTCTCATCTTTTAGAATGACCATGTTGGTTTCAGTTCTTCCATACATGCATCTCAGAACTTTTTAAAAGTTACATTCTCAAGTGAACTTGAACAATACGTGCCATTTTGGCCTGGATAATGCATTGAAAGTGTGAGGTGCCCTGTGTGAGGACAAATAAACCTGTTGGACTATAGCTGGTGTTGTTGTGTTTTTTTAAACTTTGTACACCCCAGTCCAACACCAGCACCTCTAAATTATGTCACTGACAGAAACACAAAAGGGTTGAAATTGTGGTGCTTGTGTGTTAAATCCACATTAAATATCTCTCAAAACATCATATCTTATTAACTCAGGCATCTAGAAAATGTTAGCATTGAGGTGTAACTACTAGCAAACATTCCCCTTAACACAGAGCATTTTGGAAGAGTGAAGTATCATTCCTTCAGAACTTGATTACTGCTGGTTAGATTAGATTAGATTAGATTACTTACAGTGTGGAAACAGGCCCCTCGGCCCAACAAGTCCACACCGCCCCGCCGAAGTGCAACCCACCCATACCCCTAAATCTACCCCTTACCTAACACTACGGGCAATTTAGCATGGCCAATTCACCTGACCTGCACATCTTTGGACTGTGGGAGGAAACCGGAGCACCCGGAGGAAACCCATGCAGACACGGGAAGAATGTGCAAACTCCACACAGTCAGTCGCCTGAGGCAGGAATTGAACCCAGGTCTCTGGCGCTGTGAGGCAGCAGTGCTAACCACAATTACATCTATTATATATTATAAAATTAAAAGAAGCTTATTTCTAGCCTTTCTTTTCTCATTCCGTTAACCCCTTTTGTTTTAATCATCTATTTATTTCACTTTCCATGAATGATTTGGCATTGAGTTGAATATCTAACTTACACTGATGGTTTAAACACTATGTGTTGAATATTTGTTCTAGTGTCTGGTGTCATCAATTGAGTGCATTTCCAGGTCCCATCCCCGCAGACCCTTATTTTAACGAGTAGGCCAGTTAGTGTTAATGGTGAGTACTGACAAACAGGCTGCTGAGGCTGGAACATCAATAGGAGGATATCATGTAAAACTCAATTCATAAATAAACTGATCTTACCACTCAGCTTAAAAGAAAACACAATTTTTCGTATGCCTTGTTTAAAAGTCAGGGATCAAATAGTGTTGTGATTAATATGTAAAACATTCCTTACAACAATAACCACTTGTGAGTTAACACACCTAGACACTTTACAGGAGGGCTATCCAACAAACTTTGACCCCAAGCTTCATAAGATGATATTAAGACAGGTGACCAAAGAGTTCAACAAAAGGATGGATTGCAAGAAGTGACTTACAAGGAACGGAGAGGTTTAGGAGCAGAAGTATGTCATTCAACCCATGGAGACTGCCACACCTTTTAGCGTATAAGACCATAAGACATAGGAGCGGAAGTAAGGCCATTCGGCCCATCGAGTCCACTCCGCCATTCAATCATGGCTGATGGGCATTTCAACTCCACTTACCCGCATTCTCCCCGTAGCCCTTAATTCCTCGAGACAACAAGAATCTATCAATCTCTGCCTTGAAGACACTTTAATGAGATCATGGCTGATCTGATGATCCTCAAACCCCAATTCCATGCCTTTTCCCCTTAACCTTCAATCCCTTTACTGGTTATAAACTGTAAGATGTAGAAGCAGAATATAAAACAGGAGGAGGGAATTACAGTGCTGCAGACCTAGGAGGTTGACACCACTGCAGGTGAATCATCATATAAAGACTGCAGTAGTTCACGAAAAAAGCCAATTACAACTCCATTTTTCATGACAGCAATTTAAAAATCACTTTCAATAACTCAGTATTACTGGGTCATTAAGTGAAACTGCACACTGAATGTTAATCTATCCATGACAGATGATATTGAACAACTAGTATCTTTTATTAGCCAAAATAATGCTTACAACTTGGTAACTATAGTGAATGACTGGCTCTGTAAGTGAAATATGGATGGAATAATCTTTAAAGTTCAAGTAATTAATCTCCTTCAGAACAGAGCCAGGCTACAGTGCCCAAGATCATTTCCCCAGGAAAATCTATAATCCCAGTGGTTCTGTCAGTCCTGCTGTTGCAGAGGGTTCCAAATCTCTCTACTCACATTCATTATTCAGTGTCTTTGCAAGGCACATTTCAGCAGAAAAGTGCACAAGAATAAAATAGCAAGGTAGAGTCCGAGTTGCACTTTATGAAATCACTGGATATAGATTTCCAGCTTTCAACACACAATTTGTGGTTTTAAAAAGTCTTGCACTAGCTATACTACTGCTTCTGAAGCACCCCTCTACCTGTATAATCTGAGTACACTACATGCTACTAGTGATCCATTATATCGTGGGAGAAGACTTCACTATTACCAAATGAATTGCAAATACACTTTGAAGCAAAACTTGACACAAGTGCACATACAGAAATAAGCCCAAATCAAATAACCAACAGCTTTGTTAAAGAGGTCATTTATAAGCAGCACCTTACAGCAAGAAAGGGTGGAAGACACAAAGCTAAAGGGAGGAAATTTCTGAGCTTATGGTAATGGTAAAGTGTTAAAATCAGGAATGTTCAATAGGGGAGAACAGGAGTCTTGTGAAGATTGTGGGTGGGAAATGGCAGTTGTAAAGTTCAACACAATGCCCGAGATAGGGAGCAGAGGGACCATTGGGATTTGAAGACAAAGATGAGAATTTTCAGATTTAAGAAGTCACTTGACTGAGTGCTAATGGGAAGAAATACAAGCTCGTAACTAGTTCATTAACCAGATAGGTACTTATAACAATCCAACTGCTTTATGGACAGGTCACTTTTGCCGATACAAGCTTTTTGCTTCCAGTTATTTTTCAACAAATAAGATTTTCAAATTTTTCTAGTGCAATTTATCTCATGGACTAATCCAACTTGGACACTCCTAGCAACAAAAAAAAGCAATTCTTTTGCCCCTTCCAAAACTCTCTTCCTGCCATCTACAAACATATGAATTACAAGTGGAAGTTGGCTTTTCATAACAGTTTATTGTCCTAGTTTATTTGCTGATTTCAGCTCCATGAAGAGGAATTCAATCAGCACTTTTAGTGGCTTTTGAATGGTAAGAGTGAGTCAATCTCATTGGTCCTCCTTGTTAGGTAGTGACAATCAATCAATCTCCTCAACAGCAGTTAGTCATCGTAGCAATTGGTCTCCTGGATTGCAGCCACATATTTTCACACCTTCCAACTTCGTGAAAAATAAGCATTGCATTTTTTAAAATATTGATATTGTAATTGACAATCCTTGCCGTAAAAAGCAAAGGATTCTGGCAGAAAATTTCAGAGATCTGTGTCAACTTGGGAAAAAAGATCAAAGCAGAAGGATTTGTAGCATTGGATTACAAATCTGAGACTTTGTAATTTTATCACAGACTTCAGGACCTTGATGTTGAAGTAAAATGTGATTCCTGAACCCACAGTTTCCAGCAACAGGACTGGCTCAGCCATTTTATCCCAGGCTGCCTAGTAATTGTCTATATGTAGGCACCAACCACCATTCAAGGAATGGGGATGGGTTCCTGATACTGGGGATACTAAATCTGGGGACTAGCAGTGAACCTGCAGTTGGTCCTATCTGGAGCAGAAAGGGCCACTGGCCACCCTTCTAGCTCTGTCAGTTTGTGACAGCTAGGCTGACTCTATTAAGCTGGCTTCCCACATGCCACTGCTGTCAGAGAAATGCCAGCAACCGTAAGGTGGCCCTCAATACAGCCTTTAAATAAATGAATCATCTGTCTATGCCCTTGGCACAGGTAGCCAGACCACCTCTCAGCCTGCTGCTGAGTCAATGCCCTGACAAACAACCGTGACAGGAAACCATCAAGGTGAAGATTCCAATTATTTTATGATCCCTTGACTTCCCAGCATTCCAGTCGGGAGTCAGTAAGTCTGGCCCTATTTCTGATCATGAGCCATACTGTTTGTGGGGCATTGCTGTTAATCATTCAGATTTCCATTAATTGTCCTATGTTACAACACTTCAAATGTACTAAGACTCTTAATTCCTTCCTTTCCTAATCTTACCAGGTTTTGGAACCTGAATCTAAATAAAAACCTAAATTCCATCAGTACATTTCCGCTTTTGTAAAAAGAGCAAATTTAACTTCCAAAGATTTTCCACAGATATAACTTTCTGATCCTCAAAATCATTTTCATTGCAACCTCCATGCTTATCGAGTGACCAGAATCAACAATTCAAATCACATGGTTTTGAATCTTAATTTGTGCTTGCTGAATGAATGTTCAGTAGTTGAATCTTTAAATTAGCCAAGAAAGAGCAATTGACCAATATTGCCGCTGCATCCAGCAAAGCCACAATTGTAACATTCTCAAAAGCAGCCAGGTCCTCGTTTCTCCTCATGTATAAACCTTCGAATCCTCCAAGAACCTTGTGTTCTTCTGTTGTATAACACAATGATTCTAACGGGAATAATACTCATGTTACATTGGCTGCACCCATTCTACTAATATCACAGGAGACATATTCCCTGGAGACAGGGAGTTCTACAGGGAGCAGGTATATCTCAGTATTTAGGCCTGAGCAAATGTTGTTGTACTAAATACTAACCTGCAGTAAACTAGCTTCTTATCTAAAAGCATTGCCTCCTCTGTGGATTCTCCTCGGCACTATATCCTCTATCACTGATCACTAGATAGACTCAAACCAGACGATTGGTTTCAGTGAACTACCTCAAACAACCTTCATATAAAAATAGAGGTGATAAATACCACACGTACCAAGACATCATCTGGGAAATAAAACTATATTCTTCAATTCTGATTTTATGCTTCAGTAAACATTTTTAAAGTTAAAATAGATATATCTTTTTGACCAATAAAGGAATTAAGGGATTGGGGAGAGCGTGAGTAAGTGGATCTGAGTCCCAGACAGCCCATTTCTGCTCCTAATGTCTATGCTCATTCCTGATTTTAATCACTCATCCATTAACTGTCCCTTGAGCTGCTTCAGCCTGAATTACTTCTCTAAGTTTTTAAACCCCTCAGGTACTTCAGGACAAGAGCCTTCAACTGTAACATCCTTGCAAACTGAGATTGTTAATTCACTCACTAATAACTATTTAAGGGGGTGGCATTGTGGCTCAGTGATTAACGCTGCTGCCTCACGGCACCAAAGATCCAGGTTCGAGTCCAGCCTCGGGCGACTGTGTATGGAGTTTGCATGTTCTTCCTGTGTCTGCGAGGGTTTCCTTCCACAATCCAAAGATGTGCGGGTTAGGTGAAATGCCTTGTTAAATTGCCTGTAGTGTTCAGGAGTGTGTGGGTTAGGTGCCTTAGTCAGGGGTAAACGTAGAGTAATAGGATAGGAGAATTGGTCTGGATGACTTACTCATCGGAGGGTCAGTGTGGATTTGTTGGGCTAAAGGGCCTGATTCTATCAAGTGTTTTTACGCTGGTGTTCTGATTTTACCCACAGTTAGAGGTGTCAATGCCATGCAATAAGGCTGCTAGGAAAAAAACAGGTGACTTTGTGCAAACTGGGGGAGCAGGGGAGTCCTCCTGATTGGGCATAATATGTGCCCAAGGTAGGATGAGCACCTTACGAGTTCACTACCATGCTGTATTTCTCCCTAACAACTGCTTGTAGTCCCAACACTGGCCACCACACCCAGTGGCGCTGCTGAGTCAAGAGAGCTGCCAGCCACTTGATTGGTCGAAAGCTTGGAGGGAGCACTTGCTCCCAAAATGGGGCAGAAATCCTGCCTCAAACTAACTAGCCCCATGGTGGTCATAAAATGGCAAGATTGCCCAACCAAGTGGAGATTGGCTTGACATGACTTCCCAAACGCCTCTGCATAAAATTCTGACCTAAGTGTCACTAATCCGTTTTCTTTTGACATTTAAAAAAGAGCAAAATATGTTAGTTCAATCAATTTGGTGAAAAGTGAAAAACTTGTTCTTGTGTTTGTTCAGATAAATGACTCAATGAATGATTACATGGATTTGTTGCAATTCATCAACTGTCTGTTTCCATCTGTAGTTTAAACGGATCATGATACAAGCATAAGATTTCAAAGCAAATTTGTTCTACACCTGTCAATAACCTTCCTAAATGCAGTTTCCGACCACCAGCCTTCAATTTTTCTCTAGTACGATTTCAAACTTCTTAGCTCTTCAGCACAAATACTGCATTAGAATGTCAGCTGAACTTTTTGTCATTAGAATGTCAGCTGAACTTCAGGTCTCTGGTATGTCCTGAGGTCAGTGGCTTGGAGATAATTGGACCAGGGTGCAAAACAGTGAATCAGATTCTGCTCAGGTTCTGAACACAATTGAAGAATAATAAAATGGAAAGCAAAACGTGGTCAATGCTAAATTACCCAGATCCTGCAAAATTCAAATGCGTCATCTTCCTCCAAGTATTCCTCATTGCATTGAAATCAGCACTCCTAACCTAACCTGTACTTTGTCATGATTGGAAAACTAAACTTCAGTACCTCGCCATATCAACACTTCCTCCAATGGTTGATGAACATTTTAAAAACAAGCTGGTGCCATTGGACCATGACTTTGTGATTTACTTAAACTTTAACTGACTCTTTTTGTTCTTCAAAATGCCTGAACTCTGGGTCCTGATCCTTCAGTCAGTGGAAACAAACAGGAAAAGAAACCTTCTTGCAATGTTCCCATAGAACATGGAGACTTCCTATTTCATTAAACCGAGCAAAGTGAGGGTGATTAGGCTTATGCTTCTGTTAATACATTGCAGATGAGATGTGGTATTTCTGTGTGTGCTTCAATAGACCACTGATAGGGAACAACTGCTGACTCAAGGTTTACCTAAACCCAAATGAAGTTCATGAGATAAGTCACCATGACAGATAACAAGGTCTCAGGATTTCAGCTAGAAAAGTCAAGTTTACAAGCTGTGCATTGGGCTGCAATGGTGCAGTGATACTGTCCTTAACTCCAGACCAGAGAGGTGTCTGAACAGGTTGATTAAAGATATCTACAAACTATTCATCATTCCACTCTTTTATGCCTAAGGTAAGAGCCCAATGAAATGATAGGCCACACCATTGTTGTAGAGAAGCTTATTATCTGAAACAGCACCTGTCAGGGAGCAGAATAGATTTCTCCCCAACTCAAATGTGGAAAACTGTTTTGTGACCAAATTTGCATTTTCCAAACCAATTTCCCAAATTGGTTTAAGGTCTTTCCAAATCAATGCATTGCAGCTTTGCTAGACAATGATTCAGGACTTGAAAACAAAGAAATTTTGTATTTTCTGGGCATTTTCAAAGAACGTTGCAGCAAATTAATTTATTTCTGAAGTTTTCTAACATGGGAACACTTGGAAGCAATTGTCAAAAGAGTTCCATTAATAATTAATGATTTGAATGACTAGATAATGTACTTTTCTTTGTGTCCATTCAAGCAGATGACATGGGAAAGGGAGTCAGGACGTTGGTCTAATTGGAGTCTCAGACAATGCAGCATTCCATCAGTGCAATATTGAAGTGTAAACCGACAATGTGTGGTTAAGTCCTGCTGTGGGATTTAGAACTTGCCATCTTCTGGTTTAGGTGAAGAGAGCACTACCAACTGGACTAATCCAATGCAAGTCATATGCTTTTAGTAATTTTTCAAGTAGTATTACTCCACTTTTGTGTCAATTATTTATATCTGTCTGAAGAAACAGGACAGTCCTGAAAGTCAGGATTGGATGATAGAGCTATGAGGACTGAACAATGAAGTATTCTGGAGCTTCACCTGATTAGTGAGTTAAACTGGATTGCTAAAAATGGCTAAATTAATAAAAAAGAAGCATGACTTTTGCAGAGATCCATCTCCCAGAAATAAATAAAATATCCATACTCAAAAGTTTTTTTCTGCATTCTATCTCAATATTATGAACTCATTCACACTTCCCAAGAAAGAATGTTGATGCAGTGCAGTTACTTGTTTTAACCTGCTTCTCTTGAATGAGTATTTCAGGCACTGCTGACACATCTGTGATTAAAAGTAGATGCAGTGTGGAAAATCAATTCTCAATGTTCTCTCCAGTTCAGCTAACATGCTGAAGGCATATCCCACGCCACACAAACTATGCATTCCAAATCTCACATACCAATTTTTAGTATAAGGCATAACTGGAGGAATTACTTTCAAAAGACTTGCATGACTGCAGTCCCTAGATTCATAGAATCCATACATTGCAAAAGCAGGCCATTCAGCCCATTGAATACACACCAATCCTCCAAAGAGCATCCCACTCAGACCCATTCCCCTCTATGCTATCCTTGTAACTGTATTGTTATTCCACCTAACATACACACTCCTAGACACTTTGAGCAAATTAGCATGGCCAGTCCACCGAATTTACACATCTTTGGACTGTGGGAGGAAACCGGATCACCCGGAGGAAACCCACACAGACGTGGGGAGAATGTGCAAACTCCACACAGATGGTCACCCATCGCTGAAATCAAATCCAGGTCCCTGGCAGTGTGAGGTAGCAGTACTAATCACTGAGCCACTGTGCCACCCCCAAACCTATCAAAACCTTGACAATATTTACCTCTGCCACTGAAGATGGACAAAGGTAATGTCTCATTCCATTTGCTTCTCCATTTGTAAATGAGGTTTTCAAAATATAATGAACTGATTTCAACAAAACTTGATAAACAGACAGAAAATGGCCTAAGGAAGAACTGAAGAGCTTTTGGCAAAATCATGGATCCAAGTTTGTAAAGGATCCATTCAAGTTGGGAGTTGGAATTAATTAATTTTTCTTCATATAATGTTGTAGTTTGCTTTATTTAGAATGCTGTTGTTTTGAACTGTTGTGGATTGCCTCAGTGGCTGTGACTAAATGTCCAACCGTTGACAAAATGTGAGCAAAGTTTTCAGAGGAATTTGTTGAATGTGGATTGATCTGAAATTTCCTCAATAAGATGAAAGTTCATAGTGAAATGATTTATTTTTGTTCCAAATTTGTAATTACAAACCATAACCAGGCAGGGGAAAGGCCCAAGGGAGATCTCTGTCATTGTAATAATGATGAGTTAATACAAAGTGGCACAAGTATGTACGCTACTGAGTGCCCTCTTCATTTATAAGAGAATGTGCTTTGCTGAATGATCCTAGACAAAATTAGTTTTGGTATACTAATCACACTGTTGAAATCTAATGTATTCTGCCTCATATTTGTTTAATCATAGGTTTCACTTCTATTGTTTGGTTGCTGTGGTAATTAGTGCCTTTTTCCATTTCCTCTCACAGAAAAATAAACATTGAAAATTAAGTTGGGGACACAAGCAATCCCTTCACAGTACTTAAAGTGCTGACTTACTACAAGCATCTTTGCTTTCATAGAAAATTCTTTGGTACAATAGCACATCAATTACAGAGATGTGTACAATTTATATTCATCATTTCAGGGCATCCTTAACAAAGTTTTATTATCATATTAATTAATAACATTCTCAGTGTGCAAAAATGCTAGGTGGGCTAATATTTATTGCTAATCTTTACTGAAAGTGAATAGCTAGCTTAATGACTATTTTAACAGCAACCATATTTGTGTGGGACTAGAGTCATGGATAGGACAACACATTTTCTTCTCTAGAGATGAAGTTTCTATAACAACTTGATGATTTATGGTGACTCTTTATTGGCATCCAGTCTCTTAGCTCCATATTAAGAAAAAAAAACAAATTTATGTGCAAGCTGTCATGGTGGGGTTTGGACTCACTACATTAGCAGTCCCAAAAAATAACCGTTAGTTAAACCATCAGAGAGCGAAAATTATTCCATTCTGCTTCATATAGTTAAAATGTGTTCAGATTTTATGAAATTAAACATCTATAATTGCTGAGTTCATCTCTAAGCTAAGAGCAAATAGAATGAAGTAGAAATTTATTGTCAAGTGTACTTTTACAGGAGAAAAACAGTGAAAAGTTTTATAAGTTACCCCACCTCGGCACCTATATTAATGACAGATTTCGTACATAATAATAAAATAAAGTCAAATTAAGACAAAGTTCATCGCAGTTCAATTCATGGCCCCTGTGCTCAGGGAAAGCCAATTATGGAATGATGGAATACCCGGAACATACAGCCAGGATGTGACTGCCATTCCTTGTTGAGAACGTCACTCCTGATGCGACTGCTTGCTGGGCCACTAGAATACCTGGAAGCCAATACCAAAAATGACCTCACATGGGGACGGTACGTGTGGCCATAAAAGCAGGAAGAGGAGCATTAGAGAAACTGAAATAAAACAAAGTTCCATTTTCACTTATTCAGTAATAAAAGAAACATGTTTGCTGTCTTCAAGACAGGATGGCCTAGGTAGATTTGGAGAAGGTGCTGGGAGAACTTTGGACAAGTCTCATTAACATTCTTGCATGTGACTTTGGGATGCTGGGCTAATGTGATTAGTCACTATGATTGATTAGGGTGTTTAAGATGCACATTTTATTAAAAAAAAATTAAGAGAACATGGAGTTTGTGGTGAAATAGCGGTAATGTCCTTATCTCCAGGTCAGATGGTCCATAATCAAATCCCACCTGTCCTGGAGGTGTCATAACATGCCCAAACAAATAAATTGAGAATCCCCAAACATATTGGTTCAGACTTTGCAGATTAAATGAAAGGATGGCTATCCGCACGTACCATTAATGTGAAGTCACTCAAATTGCAATACTCTGGGTTGTAGCCAACATGAAGTACAGTCTTGTCTGTTGGAGAGCTGGAAAATGCCAATCCTGTGGGAATGTCTACTGAATTAGATATGAATCAGACACCTACTGGGCATCGTCATCCTTCCCCAGGACCCTAAACTCCATTGGTCCCACCACCCTCGCCATGGTGGAGTGCTGACAGCTGCTGATAGAGACCAGCACCACTGGGGAGGCAGTGGTTGTTGTCAGTAATGTACAAACCCAAGGATTACTAAGGGCCTAAGCCACAGGTGAATGATGGTATGAAATGGGTTGTGACTTTTGGGTGAAGGTCGTAGGGGAAGGAGGGGTTGAAGTCAAGAGTTATAGGAGTCAGAGTCAGCAGGGTCACCAGTTCCCAATGCTGGGTCCCTCAATCAGACACTGTCTTTGAACAAGGAAAATCAAATAACATCAATTTGTTGCTTGCCCTGTTCATACTTACTCTGGATCCTGTATAGAGAGAAGCACACTAAAAATAATCTCTTAAGTGCCATAAATTGCCAGTCAAAGGCCCACAAATAGTCTATGAGCAGCTTTAAGTGCGAACAGTGGTGAGCACTTTTCCTTTTGTCACTGACTACAAGATTCAATCAATATTATTTTGAGCTTCACAAAATGATGAATGGGAAAAGGACTCATCCATAACGTTTTTCAGGAACATGTCAAAATGCTTTACATACATGATGAGTTACTTGAAGAAACTTATATAAACAATGGATTGAGGTTGAAATGAAGTGAACTTGGTAAGGAATGCAAAATATGTTCTCAAGCTTCATCAGTTAAGAAAACTAGCCTCCAACTTAAATAGTAGGAGCTCAGCCTTGCTTGACACAGTGTCTTATTTTTAAAACTCAAAATAAACTCAAATTCAACCCAGCAGAATATAAATCATTAAGACTATGAAGAAAATATCCAAAAATTAATGCAGTCTGTTTACTCACAAGAAATCTGAGTTCTGTCAAATAGTTAATAATTACCTTCACTCCACATGTTGTATAAATGAAACAAAGGTACTTCAAGTGAAATGACTACATATATTTCAGTTCCTGTTAATGGACAACCAGTTTGCAGTTCATGAAATTAAAATGAAAAGAACACTGGCAAGTGCCCGCACCTTGGCATCAAACTGCAATTCTCACTGGAATGGTACACCATTGTTGTGGTTCCGCCACCTTCAGTCAGTAAGGGAGTTCTCTCCTGGTTTTTATAATCTTGCTGTTCACAAATTGACTTATATTGTTTCTTATATTGTGCCTGTGACTTCATTTGTTGGATGGTACATTCAGACATCCTGAGGCCTTCCCTTGAAGTTTAGCTATCATGACCTGTTCCTGAAAACTCACAAGCTCCACACACTCCTTTGTCTTCTCATTGTAGCCTAAGCATTTTGCCTGCTTTGCTGCCTTCCCCGAGACTGGAAATCTCAATTGTCAACTCTGGATATTGTCAATTCCAATATCCAGCGCTGTAGTCCAAGCAAAACCTAAGGGCTCTTGCGGCACAGGGGTGATGTAAGTACCAATGAAATAGAAGGCCTGGGATCAAGTCTCACCTGCTCTAAGGGTGTTGTGAAACATCTCTAACCAGATTGATTCAAAAACATCTATTCACAAGCAAACCATGTGAGACAGGCATTGACCTCCACAAACTCCCCTTTCAAAAGTATTGAGCATGCAAGTGCTTGTCAAAACAGTGATATCTGATACTCAAAAGCAACTGAATAGCATAAAGTGACTAACCAGAGATATATCTTAATGGTGTTGAGGAGGACCACTGATGCAACTTTGGGCTGTTTCAGGTCTGTAGAGATATCAATTTAAGTAAAGATTCCTGGTTCAGGCACAGGATTCATATTAAATAATACCTGCACGTTTTGTGGACAATTGTCTTGGATGTTTATAGACAACTCTGGACCTGTATGGTATCATCAGTACTACTGGAGGAGAAAATGGTAAATTAAACAGGCATGCTGTCTGTTTTGGACCCTGACAAACAATGTCATTTCTCCTGACAACATCATAACCTAACGATTGGTGATGGACCACTTGATCCCTGGAAGCGAAGGCATATTACTCCAGGAAATGCAACAATGTGAGTCAGCACCTTTAAAGCACAAAAGTGAAGTATATTTTTCAATCATGTTCGCATTAAGAGTTCAGCTACATATTTTCTGTCACCAAAAAAAAAACACTTTCCACAATAGCTTTGTAGAAAATTTGAACAGACTGAGGCTCTTTTCCCTTGAAAAGAGAAGACTGAGGGATACCTGATCTCAGTTGTCAAGATTATTGGAGGGCTCAATAAATTAATATTTCCATTTGTCAGTAAAAGCAAAATTAGGGGGCACAAATACGATATAGTCTCCAACAATTCTAATGGGGAATTGGGTAAAATGTTTTACCCAGATAATGGTTGGAAATTGGAACTCGCTACTTTAAATAACAAAGCAAATAGCATCGATGCATTCAAATCCCACCTGCTCCAGAGGTGTGTAATAACATCTTCGAACAGGTTTGTTAGAAACTATCTAAATGCGTTCAATGCGAGGCTATATGTGCACATGAAAGAGGAAGATTAGAGGGATTGTGATGAGGTTAAATGAAAAAGGAAGCTTGTGTGAGGCATAGGGATTGATGTGGATCAGCTGGGCTGAATGACCTATTTCTATGTATTATTATGCTGAAAGGATAAGTTTCAGGGATATTATAACACTCTTCTGGAGCAGGTGGAACTTGAAGCCAGTTTTTCCTGAGTCAGAGACTGGAACACTACCACAGCACTCCTTTTGTTCTACTTGCACAATTGACTGGAACTGAAGATAAATTAGCCTGGACATGGATCCAAACTTAGGTTTGTCTTTTCTAAACATTCAAAGATTATGCCAGGTATTTAATTAGGACCTGTGTTCAATGAAGATGGGCAAAAAAGTAATTGTATGTCCTTTGAGATCTTTTGAAGGGATATTCAAGTCAATGTTGCAGGAGCTTTCAACGAGTTATTGTAATTGGATCAAGGGCAGTCAAATTGAAATGTACCTCTTTCTGAATCCTCTGGCTAATGGAGAGAGAAAGATACTTTCAGTGTGAAAAGCTGCCAAGTTTAAATTGACTGTAAATGTTGATAAGGCTCCAAGTCAAAGGCGTTGATCATTGTCCACACTTCTGCCTCCTGGGCTTTTGTGATGAAGTAATTGAGAAAGCTTGAGATTTATTGTAAAGTGGCTCCACTGCTGGGAGAATCCTAATTGGATACTAGCACTGCCAAGCATCACTGTGTTCCTTTGAGGATGGAATGTAAAATAGAATATATTAACCTCCTGCCAATTTAGAAGTACCATCATTCTTAATTTCTTTGACCAGACCATTAATCTCTCTTATATGCTAAGTAAGGTCATAAGAAGGATTAGTAATCCAAATTATTACACATGAATGGCCGCAGCCTGGAAAGCTCATGTCTCCAGTGGGGAATCAAATGCAGTTTCCTGACGCTGCAGCTAACTGTACGACATAATGGACAATAAGTCGGAAACAAAGAAATTGGACTGAAATTGTGCCTCTCACGACTTTAGAATATTCCAGACAATGAAGTACTCTTTTTCTAAGTAGTCACTGCCATAATTTAGGAAACATAGCCCCCAGTTGGTGCACAGCAAGCTCCCACAAACAACAGTAATGTATTAGGGACTAGATTATCAGTTTTTATTGATGTTAATTCAGAGATTACTGCTGAGAGGAACATCAATTGGGATTCCCTTTTTCTTACTCCAAGAAGTGCCAGTTGATCTTTAACGTCCACCTGTGAGGGCACACAGGGCTTCAGTTTAATGTCTTATCCAAAAGACAATGCCTTTGACAGTGCTGCCCTTCCTCAGTACCACCCCATAAGTTTCAGCCAGAGTCTATTCCTCAGGTTTCTGAAGTGGGGTTTCAAATTAGAATATTCTGGCACAGAAGCGAGAATGTTCATCACTGAAACACAGCTAATACTTGAGAGTACAGTCTACAGCTGCCAATTCACATGTCATAACATTGATAGAATCCCTATAGTGCAGGAAGAGGCCAGTCGGCTTATTGAGTCTGCACTGATCCTCCAAAGAGAATCCCCCCCAAACCCAGCTCCCCCACCCTATCCCCAGACGTCCATATTTACCATGGTTAACCCACCTAACCTGCACATCCCTGGACACTATGGGCAATTTAGCACGGCCAATCCACGTAAGCTGCACGTCTTTGCACTGTGGGAGAAACTGGAGGACGTGGCGGAAACACACACAGATATGAGGAGAATGTGCAAACTCCACACAGACAGGTAGGCTGGAATCAATCCCGGATCCCTGAGGCAGCAGTAAGTCACCGTGTCACCCATTGATTGCCCTAGACTGAACTTCATACACTGAAAAACAGGAGAAGGTTTCCATTCACATGCTTAACCTCTACAGCTGCTTGGAACCTGACAATGGAAATATCCTTTTATTTTGTATAGTAATGATTTTGTGAGTTCACTATAATTTGTGGCTTCTAGTACCCCTTGAAAAACGTGACCAATTTAAAGTCTCCAGCTGGGCAGCTGAAACTTGGATGTTTACCAATAAAACCTCTATGCTGGATTACTACGTTCACAGAAAATGCTACTCCACTCCATCCTAGAACTCTCCAAGCTTACACTGTCCGATAAATTGACTCCCAGATCTCCCCTTAGCCATGACATTTCTCCTTCACTTCTCATTAGGCGCTTTCTATCTGAGGACTGGAGTAAAAGCCTGCCTTCCCTTCCCCGCTCCCACCCCCCCCCCCCCCCCCATCTTCCTGCAAATATCAGGGATATTAATTTTATATAAGGGGAAAAGCAAAACATTTCCTAAATTAGAGAAAGTAAAATGTTCGCAGCTTATAAAAAAAACATACAAATGATCTCTGCAGCCAGCATCTCATTAGTATGTGGAAAGAAATCCAGTTTTTGTGAACACAATGACAATTCAGGGAGCTCTTTCTAAACTGATTATTTCTAATCATCAAAGCAAATTAAGATTAAAGTGTTTAACTGATAACTGTAATTTCCATTTTAATAAAGCACGTTGAAAAGTCTATCAATGTTGCAGATTTCTAATAGACCTGTTTGGTCGACTCCCTGTTGCCAGCACTCTATGTTTCTAAGTAGTGTATTAGTCATCAAGCTTGTCAAGAGATTGTGAAAATGTTGCAAATTATCTGGGTCAAATTTGATTGTTGCTGGACAACCACACATTCTCATTGTTAAACTATAAATGTAGGTTTAAGACTGTTGTCTGCTTCAAGTGTCACGTCTCCAGGAAACTTGAGTTATATTGTTGGTTCTGTAGAACTCTCTGACCAAGTAAATGGGAGCATGGAGTTTGCTACTGTCTGCTCCAGAAATCAGTTCAACAATATCCAAAAGCAGGCTTTATTTTGAAAGGCTCCATAAAAACAATTACTTCCATTTAAATAGTAACTTTCACTTAATAACCAAAAAATAAGTTATTCTCAAAAGGATTATCAGTCAAAATTTCACACAGAGGCAAATAGGTATTGTTTTAAGGAGCAATCTATGGAGGATAGAAGGTGAGAAGCTAGTCAGGAAAGTGCTTTAACAGTCAGGTAACAAAGGTTGATGAAGATTACACTGTTGCTTAAGGGTTTGAAATGTTTAATACTGAGGGGTAAATAAAGGTTATTATGACAAGGTCCAATGGATTTAGTGAGTGGATAGTTTAGTATCTTGAAGTAGTAAGACCTGCCATCTAGGTCCTCCTCACAGTCTCTACAACAATGTCTACCTCTTCAGTGCACTTAGTTGCTGACAGGCAATAATTTACCCATTTATCTTGTTTAAGACAATGGCCATTCCCTATTAGAGCACTAAATTTTCCTCAATCTGTGGTTTTACTCTACCAAACCAGACCAAGCAGATCCTGTAGATTCCAACCCTAAAAGTGATAATGACAGCAAACCTAACCTCTGGTGAGCAGTCATGCAGACAATCCAACACAGCACAATGGTCTGCAGTGAGGATTGCTAACACAACAACCGATGAGCTGAGTCGGGGCAGAGACAGAGATAGATCATATTATAGAAGTGCATGTAAATTAGCTTGGTGATGGAGACTTAGCAGAGGACTCAGTACCTACTACTACTACAGATGGATATTTGAGGTTCTGTGAGGCTCCTTGTACTGTTCAAAAACATTATTTGCTTCAGTCTGTTTAGAGTTATTTTATAGCAGGCATGAAGCAGTAGCATGGAGTGCCCTTCACAAAATGGTTATACTTCCTTTAGCTAATTCAACCACAAAAGTAACATGTTTCAATGATGTAAATTTCATTCACAGCTCTTTGAAACATCTTTTTTGTGAAAGAAAATGACTATGAGAACCCTTAATAGGGAGAGATGAACTCTGAACCGCAATTAAATCCGAGATATTGGAGCGACAGATACAGGGGGGTAGGGGGCGGTGTGGGAACGAACGAATTTGGTGGTGAAATTCAGAGGCTGGAGCAGAGTGTCTGAATAACCATTCTCCAACATTGAAAACACCGTCCCAGTTTCTACCAAAGGATGCTTTCATAGGACTTAAACAGGATGCAGAGAAATAGATAATAGATAATAGAGAAATAATACTGGCAATATTACACACACAAAATATCAAGAGACAATACAGGTGGTCAGTCATGTGATCTTCTGAATTAAGTCCTGTTCACTTGAGCGGAATGGTAGGAAAATAATTTCCCAACTATTTCTCCCTTTATAAGTCCTAGAATTTTTCCAAAATAAAGAATTGCAGAAGCTGAAGATCTGAAACAAAAACGGAAAATGCTGGAGAAACTCAACACGTGGGGCAGCATCTGTGAAGGGAAGACAGAGTTAATGTTTCGAATCTAGTAATCTTTCTTCAGCATTTTCTGGTTTTGTCTAAGACATTTCCTCTTTGTTTTGCATGTCCCTAACAAACGAGGCAGCCTCTTTACAAGGGAAGGTGGTTCGTGTGGTAATGGCGTGATGGACTTGCTGATCTTTTCCAGAATCAGAGAATTGTGATGGTGCACATAGAGGACATTTAATCCATTGTGTTTGTGCTAGCCTTTCTATTTGATATATTCTTTTCTCTGATCGCCAGAATCATGGCATTTGGGCACATCCCATTCAGAGAACTTGGATCCCTATCAGAAAAATACATGAAAAGTGAAATATTGATTTGTTTAAGAGGCTTAGCCTACTTTCATCACTGTGACTTGAGAAAACAGGCAATGAGAAGGATCTAAAAGCAAAATGTTAGGATAACTCTCCTGGCACAAGATTTTAAAAATAAATGAACTATAAATGCTTCCTCACAGTGACCCAGTTGAAGTGTTTTTGAGCCTGATCCAGTTCCTTCCTCAGGAGTAGATGACGAATTACATCTGTACAATGGTTTCTCATGCGATTAACCATATCTCTACCGATATGCAATGTTATTTAGACTGGGTCGTATTTCAGATCAGATTGGTGTGCATTCTGGGTATCTGTCATCCAATCTGTGTGGGTAAAAATCAAACCATGGAGGCATTTCAATCAGAGATTTTAAAAAAACCATTTATGAAAAAGCTCAGCAAATTATTGCCACCCAAAAGGGAAAGTGAGGACATTGTGGGTGGAATCTCCCTCAATTCCCAAACACACACACCCTCCAGCACCCCACACTTTTCACATCCATGCCCCTCCTGTCACTCCCCAAGGCAATAGCACTCCCCACGCTGATACATGCACATACCCTTCATCACATCCTCCTGGTATCCTTCATTCTTCCAGCCAATGCCAGGACCTTCTTTCACTGTCCACCCTCACTCCATGTTGTTCCTGTTCACTCTTCGTGTCAAAAGCCCTCTGTTGCACACTAATACCACTCCAGTCTTCTTAAAAATGCCATGCCCAGTGACTTCATGCTGATCACCAACCCCATTCCCCAACATTTAATAGGAGGTCACTTTCTCTTCCCTCTAACTCCCTATGCTCATCATTCCAATATTCTACATCATTCTGTTCACTGCTAAATGATCTTCACTTTAATAATACTGTTTCCTTCCTTTAAGGACTCCCACACCGTCTCCCCTCCAATGCCTTTTGTACTTCTGCATGTTTGCCCGGTTGTTAACAGGTGGAAAATTAGAAGAGTCGTTCAAGTGGAATGGGCTCCTCCTCAGCCAAAATAAAGCAACAAGATTCACTCCCTCCAGCACAAACACACAATAGCAGCAGTGTGTACCATCTACAAGATGCTCAACTCCAAGGTGGCATGGTGGCTCTGCGGTTAGCAGTGCTGCCTCATGGGACCCAGGTTCGATTCCAGCCTCGGACAGCTGTCTGTGTGGAGTTTGCACATTCTCCCCATGTCTGTGTGGGTTTCCTCCAGGCACTCCAGTTTCCTCCCACAATCCAAATGATATACACATTAGGTGATTTGGCCATGCTAAATTGTCCATAGTGTTAGGTGCATTAGGCAGGGGTAAATATAGGGTTGGGGTGGGTTACTCTTCGGAGGGTTGGTGTGGACTTGTTGGGCTGAAGGGCCTGTTTCCATATTGTAGGGAATCTAATCTAATCCCTTCCTTTAACAGTGTCCTCCAAACCCAAAACCTCTCTCACCAATAGGTAAAGGCAGCAGATATATGAGTAGAACTATCATCTGCAGGTTCCCCTCCAAGCCACACACCAACCTGACATGGGACCAAATTGATGTTCCTTCACTGGCACTGGGTCAAATCATAATTTTGGCTGTCCTATACTCCCTGGGCTGTAACAGTCCAAGAAGGCAGTTCACTACCACCTTCTCAAGGGCAGTTAGGGACAGATGATAAATATGCCCCAGTCAGTGATGCCCATGTCCTGTGATTGATTAAAAATAAATGCATAAACAGACCAGAATAGTTATTCCAAAGTTCTATTTTCCAGAATGTTCCACTTGAAGATCAGCAATTTGAGAATTTGTAAAAGGGGAAAATTTAGAGGGGAAAAAGCTAACAGAAGCTGTTACTGAGATTTAAAAAAAACAGGTTTGTCAATATCTGAAAAGAGACAGATGGTGGAGGAGAAAAGGAGCTGTCAAGGAAAGACTTTCAACCAAAATATTAACCTGAATTTTCTTTACAGAGTCATTGAGTCATACAGCATAGAAATAGATCCTTCGGCCCAACTCTCCCACAACAAACTTATATCCCAAACTTAACTAGTGCCATTTGCCTGTGTTTGACCATATCCCTCTAAACGTTTCCTATGCAACTGTCCAAATGTCTTTCAAATGTTGTAATTGTACTACTCACCTCTACCACTTCCTCTGGCAGCTCATTCCACAAGTGCACCACCCTTTATGTGAAAAAGTTGCCCCTTGAGTCCCTTTTAAATCTTTCCCTTTCACCTTAAACCTATGCCCTTCAGTTTTGGTTTTCCCTATTTGGGATGATGTTAGACCTGTTGATGGTTCCCAGCTGATGTTTGCTTTTCATTTTAACTTTTCTCATTTACATTCACTGCTTCTGCTCAAGGACGAGTGGTGCTCTCGTAGACAGTGGGGTTTCCTCAACAGGAACCAGTCCTGACTGGCCAATCATGGGTACCCTGCGCATGACCTCTGTGCTTCCATATATTGCTACCATGGCAATGTTGGCCACTAACATAGGAAACTATAACCAGACAAACAAATTCCTCATATTCATGGTTTTCGGACCTTGACAATCTCCTGACAATGTTTTCAGTAGTTTTCTGTTCGGGTTCGAGGAAAATCTAGGGTGGAATCAGCCCTGCATGGACTGATTGGTCAAAGGGGTCTGTTTCCATACTGTATGACTCTATGAAGAAGGATCACTGGACATGAAGCATTAACTCTGATTTCTTTCCACAGATGCTACCAGACGTGCTGAGCTTTCCCTGCAACTTCTGTTTTTGTTCGCAATTCTGGTGGAATCACCTGAACTAGTGTAAAGAATCTGAGTACTTTGAAATGTAGCAGTAGATTTTCCCTATGACCTGATTGTCATTATTCTAGCATTGATCTGTGTTGTGAATTGGGAGCCCCATTGTAGCTCACTGCAAAGCAATTACCCAGGAAACAGATTACGTTGGGCAATTCTCCTATGCCACGAACTATCTGAAAAATCTCCATACCTGATTTCACCTGACAAAGGGGCAGTGCTCAGAAAGTTTGTGATTTCAAATAAACCTGTTGAACAATAACCTGGTGCTGTGTGACTTTTGACCTTGTCCAGCCCAGTCCAACACCAGCATCTCCACATTGTGAGAGAGAGCCTATAGTTTGACAGGACTATGGTGACCTTACTTTATAGTGCAATGGTTGCATCCTTACCTCTGGACTGAAAAGTCTGGAATCAAGTCTCAGCTGCCCCAGAGATATATATGATATGCCTGATTAGGTTGATTAAGAATATAATCTGGAGAGCTAGTCAGTACTGCATCATCTTTTAATCGGAGGGTGCAGAATTCAAGCTCCTATTTGATTGCTGCTTTCAAGTCTGTCTTCAAGAAGCTCACGTGGTGCTACGGTAGTGTCTCTCCCTCTGGGCCAGAAGGGCTTTGGTTCAAGCTCCCCCTGCTTCATGTCTGAACAGGTTGATCGAAAATAGTTATGACTCAACTGTACAAAGGAGGTAAAAACAATGACTGCACATGCTGGAAACCAAATTCTGGATTAGTGGTGCTGGAAGAGCACAGCAGTTCAGGCAGCATCCAAGGAGCTTCGAAATCGACGTTTCGGGCAAAAGCCCTTCATCAGGAATAAAGCTACCAAGTACAAAAACAAAGTTGTGCTGCCCCTTTGTACTAATTCTTGGTATGTAACACATTTGTAATTATTCAAACACTTTAGCAAAAACAAATAGCACAATCTAACCATCTTAACAAACAGATTTAAAAGAGTAATGAACAAACCCTTGTATTTTTCATGCAGCCCAAATTAAGAATTTTGGCAAACCCAGCACTGCCACCAGCAGGGATATAAAGGTATTACATGATTTGGAGATGCCGGTCTTGGACTGGGATGTACAAAGTTAAAAATCACACAACACCAGGTTATAGTCCAACAGATTTAATTGGAAGCACACTAGCTTTCGGAGCGATGCTCCTTCATCAGGTGATAGTGGAGGGCTCAATCCTAACACAGAATGTATAGCAAAAATTTACAGTGTGATGTAACTGAAATTATACATTGAAAAATTGATTGTTAAGCCTTTCATCTGTTAGAATACAGTGATAGTTTCACTTCTTTATTGTGTAAATCACAAAACTTTTTTTTAAAAAGTTGAATTCTCAGGTTAGCTGTTAACAATGGTGATAGCTAGACAATATGTTGAAGGTGTTGGCCCCCTGTGTTCTCTGTCTATACCATGGTGTTTAGATTGATTCTAATCTTAAAAAGTGAGATAATGGAGTTTTACATAAATTCATGCAGTTTTTGAGCTCAGAGTTCTACATGAATGCATGCAGTTTTTGAGCAAAGTACAATGTAACATTGTTACCTTTTTAAAAAAAAAGGTTTTGTGATTTACACAATAAAGAAGTGAAACTATCACTGTATTCTAACAGATGAAAGGCTTAACAGACAATCAATTTTTCAATGTATAATTTCAGTTACATCACACTGTAAATTTTTGCTATAAATTCTGTGTTACGATCGAGCCCTCCACTATCACCTGATGAAGGAGCGTCGCTCCGAAAGCTAAGGTATTACAGTTTGTTGTACCATATGCTGTAGCTCGTTACTTGGTTGTGACATTCAAACAAATTCACAGATAACGTTGGTAGATATAAACAGCAGCAGTTAAGGAAAGTATTATTTGTTTCTAGAGATCAGGTAGCTTGTAATGAGAAGCGACTACTGTTATTTCTGACCCACTTCAGTGAATTTTCCACCCGAAAATTCCCATTTTCCTCCTGATCTTGAATTTCACCAGCTCCACATCCCCTTTCCACTTTGCATCCTTGCTGCATTGACATTTTACCCCAACAGACCAAAGAACCGCCACGTATGATCCGGTCAGAACGATATGTAGAGGGCCATTCCAATGTCTACAATTTTCATTGCTTCCTTTTGCAGTTTGTTTCAGCTGGACATTTTGAGGAGCATTGGGCTCTCTATTACCTGCACCAGCTGCTTCATTGCTGCTGATTCATCTTTTGGGTCTGGTGTCAACATGTCTCTTTGCCAGGCTGGAGATGCTGGCCCTCAGGGTACTCCGAGGGTTGGGGTTGAAATCTGGATATCATGGTATTCCGATGGGATTGCTGCTCTTATTCTTCCCACCTTGGGCTCTCCATAAACTTGAGCACATCTGCTGCTGTCTGTATCCTAACTCACACCATGTCCCATTCAACAATCATCACATGGACTCCTGGTCTGGCAACCTTTTAGTTTTAAATCTTATTATTTTTTAGGCTTCCCCCCATGTCTCATTGCTGTCATCTCGGACAGTTCTGCCACCATCTGAGATCTTTACGTTCCTCCCTCCTTGTCTCTTGTGCAACTAAATAATTTTCACCAGTCTGCCATTGCTGTCTGGCACCTAATGCTGTTTACATTGATCTCCTCCTTAAGACCTATATCTCTGACCAAGTTTTTGGTAAAATTGCCGAGTAACTTCTGAAGTGGTTTGGTGTCAAAAACTCCTGTGAAGCTTCTTGGGATGTTGTATTAGACTAAAATGCAATATAAATGTAAATTATTGCCGTAAACATATTGCTAAGTGCTATTGAAGTCAGCTTTGTGGGTTGCCACAAGTTGTAAATCATAAAGTTTACAGCCACAGTGCATTTGCAATAATGGTTTCCATTTCCAGAAAAGGAAGTTCTCCCCAATCCATCACTAGACAATAGTTCCTGATAAGAGGAATGCTAAACACACCCTGAATGAATAATGCAACAGTACTGTGTGGTATGATTCTCACCTTTAGCATGAAACTAAAATGAATCCTAGCCTTCCACAACCACCTGAGGAAGATACCTGCTGTGATGAAGACAAGGGCCAATCTGGTCCTGAAATGTGAAAGGGCAAGCTTGGGTAGCATCAGCTTTAGTTTCTTCGAACATCGCTAAGCATAGGTCCAGAAAATTAAGATGTACATTGAGCCAGTGTTCTAAAAACTGAAACCCAGTTAATTGGGTGAGGCTAGATGGTGACGTTTTAATCTACCTAAAATGAAGGAAACGTATAAAAAGAGTTTAAGAAGATTTAAATTGATCTCCATGGAAATCTTGAATCTCTGGCACCATAAGGATCACCCTGAGTATATGTGCAATTATTATTAGTAATGGTTATCTTTGTATCCTATGTGATTACTGGTTAATAGTCATCAATGTATCCTTGATTGCTATGAAAGTGAATGAACGCTTTTGAACCCTATCGTCTATTTTTAAGTAATTTCTCGAGATAAGAATATCCATTCACTACTCTTAGTCCATGCAGTGATAATCCAATGCAGTACTGAGGGACTGTTGCACTGCCAGATTTGCCATCATTCAGTTGAAACATTAAGCCAAGGTAATATAAAGATCCAACTGTACTTATTCAAAGTGGGGACTGATCTGGAATGTCTCAGCCAATTTTTACTGGTCAGCACCGTTAAAATAAAATTATCTTGGAATCACCCCTCATTAGATATTGTTGTCTGGTTTATATTAATTTTAAACTTATTTCAAACTTCACAACAGTGACAATATTTCAAAATTTCTTCATTGGATATAAAATACTTCAGGGCACCTCAAATTTTATCAGGCAATATATAAACACAAGTCTTTCTTTGTTCCCCTTAAACTTGTCAAAGTGATAATAAAGAAATATCAACATATGTCTCTTTCAGCTGGATGGTATGGGGCTAGATTCAGTAATGGTCCTCAGTATTGATTCTGTTGCTCACCTCTGTCATTTAATAAGAATTCTTCAGGTATTGCAAGTGAACTTATTAAATGAAGTTTAGCACAGAAAAGACATTCAATTGCAAGTGCAGTTTATTCTGGGACTGCTATGCTAGAACCCAGCTTTCTGAATGTAATAAATCTTATTGGCTCCATTTCCATACTCAAGGTCAACAGTCATTCTATATGAGTGGTTTAGTTAGATTGGTAGTTTCAGAGGCAGAGGAGCTTGGGATTTCTGTCCCATTAAGGCACAGTCAGCCGGTCATCCAATTCTGATGAATAAAATAGGTTTCCCATCAGATGCAGCAGTGAAGGCTGAGGAATGTTTCTCTTTTTTGCTCTCAAGTGAAGGAAATTGTGATCAGTACGTCCCACAACAAACATTGCGTGTCCACAGAGACTCTGTGAATGATGTCTACACTAATCTTTGTTTATTTAAGCGTAGGGATAAAACAGTTAGCACTGACAAAACCATTGAGCTAAATTATTTAGTGAAGTTTCACAGTGTTTAGGTTGAACGGTGGTAGTTGAAACTGAAATTTTCTTGTAATGTTTAAAGCTGTACTCAGTCTTGAAATTCCCAAACTTAGGGAAAAGACATTTGCCATTGACCTTATCTATACCCCTCAGGATTTTATAAACCCAGAAGAATGTATTAAAAAGGTCATGAGGGGCATTGTTTTTACACAGTGGTTCGTGGTTGGAATGAACTGCCAGAGGACATGATTGATGCAGGTACAGTGACAACATTTAAAAGACATTTGAATAGGTACATGAATAGGAAAGATTTGGAGGGATATGGGCCAAATGCAGGCTCATGAGACTAGTTTAGTTGGGGGAAATTGTCAGTGTGTACTAGTCAAACCAAAGAGTTTTTGTGCTGTATGACTTTTCACTCTAAGTACTCTACAGCATACTAGGAAATGTCTTATTATAAATAAGTTGGATCAAAATTGTATACAACTTGTAAGCGAGTAAATGTAAGGATGAATATGTGAGTTTGTTTGAGAGTGTGATGTGAGTTTGGGTTTGCACCAAATCTCTCCTAAGAGTAGGAGGGAAACCTTTTTGCTGGCTGTGTAGTACAGACCATTATATAACATTGCATTGCATATTATATTGCATATCCTTGCTTCTGTAGGTAGTATCCTCAATTATTTTGAGGGCTGCCAAATTATGACTTTTGCTATGACTGTACTACAAGGCAGAACAAGGAGATAGGCTCCAAGTCGACTTCAATCCAGAAGAAGTTCAAACACTATCTTGATGGTGGTGTTATTCATACAACAGCCACCTAACCAAAAGAATTTTCTCTTATCTTTACATATAAAATTATATACCATATATTTTCAAATCACATTGTATCATATGTAATTGCATCATATTATATTAAATCATATATCAAATCTCATTCATATTTGAGCACATTTCTTTCAATAAAAGGAACAATTGGAATAGCAAACTTTTTTTTATCAATAGAGCACTGATATATCTTTCCCATTCCACCTTATATGGATCTATGTAATACTTATAACTTTGCACAGGGACTTTTTTTTGCAAGGGATAAAACTCTAGGTTTCTTGCAGCAATTCCATATCCAAATGTGCAATCATTGGTATAATCTCACTGTAAAATGATATTGCAACTAGGGGAGTGCATGAACTTGCCTGAAAATTAAAGTCACATGAGCTTTCCAACTGAATCATCTTAGCAACAAAACTGAGAGGAATAAAGATCAAAAATTATCCTTTGGTTTGCCAAGTCAAAGAGTGCACACAAAATTCTCAGTCATTTAGGTCCATCTCCTTATGAGGTTAGACACATGCCACAATCTGGCCCTGAATAGAGACTAATTACTGATAAATTGAATCTGCTTGAAGAGTCTCGGAGAGGTCACATGATTGTTGTTACAGGAACATGAAAGGGCTACGCCAATAAGTTAAGAGAGCTGCAGAGCATTGGTTGAACAGATAACAGAGAGCTTTCTCTGGCATTGATCTCGTGTTCCTTCAGATCTTGGCATGCTAAAAGCTGACATAGGTGCCTGAAAAGACAGAAATTTACAAAAATTTTTTTCTTAGAATTAGCAATTATTTTATAAACAGATTAGCCAGTGCTCCCATCCAACAGTAAACGTAACCACATTCAGTCAATAAACAATTGTGTGAGTGCAAAAGTATCCACAGCCTATCTGGGGGCAAATATTCCAAATTTCTACTCCCCCTTATGTGGAAAGCAGCCTTTGAATCCTCAAGACTTCGTTTTAATTTCAAAGTCATTGCTTCATGCTCGGAACTCACCATCAAAGGAAATATAGGTTCCCCAACCATTTTCACAATCCTCATTTGGATGATTTTAGTTTGTTAGCTCTGAGGCAGTAATAGAGACTGTTGAGCGAAGGCTTTCTGTAGGACAGTCCTGAGATCAGTGCTGAGTCTGCAATGCGCAGGCATAGGACTCAAATTTATGAAGTCATAAAGTTTATAGCATGGTAAAAAAAAAATCACTACTTCTTAGGTCCAAGATCCCAACATGGTCTTCAAAACAGTTGTGAACAAAACTGTTGACCCCACACTCAGCAACTTCTAAGGCAATGAATTCTGAAGTTGTTCAAGCCATTGAGAAAACACTTCTTCTCATCTCTATCCTAAAAGAGGCAATCTTTAATTTTTAAACTATTGCCCTTATTTCTGAACTCACCTGCAAAAGGAAATTTTCTTTCCATGCCCACCTTGTCAAGACCATTCAGGATTTTATAAACTTCAATCAAGACATCCCTCATTCTTAAGGTCATAGAGGTGTAAGGGATGGAAACAGATCCTTCAGTCCAACTTGCCCATGCTGACCAGATATCCTAAATTAATCTAGTCCCATTTGGTCCATATCACTCTAATTTCTTTCTATTCATATATCAATCCAGATTCCTTTTAAATATTGTCATTGTACCAGCCTCCACCACTTCCTCTGACAGTTCATTCCATACAAGCACCACCCTCTGTGTGAAAACATTGCCCATCAGAATCCTTTTAAATCTTTCCCTTCTCATCTTAAACCTATACCCTTTAGGTTAGGACTCCCCTATCCTAGGCATAAGACATTGACTATTCACGCCTGTCATGACTTCATAAACATCTACAAGGTCACCCCTCAGGCTCCATTGCTCCAGGTAAAATAGCCCCAGACCATTCAACCTCTCTTGATAGCTCAAACCCTCCAACTCTGGCAACATCCTTGTAAACCTTTTCTGAACTCTTTCAAGTTTCACAACATCTTTCCTCTAAACTCCAGTGGAAAGAAGCCCAGTCAAATCTAAAGGTGAGAACTGCTTTGTGGTGATTAATATTATGATTGCAGAAGGAGACCATCAGGATGCTACATTTAGGTTTATGAGCTTCATTGAGCTGTACAAAGTTGCTAAAGATCCCGATGAACTAAGGAAAACATCAAACCTAAGAAAAAAAAATGTACAAAAATGAGTGGCAAACCAGACATTTGGACAGAATAAAAAGACCAGCAGAGAATGACTAAAATAAATTGATCAAGTTTATGAGAGGAAGGCTGCTGGAAATGTGAAAATGAATAGTAAGAGTTTCCACAGCTATTTAAAAGTTAAAAAAGCAAAGAGAATGTTGGTCCTCGAGAGACTGAGAATGAGGAGTTAACAGGAGATAATAAAGAAATTTTTGTTGACAAGGACAAATATTTCACTTCTGTCTTCGCTTTAGATGATAGAAAAAAATCCCAATAACAACTGTAAATCACAAGATGGAAGGCAAGACAGGAACCTAGTTAAATGTAAATTACTAGGGAATTAGTACTGGGCAAATTGGTGGAGCCACAGGTTAACAATTCCCTGGGTCATAACGGACTTCATCTTAGTGTGACAGGAGGTGGTGAATGAAGCAGAAGATGAGTTGGTGTTAATTTATTTTTAATTCACTCAATTCCATGAGACTGGAAGTAATACATGCAACTTCTGAATTCAAAAAGGGAAGGGAGGCAGGAAACAGAAAACTATCAGCCAGTCCACTTGATGACTATCGTGAGGCACGAGATTGGTATTGCTCAGTAAAACTGACCCAATGTTTCCTCTCATGACTGCATCCTGAACTTGGGGGAATTGTTTTAAAAACATGGATCATCTGTTTAGGACAAAGGCGAGGAAAGGTCTTTTTCATAATCTTAGTAAGTTGAGCATCTTTGGAACTCTCTGCCACATACAGTGATGGAGGCAATGCCATTGAATATGTTCAGGTGGAGATAGAAAGATTTCTGTTGGACAAGACAATCAAAGAACATCAGGGGTGGAATGGTATATGGATTCCTAACACAAACAGCCATAATATTGAATGATGGAGTAGGCTTGAGAGGCTAAATAAGCTGTTTCTGATTATAATATA
Source organism: Chiloscyllium punctatum (assembly GCF_047496795.1). Taxonomy (NCBI): domain Eukaryota; kingdom Metazoa; phylum Chordata; class Chondrichthyes; order Orectolobiformes; family Hemiscylliidae; genus Chiloscyllium; species Chiloscyllium punctatum. The sequence goes on along the minus strand of NC_092765.1, from coordinate 20,881,998 downwards.
AAAGTTCATATTCAAAGTTTGGGAGAAGATTTGTAGCTCGGGTGCTCGTTGTTGTGGTTCTGTTCGCCGAGCTGGGAATTTGTCTTGCAAACGTTTCGTCCCCTGTCTACATCCACTCATCCACAGACTCTATCAACAAACACATCGACCTGGACCCAATATACCGGCCACTACAGCGGACAGCTGGAACTGACAACCGGAAGCGGCAGAGACAGGCCACTATAAATGCCGGAGGAAACAGCACAGAAGCGCTTCACAGGAGGCTTCCAAGCACTGAGGATGTCACCTAGACAGGGGACGAAACGTTTGCAAGACAAATTCCCAGCTCAGCGAACAGAACCACAACAAAAGTTCATATGTTTGTATGTGACCCAAAAATGCGGTGGGCAAACAAAACAGAGGATGAAGGGTTTTTGCCCGAAACGTCGATTTCGCTGCTCATTGGAAGCTGCCTGAACTGCTGTGCTCTTCCAGCACCACTAATCCAGTATTTGGTTTTCAGCATCTGCAGTCATTGTTTTTACCTAAACAAAACAGAGGGCCCATTGCAATGGAAAGAATGAAAATCTGCAATTCCATATAGAAAGATCTAATCAACTCAGCCAAAACAAGTTCAACTCTTAATGACAACCACCCCAGTACTGAGATACTCATGATATTGACAACAAATTCACCTTGTTATTTGTGTAGAGTAGAGTACAATAACTTTTTTTGCCATTTCTACCATTTACAGCTGATACAATAAAAACGAGACAGTGTTCCTCCAGGATCAAGGTGCTACATGAACACACAGACTACACAAAAGTACACAGGGCAACATAAAGTGCATAGAAGAGTGCAAAACATGCAAGACAGCACAGTAATTCCTGACAAGACAGACAATAGGCACAGTGGTGGACAAATTACAATGTAACATTAAATGATCATTAATAAAACATGATGCCATCAAGACAGGATTTCCAGTAACTCTCAGCAAGTACAACCAGTTGAACACCAGAGAAACAGCCAACAAAACCTGGCATATGCACCATGAGAAGACATGGATGCTTTAAGGATTATGCATGAATTGCAAAGACTGATGAAAGTGGGACAGACTGGAATGACAAACAGTTTTTGTTCATGAGTGATAACTTTCCACATTGACAATGTACATTGGATAACTGGGAAACTATCGGTGCATGCTTTTTTTTCATATTTTCTTTATGAAATGAGGGATAGTTCAAGAAGTGCATTTATAAGGACATTGTACACAATGACTTGTGACCCTATGCTGTAAGTGCTCTCCATTTAAAGAGAGAAGACATTAAAGTTTACACCTGGAGCAAAGCATGAAACAGAATGAGATACTTTCTCAGAGTAGAAGCAAAAAACAATTGCCAGCAAAAACATTTCACACAATTAAGAAAATGTTTGGAAGCACTTTTAAGGCTATCTACCAACACTTGTTATGTGATTTTTCATAATTCTATTCAAACAGTCACACAGTGGAATAGATAGGCACATAATAAGTCTCAGGAATTGAGAAGGTGGTGAGCAGTTAATGACTTGCAGGCCTCATGGTAAGTACCATTGAGCCAAAGTATGTCTCACCCAAGCAGAACATGTCCATAATAACTTGAGTGGCCTTTAAATATCTTGTTTGTCACAGCTTGCCGTTGAAACATTTATAAAGACTATGTGTTTGTTGAAAAGGTCATGACTTTTTCAAGCTCTAATGCTTATTTCAAAGGCCATGCAACTGAGGATATTTGAAATGTTAAGTTGATACATGGTGCAAATTTGTGAATCTTAGATAACGAAAAATCTGCTTCACTGAATATTAATTAAATACCAAAGAAATTCAAATTCTTTGCAATGAAACGTATCATTACTCACCTGCAAGTCAGTTGTGTTTTAAATTAGAAAGGGACTCATAATAAGTTAACTGTAAAGTGTGTAATTTATTTATCAATTTCCAACTTGTCAGTACCAGGAAGTTAGCTGTGTTTCTTTTTTTCTGAAAATCTTGTGATAGACACCAATGCAGGCCCAGGGCAGGTACAGCACACGTCAGACACAGAGTAAAATTCCTTCCACACAGTGCCAGCAAATATTCACAGAGTACAGCATAGGTCAGAACAAAGCTCCATATACAGTATACTGTCACAAATATTCCTAAAGCAGTTATAGATAGGGTAGAGACAGAGCGAAATTTCATCTCCACAGTCCACCAAGTACTGCAAGGACATGTACAACATGGCTGGACATCAACTGTTTTGTCAAGCACTCCAAGAGCAGGTACCAAATGAAAAGGTACAGAGATATGTTAAACGTGTTAATGCAAAGAATCTGAATCATTTGCATACATGATTTGGATGCGAGCATAAGAGGTACAATTAGTAAGTTTGCAGATGACACCAAAATTGGAGGTGTAGCGGGCAGTGAAGAGGGTTACCTCAGATTACAGCAGGATCTGGACCAGATGGGCCAATGGGCTGAGAAGTGGTAGAAGGAGTTTAATTCAGATAAATGCGAGGTGCTGCATTTTGGGAAAGCAAATCTTAGCAGGACTTATATACTTAATGGTAAGGTTCTAGGGAGTGTGGTTGAACAAAGAGACCTTGGAGTGCAGATTCATAGCTGCTTGAAAATGGAGTCGCAGGTAGATAGGATAGTGAAGAAGGCGTTTGGTATGCTTTCCTTTATTGGTCAGAGTATTGAGTACAGGAGTTTGGAGGTCATTTTGCGGCTGTACAGGACATTAGTTAGGCAACTGTTCGAATATTGCATGCAATTCTGGTCTCCTTCCTATCGGAAAGATGTGTGAAACTTGAAAGGGTTCAGAAAAGATTTACAAAGATGTTGCCAGGGTTGGAGGATCTGAGCTACAGGGAGGGGCTGAACAGGCTGGGGCTGTTTTCTCTGGAGCGTCGGAGGCTCAGAGGTGACCTTCTACAGGTTTACAAAATTATGAGGGGCATGGATAGGATGAAAAGACAAAGTCTTTTCCCTGGGGTCAGGGAGTCCAGAATTAGAGGGCATAGGTTTGGGGTGAGAGGGGAAAGATATAAAAGAGACCTAAGGGGCAACGTTTTCACGTAGAGGGTGGTACGTATATGGAATGAGCTGCCAGAGGATGTGGTGGAGGTTGGTACAATTGCAACATTTAATAGGCATTTGGATGGGTATATGAATAGGAGGGGTTTGGAGGGATGTGGGCCGGGTGCTGGTAGGTGGGACTAGATTGGGATGGGATATCTGGTCAGCATGAACAGGTTGGACCGAAAGGTCTGTTTCCATACTGTACATCTCTATGACTCTATGACTCCTATGTGAGGCATTCTCACACTGAGTGGAAGGGCTGAACTAATGGCCTACAGTAACCACAGCAGATTTGCTAATGGACTTATGAGACAACAACTTATTCATTCACTTCTTAAACACTCGAAAGAAAGGAGTCACAGAACAGTATACATAAAAGAAACAAAACTAAAGGAAAGTTGGCCTTTATTGATCACATCATTAGCTGTCAGTATCATCACTTCATAAGCTGCTTCCTGATCTTCAACTGTATTATCTTTAACATCATGTGCACGTTTACAATCCTTGTACTGCACATCATGGTTTGAGTTATCAGTTGTATATTCATAAAGTGCATACCATCTCTATATTTGATCCTTAAACATTATTTTTATAAAAAGACCTGACTTAATGCAAATTCCAGGCCATTCGAGTCTGTAATTCAACAACTACATAAAAACTCCAAAAACCAATGTTCTTGTAATCACCTTTGGCATTATATCTGAAGGTTCTACGTGCAGAGGATTTTGGCTTAATACCTTTGATTCAGAATGCTTCCAATTTTCATCTGCAGCATTCAAAGGATCACGAAACAAAAATAAAGACAATCCAGCTTGGTGACAAAATAAACAATAAACTTTAGCATGTACTGATGACCGTGCATGTAGTCCTCAGAGGGTTAATCACTATTTCCATATCCAAGTACAAGTTTCTTTCTCTTTTTTCTCTTCCCAAAAGATTAGATTGGAATGAGGACACTGTGAGCACTGGAAAGGACCTCAGCTGATGATTATCAACTTTGTATTCTGCAGCCCATATGATATCTCACACCAGGTCACCCATCATTCTTCTACGCAATGACATATCCTGATCCAGCATAATGCCTTAAATATATAATTCTTGTCCTTGTTTTCAAATCGTTTGATGATATTGCCCCTCCCCATCTCTGTAACCACCTCCCTTCCTACAACTCACAGAGATTCCTCCAATTCTGATTAATTGTTTCTCCATTTTGCATTTTTCCACATGGTGGCTGTGGAACCTAATTATTTGAGCTAAGGTTTCTGGCCCACATATTAATGATACGCATATACATGTATGCTATTTCACTGAAAATGATAAACCTTGACTAAAGTCAAAATCACACTAGTTGCTCAGCAATCCCTCAAGTTCAGACTTGTGTCAGATGGTAATGCATCTCTCAGCACATCTTTGGAGCAGGTGATCAAATTGCTTTATCAAGCCTCAGCAGCAAGTTGTTTTCAAAGTCTTTCTTTATATATCTCTCTTGCAATGACTATGTGCAATGTAACATAATACTTGCTTTTTGTCTATGTAATGCTTCTTAATTATATCACTGTCCTGTTCAAAGCTATTGCCAGATGTATTGTTCTGGCATCCTTTCCAAAATTATTCTTAAGTTAACACAAGAGCTGCCTAGCTATCTAATATCCTTATCAATCTCCAGTGTTGGAGAGGAGACGTTTTATGGTCAGAGAAAGAATACAAGGCTCGAGGGGCTGAGTGGCCTATTCCTGTAGCTATGTTCCTGCATTCCTAATCAGACACTCAGCACTTTTGAATGAAGTTCCCTCCTGGGTGACCATGATCAATCCACACAGGTCTGCATGTCACAGGTCACATATAATGACAGGGCCAGCTATTGGGTTAATACTGGGGACAGCAGTTTGAAGACCTTATTTGGTTTGTAAGAACCCCAGTTCATGATGGGCCAGGAAGGGTCTCCATGGGCCATTCGGTCATGGACTTAGTCTGGATGGAGATGGGAAAATGGTGGGGGTCCTGTTTGTTCCACCATTGAGTAAGATAATGGCTGATCTGATTGCTAATCAAATCAATTATTGAATTACCAGGCTGTCATTTCTGCAGTGTTGATCGGAGTTGCACATCAGGAGCCTATGGAGTCCCTGACATAATAGGCCCAGGAAATTAAAGATTCTGAAGGACAACTCCCCTGCACCTGGAACATTCTCAAAATATTCATTTAAATTGGATCACCCCTCTTGAGGATTCTGCTGTAGTTAATAGTTTCTGGATTAGTGGTGCTGGAAGAGCACAGCAGTTCAGGCAGCATCCAGGTAGCTTCGAAATCGACGTTTCGGGCAAAAGCCCTTCATGAAGGGCTTTTGCCCGAAACGTCGATTTCGAAGCTCCTTGGATGCTGTCTGAACTGCTGTGCTCTTCCAGCACCACTAATCCAGAATCTGGTTTCCAGCATCTGCAGTCATTATTTTTACCTTGTAGTTAATAGTTACCCAGGGATTGTAAGACAATTAAATTTGGCGCAAGCTCAAATTGAACAAAGGATGCAGAGCAGCTTGTTAATTGACTGCCTTCTGTAACACAAAGGGAGATCAGGACCTGGAAGGCGTCCAGTTGTATGAATCTATTTTTTAAGTGGGGAATATTGCAGCCGGAATCTCTATTCTACACAGACGCTATTCCAACAGAAATCATTCTGTCTTTCACACAGAATTTAATCAGTTTGGCATTTGACTGACCCTCCACTTTGAGCCTGTCTTTGAAACTGTAATCATGTTTGACGGGACAGAGAGAGATACTGCTGCGCTGCTGACTTCAAGTGACAGCTCTCTGAATTGGACAAACGCCTCGCTGTTGTCTGTGTCCAGGCATCAGCATACTCCTATCCCATGCTCATTTGAAATAAAAATGACTTGATGACTTTGAGCTAAAATGACAGATGCCTGGGAGTGCTTTACATGGAATTAATGAGCAGTTTAAGTATTGTAAACCATGGTTTTGAGAGATCAGACAATCTATAATGATATTGTTTTCCATTAAAGGGCTGTTCGCCATCAAGACTACTTCTTCCATTGTTCACATACAGTCTGTTCCAAAAGGGGCTCCGCCCCATCAATTTATAGCTCTCAACATTTCTCCCTGAGCTGTGGCCTTACACTTTAGACATACCCATAATATTATGCTGTGCAGTTCCTCCACAGTGTCTCCCGACAACACTCCTTGACTTTCATTTCTAAATGCCAAACTGATTATAGTCTCCTTGAAAGAGTGAATTATTGGAATTCCTTGACAGATAGTTCTACAAAAATACCCACAGAGGGTAGTGGTGGAAGGGTGTTCTTTCAGTCTGGGGGTCCATGATCTGCAGGCATCCATACTGGGACCTCTGTTGTGATATATATAAATGACTTAGATGAAAATGTAGATGGTTGGTTAGTAAGTTTGCAGACGATACAAAGATCAGTGGAATTGTGGATAGTGTAAAAGGTCGTCAAAGGATACAGTGGGATATAGCTCGGTTGCAGATATGGGTGGAGGAATTGTAGACAGAGTTTAATCAGGGTAAGTGTTAGATGCCTCACTTTGCGAAATCAAATGTTAAGGAAGAGTACATAGTTAATTGAATTGAATTGAATTCATAGTCACGTGTACTGAGGCACAGAGACAAGCTTTGTCTTGCGAGCAATACAGGCAGATCACAGAGTTAAGTAGCATAGATAAGTAAATAATAAGTAAGCAGCAGCAAAAACAAAAACACAGGTACAGGCGAATGTTAAGAGTTTGTGAGTCCATTCAGCATTTCAACAACAATAGGGTAGAAATTGTTTCAAAACCAGTGTGTTTATAGGCTTCTGTACCTTCTCCCCAATGGCTAGAAGGTGTAGAAAAACATTGCCAGGATGGGATGGAACTTTGAGAATGCTGGCGGCCTTTCCTTGACAGTGGGCCTGGTAGATGGGTTCTATAGGTGGGAGGTTGGCCTTTGTGATTGTCTGGGCTGAGTTCACCACTCTCTGTAACCGTCTCTGATCTTGAATGATACAGTTCCCATACCAGATCATGATACATCCGGACAGAATGTTCTCGATGGCACACCTATAAACGTTGGCAAGCATATTCACCGTCTCTTCTTCCTCAGCTGCCTGAGGAAGAAGAGACGTTATTGGGCCTTTGTAACCAGTGCGTCCACATGAAGAGTCCAAGAAAGCTTGTTGTGGATGATGAAGCTTGACACTCTCCACTTGTTCAGCCTCTGTGCTGTTAATATGTAGGGGGGCATGAGTAACATCCCACCGAAAGTCAATAATGAGTCCCTTGGTTTTGCCAGCATTGAGAACAAGGTTGTTCTCAGTGCACCTCTGTTTCGTCGCCATCTGAAATTCAACCGACTATGATGGTGTTATCAGCGAACTTGTAGATGGCATTAGTCTGGTATTTGGCGATACAGTCATGGGTGTACATTGAGTACAGAAGGGTGCTGTTTATGTACCCCTGGGGGGCTCCAGTGTTGGGTGCTATTGATGATGAAATATTGTCCCCAATCTTCACTGATTGTGGCCTCTGGGTCAGGAAACTTGGATCTAGTTGCAGAGAGTGGGGTCACGAAGTTTAGTAATCAGTCTAGAGGGGATAAGAGTGTTGAAGACTGAACTATAGTCAATAAGTAGGATTCTGACTTGTTCTTGGTGTCAAGATGTTCTAGGGAGTGGTGCAGGACAAGTGATATGGCATCTGATGTGGATCTGTTGGTCTGATAGGCAAATTGGAATGGGTCAGTAGTAGTGGGGAGGCTGGAGCTGATTAATGCCATGACCAGCCTTCCAAAGCACTTCATGACCACCGAAGTTAGAGCCACTAGGTGGTAGTCACTGAGACATGCTGCATGAGCCTTCTTCGGCTCAGGGATGATGTTGGCCCTCTTGAAACAGGCAGGGAGAGTGGCTTGCTGCAGGGAGAGGTTGAAGATGTCCGAGAAATCCTCTGCCAGTTGATCTGCGCATGCCATGAGTGCACGGCCTGGTACTCCGTCTGGTCCCATCGCTTTCCTTGGATTCAGATGAAGGAAAACTGATCTGACCTCTGATGCAGTGACTGTTGGGATAGGTTCATCAGGACTTGACGGAATTGATGTTACCTCTCCACCGAAATTCTGCTCAAAGCGAGCGTAGAAGGTGTTGAGATGATCTGGGAGGGATGTGTCATCGTCTGCTAGCTTGCACTGTCTCTTTTTAGAACCTGTTATGTCATTCAATCCTTGCCATCGTCGCTGCGTGTCTGTCTGGGTCTCTACTTTGGATCAGCATTGGTTCTTGGCTGTCTTAATGATTCTGTGAAGATCATACTTGGATTCCTTATATTTGAGTGGGTCTGCTGATCTGAAGGCCTCACACCTGGTTTTTAGCAGGTTCTGTATATCCTGATTCTTCCGGGGTTTCCTGTTGGGGAACACCCAGATTGACTTCCTCAGTATGCAGTCCTCCACACACTTGCTGATAAAGTCTATTTCAGTGGTGGCATACCCATCCAAGGTAACTGCGGACTGTTTAAACCTGGCCCAATCAGCTGATTCCAGACTGCACTGGAGTTGATCCTCTGCCTCCTCTAACTAGCACTGGACCTGCATCTTCAAGGTGGTCTGCTGCTTGAGCTTGTGGCTCTAAGCTGGGAGAAGAAACACGGTATTGTGGGCAGAGTTCCCAAAATGAGGGCAATAATGGCAGGACTCCAAACGGCATTGATGTACAGAAGGAACTTAGGGTTCAAATTCAGAGCTCCCTGAAAGTGGCCACATAAGTAGATAGGGTGGTAAGGAAGACATGTGGTGTGCTTGTCTTTACTGGGTGAGGAATTGAGTAAAGAGTCAGGATGTCATGGTGCAGCTTTATAAGACTTTGGTTAGACCACACTAACAGTACTCAGTTCAATTCGTTACAGGAAGGATGTGGAGGCTTTGGAGAGAGTGCTAAAAATGGCTTACCAGGATGCTGCCTGGATTGGAGGATATATGCTGTAAGGAGAGGCTAGAAAATCTCAGGTTGTTTTTCTTTGAGCAGCAGAGGCCGAGGGGAGACTTGATAGAAGTCTACAAAACTATGACATGCATAGATAGGATTGACAGTCAGAATCTTTTTACCAGAGCTGGAATGTCTAATATTAAGGGGCATGCATTTAAGGTGAGAGAGGGATAGTTCAAAGGAACATAAGGGGCAAGTTTTTTCCAGAGAGAATGGTAGGAGTCTGGAACGCGCTGCCAGGGGTGCTCATTGAGGCAGATATGATAAGGGCATATAAGGGATTTTTAGATAAGCACATGAATATGCAAGGAATGGAGGGATATGGACCAAGGGCAGGCAGAAGGAACTGGTTTAATTTGGCATCATGTTCAGCACAACATTGTGGGCCGAACCGCCCGTTCTGGTGCTGTACTTTTTTCTGTTCTATCTGTAAAGAGAAACTTTCAAAACAGCAGAATCTATCATGACAATCTCAAAAGGGTGGCACAGTGGCTCAGTGGTGACAAGAAGCCCAGGTTCAGTTCCACCCTTGGGTGACTGTTTGTGTAGGGTTCGCTTGTTCTCTGTGTATCTGCGTGGGATTCCTCCGGGTGCTTCAGTTTCCTCCCACATTCCAAAGACGTGCAGGTCAGGTGAATTGGCCATGTTAAATTACTCCATAGTGCCCAGGGATGTTTAGGTTAGGTGTGTTAGCCATGGGGAAGTGACAGGGTAGGGTCTTGGGTCTGAGTGGACTTGTTGGGCTGAGTGGCCTGTTTCTGCACTGTAGAGATTCCATTCTAATCTCATTTTTTTTTTAACTTCCTCTATTCAAGCCCAAGCAGTATTTTTCTGGATCTCTCCCTGACATGGATGCTGACATGGCTTCTTTCTTCCATGACTGTGGTGTCCCATCCACTAGGTTGATTGGGCCCTCAACTGCATCCAACCTATCAGCTGAGCTTCTGCCCTTACCCTTTACCATCATTCCCTAAAGTGTATCAGATCCCCATTGTTCTCACTTTTCATCCCACCAGCCTCCGCATTCAAAAGACCATCCTCTGCCATGTCAGACAACTCCAGCAGAATGCCACATCTTCCCCTCACACCCCCGTCTGTGTTTCACAGGGACTATTCCCTCAGGGACATTCCTCGATGACCACCAACACTGCCCTGTCTTTCCCAAGGCACCTTCTCATGTAACTGCAGAAGATGTAACACCTGCCCCTTCACCTCCTCCCTGCTCACCACCAAGAGACTAAGCAGCATTTCACCTGTACCTCCTCCAAACTGGTCTATTGCATTCGTTGCACACAATGTGGCCATTCTACATTGGAGAAACCAAACGCAGACTGGGTGACCACTTTGCGGAACACCTCCGGTCCACGCACAAGCATGTATCTAGCCTTCCTGTAGCCGGTCGTTTTAACATAGCGTCCTAATTGCATGCCCACTTGTCTGTCCTTGGCATGATGCAGTGTTCCAGTGAAACACAAAATGGAGGAATAACATCTCATCTTCACATTAGGCACTTTATAGCTTTTTGGACTTAATTTTGAGTTCAACACCTTCAATTTGTGAACTCACTCCCATTTCTTCCCTTCTGTTTAACTTTATTTGTTGCATTCTCTGTCACTATGTCCTCCCTCCCTCCTCTCCCCCTCACTCTCCTTTCCTGTTTGGCAGTTGGACACACCATTGTTCTACCAGTCTCACATTTTGATCACTTAATCTGCACCATCAGCGCTCTTTCTCTCCCAGCTCTCCAATCCCACACTATTTCAGAAATGCTGCCCCCTCCAACTTCACATTAGCTCTCATGAAGAGACATCCGGACTTGAAACATTAGCTGGCTCTCTCTCCACAGACACTGCCTGACCAATTGTGATTTCCAGCACTTTTTAGGTTATGAGAAAAGCTAAGCTTATCAGATTTTCAAGATCGGAAATTGAAGCCACTAATCAAATTAAGGCACACTGATTTAGATGCGAAGGAAATTCTCTCTGAATTATGTATTGTAAAGGAGTGTTTTTGGGATTAATTCAGTTGTATTTTAGCATGTGTTGCAAAATCTTCACAGTTATGTAACAATTGGAGTTATTCCATTTTACCTTAATATCTTTTGTGTCATAAGCTTATGCTTTATTATTAAACTGCAGCTTTTAAAAAATTCATTCACCCCAGAGTCACGCACATTGCTGTGGATCTGGAGCCACATGTAGGCCAAGTAAGGATAGCAGTTTCCATCTATAAAGGACATGAGAGAATCGGATGGGTCTTTCCCCTAACAATCAACAATAGTTTTGTGGTCATCATAAGACTCCATTTCAGACTTTTGTTGAATTCACATTCTACCATCTGCCATGACAGGATTCATACCCAGCTCCTCAAGACATTACCTGGATCTCAAGGAGATCAGTCCAGCAATAGTCCCGCTAGGCTGTTGCCTCCGCTGGAAGTTGCACATGTTTCAGTGAAAGATCACTTCGTTAAAACCAAACCAAAAACATGACCTATCAAGCCAGGTTTCAGTTGGTGATCTGATTTGTCCATTAATAACAACAGCTGGGATCATAACTCAGGAAACCTTTAAACTAGAACCTGTAGGCCACAAAGTACAAAGAAGACTTTGACATGAAACAGATTTCCTCTCACTTTAACTTGTTAAGTGCTCTCCAACATGCTTGTATTTGCAATGTTCCTTTTCCTGGATGAAATGGGACTGGGAGGACAAGGCGAAAGTGAGGACTGCAGATGCTGGAGATCAGAGTCGAGATTAAAGTGGTGCTGGAACAGCACGGCCAGTCAGGCAGCATCCGAGGAGCAGGAAAATCGATGTTTCGGGCAAAAGCTTTTGCCTGAAACATCGATTTTCCTGCTCCTCGGATGCTGCCTGACCGGCTGTGCTTTTCCAGCACCACTTTAATCTCGACACTGGGAGGACAAGGACTATGTACTCACAAAGCACTTAAACCTCCCATTGTGACACAACTGGTGCTGCATTAATCAGAGTTAGGTCCAATGTGTTGAAATTACACATAACGA